>NC_050595.1:21237500-21840000 GCF_013368585.1 Megalops cyprinoides
AGCCACAACAACAGACCGAGTGAGAATGAGCACCCTAAATGCAGGCAATTTAATGAAAAAGATTGCTGCATGGAAATTTTTTACGACCGCAAAGCCAATCTCGGCACCTTTATGCAGGGGGGAAAAAAACAGCAATATGATCTGGAAACTTACTGAGGACTGAAAACAGCACTGTTTTCGCATTAGGTGCATTCATTTTGGACAAAGGCTGGAGTATGTACAAGAAGGCCTCCCAAGGAAATGGGTTGCCATGGTTTTTTGGAGTTTTGAGTTCATGGACGACCGCTGGGTGCCGACGTGAGAGGCGATAGATTTTCTATTTTGTCAGTTGCTGGACTGAACTCAGCTTTAACTTATCTGCCTCTGCAGACTCCGCTGTGCGCTATCTGAGCAGTGACAATGGGGGAAACAGTAACTCACAACTCAGCTAGAATGGACCGGCATTGTCACTAAAGTGCCATTTTCATATGCAAGCGCGGGGAGAAACCAAGCATGTAGGTGATCAATTTGTATTGGTGTGTGTATACCTTAGCACTTCTCTGTGGAATCATTAAAGCCTGCATATTATAATAAGCCTGCATAATATTATTACATCTAAGATTCATCACTGTCTTTAAACAAGTGATGATGCGAAGGAATAGTGACTATCATCATTCTGTTTCCTATTGGAAAATACTGCTGTTAATTCAGAATAGTGACCAGGACTTGTATCATGTTTCCTGAACCAGGTCTGCTTTTGTTCCAGTAAAGAATTTCAGGTCTCTTACCTCCACAATGTCCGAGTTGGTTCTGCTCTCATGGGGCTCGTTGTACTCCGTGTATTTCAGTAGAACTTTGTCCATGTCAGTGCTGGCGTACTGAAAGAGTTTGTTTGAGCTGTTGAAAATGATCAGCGCAATCTCACAGTCACACAGTACGCTCAGCTCGTACGCCTTCTTCATTAGACCAAACTTCCTCTTCGTGAAGGTAACCTGAAAGACATCGAGAGAGAGAGGAACGGGCATCTTCACTAGCGTGTCGCAACAAAACAGTTTACTGCTTTATTACCTTACACTGCTCATCACAATAGAGTTCTCAGAAAGAGATAACACCGTGCCATGCTTTATAAAATGAGTTAACACGGAAAAAACATGTCTGTCTCCTATCTGAAGAAGCTGGGTCGTAAAGGACCCACACAGGACAGTTCAAGTCCAGGGGATAAACCAATACAGAAAAGAGAGTTGAATGTATTTTTGGAAGTGGCCCTTTCCACGTTCAGCTCGGTCCTTCCACAGATTTGCTTTAGGACTCCAGTGGTCGTTTCTCACATGTCTCACAGCCGCTCCTGCCTCCCCCAGGAGAGGATACCACGTCTGTGTTAGCGTCAGTCATTAGCAAGCGAGAGGTGAGGGGGTGGGCGAGACCACTAGCTGCTTGGTGAGCAGAATTTCTGCCCCCGGGAGAGCGGGGGCAGCAACTCCTGCATCGCTTCCACGATAACCCGACCCCAAACGCACGCCAAGAACCCTGCTACGGGGACACCAGCCACTCTGTCTCCGAGTGCCGTGGGACACCGCTGTCACCTTTCCGCATTCCTCCCTCAACGACCCTCCATCACTCCAAAACTAGCTTTCTTTGCGAAAGAATCGGTTAACAAGAATGAATAATGCAGGCGCCCTCCCTTTCTGTAAAACTCCTGTTCACAAAATGCCCCAGCGTTGCGTAGAAAAAAAGCCCAGCACAGAGAAAGCTTGCAGAGCGCTTTCTTAAAAACGTGTGCGGCCCAGACTACAGTGAAAAGCTGAGCCTGGGGCTAGCGGATATTGAATGTGTCCATATTCCGAACCGTTAATTTCACTAACCTGGCCAGGAGAGCTGATGGCTGGGCTTTGTTCATCTGTAATTGGCCACAGCCAGCAGCTACATTCATTTGAAACTAGATTATAGAATAACATCCTCCATATGGGTTTTACAGTCTCTCCATTCCTGCTGACTCTGAATGAGAGAGGTCAGATTATATGGTTTTCCTATGATCCACATTAGATGTGATGTCCAGTATTTCAACGGAATGTATATAGTATGTATATGTTTTACTGTAAAACAAGTCGAGCTTGAATACGTTAGTGCAGTTAGATCATTTTAAATCCTCAACAGTTATGAAAACTGTGATTTTAGTAAATATTCAAATGGTAACATTACCTGTCATTTCTAGTACTGCTAATTTATCATTGTGTGCTATTCCTTAAATGATCCAAGATACAAGTATATGCTCTTACATAAGATAAACACTTTACATTCTGTAAATTACTTACATGTTAATTTAATTGTTTTTAAACGATAATAAAAGGAGCAAACAGGGGTCAATTCAATGAGAATAATTTCAGCTTTAAATGAGAGCTCCAGCTCTGACATGTTAAGGCAGTGCGGTCAGGACATCTTCCAACTCACAGTGGAGCTAAAGTGGTGCCTAGAGCACGGTAAAGAGCTGGGGGTACCCCCACTCCCCTCTTTATCACCGGCCATCAGAGGCCTGCTTCCCTCCCGGCTGTCGTTAGGGCCGGATAGCTCTTGCTCCAGTGCAAATTAACTGGCCACCCTGAGGTGCTCCAATCCTCCAAGCACTCGTCACCTCCAAACAAGATTCTCAGGCCGCTTTCTTTTGCTTAGTGGGTCAGAAAATGAGTGCTGCCATACGGGGGGAATCATTTAACAAATTGTACATTTCAGAGCTTTTCTTTATTATTATTATTATTTTAGGCATTCAGACCTCAGCTCTCAGCAAGGAAACCATACGGGTGAAATGTGACGTTCCTCCACCTGATTGCCCCTCGATTTGCTGAGTGTGCGCTTGCTGACACAGGATGCCGGTTCATTTCACATACAGAGAGGAGGAAAAGAGAGGAGGGGAGAGAAGGAGGAGAGGAGAGGGGGGCAGAGATGAAGGACAGCATCAGAGAAAAACGAAGGGACTGGCAAGGGGAGCAGAGAAAAAAGGGAAGAGGGGAGAGTGAGAAAGGGAAGGAAGAGAAGAGAGGAGAGAGGGAAGAGGAGAGACTGAACTGCATGTCCCCATCAGATGAACTGCTAACCCACCCTTTAAAGGGTTCTTAAATCTCACATGAAAAAATACTAAGGGCAAATGCACACAGACTCACAGAGCTGAGTGGTTACAAATTAGATCTGTTGTGGAATTGTGTACTACAAATGTAGCCCAGCTCACCTGTCTTGTACATAATCCGTGCTACGTTAGTGTATCAGAGATATCTGTATGCTCGGTGTGTGCGTGTGTGTGTGTGTGAGTGTGCGTGTAGGTATGTATTTCTGTATGGAGTAATAAAACTCCCATCAAAATTCATTTAAACCATAACATTCTAAAGGTGAGGGCTGCCATTACTATGGTGACTGCTGGCCAATTTATTTGACATTTATGTGACACCTCTTCCCATGCCCACCGCCATGAGAGAGGCAAAGAGGCACGCACCAGGGCTTCCTGTGCACAGTGACAGAAACACGTCAGGCGTGGAGTGCTTCCTCTCCAGAGCACCCCCCACCATCTCTTTCTCTCTGTGGGGAGAGCCGCAGATCGCGGCACAGGGCGAGTGGGCAGGCTGCCTTTCCACTCACTCGTGGGCAACATCAACAGCAGACGCCGTGCCGGCGCGGGGGACGGGTGGGTTTGCTTCAGGTTTGACTAAGTTTCAGGCTTAGTCATTGTGGTTTCTTTCTTTCTAACTTCATCTTATTTACTGTCAACCAATAAAAAAATAATTCCTGCCGCACACCAGCGACCATGCTTAAAGGCTATGGCCAGGTTCTGCGCTGCTCTGGACCTCCTAAGCCATATTTTGCGCTTTGTTCTGTGAGACAAAAAAAGGGCTTTATGATCATATTGAGTAAAACAACAATAATCCAAAAGAAAAAAAAAACAAAGTCATATGCAGAGCTTTGACTATCAGCTTGCACATGTGAGACCAAACATGTACTTGGCAGTTGTAGAGGAATACTTTTGCTGTAAAAAGTGATCAGTTTTTCCTTCTTTGCTTTTCTCACTCTCCTTTGTACCGTCTCCACTGTTGATTCTTTTATTGGCATGCTGCACACAGTGAAAATTTAGTGGACAACGCCTCAGACTCACTCCCACTTAGAGGGCTGAACGCAAGCAAGGAGTCGTGGGAAATATGGGCATTTTTGTGACACCACAGCCTAAAGCCAGACGTTCTCACAGCGAGGCGGTCCGAAAGAGTCGCTCCATTACAGAGCTGATAAGAGGCAGGGCCGGTGCTGAGTGTCCGCCTCGTCTCACACGGCCCGTCTCCGCAGGCCGTAGATCAGGCCAGAGCCACGCCGGAGCGGGGTGGGGAAACGTGTAAATATAATGCATTTCTCCTGGGAGTGACAAGGGCCGGCCTGTCACTCAGTGACTTAATCAAACTGAGATATTCTCCCACGGGTTCACCTTCAGGAGGCGAGACAATGTGACAAATGATGCAGTGCGGGGACGTGCCGGTCTGGGGGCGGGGGGTTGCGGCGATGTGTCTCGGGGGGGGGCGGGAGGTTAATCAGAGCTTCTCGCTGTTTCTGCAATGAACCCTCAGATGGGTGGTGGGGCCCCAGCTGGGAGTGAGACCCGTGCCCCCCCCCAGCGCCGGCCCCCTCAGCTCTCCCCATCAGTCGGGACGGTCGGGCCGAGCAGACAGACAGACAGATGTCACCGCCTTCCTGTCCGGCTGCATCAGCTCTCAGAGGGGGCTAAGACGGCACGGAGGTGCCCGGAAGCTCCCGGGAACCCAGCCTTGTGCTGGACCCGGTCACGGATCGACCGGGGGGGGCAGGGAGAGCGTCCTCACAGCTGGGCTCTTATCAGCACACCCTGGCACCTCAAAGCATTTTGTCCCTCAAACTGACAATTGCTCCATTCACTTCTGTGGTGTAGGACAAACTCAGAGGCGCGAGTTATCTATCCACTCTTAAACTGTTGCCGCAACATGATCTGAATCCATCCGATGGAAAAACAAGTTCACATTCATTAGCTTTACTTTTTTTAAATAAAGTCAGCTCTGAACTCATCTAGCAGCAACAATTTACTCAAACTCTGTATCCAACTTATATATAGATACTGAATTTATTTATCTGCCATCTTCAATATCAACCACCTGCCTGCATTTTAACGACCTCCTAATGAAGGCTGTGTGATTGGCGGAAGAAAATAGATACTATTTTCCATCTTTTACCAAAAGCCGTAATTGTGCCGTGCATGTTCTGAGTACGATTTTCATTTCTTTGCTTAATCTGAGTCATTAGCTAAATCACAGCTTCTCAGCCTCCTCCCAGAGGGTTGCATGGCTGAATCATCTCATTGTCACTGCCTTCAAAGAGGACACTCGCATTCATCAACAGCCCACTAACATTCCACGAAAAAAAAGAGAAAAAAAAAAAAAACCTCGGCTTTTAATATTAATTGATTACAGACGCAGAAAGGACTCGGCAGCTCTTGCCAAAACGACTCTCACATTACTAATCTTCTTTCTCGCTCTCGCCTCACCTTGACTGATCCCTCTCTAAAGCTTCCTGTTCCTGTGCTCTGATCGCCGCTGATGACCTAATCGACCCCCTGCCGTCTGATCATGCGTGGCTGTTTGCTCCCGTATTTCCCAACCCATTTTATCACTCACTCGCTTCCTGTTTGCAGGAAAACACCTTGGGAGTTTCGCTAAAGCGCAGCCATCCCGTTGGTGTGAGATTCAGAGGGCAGAAGGGGGAGGAACCACGTTTTTGTTCACGAGGGGCAGCACATGACATGTCCCGTGCCAGCGTGAGGACGAGTGAGCCGCGGCAAGGCCGAGCAACCCCCCCCCCCCCCCCCCCACAGCAGGAAAATCATCAAACTTTTAATGACTTGGGCAATTACTCCTGGTGAGTGGCTTAATGACGTGCAGGGGACATCATTAGACACGAGAATCCACTCATTACTCATCAGGCAAAGAGCTTCCACTGCGAAACGAGGCCACGGCGTACCTGCGGCCCTCCCTAACAGCACGCCGTCTGCAACCATGGCCGTTCCGTACACGCTCAGTGACAACATCCCACTTGTGTTTAGTTTTTTTTTTCCTTTTACCCAGATCATTTGGAAAGGAAAGGCTCAACAAACACACAAGACACAGTCAGCTCATGACCGAGTCCCCCCCCAGCTTGAGAGACAGCTCTCGACAGAGCATCGTCCACAGCAATAATTAAAACCAGTCTCACTTGGTTATCCTTTTTGAAAACACCCGCCCACCGCGGCATGTTTGGTTTCCAGTTTTTTTTTCCCGTCTCATATGAGATGCGCACACGTCACCATTACAGTTGGAAATTACAGGCTCAGAATTTGGTGTAAATTGGGGCGTCTCTTTCCCCCCCCTGGAGGGAGGAGGGGGGATCGTCTTTTTTTAGGGGGAATTCTGTTGTCGCAGTCATCGCTACACAGGTTTGCAATTAGAATGTCAGGCTGTCTGCTCAGCGAGGCTCACTGATTCCAGCAGCGCTCCTCCGCCCCCCCAACCCCCCGCCCGGTTCTCCGCTCAAAGCCGCCTTCATCCGCTTTCATCTGCCAGAGATTCAGGACCTCCTTCTGCATGACAGAACTTCTCCTCTTTCATATTTCATATTTCATAATTCATATTTCATACGGAGTAAAGCGGCACACAGCTGACTGAAGCATCCTGCTCCCTTTCAGGATTACGAAGTAACCCCTGTATCGCCGTCGCTTTAAATATAAAAACCAGAAAAGACCTAAGCGAAGGTTTATTAGTCCTTTCAAGGAAAATACTACACGAGGAAAATAAACTCTTTTAGTGTTGGCAGTTTAGCAATTATGCATGCGTACGAAATAAACTCAACTTTACAGAGGTCTTGATACATCAAATATGAGCCTGTTAATATCTCTGTATGAACTAAACGAATGATAGAACCCCTGCTCTCCCCTCTTCCCCTCCCCCCAAACCCCCCCACATCCAATGTACCTGCACCCCCTCATCCAAAAAATAACCAGGCCAGCTCTTTCAATGACAGCCGTGTGGGATCTTTATTCGTGGAATGAATCAATTTGTTTTTGATGGATTACGTGTAGTATTTACAGAGCTCTACCTCAGGCCTCATTTTCTCCTACGAATCCTGAGAGGTCAACAGCCTCTTCAAAGCACTTCCAGTAATGATCCAAGACGGATGGCATACCCATGCGGCACGCAGTAATGCCACAGTATTTAATTAGCCCACTTAAAGCATTCTTTCATTTAATGTCATGAATATAAATCGCCCACGGCACTGCCGCGTAGATAAAGCTTCTAATTGTCGCTACAACGGGACGCGTATGCTAATGATTATTCCCCCCGGGGTACGAGTGCACCCCTGGGATTCCAGCCCGAGAAGTTCACCATCCACCGAGAGCAGACGCTCGACGAGGGCCCGGCACTGCTCCAGCAGCAACGGCGCACGAGGAGCGCCCCCCCCCCCCCCCCCCCCCCCCCAAAAAAGAAGCTCTGCGATTTCTCACGAGGAAACGTCTTGCTGAGAAGGTTGAACTGCGCCCACATCAGTATCAGCACGTTGGGCTGTGGCGTTACTTCATGCTAAAAATGCATCTGTGACATTCAAAATCTGATGGGAAGGCAATAAGGAATTCAGAAATTAAAGAGTCAGCGCACATGAACATGCACACACACACACACACAAATGCTCTGGTTAACTGATACGCGTAAACCATGTTGAGTGACAAAAACGTCCATGTGCTTCTCTTTTCAATGCAATATGTGGTCTGAAGTCTTGCCATTTGAGGCCACACAACTATAGGGTTAATAAACCCAAAATCGTAAGTGGTATCGTATATGGCAGAGTTAATCTGAGTTCTCAGCAGCCACACCCTAGCAGTTTTGGGTGTCACTGGACACTGGCCATTTTCTGATGTCACTGCAAACTGGCCTTTTTGTAATGTCACTGGAAGCTGAAAATTTTTGATGTAACAGGACACTGTCCATTTTTAGATGGCACTGATCATTGGGTTTCTGTGATGTCAGTGGACACTGGGCTTTTGTGATGTCACTGAATGGTGGAGGTACACAGACACACTGCTGCTGGGCTACTCAAACACTGCTCCTCCCCACTCTGGGATCTCACCTAGAACCTGGCCTTACTTGAAAAACTGAGATTCTGCCTCTGCTCAATAGTCAGAGAAAGGGGGTGGTGGATTGCAAAGGGACAGGCGTTAGTAATGATGACATCACCTTCACTCGTAGTAATGTCCCCACCTTCAGAAAAGTGAGCCTTCCAAACACACAAACAGACTTCTGTGTAACCCAGGGAGGCCAGAGAATCTGCTGAGAAAGTGTGTCAGACACTTCCAAGTGTTTCAGACACATGACCCCACACTAAAAAACTTCTTCATAAAGCTCTTTGTCAGCACATTTGTGCTCCAGCTCAATGCAGCCTCTGTTTGGCTAATGTGACAAATAAAACTGTACTGCTGCCACCTACGGCAGTATGTTCATATGCACTACACAATGCACACATTGCAATGTCAAATGTGAAATATGAAAAAGGCAGGGTTCAACAGGAAAAAAATGACAACGTTAGGGCTGCTTAACCTAAATATAAATGCATGAGAGCAAGAGCCGCCTTCCAGACAGAAGTAGGATTTGTTGTGCTGTTTAGGGGGTTATATTTAGAGCGGGTAGACGGGGTGAATTCCAGCCGTCTCTGCGGTTGGCCCCAGGGATGGCAGCGGGGGGAGGAAAGAGAGAAGGGACGCTGTGTGAGCCGCTGACCGACCCCGATAATAAGAGGGTGCCGCGAGCGTCGGCTGCTCCTAATTACCGCCCACCAGCTGGGGCCGCAGGGCACCCAGCAGGGCCCGGAGAGGCCCGAGACGGACCCCGCCCACGGCGAGGTGCACCCCCCCCCCCTTCCTCCCCCCCCTCCTCTCACCCGTCTCACCCTCTCGCACACACTCTGGCCCTCCAAATTAAACTGCAGGCTCATCAACTTCCGCGGCGAAATTGCAGGGTGTCGTGGACCCGGTTCAAACCGTACTGTGCGCACCCTCTTGGTAAAAAAAAACGCGACCGCGCCTCTCATCTCCTCCCTCTACGCTGCCCTCGGACATCAGAGCTAGCCTTCACGGCACGGAACACAGAACGTGTACTATGTGGCCTCTCTGACCGGACGAAGTCAACCTGCCAGGCAGCCGTATATGATGGATAAGGTTCATTATATTTCTGAGGGGGTTACTGCAGCATCCTTTCAAATATAAAAATATAAAGTGCCCTCTTTCCTGCAGAAAAACGGCACAGACTCTGAGGTGAAATGGCAGACTCACTTTACAACCAGCTAATAAATCACCAAATCTGATGCAGCTATGGAATCATTTCTTGACTTGTCAAGAAACCAATTTTGAAAATATCAAGACAATTTAATGCTATACACAGTATAATAGTATGGTATATACCATATATAGTAAAATAAAGTATGTACATATATATACTTGTATATAGTATATATATTTAAAACCAACTTAGCATATTTTTTTCTTATATATACTGTATATAGTAACCAATGTATAGTCCAAAGGTAAGGTAACTCATTCTTGTGTATTAAGCCTCATCAATCAAATGAACATGAGCTCTGAGCTCCTCAGAGTGTAGTTAAACCCCCAGCTGACCACAGAAGCCTGGTTTCCACTGGCCCTCCGTGGCTGTATGTGTATGTGCAGTATGGCTTTCTGACATACCAGTGAGGTGCAGATGACCCTGGAACACCTCTGGATTTTAAGTGGTACTCCCTGCACCTACCTGCTGCACTTTGCATTTGTTTGTAAATGAATGAGCCGACCTGATGTATTTCTCACTAGCATATGATGGAGGAGGAAAATCACTGAAGCTTGTGCTTTTGTTATTGCTGCTTTGGAGAGGCTGCAACTAAACTGACAGTAAATGATTACATACAAGTGATTTCATGCAAATCCACAACCTGGGAGGTAAAGTGTTTGTCTTCCAGTGCAAACTATTGATGATATGTGAACAAGCCCATACAACAAACAAGGAATAAAACTGAAAATGTCGTTTTGGAAATGGCACAAATAGCATCAATGGCACTTCACAAAATTAGACATGCCTACATCTGCTTAACTTGCTTGTGCTCTGGTGCTGTCTAATCAGCTGTTAAGGTGGGTCAGTAGAAATGCCTACGGCTAATGTCAGGTATAGCTAACGTACAGCTACGGTGGGTCAGTGGAAACGTGACCCAGGTGAAAGGGCGCAGTGTCACGTGAGTAGCACCGCGGCATGGTGACACTGACCTGCCTGTTCCTCTCATCCATGATCCTCGTGATCTGTATCTTCTTCCGCCCCATCTTCGCGTTCCTTCCTTCCTTTGGTCTCTCTGACACCCAAAAATATCAGAAAAACTCCCAAAGCTCTAGGCCTCGTCGCTCCTCTAGCACATCGTACACGCTCTGTTCTTTCTCTCGCTCTCTGCACACGTCACCACTCCAAAATCTGCGGGGAGAGAGAAAATAAACGAGGGAAGAGAGGTTAGCAGCGCAACACTCGATGTGTAGCATGTGCACACGAGAACAGCCAGGCACCCTGAGTTTCCTCACGCATAGACAGGACACCCTAGTCGCAGGTGAAGCCACGCACGCGTACTGACTGTTTATCCTCCCACGGACAGCAGTACTGCAGCTGAGCGCTGTGAGGGAGGAACCTTTTGAATATCCCTCTGATAAAGCACAAATGAAAAGCCATTTCTGCGCACTTTTACCCAACTGAAATATTAATCCAGCTCATCCTCGCCAAGCTCAGGGTCCTCCTTCCCACTGGAAGAAGGAAAGCATGCCACTCAACAAAGTTGTGCTGTTGCTTTTTTTTCTCTTTTTTCTTCACTTTTAAGTACTTAATTTTGCTTGTACTGTGAACAGATGAGGAGCACAAACTATGAAAAATGTAGGACTGTAATAGGATCCATGCTGAATTTGGCCTGAGGGAAAACAAAAGAAGATTAGGGGCTATTCAAAATCACAGAGGTGTGACATAATACCGTCAACAAATTCAAAATATGAGGAATAAAAAATAAAAGCAGCTATTATGTTATGCTTTGAATTATACGAAAGTGTTGTAGCTGTTAGCAGTGGTTGTACTGTATATTCTCCATGTCTGTCTCATGGTATTGCTGAATTTGTGTTTATTGTAAAATGTTTTTTTTTCTGATTTTGGTGTTCTTTTTTATTTTATTATGTATATGCTCTGAATCTAAATGATAAATCTCTCCCTTTCTCTCTCTCTCTATCTTTCCCTCTCGCTTGTCCTCACACTTCCCACACCACCAGGAGCTTTCTTTAAGGACGATTAAGAGTGCACTCAGCCTCAGGTTGACACTACTGTAATCCTCTCAGAAAGATAAGGAAATCCACACGTGGGCCACAATGCAGTGGACACCGCCCCTAAGGGGGAGGCCAAACCCTGTCCCCTCTTTCCAACTCCCCAACTGCCCCTGGGGGGGGTAGGACTCTGCCCCTCTACCCAACTCTCCTAGTGCCCGTAAGAAGGAAGGGGGGTGAACCCTGTCCTTGTCCTTGTCTCCTTTTCCCTCTTTCTGTCCCATGTCCAACTCTTTGAGGTAGTCTTCAGCCCAATCCTCTGTGGAGGGATTGATCACCCACAGACAGACACAGATAAATGCAGAATCTAAAAAGTGCCTGTGCCACCACATCGCTGTAAGTGACATGGTCCGACTCCTGAGAGAGAAACGCAGCACCTCACACCACTGCAAGGTCGGCAAAGGCCTGCCAGCTCTGCCTTCTGAGTCTATGTTTCCCCCATCGGCAGGAGAGCAAGGCTTCATGAATTCCATTATGGGTAGGGCTGTCACTTCCACATGTGAAGTCAATTTCACATGCCACTTTCACAAGTCAATCCTTGACTTGTATGAACCAATCATAGGGCTTTGTTCTCCTTTACTTTTTGGACTCTATGATTGGTTCAAATCAGCAAGTCACTGATATCACGTGACTGCCATCCTATTTTGGGGTTCATGAAGCCTCACTCTCCCACGGCGACCCTACCCACCCACCCTTATCCAACGGCCTTCAGCACAAATCAGAAAGGATGACAAGGAATGACTAATAGGCGGAACACACAGAAAAATTCACACAGCAGAAAATTCCCAGCCGACCCTTCGAGCCTTCCCTAAAGCACTGGAGCAATAAAAAACAGCATCATATGAACAGAGAAAGGCCACAACAAGGAGAAAGGCCCTGCATACCAGTCAGTTGCCTATGGGGCTCAGGGTCACGGATTTGCTCCCCTCTGACTGTAAGAAGAGACAGTGTTGCATGGCGCAGTGCGGTGAAAGGGGAATGCAGAATGCCCTCCCCATCTCCGCAAGGCTTGGCTTTGATTTCACTTCCTTTGGTGCATGAACTGGCACACGAAACACAAGACCAATAAAGCTACACCAACGTCTCAATACTGAAAAAATAAAGATCAGTTCCTCTGACCGGATTAGCGGTACACAGACACTGTGCCAGTCATCATAATGTCTGTCTTCTTTATCTCACTGTTGTTTCAGCTACATCTCCAATGAGATCAACCTACACATCCTTCTACGATAGGAAACTCTTACCGCACAAAACCCCATGAAGAATTTCCAGAAAACCACATCACAACAGAGTTGTGAAAAACTAGGGGTTTTTCTTTCTTCTTCTTTTTTTCCTCCTCTCATTTCAGACTGGTGTTTAGTCCCATGTGGGTCAATATTCACACATGTAGGCTTGACTTTACGTATAAAACTGTACAGTGTTAAATGTTTTGCTTTCAAAATCTGGGACCAAACTAAATGCCATTTTAAAAATGAACTCTAAGCCTTGGAAGGATGTACAGCATAGAACGAAGCCCCTATTTAATTTTACATTAGTGTGCATTGTTCTTAAATTTGAGTCCCGATTTTGCCCTCCTCTTTCTAGTTTCTTGCACATCCCAGGTTGTTGATATAAACTGCAGTATGAAAAAAAATACAAAAAAGGTAACACTCACTTAAATTAGAACTCTAAGTCAAGGACAAAGCTCATTGTGGTTCAACTGAATAGAGGCCAACGTTCCACAATACAACTGGAACTCATCCTGTTTTTTATTTCCTGGAATAAGAAAAAATAGAATAAGACCCTCTAAAAATGTATCTGGAAACTTCACATAAATAACAATAGTACAGATACAGTATTCACAAAGAATAGACCCATAAGCAGCCTGCATGCTCCTTTTATGACCATACAAAAGCAAAAGCAAAAAACGGCAAACGGCACATGGCTGGCAGGAACCCAAGAAAGCCTCCATGCTCCTTACAGCTGATTGGATCAAACTGTAACCTAGAGACATCCAGTTCCCTCTCAGACTGGCTTCTCCATCCTGTACACATTCAGCGTTCCCAAGAAGGTGCATCTAAATCATTTCATTAAAATGTGATTAGCTGGGAGGGTGACTCCCTCAACTTTCCTCCCTAATTTGGTGAAGTACTTCCTGTTACTTTTTAAAAGCACTGTAATTTTCTGGTCAGGTTTAGGGACTGCACTCATTACAGTGCTATATAGTGTCTTGAACCTGCAGGTACTTACACACAGTGAAAGAGCTTTCACATGTGAAACACATGCCTTTTCAGCAGTACATGTCTTTGCAGAGTGCATAATCTTGGTTGTTAGCATTTGATTTCAGCCCCATGTCTTCACAATGCCCTCAAGCCATTAAAAATTGGACACTGAAAGTATGTTTATTCTGTGTCACAAGTATCAAAATGGTTTTTTTACCAGTCCTGGCTTACCAGGAGTCGCTGAGTCTGTGCGAAGGGGCCTAAAGAAACAAAACAAGTGACGCCTACTTCAATTTGCTACTCAGACTTAATGACAAAACGCACTGTGGTTAGACTGAACAGAGACCGTGTCTCCTTAGCTTCAGCTTTTCCTCTTTTTCCGTCCAGTTCACTGAAACGAACGGCGGGCCCATCTGGAAACTGCGCGCACAGTTTGCAGAGAGTCAGGGTTTTTTTTTTTTTGTTGTTCTTTTTTATTTTATTTTTTTTTTTGCTCACAGAGTCGTCACAATGGCGGGATTCATCCACCGAAGTGATTCAGTGCTGGAACTCCAGACGCTGCCCGCAGCCCCGATCCCATTGGGCGCAATCAGCACCGCTGCTCATGAAGCGCTCCCTTGTGCCTCTCTCTCGGAGGCTCCCCCCTCCCACTCATCTCATGCAAGGTCAGGTCGCCAGATTAGTCCCCTCTTATACAATTAACCACATTAACCTGCTAAAACGTGCTCTAAGGATCTTCCACAGGCGAGCGGGAGGGGGAGGCCTTTCAGTGAGCAGGGCTCTAATACAGCAGAAATAACAAAAGCCAAATGAAGTTTCCCCACTCCCTGCTACATTTCACGACGGCCTCCTGCTTAGTTAGCATAATGTATAGGCATTAGGAGCTATAGAGGCCCGTGTAATCATAGCAAGCACACTGAATCTCTGCTCATGAATGTAAGAATCAGCCCTGCTGTGTTTTTTAGCTACTTACACACTCACGGCATTCAAGATGTAATTACGGGGACCACGCGTGTTCCGATTAATATAAAAAATAGCATTCTTCTCCATGGAGCCATTGGCCTCCGAAATTGCAAAAAAATTTTCCCGTTTCACTGTGCGCATAAAGGCTGCGGGTTTTAAAACGTCCCGAACTGTTCTTTATACGGCAACGCAGATGGCGGGGGTGGTTATTCAATCAACACCTCTTGTCGGGCTCCGAGTGGCAGCTTTTCAGAACGCATCTCATCTGTCAAATATTCCCGCGTACATAGCCGCACAAGTGTCTCGAAAAAGACAGTCTGATATTTCCTTTTTTCCCCGCGACAAAGCCTAGTGGATGATACCCATGCAACAGAATAATCTTCTTATGACAGATCACTGTAGGGTAGGATGGGTCTAGGATGCACCTTTTTGTGAGTGACAGGGACTTGTTTTTAGGGCCAGAGTTGAGAAACTGCATTTTTCCACTTGTGGCAGGTCTGCGGGCTCTCTCCTAATCTCAGTGGGTTACTGGAGTACATCAGCCAGCAGGCAAGTGACAGGTTTATACTAATACTCCACTGGATTACTGCAGCACATGGAGTCGGGGCGCAAGGCCAGCTGGGAACTCATCAGGGCTCATTCTGTGGGCAACGAGGACCACTGGAAAAGCGATGCATGTCCTATTCTGTTCAGACAGCAAGACATTCACCATTTTGCCGGCTCACTGCCACCTCCCCTGCCACAGTTCCAAATTCTACCTGGCTTTGCCTCCATGGCTGATCTCCATCTTCACTTCCTTCTCTGCTGTGACCTGACCTCCTAGGCTGTAGCAGGGGGTTGTGGGAAATGAAGTCCTGAGCTCACTAAGCCTTGACTCTGCTCCAAACCCCAGTGTTTTGATTAAGTGATCATGAGAAAGCTTGAAATGAACCGAGGCAAAAGCATGCATCACAGTCTAGTCCAGTCAGGGCTTGTATCAGTCTAGGACTCTGTGAAGCTATAATATTTTGATCACTGAATACGGTATCTTGATGCAATTTCCCAGTCCTGTAGACTGTTAACGTGTGCACTCAGACCTTGACACTTGTATCTGCCCACTGTTCCCTAAAAGGTGCTTACCAAACATTTGTTCCTGAGAAATCAATGCAGATACAATATGTCACTATAAGAGAGACTACATCCATGTGACACAGAAATCAATATGACTACATATTCTGTCAACTCCCCAGAACCTGCAGACAAAACCGAGGTTTAATGCAAATCTTCCTCTTGTGCAATAATATGGAAACCATGTACACCGCATATTACATATTACATATACAGCACAGTATTATACAACAATACGGGCATGTGCAATAAGAAGATACTGTAAAGATCTCATTTTCACATGTAACAGCTAGGAGTACTTTCCTGCCAATGCACAGACACGTTACTATTACTATTTATTTATGGACCATACTACTCTTCATATTCTATACATCACACATTTTGTATTTATTCTTCAATTGTCTTGTCTAAGAATTGTCTTGAAGTTGTACTGTATGTTGTCACAGCACTGACACCGGGGAGCAACTGTTATTTTGTTGTCCTGAACAATGACAATAAAGCTCTCTTATGCCTTATGTCTTAATGAGAGGCCTCCACCAACAGAGCGGACAGATAGACGCTGCAATCATCCAATCAGTAACTTAGGTACATCACAAACAGGTTCTTTTAAATCTACTATACAGAAAGAATTTTTAAAATGTATAGAGAAATTCTGAGACTAAATAAGGGTTTTTTAGGAATCTTCATCAAAAGGTCAGTCAGAGACTATGTTTGCCACTAAAAGTACAGAGGTATAACGCTGCTATTATGAATCATTGTTTGGTGCCATGGGAACACTGTAATTTAAGGTAATGTTACTTTTATAGATCATTGTTAGGCTCTACATTCACTTCAGTGTGCTGTAAGTATGTTGCTCTTAACAATAATTGTTAGGAACTTTGTTTGTACTGTTATTGTTGTTTGTTTGGGTTTTTTGGTTGGTTTTTTTTTTGAGGACTTTTTGAGCTTCAGATTTTTCTGTAATCCTGGCTGTCCAGTGCCTATGCTATTCTTTGTTGTTGCTCCTATGACACGCTTTAATTTAATGTACCACATCATATTAGCTTAATAAGTCACTCTGGATAACAGCATCAACCAGCAGAAGGAAGTGTAAGAAGAAGAGAAGAGGGGGCAAGCAGAAAAGAATATTGGAAAGTCAAAGCTGAAGCAACATGTGCCTGACAGACAATATGGCAATGGTACTTAAAGCCAGTGACCGAGATGAAAATGGACTGTCCCTGTACTTATAGGGAGTCCCAGAGCCCTAAAGAACTAGCCCCCCATTCCCACGGGATGTCCTCCTAGGACAGGGGGAGGGGTTGTGCCGAGGTTACATTACATGCAGGTCCCTGTTTCTATCCTCTAACAAAAATAAATAAACCCCAAACTTGCACCTTGACTACAAAACACTTATTTGCCAACAGAAAATTAGATCTACACTGTGAGCACACTGACACAAAGGTAAATCTGGCTTTTATTTTAGGCCACAAAGCACTGTTTACATATGAACTTGCGAAGAGCTTTTGCTGCCATTCTGGGAAGTCTCCTCAGTTTTAATGTGTGGCTACCACATATGTTGTATAAGCAACGTGAAAGGCCTGTAACATTTAGCAAATAGCGCTGTTTATCTGGCTTGTTAATCAAAACTCAATTCGAAAAGAAATTCTATTTCCATTTTAATACGTGGCTCTGGACTGCAAAATAACTGTGTCACAGACATTATCCAAATGGTGGTTTGCTCCGTTTTCCACTGATGGGCTACACATATATTTACATAGAAACTATATAATAATAATGCTACGGATAATGGTATGGATTTATCTGACATATCAATGCTTTTTGGGTGTGAATGAGAAAAAGCTACAGGCCTACTTGCTATTTGCAATCCACTCTGAAGGTAGCAGTCACAAGGCACTTTCCACACCTCCCCTCCATGTTTCATTTCTTTGGGTCAGAAGGCCAAGCGCCAGAATCCTGACCATATCCATGACAGCACAGCTTCCTGTGCACCGACGGCCAGGCCTTGGCCTTCCTACCACAGACTGTGGGCAACACACGCTCGCCACTTCCTGCTCCTCCACTTCCTGTTTTTCAGGTCCTTTGTAATGACCACCGCCGGAGAGTGAGTGGGGAAAGAAAGAGAGCAAGGCAAGAGAAGGAGAGCCCTGGAGACACGCTTCCTCCCGGCTCCTTCCCCTTGTTATTTTCCTGCCTGCCACGCTAAAGACTAAACAACAACAAAAACACCGCTTCCAGCGTATCCTCTCAGAGTTTGTTTGGCTTATTTTTGCCAAGAGGGTCAGTTAGCGCCCAGGACTCGCATCCACTCAGAAGATTTCACCCTGATAAAAAAAAAAACCAAGCCTTTCCTTGTTTTGCGTCAAGTCGATGATGACTTACACAATTATGAATCACCCCGAGCCACATAAACTACACCACAGGCGGATACACGTAGATTCATTTTCATTCAAACCCGACATCCGAGGAATATTAAACACAAAGGAAGAACATTTCAAGACGCTGCCCTGTTTTGTCAACACCCCAGCGAGTACCTAAAACAGAGTTACACATGAAAATGGTATTCCTTTTTTCCCTTGTGTAACAATGAAGAAAATCCCTGCACTGAAGAATAACAGGGAGTAAGACTTCCTTCTACATGGACAGAAGCTGTTCGGTTTTCTACACGGTGAGCCTGGTAAGTCTGGCCCACGAAGCCCCTTCCCAGCATTCAACAACCATAGGCAGCGCTTTTGGCTCCTACCTGTAAATCTGGTTGTCAGCCTGAGGAGAGAGGAAGCTTGCCAGCTGTCCTTTGTGAGGGTGTGCTTATCTCCGGTCCCAGCCGCCCAAGTGAGGACTCTCGTCTCAGCACTATCAAAAGTGTTAATGTCTCCTGATGCTAATCTGACACGCGGCTGATCCTCAGAGAGAGGGAGAGGGAGGGAGGGAGGGAGAGAGACTTTCTCCCTCTCTTTTTTCACACACCCTCCCTTCCCTCACTTCAGTTTCCAAGGCAACTAATGAGATATAATTAATGAGGTCTACCAAAGGGTGTGTGCATGAAATTGTGTGAGAAAAGAGGCTTTGAAAGAGAGTTTAACTGCTCCGAGGCAATGAAGTGAAACATTTCAAATATGCGTGTGTGAGTGTGTGAGTGTGTGTGTGTGTCTATGTGTATGTGTGTGTGTGTATGACATTTTACACCATGTTAACATCCTTTGTAAAAATTTGCTTAGGGTGGCATTATCCTGCTAGAAAACATCTTTTAAATATATTCTATAAAAGTTAAGGTGACTGGAATACAAATAACATGACCTTTCTTTGGCGAAACCATACATTTTTAATTTGCTCACACAATATGCCTTCAGGTAGATCAGCAGACTTACAAATCTGTTGGTTTCTTCGTGATCTGTGAGTCTCCAGTGTGTACAGTTCTACTTAGCAGCACGCCTTCCATTTAGAAAATCAGATTGTGAAAAACAATAGAAGTTTCTTTAGCTATGCTCATGAACGGATAACCAAACTGACAGCCAGTAGAAGGACCTACAATATGTCGAAATATGTCTTGGCAGCAAGTCTCGGTGCTGAATGGCTAACCTTAAGAGCCATGGAAATTAATCTACGCATCTATTCTGAAAGCGTGGAGTGAATTGGCAAAGGTTCCTTACTGGGAGACCATCAAATTCTTTGGGCATGCCGCTAACCAGAGGAAAAGGATGGGTCTCAATCAAGCATAACGAATCAAAGCGAGCAAATCTTGTGAAATAATCCACCGCAACACCTGTACTACAAGCACAACGGCAGTGTCCTCGCAATGAACTAAATAACATGTCACGACACAGCTGAGTGTGCGAGAGGGCTCAGCGCGTCGCCGGCACTCCGACAGCAAAAAGGGCCATACGATTCACACGCCGGCATTAAGCCGTTCATTTTTGATTATTTCAGATTCGTAAACGAGGGGACCGGCATACATTACGCAGTGATTAGCTCGGGAGGCCTAGAGCACCGGCTGGCAGTGCTTTTGGGACTTTTCCCGGCTCTTCCTCACTCGTGTCAACCCAAGGGCTGTCCTTATTTGACTTGCCCGACCGTTTCAGGTGTTTCTTGTAAACAGCTCTTGATGGGATTAAGGCCTCGCAGTGCGGGGCTGGCTCCGAACAGCGCTGCCGGCGGGCTCGGCGCCACACTGTAATCTTTTAGCATACACTCGAGGAGAGAAATATAACAAGGCTCGCGAGCAGGTCTGCCGTTACAAATGAACACGCGGCTGTCAGCCTCAATAGCAGCGCGCAAGATGAAGACCTCCTGCAACCATGAATATTTCAGGGCAGAGAGAGGCAAAAGAAAAGAGGAAAAGCACATTTATATCCATTCATATTCAGGTGAGCTTCTGAAGGGGAGAACAAAGGAGAATTCTAATTATTATATGATCTTACAACTTTATTCAAACAGGTCATTTCACTATAATACATCTACAATATACAGTATCTATACCTACCCCACTTCTATTGTGTTTGAAACCATCATTCTAAGGTATGTGATTTGTTGGATTTGTGTCCTGACAACATTTTATTTTCATTTTAACATTTGTTTATAATCCTACAATATTGTAGGAAGCTGTATTTTGCAAAATGTTATTGATCGAATCCATTGTTATCAATTAACTTTACCATTGACCCTTAGTTAAAAATTAAATATGAATTCATGACATGGTCATATATTGTTGATGGTTTCCATTGTCCTATTTCCCCTTTCTCTGCAGACACAGTTTAGACAGGCACGGTTTTTCTTGCTTATGAAGAAATATCATACAACAAAGAACTGTTTGTGCTCAGGGTATTATATGTTCTCTGATCTTCATGTTCAAGTGCCTTATTGGCTACTGTAGCCTTGCGCCACAATTTATTTATTAAAATTTCAAGACAATATCGTCTGCAGGACTGAGGAAGATTCCGTGGCTTCTCCAGCCAATCAAACCACAAAGCGCTTTTCTCCTCAGTCCTTGTCCCAGCCATGACAGAAGAATTTCAGTAAGTACCGTGTTTTTCTTCAGCAAGACTCACCAGACTCAACAATCAGCAAGGACACAATCGCCCCGCCGACACGATCAGAGAGTCACGATTCATGAGGGACGAGCATCATTTGCCGGTGTTCCTTTCTATACAAAATCTTGAACTTTTCTACAGTGGATGTGGGCGTGATTCTGGGAGCAGCGCCTTCTCTGCTGTGGGAGGCGGGGGGATGGGGGGGGTCGTCCTCCGACCGCCCGCTCGCTCGTTCCAAATCTCCAGTGACCCCGCTGTAATCTCACACTGGATCGATGCGAGTTCAGGCCGTCATCCATCCCACCAACATGTAACACGAGCCGGGGACGGAGAGGCGCAGAGCAACTTATCGCCTCCAAATGACATCACCACAAAAAACCTCACGAGTCCGCCGCGATCTTAGCCCCCCGTTCTAAAACGCCAGGGGTGCAGTAGGGAGAAGCCAAATAATGTGATCACAGTTGTTCAAAATTAGAATATTGCACTAAATGAGATTCATCATTTCCTTCATGCAAGTAAAAAATGATTTTTTTAAATGAATCAAGTAAGCACGGATTTATAATGATGGTGTTTGTATATCCTTATACTATAAGCTGCAGAATGAGTGATGAAATTAATCATTTTAAAAGCTTGTTGTGAGATTCAATTCATTGTGAAACTGAGTTAACACAACCATCACTGATTTTTATAAAATACTACCTATTCCAAGACACTGCTGTCACCCATATCTGCATATTGTACTAACACATCAAAGGCAGATTATGACAAAATGGGGTGGTTACAGAGAAGATAAGTGTTACTCTCTCCACTCTTTCCCTAACATCACCGCAGATGGTCAAAGGTCAAAACAACTGTCCGAGGTAACTCTGAATGAATGCCTGAGATGCACAGACAAGAATTCATACAAAACACATTCAGGTGGTTTCCTGTTGAAATCCACAGCTGTGATCCTTTGCCTACCAACCATACAACTATCAACCACTCCTACCTAACACAGCATGTGTGCATAATATTTCTTCTGTCCATTCAAAGTACTGACTAATTTTTGTATAATGCAGTATATTTCTGATCTGCATCAATACATTTTAATGCTATTTGTAATTATGTAAACATTGTAATTTTATATACATATATATATATATATATATATATATATATATATATATAATACGTTAACTATTACAAAATATTTCATTGCCATATGGGGAGCTTGAATGGCATGGTGCTTTGTCCTTAACTTTGAGGAAAGAACAGAAGTGTGTGTTACTCTTCCTGTCTTACAAAACATTTTCTATCAGTTTCAGTCCCCTCTCAACTCCATATGTCGTATAAGATGAAAAAAGCAACATGTGCTTAGCTAAAGTCATGACTCAAAATTAAGGATGACAAGTACTACCATTACATTAAAGCATTGCCTGGGTTTGAAGGTTCTTGCTCCTCCCCCCCAAGACAAGTGAGTATACAAGCATCAGAGAGACACATTCACACAACAGTGGACTTAAGGACTTAATTACTGACAAGAATTACGCCAAAAGCTGTTGTTGCCCTGGCAGACAGGACGGCATCGGAACGAGCACAGGCCGCTCTCTGATTACTGAACATCTGCAGAGGAGCCATGCGTCTGCACTCTCAGCCTCCTTCTACTCTACGGAAATGGCACATTGGGTACTGTCCTGCTTGTGCTCTTGTGAGGGTACACGTCTGTGCGAGTAGATGTAATGGCGGAAGGTGTGTGTGTGTGTGGGGGGGGGGTGAAAGAGAAATGAAACAAGGGAAAAAAAACTCCATGAGATGGAGGAAGCTGAATTGAAACCCCTTGGTCTTGTGTGGTGGCTGTAACATAATTACTGCTGGGACACTCCTATTCCCAATAATCCATTTGCGTCAGTCAGGTTTCCAGCACATCCGATGAACTGATTCTCAGTTTCTCAAGGATAAAACGATGACCCTTTCCTCGCTGTTATATCCATTTCATGTGGGGATGACATCCCTTATCCCAAATTCGCTCGCTGCAAAGTACGTGGACTTCAGCTGGTGAAAATTGTGGAGGAAAAGAAAGAATACAGGATACAGTGTGTGATTTGAATAGACTTGTCCATAAGGACAATAAAGCCTATTTCTTTAGTTTGACTTCCCACCAAAGCATCTAGATGGCAATTTTATACTGTAATAATAATGGCCTGAGCATGGAAAACATAAGAAGAGCATGTGGTTAAATGTGAAGGATTATTCACATGGGCAGCCATGTTGGTATGGGTTACACACCAAAGTGATACAGTGCCTACATGAATGGCCGGATTAATAAGGCGTTCCACCTTTTAATCAGGCTATGATGAACAGGGGGCTGAGCAGGGAATGGAAAATCCAGTCAGTCCAGCAGAAGGGGTACCATAACTGAGTAAAGGATTATATCTGTGCAAACTGAATGAGATTTTACAAGATATACCACCTGAGCAGTTGGCACTTTTTAACTGAACCTTTCAATAAAATAACTTGTGTAAAATAAAAAGTGTATCCACCTATATCGATTCATGTGTATTCACCAGACTTAGTAACATTTGCACATTGAATAACCAGAAAATATATCAGTTTAGGTGACTGGATATTGGTATGTCCTTATGGTATGTCATCATCCAGGTACATAAATGTATACAGAAGTACTGTTTGAATGGTTAAAAGCCCATGGATAGTTCTGTGAGTATGAAACCAAGGGACAGCGTGGGGACGAACATTTAAAACATACAAATCTTGACCTGTCAGGGTCTCTGACATGGTGTGTGCTTGGCATATCCAAGCAAAAAAATTTCTCATCTAGCATTTTTAATTTCTTCATTCTAAGAAGAACCCTCGGTGAACTGTTGATCCTGAGCGCAATCCATTATCAAATGCATATGCAGCCCAAAGCTCTGAATGTTTAGTAGAAAAGAAGAGAGGAAACATTATAAATCAAAGACAATGTTTCTCTCAGGGGGGGAGGAGACAAATCATTAATGAATTCATATCATTTTTCTGAGAAACACCATTTGCATTTTGTCCTTTTTTTAAACCCTATCCGCCACGACTGTGAGGAGACGCGTGGTGGTGTTTGCATCTCCTTCGTTTGCATGACAACATTGCGGGTTTGTCGAAGCGTCCCTAACGCCTGCAGAGCGATTCGCCTCCTTTCCATTTGCATGGCCATCCATTCTGCAGCAGCAGAGCACGCCAGCAACACAACCAGGAGGACTCTGGGAGAAACGGGCAGATCCCCCCTCCCCCAAGCCTCACTAAACACATGTCGGCCTTTTGATGTAGCACAAATCGCAAAAGTAGAGATGGTAAACAGTCAGGATGGATCTAGAGACCTCTTCCCAGAGGAGTGCATGAAGATGGGGCTGATTGTGTGCATTGTTTGCCTGCTGTTTGAAGTCCTTTCTTAACGGTTCCCTGTATTGCAGTTGTCTGTTTTAATTCCCCCCTTTCATGAAAGATCTACATTGACTGCACATGAGGGCATATACTTCTCACAACACATTTTTAAATTTGGATTCTAAGCATTGATGCAGTGTCTGAGTTTCGTCCCCACAACAGAACACCAAAGGCCCCTATAACTCCCCCTCTCCCCCTCCTTACACACACACACACACACACACACACACACACACACACACACACACTCAGGGACCCACTTCATGCTGGCAGCAGCTAGCTGAGGTTTCATCTGGTTGACACTGGCCGGCTGTCTGGGGTTCAAACGCATGTGCAATTACCCACAAATCCTCCCAAGCCCCCATTGAGAATATGTGAATAGAGACCTCTTGAAGGAACATTTATAGTTTCATGTCATTTCTATCCCCTCCAAGTACATTTGTCCCTCATGTACCTGCACACAGGGCATCTCAGTGACTGCACACTACAACTGCTTTCCCAAACACAAAAAGACTATATTCCACTAAACGAAGCAGACTTTACTTGTCACTAGCTAGCCTGTACAGCTGATGTATTAATGTCATATGTCAAAAGATTGAAGAGTGTTTGACTTTGTTTAAAATACTCTGAACATGACAGAAAAAAAACCTGAATACAACAGAGCTAATTAAGAAGTCCACTGATACCCATGAAAAAACAAAATTCTGCTTGAGGGGGGCTAGCTGAAATATCTGATAGACATAAGTGTGAAAATTAAAGCGAAACTAGGGTTGCCTGTGAAGTCAACCTGCATGGAAAACTGACCCACTTTGTAACTTTAACACGACATTGTCTTATTTGCAGACTTTTTTTTTTCTCTGCCGACAGTGTATTTTAAGCTCCGAACCACGCAGATTTTTCTAAATGACGCGACAGTGGTCCAGGCCGCATCCTTCATCCAGCCGAAGGCTTCAAACACAAAAAACACAGCGCAGGGCTAGGCTACAATTTTAAGAAATTACCAAAAAACCACAGTCAATTTGGCACAGCACAACCATCCATTTAATTCCATTATGGAGTTCGGAGTTCAGAGATCAAACCATTTATTCTGCATTTAATGGCTCCGGTCTTTTGTTAAATTTTGGAATCTTAAAATCACAACTTAATCCTTTGTGTTCTGAAGAACAATGCTTTGTGAGGGGACCAGCGAGCAGACTGAGGATGCAGAGATTTCACCGAAGTAACCACAGGAATAAAGCAGCTGGAAAATTTAAAAAGGGCTGATATGTCCTTTTCTCTTATGGGGAGCCAAGACTGAGTCACAACTTTCTTCTTAAAATACATATCTGTGCTGTTATATAAACTTCTCCTCGATGCGAGGCTGAGTTCATGCAATAGGATACAAAACCTGTTCTCAGTGAAACTACAGCTTAAATAAATTTAAAAATACATGGGTCTAAAAAACATGAGTCTTTTCTACTACAATGCTTCCTGATACATTCTTAAGACATTCCATTTAGATTAAAAGCAGAACATTTCATTAAACTAATGAATCCCACATCTGAAATAATTTCTTTTCAAATGAGTCATTAACCATAGAGGAATGTTTCTGAAAACCAAATGAATTCCCCTCGAAATTAACAGCATCCAATACACTGACACACTAAAAGGAACTAAGCTTGAAATTTATATTGAATGAATATGGGGGTATCATTGCCTCTGGTATCAATATTTTTTTGCACTCTGTTACCATAGGTTGGCCTTGTCCCTCTGTCTAGCTGCATAGACAAACAGTACCAGAACTGTCTGTACCAGAACTGCGACCCAGTACCAAAGATGCTTCCTAATAAGAGTTTCCTAATATGTGACAACATTGAAAGGTGGTGTAAAAAGGGATCATATTTCTCCTACCTGCATGTCAGCCTGTTTCTGCTGCAGAATGTAAACCTGCAGCATCCTAAAATTCCCCTAAAAGACCAAACTGGACAGGTTGGGAGCTCTGGGCTAGGCCCTGAAGCCTAAAACCACACATTTTAGCTCCAATTTAGCACTGATAATACCAGCTATGAGTCTTCTACATTTAGCATTCAAATTCTACTGATCCTAAAGTCTGTGAGGTGCTTAAATGCTTAAAAGATAATTGCTTATGCAGGGACTTCTGAGCTGTGATTCAGTTTCTGGCGAGTCGGAAACCTTTCTTCAGGATTCGCACTTCATGAGATTTCACAAGGTAAGTTTATGAGTAGGCCAACAGCCACTGATAAAATGACAGCTGAAAACCCTAATGTGCTAATTGTCAGAGTTACTTCAATAAAGCTGTTTCCTATAGAGAAGCATCAACCAATAGCTATGAGAGAATGCCTATAACAAAACAAGGTTAAAACACACGCTGGACAAGTGCACAAGGAGGTGCTAACTTAGAAAAAAATATGTGTTTTGGTGAAAAAAATGTTTTTTTTAGCAAGCAGCAATGATCTGCTATGAAGGCATTGAGGCATGCTAAATGGAGAAAATAACTGGTTAGTGAAATAAGAAAAGTAGGTAGGATATATGTACAGTTTGTCCAGGGATATATTAGTACTTTGAGGCCAACTTAAAGGTAGCAAGCTACCAGGATATAGGTAAAAAAAGAAAAGAAAACAGCAAGCTAATACTCATAGTAATAATTATACAGTAGCTGACTTCCCCCATAAACAACCTCATCTGCCTCTGCTACTGCACCATTTTTAAAAAGTTTTACCTCAGAATTTGGAGTGTGAAATTCTCTTGGTTGAAACACCTTAGAGAGAACAGCACAAGGTTGTAACGGTTCCAGAAACTTGTCCTCCATACAGGTACGTCAACTCCAAGCAAAGTTTGAGTTCACATTCAGCAAATTAACGTCACACTTCCATTCAATAATGAACATTTACATTTATTCATTTGGCAGACGCTTTTATCCAAAGCGACTTACATAGGTTACAGTTCTTTACAATGTTATCCATTTATACAGCCAGATATTTACTGAGGCAATTGTGGGTTAAGTACCTTGCCCAAGGGTACAGCAGCAGTGTCCCAGCGGGGATTGAAGTCCTGCTCCTTAACCACTATGCTACACTGCCATGAAATGCCAATGAAGAGCACTTTCTTCTGGAATTACCCATTTGGGTCCAGCAAAAGCCATGAGCATACTGCATTATACTAAGGTGACAATACTAAAATTAATAAACAGGAACTGGTAACAGAACTAGACCATTTCTTTGTGTTCCACTAAAAAATAAGAATATCCATAAAAATATTGCATTTGGCAACCAGAAGCCTGGCATGCCATTTTATTACTGCTAAACCCTGTTACAAATCAAATGTTTTCATTATGTGGGACCAGAGGATGACCACTTAACATGAAAAAATATCCACTTTGTATTTTCTGGTTAATAAGCGTTTCATAATTTTTTAATTTGTCTTGTCATTTGGGTCTGTAGTGCAAGACACAGAGAAACCACTGTTCTAATGCGGTTTGCTCAGTCAGTTCTGATTATGCTACATTAAGATCCAGTGACCTTTTCGTCATGACCTGTTAGTTTTCAACTCTAAAACAATAACTCAAAAACAGTATGAGACGTGCTACTACTACTGCCACTCATCGCTTTTGATGGTTTCACACATAATCACACCAACACTGATCTCAGCACTGAGAAATGTAAAATTTGTAAAGAGAATAACTGTTTTTTTTTTTTTTAAATCACACTTCTTTCATGCTACTGAACTGTCATTTCCTGACATGCTTTCATTTCTGATCACCTCTGTTAACAGCTCCAAAATACATGGGGAATGGAAAAAGGGAAAAAATGTGTTGAAAAGGTAATCATCATAAGTAAGAATGCATGACACATTTGTAGGCACACAGATAAGAGAAAGAAACAGAGAGAGAGGGTGATAATTTTACATTATTCAAAGCCAGATTACAGTATAAATAACACCGGTTATGTAGATTGCCCAGTGTGCTAGCCCCTCCTCACACGAACACACATATGTAATTCACTGGCATTTTTCTTATTTATTTGTGCATGAAAATCTATCGTTCCAGCCTCACACCGGGGAACAGATATGCACAGTTCAAGTACGTGGGCGCTGCACACAGTGACTAACTCTAAGGTTCTTTCTGCCGCTCCAGGAATCTTTCTGGAGCAACTGTTCCCCAATAACCCTCTCGCCCTGACAGAAGCCCAGGTGCCGGCTGCTTGCTCTCAGAGGGGCTCGGTGTGACACAAGGCCAGGGGGCCCTGGTGGCCCACTGGACTCCACTCCGCCCGGGTGAACCGTGGTGGCAGCTGGGAGGGTGACAGGGATCAGGAGGGGATGGGGGCGATGAAGATGGGAGAGAGAGAGAGAGAGAGAGAGAGAGAGAGAGAGAGAGCATTGCTGGCTCCTCTGGTAGGAGAGCTGGATGCCGGGAGAACAGCTGAGATACCAGTGAACTCCAGTCTAATATTTCACCTGCATCAGCAAAGCGTGTCAGAGGCTCATCGCAGGCAGGGAGAGATGGGGTGGTGGGGGCGGGGGACAGGGGGCGGGGGGGTTGGGAATGGATGGCCGTGGGCAGCTGGCTGTCTCATCACACTAACTCTGACGCAGAGGAGAGAATCTCTCCAGGGGAAAAAAAAGACACTGTATGCCTTCTGCTGCCATGACTGGCTAACAGAAAAGAGAGAAAAGAGGAATGCTGGTGGTTTATCACAGACTGAAAGTGTTATGTTTACACGGCTTAAAGGGCACCTTGGGCCACTCCCTATGAAAAAAAGATCAGTACTTTACTGTAAATTATTTTTAACTTGAAAACATAACTGGAACTTGAAATGATTTAATTTATTTCCAGATAAAAACATGCATATATGTAAAAAGGCCAGGCAAAGTGTTAACTCAGAGGTACCAAGCAGGTCCTTCCAATGCTAATTGACTTGTAATATCATGATTATAAATAATTTGTGCGTCTAACCAAGCACTTTCCCTGGGTGTTATCCTCCTGCCCAAGCAGCCCTTTTGGCAGTGGCAGTGACAGTGGCAAAAGAACATTCTTTCAGCCAAGAGAGAAACAGATCTGCCGCTGAAAATCCAGGTTTACACTGGTGCTACATGGCACAGAGAAACATGCATTCCTCTCCAACATTCCGGAAATATTTATCTTTTTAGTCTGGCTTTTCAAATATTAGCTGTTTTTCAAGGAGCGCAAAAACACAAGACCTATCCTTTGAAAACAGAGACAGGCCTGCCATAACATCTCCCGTTTGGGTGATAGGGAATCATTTCAAAAGTGGATTAGAGAAGCATTACAATAGCCTTAAGAAAGTGACAGACTTTTTAATATCAATCCTGTCCTTCATCTTAGTCATGTGAGTGACATTTTTGAACTGTATTCTTACATTTCCATTCAGGCCTTACTGTCTGCAATTTCACATGTTCATAGCTTGTATGCACAGCAGTAAAATTCGACAACAACCTGCTTCTGTAATTAGTTTCCCCACAGCAATGTGATTTTATAATTGCATCGCCCTTAAAATGAGACAGTATAATATTTTCCCTTCCTGAATGCCGCCAGCGTGGTTAACAAAGGCAGGGTGATGTCATGCCCAGCAAATTGAAAGACAAGATGCCCTGTTAAATTTGATATTTCTTTGTCCTTGGTGCTCCCTCCATTCAGGCAGAGCAAATCATTCGTCCTTATCAAGTCGTATTGCCTTAACACAAATCCCTCAGTGCAAACACTGATATGATGCATCTGCTTGCTGCTGTGTGCCTCAGTATTGTCTTTCTGTACATCGATTAAGTGGCCCAGTTGAGTGGAGATGTGCCCGGTATCCAGTGCCTCTGTCTATACCACACACGATGGTGGAGCTAACCCCATTCAAGAGAATGAGCTATACCAGAGCTATGCTATGTCCCTGCCTCTTTTGGCCCTAGCTGTTACAGAATAAGATGCAGTGGTTGGCTACAGCATGTAACGCTACCTGTGCATTTAATGAGGATCACCAGAGAAATAATGTGGTCCAATCCCGGACACACAGAGCTCACTGTGCAACATATTGGTTAGATGACAGTCATGCTGGTAATGCAGTGGCTATTAGACATAAGGTTGTGCCGACTTTGTATCAAGCATGGATCTAACAAATATCAAGAGACAGAGAAAGGGAGAAAGAAAGGGAGAGAGAGAGAGAGAAAGAAAACTGAGAAAGAAAGGAAAGAAAAACAAGAGAAGATGAATGCCAAACTAAAGTTGTCAGGACCCAAAAATCCACATCATGGGTCCCTGGCAAATCTTTTTCTCAAGGGCTTACACACTAGAGCATAAGACAAAGACACGTTTCTATCTCTGATAGCTAATTTTACAGCAGGTTGTTGGTATCAGTGCACTTCAGTCTATCAAAAAAGTGGAAAATAGTGTGGAGATAGGGTGTGGGGTGCTGACAAATGAGGATCAGAATTAGCTCTTCATGAGTCGCAGAGATCAGTTCCTCTACAGTTATACATATTTAAGTGTCAGTGCCCTGTTCAAAAATTAGTCAGCATGTAAAGGGTAACTGACAATGTATGTCCATCACCAAACATCTTATGGATGCACTTCTGATACGTAACAGTTTATTGTATGGTTAAAAAAAAACTCCAAGGACCATACCACTAGAGCTCAGGGATGGGGAAGCCTGACCCTTGCTAACCAAAGGAGAGTTCGAACTCATGTCCCAAGTAGGTCAGTTTGGGAACATGGACCCAGAAGAAATAGGTCAGTCTTAGAAAAGGGGACAAAGTGAGCTCTTTTCCTGCAGGGCCTATCAATGCCAGAGGCGGGGGGTTTCACAGGATTATGGGAAATAACCCCTTCCCTTAACTGAATGGATTCTAATGACTGAAAAAAAACGAGTGTGCAAGAATGGTCTTCCTCCAGCTGTGGGAGGCCTCCAGCCTGTTATTAGAGGCTAATTTCCTGCTGGGGCTGCAACAAGACCATCCAATTTCGAATACACACACACACACACACACACACAACCACACATTTGCATATTCAATGAAAAAACCTGAATCTCTGATATTCTGTTGTGGCATTCCTGATCTTCCGTTGACCTAACGTTAGATTAGTTGTTACATACATTCCTTCACAGACATTTTTATCAGAATGATTTACATATCTTATCATTTTCTAAACAAATTTTGGGTTAAGTAGTGCATAAGTGCACAAAAGCATTGCTCCACCTGAGAAATGAACCAGTAACCTGGGTTATGAGCCCTGCTCCCAACTACTAAGCCATACTGCTGCTCCACTGTATTATACACTGTTCATATTATATAACCTTAACACAGGTACAACTGAAAGAAATGTACGGCTAATAATAAATCAATTACTCAGTGGATTAATAAACTATGAAATGAAGAGATACAGAGGCGTGTTGCTGAAAAGCCACAATAACATGTTTAAATGCCAAAAGTGGCTTAAAGATTCCCCAGCACCACTCTCCATAGCGTGGCTATCGCTTTAGTCTCAAATCACCATCTTTCTGATTCAGCATGTTATTTAGCCAGTGCAGCATATGTTTAGCATAAGCAATGACAGTCATAGATGATAAACAAAAGATCCCCAAAAACAAGCCGCAGGCACTTCTCTGTCTATTGTCTTGCGTGTTCATTGGGCGGCTGGGTTTACCTCTCAGCACGTTCCGTGTTTGATTGGCTGAATGCACAAAGGAACGTTTGAGGATTAACCTTCTGTTCATCCCCAGCATTAGCCTCTAGTTATTGTAAATGTTTCATCACAAAAAGCTGCTGCAAAGAGAAATGAACACTCAACCGAGGCACCAAAGCTTGAACTCATATCAGGCTAACTGGAAATCTGGCTATAATTGCGGATCACACAGATATTTCAACTGAATAGAGAATAATGCCGGGAGCGCATTTTATAGACTCATCAAATCTTTTGATCTGGTAAATTAAATTATAATGTATTCTTTAGATTTATTTTTCCCTTCTCATTGATATTCTGTCCTTTCAGCAAAATAATGTCTTCCTTTTAAAGTTGGAGGGGACCTTTCAGTGCGGTTGAAGATTCTGACCTGAGGACTGGGTTGTGGGAGTTCTCTTGGCATTCTTAAGGCCAAGCCTTTATTCTGGCTTATTGCATCTATTAAGCAAACAACTCTCATGCACACAGAAGGCATGCTAAGCATAACTGATCCCCTTTAGTTCCATACAGCCCTCTAGTTTGGCAATGCACTTTAGGTGACGCACCTCTAAATAATACTTGAGTATCTGTATATATTATGTATTCATATGGGTGTGTGTATTAATAAAGTCTTCATTAATCAACATACCAACATATATCAATTTCATAATCATTTTTTGGAAGAAATTTTAAGCATTTTAGGCTAGAGAGTTAACAGATTTATTAATGATATCTGTGTATCAAATTTACTGAACATTTACTTTCAATACTGGACAAAAAACTAAATCAATAAATATCCCCTCACTGTCCCAATTCAATTGCCATTTTTCAGTTTCTTTGACATTATCCTCCACAGTTTTCAATCATGAATGATCTATTTTCAATATGACTGAGAAACAAGCTTATTATCTTTTTTTGAGCTGCCTGCCAAATCTGCACCACTTCTAAAAAATTATCCGCAGAATGTGATAAAGAAATAGTTTATGCTCTTATGTGCAAAAGCACCGATAGTCATTTAGTGCTAACAGTGTCACAGTAAAAAAGAAGTGCCACAAATGGAAAAAAGAACAAAGGACAAAGTACATTTGAGGAGGAACACATTCTATGCATGTATATGTTCAGGGTGGTGTCAACACCTTGTAGTATAAATGTCAGTTTACGAAGTGTACTCCCAAAGGTACTGCATTAACCACAAAACAGGCCAACAAGCTATTCTCAAAAAAAAAAACAAAAAAAACAAGCAATTTCCGGTACCCTTATCACTGGTGGAGGTCAGTGCTATAATTGAGTTGCAAAACTGATATTTAAAAATAATTTTTCTTAAGGAACACCTAGTTCTATTTTATGAGGTATCTGCAATAACGAAGCTATACAGGTAGTAAACATTAACAACACTTTAAAAGCAGGTTTTGCTGCTTCAGAAAAATCCTCAAAATTAAAGCTAGCACAGAAATAGACTATCCTGAATGAAATCTAAAATGTATTACTGTAAATTAAGTCATGGAGCCTTTTGTCATTTACCATAGATAGATTACACCAGCAACAAAAACTAGAAAAATCAAATATCTAAAGATACTTTAGATGCATTAGCAATTTTCACAGAGTGTAAAACTATTACTATAAAAGTATAGTGTATATAGTATTGATACTATAAACACTTGCACATGACATTCAGAATCAGTTGTAGTTTAGCTACCAGCAAATTAAGACACTAATATAGTGTGATTACTTCTCGGCATACTGCAGAAGCACTATAAGCATATCATGTATATTGTGTGCTATAAAAAATTACTGTAAAAATGAGCTGGACTAGTTGGCACTCAACTTAAACAATAACTATAACTTAAATAATTATACTTAGAATAGACAGGGTAGGGAAAATCATCCTGACTACGTGATCCAGATTGCAGCAGTGTGGCATGTTTCACACCCAGACTAAACATCTGTAAATGTAGGTATTTAAAATTATTCATTTCTAAACTGTAAATTTTACAGCTTTTTTCTGTTTGTTTCGTTTCGTTTTGTTTCGTTTTGTTTCGTTTTGTTTTTCAGCTTTTTCTTCCTGCAAGCTTCACCAGCCTTGCACACTGACAGGATCAGAGCAGGGGAGAGGAGTACAAGTCTCCCACAGCTGTTTTCCTTCTCTCTCAGCCAGACTGGTTTCCCGACATAGGAAGTCTTCGACAAACACCTTCCTGTAACCCGTAACAGCGACAGTTTGACGTGGAATGGGCTCGTGAGCGAAACTCCGCCATTCCCGCGTGCAAAACAGCAGGCCGTGAAACCTGGGTGGCTGTAATGCCAGAGACGCGCTGTAAGCTGTTTTGCTCGCACGCCTCATCCAGGGTGAAGGCTCGGGTGGTGAGAAGCCAGAAGAAGCCCCCCCCAGCACGCAGGTGCAGAGTGACTCATTCTCACACTCCCTGCGACACCACACTCATTTGCGAGTCGACCTCAGAAGCCACACTTGCAGAGATGCAGCCAGCGCGCGCTCATGAAATATCACCCTAGATAAACTCCATAAAAAAGTTTCTACATCACTCCTCTGATGCCCCCCGCCCCCCACAAAGCTTCTCCTCACTCCCTCGACCGCAGTAAGTCAGTGCTTTTGCAGTTTCTCAGTCTCGGCCTATACTGAAAATAAACCCCCCCCCGATCCTAAATACATGACTGTGTAAACGGACAAACATTATATTCTAAATAAATCATCACATCTTAACACCTCTAAACAGGGGAAGCCAAAGCCGAAAGGAAGTGACAGAGTCCAACCACGTGTGAGGTTTGTAGCCCTCCAGCCCACCACTCTGTGAAGTGCAGGTGCTGAGCTCACCACCTGCATGGACACAAACTAACAGCGTGCCTCACACCAAGGGTTCATTTCCGCTGGGTTGAGGGAAAAAAAATAGTACACATTCAATATTAGTCAGAGGTGTCTTATACACCACCCCCTATTGTTCCCACACAATTTCTACCCTGCTGTGCCATCCCCCCGTCTGGTTTGAGTTCTGTAGAATAAATAGATTTGCCCCTCCAGTGTATATATACATTATATACAACTTTCATATGCAACTCGATATATGATAAAGCTAAACATCTGATAAATTATCAGCATGTACCTATATTGTGTTCTTCTATCGTTTCAATTGAAAATATCATTTCAAGATGTGTAGGTAGTTCCCCATGTCTGTGTATTGTAAAAACCACAGACACTTTGCATTTCAGCTAATAAGGGTACTGCTTTTTGTAAATGTTCAAAGCCTAAGCAGAAGAGAATGACCGTGCCTAGAGCATATCAACAAAATTAAATGTATATTGATGAGTGGCAACGAGTTTGTGTTTGTCCTTTGAGATGGTATGTGAAGGGGCCAGTGAGGAGATGAACCTGCATCATGAAATGAGGTCCACTTCTTTCTCAAAAAAGCTTGACTCGTGACACTCTACACATATGACACTTAAACCTAAAAGTGGCTACTCCATCACAGACCAGATGGGAAGCCTTATACAAGTGGTCTTAATGGAAATTTACTAAATAAATTCAATGCAAATGTTTGTGTTCTCATCAAAGGCAGGGATTTGCTGTCACCCGCTTAGAAAAGCATCGCAAAAACACTAGTCCGCAGTCCCACTTCAGCAAGCGAAGCACTTTAGATGACATTGTTTCAGATCAGACGCAGGGAGACGGAGACAAAACAGCTTTGATCCTAGCACTGCTTAATGATAACAACTCCTCAGCGCACTCCAGAGAGGCACAAACAGCCCTTACCCAAACCTATGACTCACGTGTGTTACAGTAGAAAAAGAGCTAACTGGTTTTGTCTTGAAAGCCGTAAGTTCCAAACTGTAAATGATTTCAACGTTCAGGGGGCCAACATGGTTGTGCCTGCCCCGTCAGTACCCCTGCATTCTCTCTGCACAGCATTAATGACCCTGTGAGGTCAAAGTGGACACCAAAGACCCTGAACAGGCAGAGAAGAGGATCGGCCAGGGAAAGAGGATTAGATGGAGATTTAGTCTGCTGCTCCAGGCCCAGGATCTTACAGCTGATTCTCAGGATAGCCAGGGCCAAAGGGGGAAGGACACCTCCGCTGATGGCTTGCACAGGAAGGGCAAAGGAGTCAGGAGGAAGTGGGACGGGGAAGTGCCTGTCTATCCATAAGCCGCTCTGCTCAGCAGCCTTTGTGCTGAATGGGCCAATGCTTACAGCCAGAGGTCAGAGTCAAGGATAGGTTGAAAGGTCAGTGTCCATGTTTACCAATGCACTAACCAACCATGCTCTTTGGAAACCTTCTTATTTGATATCTGTACAACGTCCATAATATCACTGGTATCTTTTATATCTGTTACCACCGGCAGCAATTGACAGGATCTTAAAATTGATGCCACAAAGATGATACTGCTCAGCTAATCTCACCGGCAGTGACCGTACCATGGGGACCGTATAGTGACACCCTGAACAGGATAGAGCTTGTTGGATTTTGCAAACAGTAACGTATCCTACAGCAGGTTCATGTCAAAGACATAATTTTAAGCAAGGATTTCATTAGTAGTTGAATATTAACTCATTAATTTAAAAAACTTTATTTGGCATGCTCAACTGTACCATCAATACAGTGACATTTGAAATGAGACTAGAGCAAGGTTAGAATATTTGCACAAGACTGGCGGCTGTGGAACTGCTAATTGTTGCCCCCATCTCTTTACCATGAGAGAAATGAACATTCAGTCATGAAGCAAGGATGCAAACAGTCCCACTATTATTAGTAGCAGTAGAAGTAGCAGTAGTAGTAGTAGTAGGTTTGGAAGGGTGTGAATTTCAGGAGACAATGAATCACACATGTGTGACTCTAGCTGCCATTTTCCTGACTTACTCTATAAGATTTTGGACTGTACAACAAAACAAAGGTCATTTACATTATTTATCATTATGAAATATTTGATGAACAACTTTAAGTAAGACCTTACAATGAAGGTTGAAAAGGTTGAAAAAACGTGATTCTGTGATAAGTGCACGTTATCTTGACAAAACAGAGAAGAATCTGTCCAGTTCATTATCTAACATTCAGTGTGGTTAGTTACTGAGAGGAGAATATTAATGTGTGCTTTGTGTGTGTTAGGAGGTGGGCGTAAGCAAAGACTATCTCTCTAGATTTCTTCTGAAAGCTTTTAAAAGGTGTTTTAATATTGTTTGACTACTCTGACCGATTTGAAGGTTGGAAAAAGGAAACTCAGCCACCTCTAAATCACAGAATATATTTCTGGATAAAGATTAAAAAAAAAAGTCTGAATTAGACAGATGGCTATCAGCGAAAGATTTTCCGAGCATTGAGAGAGGCGCACAAAAATACATTCAGCTGGCATGCGTCTCGCCAGATAATGCTCCATTCTAATACCCCCTAAGGCATTCAAGTTGAAACATAACTATGAGGATGCCGGGCTGTGAATTTAAGTATTAAAATCTGATTTAATAAATATTCCCTTTGTAACCTTACCCCGAAGTCATAGAGGAAGCCGTGGCGCTCGGTATTTATAAAGTGCATGCGGTGTGGAGGCCTGTGCCAGACCCTGGGCCCGAATCCCTGGGCTCTCTGGTTTGGAAGTCATTGCTGCGTATTAACAGCCTGCTTAATACAGTTAAACTGTGCAGCTTCAAATCTAATAGACGGTTTTATTTGGCAGGATTGAGAGAGGCCTATTTACAGCCGACACAGGCCGTTCTGTGTAATTGCAGGAAAGCAGAATGAGGAGCTAATATTTTGGAACACATTTTTGTTTGATTTTCTTTATTTATCTTAAATATTTCTCAAATCCTGGGGAACCTATTCAGCATCAAACGTGAGGCACTGCGGTCTGGCTCCTGGACCTGTGGCAGCAGGAGGTTTTTAGGGTTGAGGCTCAGTGCTTGGACCTGATGGCTGGATGACCCCGTAGGGACACTCTCGCATTCCGCTGGATCGGGGCCCCGGTCCCAAAACCACAGATAACTGGGAGGGAGTGAAAGCTGATTAATGCAGGGGATGTATAAATGAAAGACACATGCACACACTTATGGTTTGGGCAGTGGGATGGCAAAATAACTCCAGCTTGCGCTTAGATGGCAGTATGAATTCAGACTCAGAACGTATCCTAAACGTAGCTCCTGAGCTACCCCAGCGCCCCTTTTCTGGACTGAAACCTGACATTGTATTACAGATTTGCGCATGAAAGCTGACACAGCTGTTACGGTTCTCTCTTTGGCACGTTCTACAAATTGAGAATAGGAAAAGGTCTCTTTATGGTCATTTCAGAAACGACTGCACGCTTATATCGCCACAGTTGTTTTGGCTTGATATGCTCGACTTGTTCTTGTATCTCTTGTGATATACATTACTCGTGTCTTGCATACACTCACTTTGTGAGACACTCTGGAGAGGAGTGTCCGCCATATGAGCGAATCGTAATAATAACGCACCCCTCCGCTCGCTGACAGTTCAGCGGCGTATTCGGCGCGACACCGAGGGCACAGCAGAGACGTACGGCCGGCACACGTTCCGGGGCAGAGCGTCCAGCGAGATCATTATCCAGGCGGGCTCGACATTCTGCATCCTGCCTCCAGGTCTCGCGAGGGGCCGCTGGAATCCCCGGCTCAGCGGTGGGGCTCCGCGGAGCCATGAATCACCGCGACCAGGAGCGTGCGGGACGGTGCGGTCCGGCGGGCCGGCCGAGCGTGCTCTAACGAACGTCGCAGAAAAAAAAAAAAAGCACAGCGCATTCTTCGCGAGCAGATCGGAGAGACATTTGGAATGTAGTCGCGAACACCGCCCCTCTCACGCCCTGCTCTGATTAAAGAATGGGGCAACGATGCCGGAACTTCTCTGCCACATGCATTAAGCAGCAGACGCACCAGACAAGCCTTACGGAATGACATGCTGTACTGAATACAAAGTGCCTTCAGTACGTCACAGAATAAAAATGATTTGATTATCGATCATAAAGTTTGCCATTTGCACACTTTTGCTGTTCTTGCCATATTGTCTTTACATTTGGAATGAACTTATTTGTTTGTTACCGATGATCACTCATTTCAGTGTCCAGTTTTAGGCTGTACAAAATAAGCAGACACCTTCCAAGTGGATCCAACAGCACTCAACTGGCTGATTGTTATTTCAGATATCGTCAAATGACACCCCTTTTTTCCCCCAAACGGTTTTGCAGAGCTACCATAAACAGGTTTATGAAAGCTACAAAAATGTGCACCCCAGGCTGCAGCTGAGATCAGCGCAGAGCTTAAAGTACGAGAAACACTGCAAACGTTGCGCTCCCAGGACTGATAAATTAAGGCCTTTAAAAGTTCTTACAGGGCAGCCGCTGCAAACTGTGCTCAGACACAGCTGGGAGAGCCTCCTGCCCCTGTCACTGAAGGGTCCTAATATTTATTATTCGCTTCAGTTCTGCAAAAGAGAATAACCTCACAATATGAAAAGCATCAAAATTTCATAAAAGCCTCCACCTCAGCCACAGCGCTGCAAGTGATGCCAAATGTGCAGGAACATCGAAAATGGATTCAGCTACAGGGAGCTGGTTCTTTTAATGTGCTCAGAACGAGGTCTCACCCAGCACTCGAAGCAGTGATCTCCTCTCAGCTGGACCAGCGATATCCAGCCCCTCTTCTTCTCTTCCTCGGCTTTCAGCGTCTCCTCGTTGCGTTCAGCTTCTCGCCACACTCTGCTCCCAGGGAAAAAAAGTCCTGGGAGAGAGAGAGCGTGAGAGAGAAAGAGAGAGAGAGAGAGAGAGGGTGGGAGAGAGAGAGAGATGTGTTTCACTCGGTGTTTCAGAGGCATGGTGCACACACCAGCCTTCCCTTCCGACAGCCGGCGTTAATGGCAGATGAGAGGCGCCCACACACTCCACGCTTTCTTTTCCTTCAGCAGAGAGGAGCGTGAGCCAGGGTGAAATGTTCCTGAGCTTCGAGGAGCACAGAGTGAGTCGCGCACACACACACACACACACACACACACACACACACACACACACACACACACACACACACCACTTCAACAAGCTCTCCTCCTGCCTCAATGCACTCTTTCAAACAGCAACACACCCCTACTGAGCAGATCTTATCACAGTTACCACACACACACACACACACACACACACAGATGCATGCACACATGCATGCACACACACACCCACACATGCAGACACACACACATACGCACACACAGATAAACTTCATATAGTGTGGTTTAACAGAGCTGAATTTACAATACATAAATGAACCCTGGTGCAACTATCACATGAGTGCACAGAAACCACTATTGACTGAAACAAATACGCATGCACAAGCTATCAGATCAGTTATCAGATTTGCTCTCTGTGGGAGGAAGGGGTCATTTGTGTGGCAAATGCCAGTAATGCACAATGTTATTTGGCCTGCTACTGTTCAAAACAGCAACTTGCCCCTATTGTATCGCAGGCAACTTACATAGTCCACGATTTTTAAAGTTATCTATTTATACAGCTGGACACTTACTGAGGCAATTGAGGATAATTACCTTGCCCAGGGGTACAACAGCAGTGCCCCACCAAGGAACTGAACAGGCAACCTTTGGATTATAAGCCCTGTTCCTTACTACTACACCACACTGCTGCATGGGTGGTTAAAGCCAAGGCACTCTGCACCAATCTCACCGGCCCAAAGTTAGACAGATGTCACATGGTTTACACCATAATCAACAGGACATGTGATTTGTTAGAGCAGGTTTCACTCCAGCCAATGGAGGTGAATTGCGAGTGTTGCTCTCTAAGCCGTACAGGAGTCAGTGCCGGCCTGTAATGTAATCAACCGTGAAAAAAAAAAAATCAGTTAGAGGTTAGAGCAGACCAGAAATAGACGTTCAATAAAAAACACGCACAGAGCTGCCTCTATTTCCCTGCCAAGCCCCTGTAAAACAGACTCCTGTCCCTGAGAAATGTTGCTATTTTTGTTTACCACAGGTCCAGGAATACCTCGTCATTATGGGAGAGCGGGGGAAAGGAAAATGACACCCAATTACACATGTGTATCAGTCCGTATCTCTCTCTCCTCCTCCCACTCCCTCCCTCCCCGCACTTTCTGTGGTCTGGTCTGAATGTCTGCGCAAATTGGACCAGATACTAGGGCTTGTCCTAATGAACTCATAAACTCTTGCCTTTATACTGCAGTTCACCATGTAAGTAAATCATCAACAACAAAGGTAATGATTCCTCCGTGTGTGCTGACCTGAACAAACCCAGCTGTCTTCATATCGGCTCATGCTCTCGTAAGTAAATAAACATGCACCTTTTCTTGCAACCCAGTGTGACCGACAAAACCAATTTATGGCAAACGCTGTTGTAGGTTTTTTAAAAAGATAAATTAAAACAAGCCTTTTCAAGTTCAATGGAAAGGCTGAGCAGGAATGCAGGCAGGTTTCACAATCTTCACCGATGGTATTACGCAACCCTCACTGAAACATTATCAGTGCCTGATCTTACTATTAGTATTTGACACATATATAGCAGCAGAAGACTGAATTTTTTGTTAATGCCTGAGGGAAAATCAGTAAGCATCTGAAAATGAAACTATGGGAAATCTTTGACATATTGACAGCTAATAATGGCTAATACAAGGCTAATTTATTAATGCTTGGCACGTCCGACCAAACACACTCACTGGGTTTGATTTTCCGAGAGAAGAACCCTGCGTGTCTTGTAAAATATAAGTCCACCACAATGACCATGCATCTAGGCTGGATCAGTTTTGACTCGAAACACTCAGCTGTATTCTGGTCATGAACTGCGAGAGACCCACTGCATCACTAAATTACTTCCTGAAGAGCAGGCACCGAAATCTGTCTCTCTCCAGTTCTGACCAACCACGAAACGATTTCAAAAGAGCATAACCAACTTCTGTTCCTAAAACAAAGTCACTCTACAGATTTTACTCTGTGGCTTTTAGTAGTGGTTTAATTTCTTCCCAACTCTTGCAGGTGTACAAGTTCTACCTCATACCTGTAGGTAATCAATGCAGTCACACAGAACTAGACAGACACAGACGTAGTGAGACCACAGATTATTAATATGTGGATCACTTAGTCAGCTTGGTGTGTTCCACAGTGAAAATTATGACTCTGTCTTTCTTAAAGGTTTTCTCATTTGGTGACTTGTTAAGAACATTCTTGAAGGGTCGTGGTCTAAAACAGAACATCCATAATCTGCACAGGGATGCAGACAGCACCAGAACCTCCTGTTAGCAACCAGAACCTCCTAGGTGGAGGACAGAAGGAGCACAGGAGCTGTATATGTAGTCAAAATAGAATGTCTGTGAAGTGGCGTGATCTGGGAAGAGAGGGAGGTCAATTTTGAGTAATCGGCCAATGAGCACAGAGAAATGAGTGCAGACAAGTTAGCCGCACAACCGCCATGAGTCTCCACTTGAATGTATGGCAAACACAGCGTGAAGCGTGAGGAAAGGCAGCTATAAATAAATATTCATATAGGAAAGTGTAGCAACCATGCAAAATATGACCGATATTTCGTTCTTAAAAAGTCTTTCCCTTTTCCACTCTTTCAGCGGCACTGCATTTACTGTGCCAACTGCTAATGCATTTGCTACTTATAGAAGAAACTAAAAACACATTATTCTGAATTTTTGTATCTCTAATTATTCAGAAACACACTCCTCATGCTAATAATAGGCAAGAATCTGTTTTTTAGAAACACTGAAATGTACAGATATGAATCTCCCATTCTTAATAAGTAGGGGTTTTTTTGTATCTTGACACAGTCTGCATGCTCAACACAAAGCCACAAATTTAGGAAGGATGACTTCTTCTAAACAAAAACTGTGGTCAACATGGTCTCCACCACATTCAGCTGGGGAGGTTATGAAAATAGAAGAACAACTTAATTGTCACTCTCAGTAGCTCATAGCCCCGGCTGACCTACACCTCATTCTACAATACACATTTGAGGCAAGTTATTTTTTTCCCCCAACATCTTTCACAAGTGTCACACACAGCAACACAATGTCGACTTTGTCAACTGAGTGTTAAACTAATTTGTACCAAATCAAGCTAGTAAGACGCAGGAATGTGAGTATTGCACACGTCATGTGTCTGAATTTTAATTGTTTCGTGGCTTGTCCTGTAAACAAGTGTCTATCAAGTAATTGTAACAACAACGAGAATAAATACACTCTGCAATATCATTATCATAATAGTTTGAAATGAAATCAATAGAGCAACTGACAAATCTGGAGGGTAAAATGGTACTGCATTTTCATTCCAAAAGTGTATTTCCTTCATCATTTTCAATAATATATTTTAATTTTGTGAACAGGTTCTTTTTGTGTGTGCATGAACAGCTAGACCCTTTAGCACATGCTTACTAGTGAGTCAGTCTAGAGATGCCATACTAATTAACAATATTATGAAAAATGGGATAAATATATAAATATATCTTTCTACATTCAAAGAATGTTGGACTGCTAGTTCTTAAAATGCCCATTCATAATATTAAGGAAACAATGGGAAGTCACATTCATGAGCTATTTGTCTGGTGGTTAACAAAGATGCCCTAGTGAAGTCTTTAACTGTGTCTTTACAGCAAGTTACTTTCTCCTAATTTGACTGGTTTACCCCCAAAAAACAACAGCGTAAGTAAATAAAAATATATTGTTTTTCTCATGTTTGTCTTATAATGTCTGTATCTGGCATATACACTCACATTTTTAAGAAATATCTCAAAAATGTTGAGGCTGGCTCCTGGGCTGTTTGCAAAAAGTTTTCACTATCATTTATGAGAAGCCAAGTCACCTGTGCAATGCACTGATGATATAAAGTCAAGGTTTGCTTTTATGTCACCTAACAGAATCTATCAACAACTGTAGCATGGAATGACTATTTAAAAAACATCACTATCAAAAGGTCTGACTTTCAGACCAACAGCATTATTCCTCATGATAGGCAATCTAAGTCTCCTACTCACATGTAAGGTTGATGTGACTAGTTCAGGGAGAACAGGTCAAATCAGGTAAAAATGGAGCCTTCACTTTTTTTCCATTATTTGATCCAGTAAGAGGCCCTGCAATTTGGCCTTAACGCAAGAGCCGAATAGAAGTGAATTGGGAGAATACAATAACAACATTAAGAGCATAATTTCAGAGGACTTGCATTAGAAGTACAAGGGTACATTTTTGCCAAAACAAAGAGCCTCATTTATACAGCATTCAGCGTACAGAGTTTATGTACATGGTACAGCACAACATCCCACAATCTCACACTAAATCTAAGGTAGGTGTTGTTTTTTAGTTTCTCATGCAATATCATGGAAATAGCAGGAAGCAAAATTAACAACACAAATTTTAAGACAAAAAAAGTAAAACAAAACTGGTACTGAAGAAATAAAGCATACAATTGTTAGTTGAATTTACACCTGGCAACACTATAGGTTTACGATTTAGTCTAGATACTATGTATACTACCAGAAAGCAAAGACTCAGAAAGCTGGTAAATAAATCAAAGAAAGCCATATATAAAAAGGCAGTTTATATAGCCAGCTTGGAGGCTATATCTTTTCTGACTATCTGTTTATGGTGGTTTGCCTAGGAGTCTTGCCACAGTACGTCTTATCTTGTGCTGGGAACATGACCAACAATGCCAACTTGGCCACCACATTTGGACATTATCTAGATTTTTAAACTTTACATAACTTGCTGTACTATGCACTAAGCCATACACAGTAAGTGTTTTGTTAGTGTGGTGTATAAGTTAGAACAGAGTGCAGGCCTTGCTATTTGTGTGATGACTTTGAGTCAAGCTCAGGCAGACACCCCTTATAGCCAACATTCAAATGAAATAAATGTGCGATTAATAGTTAAATGTCTAATTACTAAAGAGCTAGTTATGAAATTATCCTGATTCAAATACATACTTGCATCTTTAAACACAATAAACGTAACCCCAGCTATCTAAACTATGTGCATGAACTAAAATTTACAAGCTAGTCTCTGTTCGCTGTTCATGGTGTAAACATAGCGTAAGATGGTATGAACCTTACAACAATTATTCATACACTTCCCATAATTCTGATATTAGACTTGGTTAGGGGTAACAGTTTTCTTGATTTACTGTATATAAATGTTGAAAAGAAACCATTTGCATGCAAATAATAAATCTTTAAAACATAACTTGTCTGTATTCCTTGTTTGTTAAGAGGAAAAAAAACATAATTTGAGGCAGGACTGTGGAATGCTTATTGTTTCAGCATTACTCACCAAACTCCCTTCCGTAATAACAGAATGTTTTATGAATCTCACCAAACAGCTTACAAGATAAATCACGACAAGAAAGTGCAATCCCTCATGTTTAAAATTCCCCTCATTTCTAAAGACTAAGTCTAAAGACTTTGCAAAAACAACAAAAATATATGTACAGATTTCAAAATTAAAAAGCAAAGGAAGCGGGTAAAGTTAGCACCTTTTAGTGAACAAAAACCCTAGAGAAGGGACAGGCCGATTGATCCAAGTTGAATGGCTACAGCTAGCTAAAAATGTTAGCGGGGGGAGATCTCGGGGTTGCTACATGTTTTATATTACATTACTTCTTAAAAAGTCTGCATTTATCCCTCCCCCGCTGAGGCCTTCTCACAACCCTGGGAAAACCCCTTAAGGTTCTCCTGTCACACAGACTGCAGAGCATTTGTTATAATGCAACTTCTGCTGCCCAGCTGTGACAGAGCCCTCACTCGCAGCGCCACTTCAAATGGCAGAAGCTGCTTGAAAACTTTCTCCCAGTCACCCAGCTGCCACCCAAGCATGTAAACAGTAGCTTCATGGAGCGCGACGAAAATATTCAAAGGATAAATTCAGACGCTAATTACAGCCTTTACTGTAATTACCTCTGCTTTACCTCCACTGGCTCACTTCGCTTTCAGTTGCTGTATTAGAGTACAAACGTATGCCACTATTCACAGGGGCTTTTGCAATACTCAGTTCATAAACACAAACAGTTCAAGATTTGATTGCTGCTATGCAAAAAAAAAAAAAAAGATAAAATTTAAAATAGGGTAAGTGAATATATGGAGGAACATGGGAAAAATTCAACATTGTTATGCTTGTAAACATACATTGTCACTTTCCAAAACCAGCACATAACAGATAAGTTACAGGTTTATACTCACGATACAGAAAATGTCTGCCATATTTAATCCTAGCATCATTTATATAATCTGAAACCACAATGCAAACATAAAATACGTTATCTGCACTATTATCAGCATTAAAGGCAGTAACAAAAAACAAAGCCTTTATTCCTATCATTGCCACTGATGACTGGTTGTAAAGCACTTCAGAGGCAAACAAATCAGTATGACGGGCAAACATTGCTCCTGAGGTCATTTTCATGACAACGCTCCATGACCTGATTACCTGTCTTCTGAGGCCTGTAATTACTAACCAAAACAGACAGTGCCCATGAGCTGGCAAAGAGAGTAATTTATATGTCAGCTGTGGACCGCTCCAGCAAAATTCAGAGAGAAACTGTTGGATATTGAACACAGTGATGAAATATTGATAAAAACACAAGTGCATGAATCAACCCCACAACCCCTCCCCCCCAAACACACACACACACACACACACACACACCTACACCTAGATGTGCCCTGCCAGTTATTAGTCATTTGGTTGCCTGGGTTTTAACCACGACGATCAAAATGGAAGACATATTGCTTTAGATATCACATACCATGTCAAATAAATTTTAAATTTGTGAGAATGCTATAATGGAGTTAGGACCAATTGTACAAACAAAGAGAAAGAATTTTAGTTCAATAAGAATATTTAATTCCTACACATAATGTGCAAGATATAATGAGACAATTACCTTATTTTATGACCTTCGAAATATAGACAATTTGATGGTTAGATTGATTACTTCACCCTGCTTTACCACAAATGTTAGCATTTGGTCTCTAGAAGCCGAATTGATTTTCTGAAGCCATTTCAAATTATGTCTTTTGCTATTTTGTTCAAAGGCAAAAAATCTATTAAGAATAAACAACATATTCACAATATGACTAAATAAGCGAAAAAATATCCCATAACTGCTTACATGGAAAGACAGAGAGAAGATTGAACTTAATGTCGGTTATTATCCAATGCTGTGAGAAATTTTCCTTTGTTCTACAAAATCAAAGTAATTAATAAATAATATGAATATCTAAGGTCTTAACTAGACCTCTGGGATGCTGCTGTCATTATATATTACATACTCACACACACAGTCCATTGCAAGTGTTTTTTTTTTCTTCAGACCACACAGACACTTTTCAGACTGTAAAGTCTGTACGGGATGATCTGAGTGTGGTATATTTATACCACACTATATGTAGGTCAAATCAGACAATACTGTATGAGCCCCTACTGGCAAATGCCCTTCAAACTGTGTGCAGTCCTGGTGGACTTGTATTTTTTTGGTTTTCCAGCAAAACAAGCCAGGCTTACAAAAAATTATGTTGTTCCTCATGATAAAAAGTTCCAGTCTGTGATAAAAACACCAAACACTCTGCTACACACATGACATTTCATACACATCACATTGATGTCAAGGCTGGAACATAAAATAAAATCAATCCATCGTTTAAAAAAATATATTTCAAGGCCATTGCAAAACCTGCATATTTGAATGGATCTGTTGGGTACAAAAAGTGTATTGTAGCCTTCATCATTTCTCTCTGTCTCACCAGCCAATAGGAAGAATTCACTCAGACTCAATAACATACAACAGTTGCCAATATTGAATTCTTAAGTGGGTTTGGAAATTGCAGCCAGCCAAATGAAAACTACAAGTGCTGCCTCTCTCTTAGCCAAAGGTTCTTCAGTTCTGTTGGACCATGCTGAAATGTTTGCTGTGAACTGCCAACACAAGATGTCAAGAAAGAATTAACCAAATCGAGGCACAAGAAAGACAGTTTATCCCACCCAGTCACCTTTACCTCAGACATGCATTTTAATCATTCAGAACCATTCATTTTTTTTTGACAAACGTGCTTCTTTTGGCATAAAAATATTTAAAATATTAAAATACTGAAGTGTATTGTATTGTATGCACACACACACACACACACACATATAATATATAATCTTTAAATAAGAAACAAACCAAAAAGAGGGACCTCACAGGACCAGACCTGTACATTCTCCTGTGCCCAAACTCATCTCAGAAATGTCTTTTTTAGTTGCTCTGAAAGAAGGGTGAACTAGAGTGAAGGCTCACTAAGCTCTCTGCCTATGCACAGTGACCCGGTGGGCTGAAGGCAGGGCATAACAGTAGCAGAACAGGCACGCAGCAGTATCAGCCTCAAAACCTCATGATGATGATTACGGAAGGATTTATTACATACTTTCGTAGGATAATGATATGGGTAAGGGTAACGATAAAATGACTTCTTTAAAGGTACTTGGACAAAATAATAGTTTAAAACAGCCTCGGATGGGATGAGGTAGTCTTTCAGTATTGCTCCCCAAACAGACAAATCTTGCATAGATACAGGCATCGAAGACATCGCACACACCTCAAATCATCAGAAGAATTAACATGCTTTTATGATGCAATCAAGGAGCTGTTTGACACATTCACGTTTTAATTTTTGTCAAACGATGTCCCCTACCCCTTGTCCCGACACCACAAGTGTCATAACGCGCAGGTCTCCAGGCAAGTTTTGGAGATCTCGTGTTGTGACAGCCAGCATCGCAATTCTGTGAATCTACTTATGAAGGATTTAAGGTCAGCGAAACTTATGACCCGTCCGTATGGCCTCGTCACAAATCTGAAATACTAAAATGCACTGAACGCTACTCTGCGCTTAGTCAGGCATGCATTTTTGGATACGACAATTTGCAACGGTTTTTTTTTTTTTTTTTTTTTTTATCAATAAATGTGAGTACAGACAGAGGACGGAATTACAGCAAATAGACGTTTGTGAACTGCAGTCTGTCTATGGCATGTGTTGGTAAGGGCGTTTACATTAATGATAAGATAAACTGATACAAGATACACAGGCTGATCAGCATCTTAACTGCCAGTTAAATTCTTTCATACCTCCGGATATGAGCGACTGAAACAGCAAATACAGTTCAACAACTAAGCGGCAGTTTGGTTCCAGATGTTATGAATAAGAACGTCCTGCGTTAATTCCCGAGGGATGTGTAGGCAACGACTCAACCATGGTGTGTTATTTATTTATTTATTTATTTTAACAAAATAGATTCCGAATACATAGGGCCAGGATGATTTTCGTATGGCTGCATACATCGGAGCTGTTTTGTTCTAAGTCTAGGTATGCGCAAAAATAAAAGACAGCAACAATTAAGCGAAAACTTTTTTGTCCTAGCTTGCTAGATACAGTACCCAGGCTACAATTCAACCATATACATACAGTTCATAACCGTTCAAGGTGAACTGCTAAGATGATAGTAAAAAAATCGCACTTGCAATGGTGCAGAGCTTTGGCTTTTGAAACGTCGGTTCAATAACTTATTTTTCATGATGTTCTTCGGAGTGCTAGGCCTACAGTTCACGCAAATTATAGTTTTGCTCGCTCATCATTTCTACTACAGGCTCAACAACACAAATGTGCAATGTTGAATAAACTACAGACAGAAAAATACAATGAGCAGTTGATTCCCGAACTGTTGATAAATAAACAACATTCCTGGTATACAAAATAGCAGAGCAGGCATACATGAACCTCGCAAAACCCATTTTATTAAATCGAAATGAAAATGCATAGTTACTGCAGTTGACAAAGTGTTAAGCATGGAAGACAGATTAACAAACTACGTCATGCGTGTTTTTAACACATACATGTGGTAATCCTCAAATGAAGACTGATAATCGTGTTTTTAGTATGGTTCATACAGTTAATAAGCAACTAAACTTGAAATAAGAAGCCCGCAATACGTCATTTACTGCCGTCGTGGTACTGATATATTGTTGCCCCGACGGTTTATTGCAGGAAAAGTTGTGGGTCAGAATAACAGGACAAGCAGTTAGACAACGGTCTAAATTAACCATTGTCGACAAATCGTAATACGTTGTATACACATACATTAGTTACTATCTGTTATTATCCCAGTTTAATAATATTTGTCCGATTCACAATAGCAACAACAACAGCAGCAAAAATGATACATTGACGAGTGATAATACTGTATTGACGCAAACTTTCCCTTTCCGTTATAGTCCTCGGACGCTGTCAGCGCGTTGTCCTTCTGCACTACGTATTCTTCTATGACAACATAAACATCCGGCACATTAACTAAGTTTTAGAAAAAGCTCTTCTACCTAAACTTACCTTTGCGAAATTAAGATGTTCTCTTTCGTTACGCTTTACTCCCATATAAGAGATAACATTTACATGAAAATCCGAACATATGCTTTCATGCATGAATAAATGTACACTACCAGTTCTGCGATAAAAATGCAAGCTGAATCAGTTATGGCTAAGTGTTACGATATTGTTAGATCGATAAATGCTCTGTGACTAAATTATTTGTTAGACGTAGCAAGGTTAAACAGATTTATTGTACTTTTCTCTTCCCGTCACAAGCAAATGAATAATACTGTATGCAATATTGTACTGGGTGTCTTAGATTTTTTGCTCCCTCTCTCTCTCTCCGTCTCCCTCTTGCGCTTTCTCTCTCGCTCTCTGACACAGATAAGTCCCCGTGTGTAACATCGTTACTATTTTTTGCGACTCACCGGTTTCTCCCCCGTCCCTTGCTGTATATAGATACTCTGTATCAGTGACTCCAATGGATAGTGTGACATGAACGTACTCTCACTCACATTGATACACGGCTTCTATTTTTAGGGGGAACTGACAAACTCTGAAGAACCAGCCTCTTGTCACCGCGTAGCTCCTCCCTCCTCGTTTGACGGACAACAGCCGAAGTCAAAGTCATCCTCCTACTCCTGCCCGTGCTCTCAGTCATGAAAAAAAATCTCCCAACTTGAAATAAAACTTTTTAAAATCTGCGACGCATTTGTTCAACAGCACATATTTATGGAACTTTGGGAATATTTAAATTGTGTGCTTTTACTTGTTGAGTTTGTTTTATATTATAATATGATTTAGAGACAGAGTGGGTAGAAAAAGACAAGAACATTAGCTAAGGGGCTTTTCAATGAGCTTCCCCAGGAAATAACTTCATAGCTGACATATGACGTCACCAACACTCAAGAAAAAGAGTACTTGTAGAACCTAGTGCATGTTATACCCACTACAGCGCTGCACTATTAAGCAATAAGACGGATGATATATGTATTAAAAATTAAGAACGGTGTATCTGATGTAAAAAACAAATAAAACTAAAGATAGAGACACAAGAAACTGGACGTGTTAGGTACAATCTCCAATCAGCATACTTAACAATAAAGCATTAACACAAAGTTCTAAACGCACAGGTAATATTTTTTAATTCTCATTTTCTTGCTTTGTTAGACTTTAGGCGCGACTCCCTTAGATACCATTGACGTCACTCGCCTACAATAGGACCCTGGGCTTTTGATAGACATTTATTTAACCCAATTGAAATGCTGGAAGTTTCAACGCTAACCAATGGTCACCGTGAGGAGGTTTGCCGCTCCAAGAAGCATGTGGCTTGATCACGTGCAGTTGCATGATCGAAGGAAGAGGTGTGGTGAGGCGACAAGATTGTTTTGCCGGGATTTAAAGCAACATTGACGGTCTCTGAGTATAAAGCATGTACGAATAAGTCAATTTAGCCTTATTGAGCTTTAACATACAATGCTTGTTGCAGTAATGTATAATAATTACGCACAACATTGTTTTAAGTTGTTAATCTTTAGTGAGTTTTGTGATTTGATTATGTAGAATGGCTTTATGATGAGGCAACAATCTGACTACTTACCTTAAAACTTGCCTAAACACAGATCCATTTGAATAACAAATCACAGAACAAATCAGGTCAGTGCAGTTTTATTTTGTTTCTCTCACAAACTGATTTGCCACCCATGCTGGTATAGATGGTAGACTATTTTCATAATATGTGAGAAGGAATTATCCTCTGCTGTTAAAATATTTTTAAATGTGTATTTATTTTTGTTTTAGGTAGCACATGAAGAACTAAAGTTTGATACTTATTTTGTCAACACTGAGTATGTAGAAAAACATGTTGAAAATGAGGTAACAGAAATCCAAAGTCTTGCATAGAGGTACAAACACTTGCATAAGCACATCTCAATTTAAATATACCCACCTGCTTGAGGCAGCAGACCAGCTTCTAAGTTGAACATTAACATGTGGGGCTAACCATGTAAGAAATGCACAGAGCTGAGCAGGTTTGTTGTGATTACTTAGCCAACTACCTGCAAGAATGGGAAGGCAATGTTGTAGATGTACTGCATCTCCCCACTACATATTCAAATACAGCTGTGATTTTCACAGCTTGTAGATCTTTTCTCATCTCTCCCATCCCTTACTGTCTTTCTTCCAACAGAGAAAATGCCATGGTTCACTACCTGTGTGGTGTATACGTGACCAAAATTTGTACAGAACAGGTGGGTAGTGATTCTCTGATATAGTAATTATTCTTGGAATGTATCTATGTGTCTGTTTGTGTGGCACAATTTGAAATGTGACTTAGAACCATTAACAAATTCCTTTTGATCTGAAATATTAATGTCCCAAGGGAAACAATCTGCTTTAATACTTTAATACTTTTTGTTTTTACATTCTATGAACCCTCCACACATGAGCCAGTTAAAGTTAAGTGAATAAAACTTTGATGGGTTTAAAGAACACACACTCTCAGCTAGCTAGTGCTTGCAAGGTTTGCGATGGACCATTATAATATACCTGGCCCATAATGGATGGCAGATAAACAGTAATTAGGAATTAATATCAATTAAAAAATGAAATATGTAATTGTTTGTGGGTTTTTATGTATTTGTTTTAGATAAAGCATTTACAACCACATGGACACATTTAGTTTGCACTTGTCCTAAAACATTCAGAAATTAAGACATTTCAAAGCTTGGAAGTCTGTAAAACAGAGAATAAAATTAACTCAACTTCAAATTAACTGGCAAGTTGCACCAGTCTGAACCTCTTGCACTGAGTGCTGTTGGGATGTATGATGCCTAAAAATGAACTCCACTGCAATATCAAATGCTTTCTCTTACAGCCTATCAGTCGGTGTATTTGAGCATGGTTTTACACTGGCAAATGTGTTTGTTGAGCAACACCCCCTCCTAATCTTTCTTAGAACTGCACTTTATAATAGCATACTTCAACTTCCTGTTACCTTTGTCAGTGCTGAGGCCCAGAGAGCCTCCCTAATACATCTGTTGAGAACAAACTTAAGTCTTCAGTAAATAATTGTTCCCAAGTATACATGGAAGAATATGGGAGCAAGTTCAATTAATTTTTATCAGTTGTTCTCTGAGCTTTTTGAATACTCAGAAGATTTTACCAGTGGATTTGCCACACTTTATTGAGGGGTATTAAAGACTGTGGAACGCTAGGCCTGACACATACTTTATGTCGGTTATACTGGGGCAGGACTGGATATAGTGGAGATGTTGTGAAAATTTTTGTAAAACAAGCACAAACACTCACACACCATTATGGAGAAGAACCTGACATTCTAGAAAAAAATGAAATGTTTTCCTGACAATGCTTGTAAAGCATCCAAGAGTGGGAGCCTTTTTTAAACATAAATGAGGGACACTGGTAAGAGGTAGTAATTTTGATAAACATTCTCTGTAAAATGTTATCTCCCGTTACTGTATCCTGTAATGAAAGGATTCTGCTGTTGGGCTGCACTGCATGTTCTACAAAAAAGCAAAACAAACAGATACACATGCAACTCTATTTTAATGGCAATATCCTTGCTAAAATATACTGAGATGAGGACTGGTAACATGGCAACAATAAGCCCTCACAGCCACATTCTGAAGTGGTGTGTGACAAAGACTCAGATTTCATTTCAGAACGGTCAAGTATCTGAAAGAAAAATGCGCACAATCAGGCTTTAAAAATGGACAGATCACCCTGGCACCTTGGCTTCACAGGTTTATTCTGGAATTGTACCCTGTTTCACCCAGATACAGAGCTTTAACTCAAATACCCCCATTATACTGTTTGCCTCTTCAGTCACATTGCCGTCTATGATTACGCATTTACCTTGATCCCAAAATACCACCTACAACCCTCTGAAGTACCCTTGGGGGTGCTTGTCCCCTGATTGGAAACCTTTGAGTCATTATCAGCCTTTCTGTTTCTATTTTCCTATTAATTATATGTCTAGTATGAGTGTATTTCCATGTGGTCTGTGTAAGCTGTCTGGCTGGTACTGGTGCCCGCTGTCCTCTCACTATGCACATCTTATCTGTAACCGACGGTTACAGACTATCAACAAAAGCATCCAGCAGCCATGCCACCTGGCGACGGAGGTGTGTATTCCTCCGAGTTTGTGAAATGACAGCCCCCCTGCTCCCCTTTGGGATTTAACGCTCTCCTCCAGAGTCAAAGCAGCTCCCCCGTCCCGTTGCCGTCTCACAGCAGCTGGGTCTGAGTGCACTGGTGTTAATACAAACACAACACAACACACAACTCACTGCATGGAAACAAGGACTAGATGAACGAGTAATGCTGGTGTTACCCCGTGACAGATACAGACAGCCACCATTGGGCTTCGAACATCAGGACAGTCATTCGCTAAGTACACAAACACACACACACACAAACTCTCACATATACTTTAATCTGGCGTGCCTCTAACTTTCCTGCAAAGACTACATTTTTCTACATGTCTGTTGAAACCGGTTGCCGTTAATAAATTACCCCTCTAATGTTGTTCATTCTAATCTTCTTGTTTGTGACAGCAGGGCTTTGCTTATGATCTGTGATCTGCACACTTTAATCAGCAAGGAAATATATCCATATTATGACGTTTATTTTGACAAGTGATTTTTGTCCACTCATTTTTTGTCCAGTGTTTGTGCAATTCACACTGCAGAATGACTCACGTTTCTCACTGTCATCTGAATGCTCAGATCTTCACTCACTCCTATTTTCCTAATTGAGGCTTCTTTTCTCTATTGTATTTACTATAAAAAAATTGGGAAAACAGAGACTGTGTCCCGATATTTGTTAGTCAGCCTGTTCCAAGTGCTAAGCACAGGAACTCGTGGGTCTGTTTCAGGCACAAGCTGAAAGCAGCAGAAATCTAAATGTGTTTTTCAATAAAAATTTGAACTGTGAATCTGAGGGTGCAAAATAATTATCACAGTTCATTACACTCATAAAAAAAAAAAAAAAACGCACAATACTTTTTCCTTTTTTATAACTAACAGTAGGGCTCAATATTATCTTAAATATTCATATATTATATATATACTTTTTAAATACTATATTTTATGTAGTTACAATATATCAGTACTGATTTTTGCTATGTAAATAATCTCTTGTATAATTAGCCAGTATTATTATAATTGTTATTATTGTCATTTTTTATTTTAGGTGTTTCTTGCTTTCCAGATTAGCTTTGACAGTGGCATAGCTCCTGTGCATATTTGAATTCTGCACCTGGAAATTCACACCAAGAATGTTCGTCATAACAATGATCCCTGCCCTTTCCAGGACCTCCATCAACCGCATGTCAGTTTTTCCACCTCTAACCCCCGGGGTGAGGCAACGGACGGCTCCAAAATCCTCCATCGCCCACGCCTCGCCAACTTCACCACCGAGCGATTTGTTCAGTGGGTTTATTTATCCCTGTCCATGTCTCTCCCCCGATCCCTGCAAAGCCCAAACCCCCTTATAAATACATTACGGCCAGGACTGGGCGTGCGGACCCGCACCGCAAACACTCGCTGGCATCGGCCCCTGCAAAGCACAGCAAACGCAGAGCCATCTGGAGACCAGAGATTAGCGAGAAGTGAGCACATCTCATTCTGTTCCATTTCCACTTTACACTGTTTGCGCACGCCTCTCATTTCAGGGACATTTCGACGTGCTCTGTTGTTTTTTTTTTTTTTTACTCATTGTGTGCACACATTGAAATATATATGTTTTTTTCACATTTTCCACAAAGGTAACTAAGGTCATTTTCACTGTTATCCTTGTATATTCCCAGAGTGCTAACTTTCATGTACCTGATTTCATTGGTTTTGTTGCCTTTAGATTACAACTGAGAATCAATAATCAATATAACTATCTATTGTATTAAAAAACTGATTTTTAAAACTGAAATGAATTTGATACATCAGTTTGAGAATTATCCAGTTAAAATGCAAATACCTATATCATATACTGTACATATGTGTTGCTATGAACTGTAAATTATTTTAAAAGACTTAAAACACACTGGCAAACATATAATACAGAAGAGATTTTACAAGTGCGCAGTCTGGTGCGCTTAGGCTTTCATGATTAAAAAAAGAAAAAACTGTATTAATCAATGGAATCTTTTTTTTTTTTTTTGTTAAGTTCTGGTAACTTCTGGTCATGGATATGTTACCAGGGACCACACGACTGTCCTGTGTCCACACTATACGTGGGCTTTAGTATGAAATCTATTGTGTCCTTGCATTACAGATCATGAGCTGTGCCAAAAACGCTAATAATACTTGGACAGAACACCTACAATAACAATTAGTGTTAATTTGCCAATGGTACATATGTGCTAATGTACATGTGGGATGACATCTTGGCAATAGCCTAACAGCTAAAACATCAAAACCTGCTCTAACAGTTGTTTGGTGGCTGATGAAACACCACCAGTAATCACCGGCTTCTTATTTGCATTATTTATATCTTTATTATTAAATAAGTTATCTGCTGAGGAATGAAATCCATGAGGTTCTAACTACTGTAAAGAGTAAAAATGTTTAGCTAGCTTGGCAGGCAGATAATGTGTTGAAGTGCAGTGCTAAGAGGCAGATGAGTAATGTAACAGGGAGCAACAGCATAGCGTGCTATGCGTGCGCCCGCTTTCCGCAATCGAGGCCTGACTTTAGGGCCACCCCAATGGTCTGCTTTGCAGAACTCCACCTGAGCACACCTTCCCCAGACACCTCCTTTATCTCTTCCCCACTTCCGACACAGGTGGACTCCTCTCTCCTTTGCCCTCCGCCCCTCCCACATCCGTGCCCCACGGGGCCGAGCTTCTCACCTGTTTCTCTTGCCCGAAGTATGCCTTCACAGAACCTGCTGCTAGCGGAAGGGTCTTCAGGAGCTTTTCCAGCGATGGGCAGTGCTTCAACCTCTCTCTCTCTCCTCTCACTCTCCCTCCCTCTGTCTCTCTCTCTCTCTCTCGCTCTCTCTCTCTTTTCAAAGCCAGACCAGCTGGCTTTGGACGGCTTCCTTCTCGCCCCTGTGAGGCCTGACTTCACACCCTCTGCCTCCTCTGGTTCCTGGGTCTTTCTGCCGGGAGGGACCCCTGTGACAGCAGTTTGAAGGATAGGGTTCCAGATGTACGCAGACTTCCTGGGCATGCGCCGTGTGACAGGGCATGGCTCAGGGGCTCCTGGTCTCGCTGGAGCAGCCGCGGCTGTCAATCACTGCCACGGAGAACCCTCTCTCCTTTTTTTTCTGTCCCTTATAATTATTAATACAAGTCGAAAAAATAGTACCAGCTTAGGCGTAATATCACACGGTGCTCTGTAGGTGATTGACAGGGTTTGTTCTCGCATAAGGAAAAAAAAAAGCTGATTGCTTCCCGTTTGAAATGGGGGCCCAAGTGTTTGACAGCTGACCCAATGTCAAACCGAATTGCAAATTGCTAAAATCATTGCTAACTGTGTTGGACTCTTTCGCCAACATGACTCAGGTGCAATGCAAAGATAATTAGCCTCCTTGTGCTCCGAAGCCAATAGCTAAGTCATTCATGATAGAACCGCGTTCAAAAGTTCCGCGGAAAAGGCATGATTAAACATGAAGACTGACATTTAATTATGGATAAAAATGCTAATAGAAACTGATACTGAATGGATGTATTCACTTGCGCTGGATTCTTATCTCATTATTATAAAGGCCTTCTTTTTTCTCTGCAGAATGAAGGAAATGTAGCTGCTAGTACAAGGACCCAAGCTGTCCTTTCTGTAAGCGGCCTTCTTGACAAATACATTTCCTGTCAGGCCAGACCTGCTGCACATAACATCAATAACAAGCCTCATGTTCCCACCCTACAAAGTACAACTGACATTGACAACCCCCCCCCAACACACACACACACAGGCATCTCACCACCACCTCCAAAAGGAAAGGAGCTGTGATATCTCAGTTTATATGTATATAATCCAGTCATGCTGTGATTTTTAAGCCCCAAATCCAGAACAACTGGGCGAGTTAATGAACGTACATTATAATTCATTCTTTTCCGAGCAGACAACTGATCACAAAAGGCAGCAGTGGGCATAAGTACAGAGTGCCGCGCCGGACGACAGCTGGCATTTTCAGCATTGCACCAGACCAGAAATAGCCTTAGAAACCCTTTCCTTCCAATTTAAAAAAATACACTGTAAAAATGCCTTGCATGCATGCACAGGGATTTCATACAACCACACAAAAGCTTCAACCGGCAAAATTTATTGAAATCAGTTTACTTCATACATTGGAAGAGCATGTCTGCGCAAACACTTGACATCACGTTTCTTAAAAAAAAAAGAGAAGCTCAAAGTGCCTCTGTAAAACCTGAATCCGAAGCTCATTACTGCTGTACTGTCTTTTAGTACTCCTCATGGCACACCCGTTTCTGCTGGGAGTTCAACATCTGGGAATACCGCTATACCCCCTTTTGCAATTGCTATTCTAGAGAATATATGTTCCAAATTGCTGTTGGGCTTATAAAAGAACCTGTACAAACACAATCTTACGGTTCTACAAAGGAGGTAGTACACAAAAATGATATGCTTTTAACAGCTTGCATTCTGAAACTTACAAATTAAATAGAGAGCCAGGCCCTCCTGACTAAATCAGAGGATATAGTCTCTGGAGAACCCACTGAACACATAAATAATAGATAAGACATTTGTTGTATTATTCTAAGGTTTATGAAAACAATCATCATTGGAAAATGATTACAAAGTGCAACAGAAAATGATTCAGTGTCCTGCTTATTCAGAATGCAGGCATCTATAAACCACAAGCTAGTGGCCTCAGGCAGATCCTGATCAGCAACTGTAAATATATGTTTTTTAAAGTTTGCCAAGACACATTATTTCTTTTCTTTAGACATTTAACAGAGACACAATATTGGCGTCTGAAAAACAGAGCACAGAAAATATCAGTTTGTTTCTGTGAAATTTTTGCCGCGTTTGACCACTGTGTGAGTTCTAAAAATACTCACCGTGTCTTGTAGGGGAGCTCGCCTCTCTAGTTACAGACTGTAATTAAACACTACCCGTGCACTGCAAACTCTAACCAATCACCGTCTTCTAACTTAACAAAAAGAAGTAAGCAGTGGCCATGCACCGGTGTTGAGATTCGAAAAAGACCAAGCAAACCATTCATGAGTGGACTTCATTCTATGTTCTGAACAGTCCACCGTGGTCCTTCTGACCATAAGCTGACCAATGAAATAGATCGGTATTAACTGAAAATCATATCCCTGACAGTATCTCCACATTAAGACAAAGCCCAAAAACACTGATGGCATGGAGAAACTTTGGCGACGTGATGTGACGGGATTAGAGTTTGTGCCAACGTCAGCGGACTTCAGACATCTTGATAAGCCAGTTGTTAACGAGGAGGAGGAGGACCCCTGAGATTTCAAACTCAAGGGCTTTCAATTTTCAGCCTTTGCACCCCCTCGTAAGCCTCACTCTGCAGAAAGAATACGGTCGAGGTTGGAGTGCGCTGAACATCTTGCTGTCTCTTTGTTTTGAGTGGGCCATTTTCTCACACGGTTGCAAATAGCTGGCAGCGACAAAGCAAGTTAATTATCACTATTGCTGTGGGAAGCTATGGCTCCGGCTTTTTAAATGGGCCAGCCAGACAGCGTTTGCCATAGCAAGCTCATTAAAAATTTAACAAGGTCAGGAATGATACTCCTCTCAACAATATTCACTCTGCCCTTAATTTTACGTTCTATTTTATCAGTTGCATATAAAATAGCCATTTAATAATTCACTCGGACATCTTGTTGACAGGTAGCATTATCTGGTATATATATAACTAAACGCCAATTAAAATGTCCTCGAGATAAAGACTCAGAGCACGGTTAAGTTAGAATATTATCAACTTCAACTGCAGTTGTATGTGGCCTTGGCCTCATATTACTTGTTTTATCTTGACTGGTTTAGACATATTCTGCTTTCATGAAAGCGATGACATGCAGCTATCCTGAAATTGTCTGAGTGTCTGTGTTACTGTTCACTGTAGTGGTGCATCATGAGCACGTGTGTGCAGAGTGTGTGTTAGGCAACACCACATGCAGCAGCAGTTAAGTAGGCGAGACATTAGCTTGTATCTAAAGCCCTCTGAGTGTCCGGCAGAGTATTAAAGTGGACATATTTGCAAAGAGACATATTAAGACAATCAATATCCACCTGGGCTTTGCCTTGACCTAGACCCAAAGCACTCCACAGGAAAGCCTGAAAGAGTGAAATTCAATCGATGATCAAAAACAAAAGCACATTATCAGATCCCCAGCGCTTTACCCGCAGTCAAGCACCATTTTTATCGATAATGCGATTTTCCTTGAAACCAATCGCATGGCTCTCGCTTCACAACGCGCTGCTGCACTGGCAGAGAAGGTAGTGGTATCTATTGACACCTGGGCGGCAATAAATAAGAGGCTTAATGTCTTTCTCGACAAGACTGCTGGGATCTTCGGAGGCTGGAGATTACAGCGCAGGCAGGAGACGTCACGTGCACAGAGCGGCCTCCTCATAGCTTGGAGAGATTGCTTCACTGCTCCCTCTCAGACCCTTTCATTTCCGATCCAGCTTTTTATGAAAATGGGAGCCAGCTTCAGTTTATTTATTTGGGCAACGTTCAAGGATTAACGTCCCCCGGTCACACAATAGAGATAAATACATGAAATAAAATCGCAGTTCTATTGCATATAGGCACTCTATTGTCCACAGAATGCAAAATAATGACATGGATGTATGCGCAGAGCACTGCGCAATTTTATTAAGACACACGGCAGAACTTAAGCACAACACTACAATTTTGAGTCTGTGTCAGTGCTGTGTGCCAAAAGCAGTTAAATTCAAGGCAGTTATTTTAAGTAATTACACAGTCCCTCTATAGCTGTCATTATATCGCTGCTGCTATTCCCTCCACATGGCTTCAGTTCCATGTGCAAATTTATGGTGAGGCAGAGAAGGTTCACCGAGGGGGCTGGGAACTTGTGGGAAAAAAAAACTATGTGCAATTTCCCATTTTTCTAAATCCTCCTTTTCGATTCCGCAGCGGCGCTCTCTTCCAGTCAGCCGGTGCAGCTGCAGCCTCCCATCAAACGGCGGCTAATTCATCCCGGCGAAACCGCCGAGACGCAACAGCGACATCAGCAACAACAACAAAAAAAAGGGCAACGTCCACCGGCTGCCACCGGTCTGGATTAACAGAGGTGCGCGCGTGTCTTGAAAACATATCCGCCGCATCTATGCGTCTACGCATGAGCTGGGCCTTGTTGTGCTGCACGAGCCAAAAATGAAAACATTCTTAATCCAGGGTGTTTATGGCGAGGCAGAATTCCCCCTGTGTGAATTCCCCTGGGGTTTCCAAAGCCCCTCGCGCCCTCTTTTTAATCAGCGTGGTTATGTCTGGAGGCAGGCCCCCGAGCGGCGGCCCTGTTGTTTTTCTCCTCCAGATGTTGGGCCTTGGGACTGAGAACCAGAGGGCCTTGTCTGCTGACCCCCCCTTCCCCTCCAACCCCCTCCAGTTCAACACCAGGAGGGGAAAGAGGATGACAGGCCTTGAATAAGATGCCTGAAAGAGTTTAACTGCAGGAAAAAGAAACAGACAAATCAAAGACTGTACGGACAGGCAGTGATGTCACCGTGATCATGTGCTTCCTATAGTGCTTTGTGCCTTGGAAAAGCCCCCGACTCCCTCATCTCCACAGTTTCACACATAAACCGCAGCCCCGAATCATAGGCTGTGTGAAACTAAGTGAAATTTCTCCAATACAGTCCGTCTTTTTGCCTGTTGGGTAACGCCTTGAATCGATGCTGTTCCGCCCTCCACACACACTGCCTGAATGCGGCCTCTGTTGAATTTAACCGTTAATTATTTTGTCCTTTGCTTACAGAGGGAGTTAGATGGAAACAAGACCTTAGGCCCACCTTCTGGGTATGAGCACTGGGTTAGGAAGAACAAATTGGTTTGGGTCAGGTGACACTAAATGCTCTGATAGGAAGCAATCCTCTCATTTTCAGTTAGACCAAATGAAACAACAAATACAGGGAGAAAAGCGAAGCTGAGAGGATGCAATTTCAGCGTTCATCCAAGCTTCCTGTGATCACACAATATTTGAGCTGCGCTCGGGAGGCAAAAAAGTCAAACAGAGATGCCGGCATGATTGTGTTTGTCCCCCTGTTGATGTTTTCTGTCACCCCTCCCAGCTCCTGGTACACAAACACATTCGTCCTCCATCTTGTTTGCTATAAATCTTTAGACAAATCCCATTTCACGTGCAACAGGAGATGACTGGCTGACATTCAGCGCTCCCGGAGTTTCGTCCATGAAAAATTAATGCGCGGCATAATCACAACGACGCGGCGGAACGGGGCGCTGTTTTGAGGAGTGATGGAGGGGGTCGCTTTTTGGCTGAGTGTGCGCATCCTCTCTGCCCAAAACTTTTTGTCTGTTCATCCCCCATGACAGCCTAGCGTACTTCCGAAGACCGATGACTGCGGTTTAACTGTTCAGCATCTGTTCTGTCTGGATTAACACGTGCGCCGTCCCGATACCGAACGCCTCTTGTCGCGGGATTACTGTAAATTCGATTCCGTCTACTGTACCCCCTGCGGTCTCATCTCACACCCTCACGTTCCTCTGCCAACCCAACCGAACCAAATCCAGGAAGGGGGCTTAGGCAGGTATTCGCAGCGGCACGGCAGCGCGCATCCGCGGAAAAACGTTTAATCATTTGGCAAGGTCAGCCTTGGGAACGCCAGCCACAATGGGGCATTGAAATTCGCCACCGGCCCCTTGCCAAGCTGTTTGGATGTCTTGCGCCGATTTGACTCCCATTTCTTCCTGAAAGATTCCAAGCCCCCCCCCACCTCCACCCCTCTCTCTCACAGATTATTTTACCCCCCCACACCTTCTTTTTTTCTCCATTTTACTTTTTCGCACAGGTAAACAAAAGGCAGGCACAGGGGATTTGAACAGCATCTGTTCGCCTGGCACAGCTAATAAATTTGCATGTCAGGCAGGCACGTCGCGGATTAAAAATGTTTTGTTTGGGATGATTTATGGGTGCTCCTGAAGTGCGCGAGCCGGACTTGGCAGGGGAACGGCGGAGGTGCTGGAGGAAGTGGGGGAGAAGGTGGAAGGGGGGCGTCAGATTTGTTCTACACGAAGACTGATCTGTACCTGCTTCGAGGATGCCCGCTACAGCACGCCTTCCCGCCATTAATCACAGCAATCAAAAGCCAGAGCTGAAAGGCACAAAGTTATGTTCTTCGTCTCCCACCCCCCTTCTTTTTACAGTGCAGAACAGTACGCCGGCAGACAGCTGGGCACTGACTCCAGATCAGTTTGTCCATTAGAGTGTCCCTCGGGACTTCCCAGAGTCTTGCCAAGCTCCACCAGACAGAGCAGCGCAGACCTGGACTGAAACATCCCCATTGGGTGTCTGGTGAAATTGGAAAAGCAGATGAAATGGACAGAGAGAAATGAAGAGAGTGAGAGCAAGGACCGTAAGACAGGGAGACAAACACAGCGATGTGCGCAATCTCTCCGGTCTGCTTTCATTCTCAAAAAAATGATTTGCCAAAATTTGTCATTTTATGGCCCTGGAAATGAATGGAAGAGCAAATCAGCCATGCAAAGTTAATCTACCATGATATGATCCTATAAATGTGGTCCCTCCTATTCACAATTCCTCATTTTGGAAGCATACAGATGGCATTCCCATTGCCTGGGGTAGATAAAGCTATTCAGTGTATCCTCAACCCATTCAACCCCAGGAAAGTGTCTCTCAGAGACACAGGATTACAATCCCCTATCCTTTGGCAGAAAACCGCTGACCAGCACAATTCGTGGGTCTATATACTTAACTGAGTTAGCACGGTCGCCATCATCCTGTTTTCGCAATCAGGGGCCACTGCAAATGAAATGGCGTTCTCTGCTTCACCAGCACTCCCCGGGTGAAGTGGGAAACGATCCCCAGATCTCTGCTTGCGGATTTATCTGAGGCTGTGAGGGCGTCCTTGGAGCTGACATTGAGCGCGCTCGCGACGGAGGCAAGCGCTGTTTGTCTTTGATAGCAGCGACGTGTTTTCGTGTTTGTGTTTTTTAACTACTTCTCCGCCACGCACGGGCGTACAGCTGCGGCCAGGCCTCAGCCCCTGCGAAATCTGAACAGCAACCGTATGGGTATGCGTGTACTTCCAACAATGTGTGTTTTCCAGGTCTTTCCAAACTCTCATTTTATCTGTATGTTGTATTTTTTCCCCCCACGCTATAAATTCCCACTGAGGTGTAAATTGTATGTTACAGAGGAGGTGTAAGGTGATGGTGCACAAGAATCTGGTGTTGCTGAGGCTGATAACAGTGAGAGTTGCCACAGGGCACCGCAGCTGTCTGTCTCTAAATGATTAGGGGGTACAGAGGGGGGATTGCCCTGTTAAGAGTGCAGTTGAGTGGCCTTCAATGCAGGAGACAGGGGAGTGTGTACGGCATGTCAGCGGCCACCCTTCCCCGTCACTCCTGGCTTCGGAGGAACAGCAGGGCTGTGTCAGCCTATCAGTGCGAAGTTAGGAATGGATGGCCAATCACAGCGTGCTGGAAGACTTTCATGTGAGTGTGAAATATAGTGCTAAGCTGGAGGGGGGGGCAGGGCTGGGCATCTCGTTAAAAGCTTTACCATGGTATACGATAGTTATGGTATACGATGATAGCATTCACAGCTGTGTGAAGCTGTGACACCTGAACCGGCGTGCAAACCACTGAGGCATTCACCAATACTGCAGCGACAGAATGTGGTCTGTGTGTTTGTGTCATCTACTGGGTTCTCCCTACCAGAAGGGTCTCTGAAAACTGACATTCTTAAGGACTGCCCTCTGCATTCATTCTGATAGATTATTCTGATAGATTCAATGTTAGATGTTACATATCTGAGCAGAAATGTGGTAGCACACCAGCAATTCATCTAAGGAGCTAAATGAGGGCAGTGCCTTTCTCACTCAAACTCTCTCATCTTTTCTGAATACAATTAGGTGTCTACAGCACCATGCTTTCCAGGAAACTCACAGAGACACAAACACAAAGACCAAACCATCTGAAGACTGGTGATGTTATGGTGCCCCTTTCTCCTCCTACAGTGCAGTGGAGTCACCGTCTCTATTATCACCATTAGAAGAGCTTGGCCCCGAGCCCGCATCAGCCCACTGAACGAGGGCCACCCGGAGGTCACTGCGCACCAAATGCAGGTCAGCCACCCACAAAGAAAAGACTCTGCACAACACTGGGGGCCAAATGGCCAATTACCTATGCCACCGCAGGGTTAGCGCGCGGCATACAGGACACAAGATGGCCACCTATACATTCACCCCTGTGACCTCATTGTCGGAGACCTCTTCTGGCTCCGGGGAGGGTTAAAGATTCATTGGGGCATTAGTTTAGCAGGTCACTGGAAGCAGAGTTAATTTCGTTCTTGGAACCTCATGATTCGCTGTTTTTATTGCCTTATCGTGGCCATTGTGCTGATTAGTGTATTTACACGGCATGCCCTGTCGTGTCCATGCCTTCGGCGTTGTGGCGAGATTTCCCATAATCTATTTAGGCTCTCCCTCCACTAAGGCTGGGTGTCTGTCTGGCCACAGCGCATAGCATCGCCGCAGCGTCTTTCCTCCTGAACCGTTTCCTGCTGGACCACCTTCTGTAGTGTAGAGCCAAAGAGAGGCTATGATCTTAATTCTTTTAATGCTCGCTCTGACGAACGGTAGCTCTAAAAATCATTCAAACAACAGAAGGTGCTTTACGAGGAAAACTGTGCTTAAAAACCAAACTGTTTAATAGAAAAAGACCAGAAAGCTGCTAAGCTCGGGAGTGGCGTGTCCCTGCTCCAGCATGTCAGCGTCTGCTGTCGCCTGTGCGCAAGGACTCTTCTGGCCACTCTTTCAGTGGGTGAACACGCCACGTCTCTGGACCGCGGGGCTTGGAGCGGTGCCTGGTTCCCCTGGGTCACTTGGGTAAGCCTGGCAGAAAGGGTGGTGCAGTCTCGGCAGCTGGACCAGGTCAGGGGAGCACAGGGCTCTGGCTGTCGCGGCAACCAGCGACCACCGTGACACACGCCATGAGTAGGTCCGCGCACCACCATCCTGCCGGAGGGATCCGGTGCTTCACTGCTCCAGTGCCCACAACCTGGCCGATGGAAACACCAGGAGTGCGCAGCTGGCTTGTCCCCACCCCTTCTCAGCGGCGGGCTGCCTCTCTCTCCCCCCTCTCTACACAGAAACCTGGAATTTCCACTTCTCAGCCAGCGTTAGTGGTGTGAATAATGCTGGCTCAATGTATGGGTGTTGTTCCGCAGGCCAGTTATTGTACTTTATGACTCTGAACCCTTTTCCTCCTTTCGCACAGCCCAGATGCTGAGGGTGAGCTGCTCCAGTATATCGTCCTCACAACTTTTTGTGACATCTTTTTCCGTCGTCGGTCCAGTAACTCTCCCTGTAAGTACCTCAGCCCGTCTGTCTGACTTCCTTCCACCTGAACACTGCAACCCCCCCCCCCAACAAATACACACACATGTGCACACGCACACACACACAGGCTGTCCCATCGTCCTGCTGCCACCCCTGAAATGACTTCCCTTCCCAGCTGTTCCACCTCCCCCTTTTCCCCCCTGTACTGAGCGTTACCTCGTATTTTACTCCTCTTGCCAGGTGTCAGGCCGTCTCTTCCTCTGCCAAACATTTGCAGTTCTGAATAAGACAGTGACCTCATGCCTGCCAGCTTCCAAACCGTCGATCGCTGATTTGGATTTCCTCCTCTGGCTGATCCCCACCCCGCCGCACCCCACGCCACCCCCACTCTCCATCTACCTACGAAGATCGGCATGTGGAGGACTGTCCGTCTGCGAGAGCTGTGTGAGCCTGCAAACACTGCCTCCAGAGCAGGGCCATGTGTCCCAGCATGCCCCCCACCCCCATTGTCAGATCCACCATGGTCCCCATTAAATGGGGACAATGCTCGATGACAGCTAAAAGGTGGAACTCTTTTTATATTCTTTTGGAAAAGGCCATTGTGTTGCGTTAAAAGAGACACAATGGCTCCAGTTCGTACTGAAAATAGGAGGCCTTGGAATTGCCACAGCCACCCAAGGCCTGGGTCTATTGTAGTCCGACGGCTTTTGTTCACCGCGGGCTGATGGATAAGGCGTGCGCAGCGCCTGGAGAGGGTTATTTTTGTTCCCCGCAATGGCAGCCGTTGGCCAGGAGGAGGGGCCCTTGGCAGCGAAGGGGGGATGAGCAGGGCTGTGGAGGAAGATGGAGGGGGTGACTGATGAAGAGAAGCAGAGACATATGAGTGCAGGCCACCTCACGCAATAAGAGGAAGCTCATACCCCCGGCAGGGGATCCCCGGCATCCAGCTCCAGCATCAAACGAATCATCACATAATAACGATGTAAAGGGCAGGGAGAGACACAGGGGGGGAGACGCGTGGTGGTCCGTGGGCTTGTACCTGCATCAGGTGAGACGCTCAGACGAACAGAATCTGTTTGTAAGAGTGTAAACACCCGTCCACCCTGTGTGTGCGTATGTGTGTGTGTGTGTGTGTGTATGTGGTGCATAAATCCACGCACTACTTAACATTTGTCCCACTAATTTCAGCACAAAGGGTTTCATTTCAATTGTTTACAACACTGCATTCATAAATGACACTGTGAGCACACATATTTCATGTATTCATGTATAAGTGCACACTGACAGGGCAAAACCAAACTGAGAACCCAGGTAACGGGATCTGACAGGAAGGGCCAGATAAGGCTTTCAGGGAATTACCCATGCTGCTTTGTGGCACGGTGCTATTCAGAGAGAGAGAACGGAGACAGAGAGAGGGGTAAACACTGCATTTCACCGCAGCATTTTAGCACAAGCTAAGAATGCACACAGCATCACTCCAGGACACCCAAATTATACGGCACTTTACTGAGAGCATCAGCAAATTCTGACCTGCTGTAATGACTTCCACAATGTAGGCATTTGCAGGCAGGAAGTGTGTATATTTATAAACTCTCATTTATTTTGTAAAAGTCTACCAGCAGTTTGGTATAGCGTGAATGTGTTAAGCTGTGGGAGATTTAAAAAAAAATGTGAAAGTGACCAATGCAAAGTGACCAAGCTCTCTGCGCATTCTCTTATCTTCTGCAAGAGCGTAACAAGGAGGCAGGGATCAGACACAACGGAGGAACAGGATTGATACACACGGGTTACCTCGAACAGGGCCAAGGACACAGCAGCTACAAACACAATAACCTACATCTTAAAGGAATGTCATGCCCTAATGTGATTTCATTCAGCAATGTAAAAGCACTTGTATTGAGAGGATTCCTAAAGTACGTTTAATACAGAGGGATGCATGAAATTTCCACACAATGCGCATTTCAACAGCGTGCTTTGCTTCACTTTTCTCCCCCACAAAACCCTAGTGTCCTCAGTAGAGAACAACTTTTCCCAGGAAAGGACAGCCTCAGCTGTGACTGAGACTTAGAGCGAGAATAAGTATCGATTTTGTTTTGCTTTCACGACGGTCTGCATACCATTTAACACATTTTTTTAACCGAATGAAACAATCATTAATATAGATCGCAAACGTACCCAAAAGGAATTTTAAAATACATTTTAAATACATATGTATACACACACACACACACACACACACACAGTATATATACACACACTCAGCAGGGAGATACATGAATCTTGTAACACAGCAGCATGCTGTACAGGGTGTACCCCTTGTGCTATTACTTAAGAGCACAGAAATAGATGCACACACTTGTAATGGTGCATGCTGGGAATTCCCCCTCGGGTTCCCATGCTCTTGACCACGACCTCCCATTGTCCTGAGCGGAGGCCGGCCCCGCTGCCGGGCTGACAGATCGCCTTCCCCTCCGCGCGCGTGTCCCTTGCTCTCCCCGGCTCCGGCTCCATTGTTCTGGCCGGCCGGGGGCCAGCGGCGGGCACACCTCGCCATTGTGTCTCACCAACCTGTAACCTGATACCGCAAACAGCAGCTCCCCCGCCCTGCTCCGGCCTCAGTGGACAAACACAGCGGGGGGGGCGGGGGGAGCGCGGGGGGAGCGCGTGCGCACACGTGTGTGTGTGTGTGTGTGTGTGTGTGTGTGTGTGTGTGGGGAATGGGGCGGGGATTATTACGAGATACTGGTTGCCGGACAGAAGAGGAGGCGAGGGGTGTTGCCAACGGAGGCTGCCAGATGGCTCGGAGTCCGATGGAAAAACGATAAAAAAGGACCCAGCGGGCAGGACTCTGCTGTCTGTATCTGGGCAGAGTCGGCGATGGTCGCAGGCAGCCAGCACTCCCCTCGGAGGGGCACAAAGGGCCAGATCGCTGTCCCCACGGGACCACAGAGTAGAAGTGATTGGGTCCCCCGCAGCGCAGCGTGGAAACAAGCCCACACAAGCTCCTGGCTCACCTCTGGGAGCCCCCCCGTGATGCCAGCAGCAGCTGCACAAGCCTGCAGATGGGGGTTCTGCCCATGGCAGTCCGACTCAAACCAGGCTCATTGCGTATGCCCCACATGTCCGCCTGTGCAAGCCAATGCAACACACAGCCACCAATTCACTCCTTATTTTCTGAGGGGCATTCAGTCTTTATCCACACACACACACATTAATGGCTCACTGACACAGTGGGTGACTGGAGAATTTGGGAGACACATCTCCTGGATGACTACTCCTTGGAGCTGGGAAGGCACGTACTCAGCAGAAATGCAGGCTGGCGTTGACGGAGAGATGGGTAACCCGATTGAGAGTGTCCTCCGATCTCAGGCCCTCTTTGCCTGAACAGGCAGGTCTCACGCCAGAGGACCGCCGCACCGTCACGTCCAAAAAGCGGGAGGTGAACTGCATCTGACTCAGAACTTATCTGCCAGCACATTAATGTCCTGCTCGTCCCTTTGGTTTGCCAGAATAGTTACTCTGCTGAGAAATTGGAAATGCCTTGCAATTTCCACAAGGTTTCGGGGAAATTTCTTTTCTCGAAATTTCCACTTCCTTTTAAAAGGAAGAATACAAAATGAACGCTTGGCTTCCGTGTTAAAACAAGCTGGGCACAGCTGCATGACATCACTGCCCTCTGGTAGACACATCCACTTACCAAACGCATTACATTCCGTGACTGGTAATAGATTCAGTGAGCGACAACAGTCCAGTAGGCAAGAAATACACATAGCAGATGTATGTATCCCATGAGCAAAACCTGTGTCACCCACACTAACCTCACACCGTAGCTTTTGAGCTAATTATGATTTTCTAATTTTCTAATTACTAAATTATCGTTCTTATGTTTCCGTAATTGAGACTTGAAATGATCTGGAAAGGCTCAAAGTTTAACCACAGCCACTAAGTGGGGACTTATATGGACCTTGAAATGCCATAACAAAGGATTAATAGATCTAGTTTATGTACATGGCATACAGCATCTTTCCACCCTGAAATGAAACAGTCATTGTCTCATTGTAAGGCCCGTTCTGATGCACAGATGAAACTGTTTTCCCCTTGTGTAAGCCTTTCAGGGTATAACCCGCCCACTGCTGCTCAGTACAGGAGAGACTGAGTCAGAGTGAGAGCTCTCCTTAGACCACTCTTACTATACCAGTGTACACACACACACAGATGCATACACCACTCACCGCATGGGTTCAGAGCTTCCATTGCTGGGGTCAAAAGGCGTGCACACATGCACACGCACATGCATGCATGCATGCATGCACACGCACACATGCACGCACACACACACACACCACAGGGACTCAGAGCTTTCACTGAGGTCAAAAGGTGTATGCACGCATGCATGCATGCATACGCGTGCACACACACACACACACAAACCACAGGGCCTCTGAGCCTGTTCTGCTGGGGTTGAGAAGCACACTCCAATACACACACACCTTTTCTAGGCACTCCACCATAGCGCAGTAAGTGAAGCCCCATTACTGTCTGGGAAAAAAGGCCAAAAACCGAAAAATACTGTTGAGTACTGGAACCAATTTTATTGTGTGTTTTACTGGTATTCAGTCAGTCTGAGTCCTTCTCGGAACGGGAAAGTCAAATCACTCATCAAGACAAAAAAAAAAAAAAAAAAACATTGCATGAATAATTCACACACCCCGTTAGAAAAACTGCACGCCACCTTTAATCTTAAAACCAGACCCCTCGACATTCAATAACGCAGTTGTTCAAGCGCGAGACGTTCTGTGCTAGCAGGAAAGGACACGCAACTTCAAACACGTTTCAAGTAACGAAGATCCAAGGATCGATGGTGAGGTGGAAAAGCAGGTCTATAATTGGGCCGGACTGTGGCGTGGGGAACGTGGGCGCTGTACCACTGGGGGCCACACAGAGGAGGACAGGGAAAGACGCAGAGCAGGCTGGCTGATCCCCATCTCCCTGGCCGCATGCAGACAGGGCGTGGCTGCTCTTGGCCCGGGGCCCTCCCTCCCGCTCCACCCCACCAGCCTATCCATGCGGTTCACCGGGCCCCTGCGTGTGATGTGGGCTGGTCTCTGCGGCAGGCAGTGTCTCCTCTCCCTGCCCCCCTCGCTCCCCGCAGCTCTGATGTGGCGACGAGGGGGAAGACGCCCCCGCGGGAGCATCCAGACATCTGCCCGGCCGACTCTCTCTCCCCCTCACCTGGCCTGAACCACAGCGGAAAGGGAGCTACAATCCCCCCAAAAACCGCCCCCCCCCTACACACAGCCAGGTGCATCATGGGAAAATCGTGAGGGAGCCAGAGTGCATCCCTGTTGTTCTGTAGCTTGAGAAAAGGAAGAAAAAAAGAGAGAGATCCTGGGGGCGATAACCTTGAGTTTTTAACTTCCAAAGGGAGGGGAAAAAAACAGATGGAGCTCTCCTTTTGTCTGCTAACTGGGAGCAAGAACGTTACCTTTTTTAGTCAAAGTGAAAGCGCCGCCGGTAGATTGATGAGGTTTAGTCTTTTACAGTCTTCAGGGACCCCTAAAGCTTCCCCCTGCAATCACCTGCAACGAGGTGCGTGAATGATTGAGCCTTATTTAGCAGATTGAGTCCAATGCAAACAGTGATCATTGCCAAGGTACACCAGGCCTTCAAATGTGAGCGATTATTCATAAATTTCAGATGGGCTGCGGTGTAAATCGAGAATCGTGAATACACAATTGTGCAGTTCGCTGAGGGAAAACACACAAGCATTCACAATGCAGTCACAGTGCAGGAAAGTCTCCAAAATGAACATCTTGCTCCTTCATACATCCCCCCCTATACTGCATCAGTGTTAGTGTGGTACAATACATCCGAGAAAAACACATCCCAGTTCAATGATATGGAGGTACGCGAAGCCCCATTACTTCGTAAGCACCCTGGTTGTTTTGACACACCTCAGTTTGTTAGCTCATTTAAGGTAAGAACCAGAATCTTCACTCTCACACTCCTTCTATGTCTAAAACGCACATAGTATCGAGCAGCAATTCTTAAAATGTGGTCATAAAAATCCTGACCCTTCCGGCACAATGCTATGAGTCCATCTTTATTCGAACAATTTTTCATTCATCGTTGCGGTTCCATCTGCACCATTTCGGTTACTCTCGCGCAATAGCTGGGTTACATTCTCACAACCTTCTTGTGGGTGTGATCCTTTAGCGCCCCTTGCTTTGGCGCGGGGTACTGCAGTCTCTGGGCTAAGGCTCTGAGCGCGGAAGGGAGCCAGCAAGTGGCGCAGTCAGGCGCGGGTTCCACCCCGCAGAGAGTCCTCAAAGAACACATATTCACACCTCATTTCCCCCTCCGGGCCATTGGGATGACGCTAACGAGGCCTTCTTCACACAATCACGTGTGCTGCAGCACAAACAGAGGCCGTCTGCGCAGGACCGTGTCCAGATTTAGACACCCGAGGCAGGTCTGTAGCCCTGGGGCTGACCGTGGAGAAAGCAGCAGACGAACTGCGCACCTCTGCACATGATTGTATCCTGGTTCAAACAATGGGTCGTCTGCAGCTTGCTGCGCGTGGGAAACGCACTGTAAGGCCTTATCTCTGAAGATGGGCAGGTCCAGGACAACTGCCAGCTGCTTTCACTGCGGCTCTGTGCCGAAAGGAACAAAATTACCCATAACCACACAGGAGAGAGCTATACACCTCCAGCCCCTGCAGCCATGCTGAACATTCAAATTTCAAAGCGATTCGGAAATAATGTATCCACTTCAAAATATACACTATCCCGCCCTCTTTTTCAAAATCAAGGCATTCATTGTCCAAAAACCTTCCATATAAAACAAACCAATTTCAGGTTATGAAAGAAGGATTCATAATAGTTATATAAATTATTTATCTACACCATCTACTGGCTAGTCCAGTCTATAAAATGTCTGGGCAGCGGTGTGGCGTAGCAATTAGGGAACCAGACTTGTAACCAGAGGGTTGTACCTTCAAGTCCTATATTGGGCATTTCCATTAAGGTGCTTAACCTGGACTGCATCTGTAAAAATCCAGCTCTCAAAATGTATAATATGCAACCATGTCCAGGGCTGTCTGCTAATCAAATAACTAAATGGTTCAAACACTTTCTATGAAAACAACTTTCTGAACAAACATTCTGTTCATATGTTAAAATGGTCTTCTGAATGATAAGGGAATGATGTAAAACTGGGGACAGGATTTTCATGGGTAGAAAACATATTTCAGTATAAAACTTATATAATTATGTTTTATAGTATATTTCCAATGGGATTTTTTTTCAAATGTATTTCTAGCTGTCACATTAGAGCCATGTATAAAAATCTTGATAACTATCAAAATAAATTCTGAGTGGGATCAAGATGGGGAATCATTTCTGCAAGAGTGATTGATCATATGTAAACTAGATGCACGCTGCAATGAAGGACCAGGGTTAGTCTGAGGAGTCAAATGTAGTGAAATACTGAAAGTGAGCTCATTTTAGTGAGCAGACAATATAGACACTTCATTTTCATTTGTATAGTCTCTGTGCGGCCAATGTAGTCATTCAGTGTAACAACTGCTACTGGGAGCATCTCACAATGTCCTAGAGAGACTGCCGTCCAGGTAACAGGCATTAATTTCAGAGTGACACAGTCAGCTGAGTTGAGACATTAGTTTTGTTTTTGTATTCTTGAGCCCATAGCGTGGCTGCGTCCGCTTCATTCGCTTTCCGAGTGCTGAGAGAATGACTGACCAGTCCGCAAAGGGCCCCTGCTCTCAGGTCAGCGGCAGTGAGGAGGGTTTTCAAGTCCACTGGAGCGGGATCCTGACCTGGGATCAGCTCTGGAGGTCAAACGTCCGCAGGCACTGGCTGGAGCAGCAGTAGGCCACGAAGCTCACTGTGGTCCTGTTCAAAGAAACACAGGGGAGAGAGGAGAGCGACCGTGAGGGATCAGATGCCATAGGAGAGTCTGACCATGAACAACCGCAACACAGCCAAGAGACTGCGAAGGACAACAGTGCAAAGGAGAGAGTGACCATGAAAAACAACAGCACAGACCGTGAGCGAGCAGGATCACAGCAGGCACACAGGAGGCGACAGAAGAGAGCAGGCGCAAGGCCAGCTCCCAGCAGCAGCTGCGGCCACAGCTTCATGTCTTCAGGTGCTGTCTAATCACCACTCTATCTCCGTATCTCATCCCTTTCTCGCTCCCCCGCTCAGACGGGACCGTAAATTACGGCCGTCGGTGATTGCAGCGGTCCGGTCCGGCACTGCCGGGGGCCCCTGCGTCCGCACGCGCCGCCGGGGTGAGCGACGGCAGACGCCGCGAGACGGGGAGCGGCGTCCGAGGACTCGGCGCTAATGAAACGATTAACCTATCCGCTCGGCTCAGGATGACAGGCCCGCGACTCGGCCACATCGGGATGGGAGAGTGTGGATCAGGGCTCCGTTTCTGACTGGACACCCGCGCCGTTTTCCGCACCCGTGCCAGGCCTGCCAACCCGCCGGTGCCCGCCGCCCCGTGGAGAGACACAGACCCACAGCACGGCCAGGATGAGGGTGCATTTAATTAGTCAGCACCGCGGCGACAACCTCCGCCTCTGAAACGACGCGGGCCCCCCGGCCCCTCTCGGAGTGGCCCCCCACACGCCGGCATCGGCGCGGCCCTGGAAGCGGGATGGCAGATGGGGTTGGTAGGGGGGGGGGGGCGGGGGGGGTGTGTATCTGCGTTTTTCTATTAAACTCATCTGCCGCCGTTGGCTGGCTGCCCGAGCGATCGCGGCGGGGGCCCGTCCGCCCGCGCGCAGACGCGCCAAGGAGCTGTGCAAACTCCCAGCGTGACGCCGCCGCGCCCACCTCTGGCGAAAGCCGCTGCTGTCAGAGGACATCAGCGAGAGCCGCCGTCCCTTTCAATTAGACTCCCTCTCCGTGAAACGCCACACAGGAGTGGCATCACCGAGCTCGAGCACAGCAGGGGTGGATACGGGGGGGGGCTGCCCAAAACCTCCACTGGAATATCTATCTACGAGCGCTCATCTCACTGATGCTCTCCTGTCTCAGAGCTGATTAGCTGCTTTTACTTTTCTTCCCAGGTTTCAGCAAACCTGCTTTGGAAATCGGCAGCTGTACATCAAGCTCAACTCATGCGATAGCTTCTGCACTGCCGCAGGTGCACCGAAGCGAGACAAACACAATCCTCCGATACACTTGAATGCAGCCAACGGTTATTCTCACGGTTATAAGTCACACAGTGCACCGCAGTGAAATGGGAGCTCGCTAGAGGACAGCGGTGACACGAGGAATCCCTGGATAGCCTACCCCTTCCCTGAAGGAGAGAAGTCTCCTGTCATCCCCCGCCGAGGTTTCCTGGTCGTCGTTTGCACTCAAGACACACGCCTTGCCAACTGAGCTTCCCCGCTGCCTTTGTAGCTGTGGGCAAGGCGCTTTTAACGCACATCAGGCGCTTTAATGCGGTGCTTTACAAGGCCTCGGATTAACGCACGAGGTGAACCGGAGGACCCGACGGCGTGCGGCACCGACGAGGAAACTAATGAGCTGTCGCTAGGAAAGTTTGCCCGTTCCTTTTTTTTTCCCTGAGTAAACAAAATGTGACACGAGATTAGATTAGGAATGTTTCCTCGTGGCTGGCCGGGGGGGGGGTGGGGGGGGGAGGTGGGTCGGCGACGGCGCTGCTGTTGTTGTGGTTGTTGTTGTTCTCCTCGGGGGGCCTGGGGGAGTTACCTGCGGTGCACCCCCGCCAGCGCCGTCTCCCTCAGGGGAAAGAGCTTGGGGTAGACGATGGTAAACATGGGCTGGCTGCAGCGGTGACAGTGACCCAGGGGACACCGGAGCACATCCAGGAGGCTCTTGGGTAAGGAGATGGGGGGCAGGAAGTTCAGATCTGGAGAAAGACAAAAAAAATAAAAACATTACAAAACGGTCACACCTTCTGCTGTGTCTGCCACATTGTGCAGGATTCACCTTACAGCTTAAATTTATTGACAGGATTGAAATAACACGTGGAGTTTTGTTGAAGCACTGCTGCAACAGTTTTCAGTGTTTTAACTTTTTTTTTCCCATGTGAACTGTCACAGACAACACACCTCTTCTAAACCTGTGCGCACTTCACAGTTTAAATTTCCCGACAGGACTAAAATAAAAGAGTAAGTTTTGTCGAAGCGTTGCTGTGAAAGTTTTCCGTGTTTTTCAGCTTTTTTTTTTCCCACATGTGAACTGTCAGAGACAACACACCTCTCTTCTAAACCTGTACGTGCTCAAAACAGACACAGCTTCCATTCAGAATAGCTTTGCCTCAAACGCTTTGATGGGTAACACCACCTGGAAAGAGACTGTGTGGTTTGGTTTCAGCCAAACGGGGAGAGGGACAGAGAGGACAGGCCTCATGTCTTCAGACTGCGAGAGGACATGGCAGCCTCCGTTTTACTGGAATTTAACGCAGGGCTCCGCCTGTGACTTCACACCTTAGACGGTTAAGTTTGGCCCCGCACAAATGCAACGTGTTCCAGTCCTCATCCTAGTTTAGCACACCGCCGCCCGCTGGGCCAGGCGAACCAGACTATAAAATTACAAGGATTCCTGGTATGTTGTATCAATTAGTTCCAACCTGATTTCTCCAGCGGTACCAAAGAGCTCCCTTGTAATGAAGTCCATATGGCCGCGTTCAACCACAGAGCCTGTCTGTATGCCCGCTGCCACGGCAGCCAGCCGGGGACGTGTGCCACCTGTAAAATCCATCCCAGAACGCAGTGCGGTTTCAAACCCACGGAAGGCTCCGTTTCTGACATCGCTGCTTCCAGTCGGCACGAAACGGAACACCGCGGACGTTAAAAAGGTGGACAGTTAAGAGCAGGCCGCTTAAAATGCGCCCGGCGGGGCGGAGTTAGCCCCCCCCCGGATTCCCGGAGGGAGAATGCGTCACGTCGGGCGGGGCAGGTTGGGGCGGGGCCGCAGCTGTCGGCCTCCTCTGACCTGGATGAGGTCACCTCATTGTTGCGGTGAGACAGACATGTGGTGGGCTTATTTTTTGCTTCCAGAAGACGCCCCACGCGCTGCCAAGCCATCCCTCGCTCTCCCCCAGCAACGCGCATCCTGTAAAACCAGGCCTCCCTCTCTCTGTTCTCCTGCCATTCCCAACATGCAGTAAAGTAAGGTCTGAGCAACTAAACGATATCAGCACTTCGCTCAGAAATGTGTCCAACTTCCTTTTAAAAAAATGGGATGAGATCAAGTAACTAGAGGAACTCAGCATGAATTTCACACGTTTCACAGAAACTACAGATTTGTATGTAAGCTACGGTGGTTTCTGAAAATGAAACCCCAGGGCAAGTGTTTGTTTGGTCGTAGCATGTATTCATACATCTCGCATATCGTGAACACTGACTTGGTACAGACAAAAAATTTCCTTGGAGAACCCTCTCACTGATTTTAGGACACTTTCCTGGAAACCGCAAAATAAACTGAAGCTCCACATACAGAATGTGAAATGAGAGGCGCAAGGCAAACTGTTGAGAATTTCTCAGATCCCTTTGATCTACAGAGCACGCAGTTATATAATTATATTGCTTATCTTTTTGATTTGAATTCTCAGTGGACCACAGCAGGATGCCGAGTGTCTGCTGAGCAGGTGCCTGGCGGCCTCAGTTTGAGGAGACCGAAGCCATGCTGACAGTTCTCTCTCTCTACACTGCCTTCTTACTCGGTACGTTTCTTCTCCAGTGAGTCAGCTCTGAAAGGCTGAGGTGTTACTCGCGTGAGGTTTGCGGTTTGCATCCTTTAAATTTCTTATCTGTTTGGGGGGGTGGGGGGTGGGGGGGGGGGCACATGTAAAGTTCGAGACCGCATGTGGTTTGATAAGCCAAAGATAAGACAGTAATTAGGCCATAATGTGTAGTAGTGAGATAAGTACTCCCCCCAGTTATGTTTGGGCAGCGGGGCTCGGCGAGTCATGACTAATGGTACAGCCTCCCGCTCGCAGCAAATGGCGGACGGCGAGAATGAGGTCATTCAGAGCCCTCCGCCGCACCGTCGTGCTGTTTACGAGGTGAGTCGCGTGGCTCTCAGAGACACTCTTGTTTCCAAGGGGATGTGTTTTAATGGAGAGGGGGCAAAAAAAAATTTTGCGACCTCGGCTGCTTACGCAACGCTTGTTTTGGACATGGGCGACGTGTTTGTGCCGCGTGACGCACTGGTGAGTGGGTAGCGGGAGGCAGGCCCCTCACCTTTGAGCAGTGAGCTGTACATGGCGTGCAGGACCCTCATGGCCAGCTCCTCCAGAGGCACCACTCGCTCCGCCTCCGAGCCAATGGCCTTCACCTCCGCTGGCAGGGGGACCGTCACCTCCTCCAGGGCCACGGAAAGTAGCTTAAAGTCCGACACCTGCGTCGACAGGCCACACCTACGGGAGGAAGGAGTTGGGGGGGGGACAGGCAGATGGACAGGAATGGCACTTTCTGATGGCATATGCATTTCGGAATTTGTAGATGTAACTAACATCAGTGTAAAGTCTATGTAGACATCCTTTTAGGGAATGACGTTGGTATGTATGGCAAACAGCGAAAGCTTTGCTCCAATAGAGAGAGCTGTGCTGTGAGCAGCCAGGTGGCAAAAAAGCATGTAAAGGAAAAAAGGAAAGGAAGAGGATGAGAGAGGAGGAAAGACAGAGGAGGAAGAGGGAGGAGAGAAAGAAGGGAAGGAGAGGGGGAGGAGAGGAGAGACAGGAGAGCAGGAGAGGAGGAGAGAAAGATGAGCAAAGTGGAGAGAGGGAAGAGAAAGCTGGAAAGGACACAGGAAACAGCTCTTACCCACTGCAGCCGATCACCTTGTTGTACAAGTAGGATGGGAGGCCCTTCAGATGAACGTTGTTGTCAACAAAGACAAACTGCAGCTCCCGGGAGCGCCCTAGATCTGACAGAGACATCCCCACCATCAGTCACAGCACCTGACTCTGGGAGGTCCTGCACTGCTCCAGGTCACATTAACCAGGAGCCTGCCACAAGCTGTTCCTCTCCACGGGTTCATTAGTGCACTCTCACTCACAGGCGCCCCGGAACGCGCAGAAACAGCACATCAACGAAAGCACCGAGGACACACGAACAGCCCGGCAAACACAGAGAGAAAGAGCCAAACGGGATCCTGACGAGACACGGACCCGAGAATCCGTCCTGAGTAATTATAGCTGTGGCAATGATCATTCCGAGATGCTCTAATTATGCCCGCGTCCCCGGCCGCATTAAGACGAATCGGCGCGAGCATGCGCGGCGTGTCATTGCAGTGTCTCTGAATGTCACGCCATAAATTGTCTGTTTTTCTTCTTCTTTTTTTCCGCACAGGTATCTCGTTACGCTGAATACCTGGCACGTGGCAGGAAAATGTGCCCCATCCCCCCATCCCCCCGTTTGTTGAGCTTACTTCCCCCCCGTCGCTCAGCAGAAAACGCTCTCCTCGCTGCGGGAAGCGCAGGCTGCCCTTGAAGAAGACTCGGGGCGGGTCTTATTCCACGTTCCCCCGGAAGATGTGGAGATAAGGACGGCTTTGAAGACGCGGGTGCGGGGCCGGGCCGGCGGGGCGGAGGCGAGCGCCGGGGGGTGAGCTGAGAAACGCTTCGTTAGCGCGCCGGGCTCGTTATCACCTGGCCTGCACGTGTCCCCCCATGCCCCCCCGGGGTTTGCCGACCCCTCCCTGCGGGAAGTATCACCGCGTCGTTCCTGCGGGTCCATGCTGGTGACTTCTTCAACTGTGCCTCTTACGCTGTACCCAAAAAGGCAACTCATCTTTGGGTCTGATAAGGCCTATGCATTGCCATGAAGGACAGGGGATGAGGGGTAGTTTGATACTTAAATTACTGGTGTTCCTTCACACATTACATGACATTATTGTCATTTAGCAGATGTTCTTATCCAGAGTGACTTAAGTTAAAATTTTACCCATTTATACAGCTGAATATATACTGAGGCAATTGTGGGTTAAGTACCTTGCCCAAAGGTACAACAGCACTGCCACACTGGGGAATTGAACCAGCAACCTTTTGTTACAAGCCCTGCTCCTTACCAGTACGCCATACTGCTCATACTTGAGGAAAAAAGAGAAACTCTCCATGTGGGTGGGATATACATTTTAGGCTTTTATGAAAGCAATGTCTGCATATAATGTCCTTCCTGTTGTGAACGTTGTGTACCTCCCCCGAGCTGCTCCTGCGAGCAGTGCCACGTGGAGTAAACAGCACCATGTTTACGAGTCTCCCAGGCCGCCGGCCAGCGGCTCGCACACATCTGGCGGCGTCGGTGGGCACTGGTCTGATGCGGAGGGCGGGGGCGTCAGGATCCCCTCCTCCGCTCGCCCCCGGCGGCGCGTCACATCTGGACGGGACGGGTTTTTTACGGCAGAGGGAAGCCGTCCATCTGCGGAGGGCTAGCGCTCGCGCCGCGCCACAAAGGCTCTTTTCATGTGGCTACTTTCAAGCGCGCTGCCGCGTCTGAAACGTTTCCATTCGCCCGACCCCCCCCCCCCCCCCCCCCCCACCCCCCACCCCGTCCCGGATCAAAGCCCCGCTGTGGGAAATGACCAGCAGCTACCGATCCCGAACAAACCCGGGACTCTGCTCCCTGCATCACGGCATTAGCATATGCCCTCCACATGGCTGGCACAGAACAAAACGCGCTCTGTCGTCCACGCTGCTGATTGTTTGAAGCCGGTTCAAAAGAGGCTTCGATGGATTCAGTGTGCGACGTGGAAGCTACCCATTAATGCCCCCCCCCCCCCCCCCCCCCGTCCCAACCCCAACCACTCCCTCCCCCCGCAAAAGGGAAAGAAAAAAAAGGTGCTGGCCAATTCTCCGCCCCACCACCGCAAAGTTTCCACATATTTTACAGGTGCCAGCCTTCTCAAGTCCTTTCAGTTATAGATTGCCGCAATTAAATGTGGGTTTCGGCCTGGAAATTGGGCTATGTAAAAGAGGCTTGTCTCCTGCGTTTTCCATTTCTCAAATAACTATTCAGACGGAGGAGGGGGGGGTTTTAAGAGCCATTCAGAAACAGAAAACCCCACTTAGCTTTAGAGAGGCGGGGGTTCTGCAACGCCAGCGTTGATTCACAGGGAACGGAATGTTTTTGTGGGAACGCTGCAGCACCTGGCCCTCCGCTCGCTCTGGAACCGGGCGAGTGCCAATCAAGCAAGACTTTGTGAGATTGTTTTAAATGTGGGCTGCAATCAACCCACAGCCATGAGCAGATCTGTCTTTACTGCAGGAACAGTTTACAGAGCATCTTCGTGGTCGTATATGGTGTATTACGGGGGCTTAGACGACGTGAACGTTTCAGCTGGAACGTCTACGCTGTCTCGCAAAAGAGAAACATAAAACTAGGAATAGAATGTCCACCCCTCCACCCACCTTCAACATGCAGTGCTTATCCCCATATACCATCATCTCCACACAAAGAAAAGGTTTCATCATGAGACGAACTGTAGGTGTGAACTGTAAATTAACTGTATATGCTCTGTGTATGGGTCTCAACAGGACCCCTGAACAATCTACCAGGTGTTGATCACATGCCAAAATGTTGAACAGATAATCATTTTAAGCCACATTTCAAAAGTTGTTTTTCCCTTCATCATCTTTTGAAATGCACAGAGCTCTTGGGTGTAACGCTGCATGCATCTCAGTCAACAGATCAGATTAACCGAGTCCCTAAGGAATGCCGTGCACATGTGTCAACAAAAGCAAAACAGTAAACATTAACACCTTTTAAGAGAAGTTTAAAAAAAGAAAAACTAAAGCCCCCCCAAGCAGTCAGACCACCTTTGAGCGACTGATAATCTCCACTCTGCAGTCTCGCTGTCTTTGGCTGTGATCCTCCCGGAACAGTTTTGATAAGCTGGATCACAAGACATTCCTAATTACTGTCATTGAGCTGAGGAAATCAGGCACCACTCCAAGCTCATTCTCTCTTTACCTGATGGACTGCTCCAACCAGGTCTCCTGGGGAGGGTCCATCTCGGCCAACAAAAGCAGAACTTTCAATGGGTGTGCCCCAAGGTTCAGTTCTTGGTCCACCATTCTGTCTGTTCCAGATCCCAGAGGAACACTCATATATTGGCTTTCCTTCATGTTTTATGCAGCTATGGCTGATATCTCCTCTAGGGTGACTGTCAGGTAGTTCAAGTTAAACGCTCAGCTCTCAGTCTAAAACAAGCTGTATATTTTTATTATGGCCTCAATATTTCATCGTGCTGACCCCCTGCATGAGGCTGTGACCTATACCTGCCAATTCCTCACATCCATCATCAGAACAACCCACCTGTGTCCTGTCTGACTCATCCAAATATCTGCTATCCGGCTCATCTTCTATTTCCACATCACCCCTGATCTTACCTGCAGTGAATGGCAACCAAATGCAACCCACGACTGTTTTGGGGGGGTAGTGTGGCTTAGCGGTAAGGAGCAGGGTTCCTGTTGTGATTGTAGGTTCATTTTCAAGGCAGGGCACTGCTGTTAACCTATATTACCTTTATTAAATGGGTAACAAAATTGTAGGCACTGCAGATCGCTCTGAATAGAAACATCAACCAAATGTAATGCGGATGTAATGTTTCAAAACACCAAGACACCATTCTCCAAACCAGACTGCTCCTGTGTACCAACAATACACTATTTGGAAGACACGACAGTGAATTACACAGTTTACTTTCTTCAATCTGTGATAACAAAGTATACTGTTCTAATTATAACATGTATTGTAATCATATAATAAACCCATATTATACTACAGCAATTCAGGTCAGCGGGTGCCTTGCTCAAGGGTACATCAGCAGTGGCCCACCCGGGAACTGAACCAGTAATTTTTGGGTGTCAAATCCAGCTCCTTAACCATCACGCCACAACCTCTACAAACCGTAGCACCTCCCTGCACCTCTGTACGTGCCCTGCACACCTCTAGCAAGCGCCATCTGTCTCCTCTGTAGCCCCACAGCTGGTGGCAACTCATTCTCACCTCTGGCCCCTGTGGAAAGAGCTAGCCCTCCACCTTGAGAACAGCAAAGGCACTCATCAGCTTCCCCTGCCTTCTAAAAATCTTTTTAGTGATTAAAAATGACAGCGCTCTGCAGCTGGACCCGCACTTGGTAACGACTGCATTGTATTTCTGTGCTTTGCACCATACTCTGTATTTCAGGGTGCCCCAGGATAAGGCTGCCTGCCAAGTGAATTCACAGAGACTCAAATAAGCGGCACCCTACAGATTACAGCAATTTTGTTTCAAGCCCATGAATACCAACATTACAGGATTATTCTGATCCCATCCCAAAGGCAGATTCTTCTTCATTTCATAATTTGGGGCCACTCGCCGACTCATCAAGACATGCACATATTTTCCTCAAAACCCCAAAGAGAAAGGCTTTTGGAAATATTCGCCAGAAGCCATACGCCTCCTGAAACGGGATCCAGCCAATCAGGCGAGTTTAAGGGCACCTCAAAAGAAAGGCGCTCATCTCACGTCCAGTCATTAGTCATCTGCTGCTTCTGGTATCCTCCTTGCATGTTTTCCAACCGTTTCTTACTTGGGCTGAGTGATGAGTTATTATTTTTTCCACCAGCTCGATCCCCTTATTGTTTTCTCTCTGTCCGTGAGTTACAACCCCCTTCCCTGATTTTCCATCTCGATAGGTAGAGAATTAATTCCAAATGTCTGGCAGGCTTTGATCTTAATTCTCCTTTCAGAAGGCTTCCGTCAATAATATTCAGTCTGACAAAAAAACATCTGTCCTATTGAAACGTCTGTGAGAAACTGAAATAAGAGCCAAGATCTCTCTTCCTCTAAACACCGGGTAAAGATCCTCTTTCTGTCTCTTGGCCCATGGAGGCGTGCGTGCTCGTTTGGAACGGGGGAGGCATCCAAGGCCCGCTGCCCTGCTAGTGAAGGTCAGCGGATGCCCTCTCTCTGAGCTCACCTCGACTCCAGGCACCCTTTAAACCTTGTTCCCCTCACAGAAGTGTCAATCATCCTGGGACACTTGGTGACAGTTGGTCGGTTACCCTGGAGAGAACCCGTGGATTCCCCCACCCCGTAGCCACATACCTGGTGAACCCTTCCCCCTACTTGCCGTATCATTCATCCCAAAACAAGGTTCCTTTTCTCCCTGATTTTTGCAGATTCCCCTACCCTCCCTCCCACCAGGCACCCTCCAGCCCCCATCTCTCCCCCCCCACCATCCCCGCACTCACCCAGGGGCAGTGAGGCCAGGCAGTTGGCGGCCATGGAGAGCTCGTTGAGGCTGTGCAGCTGGCAGAGCTGGCGCGGGAGGCAGCGCAGGCTGTTGCGGTCGGCGGTCAGGCACTGCAGGGACAGGCACTGGTGCAGCCGCTCCGGCAGCGTGCTCAGCAGGTTCATGGACACGTCCAGGGTCTCCAGCTCCTTCAGGTCGCCGATCTCTGCCACACGGACACACACACACACACACACACAGAGTCAACGCAGGCGGGCGGGCGGCCAGAGGCCTCTGGCTCCTCCCTCGCCGGGACACAAAAAGCCAACAGGGGAGCTCTGTCAACATCACCGTTTTACTGCATGGATTTAACGAGTCACTGCTCAATTCAGATCCGCGCCCGAAATGATTTAAGGGGCCCTTGACCTTTCCGCGCCATATGTGGCGTTTAATTCTCATTAACGATATGAGACAATAGAGTGAGAGACTCCCAAGCGGGCGCTAAGCACACAGCTGAACTTCTCCACATTCAGCACGGAGTCTCTCACAGGTCACTAAGGGAACGCACTGGCGAGTCATCCAAACACACAATAGAAAAAAGACAGGCTTTGCAGTGCGCTCAAAGAGGCTCCAGTAATCTCCCAAGGGCTCCTTTGGGTGGCATGCACCAGCAAACCTACGGAGCACTCCTGAGTTACGAACGGGGAAAGGCAGTTCACCAAATAAAACGAGACAAAGCCCACTGAACGCAGAAGCTGATTCAGCAAGATGTCCTCTGGGTCCGTTTCCCCTGAAAGGGTGGTTCCACCTCGAAGTGCTGATAAAGGCATCGCACACGCCTGTGGACGTGAGGTCAGGTGGCTGAGGCACGCCCTGTGCACACAGGCGGGATGATGAACGGCCGGTGTGTCAGCATGTTCGTGTGTTATTTCAGCAGGCAAGGCCCCTCCAGCCCCCAGAGCCCCGGTCTCCAGCTCCTCTCTCTCTCTCTCTCTCTCTCCCCTTAATCGCTGCCTCCACTGAGCCGTGGCGCGGACTCCGTCCAAAAACCTGGACACAGTCAGGGGCGTTTGACGGACACGCGGAGAGATACAGTAAATGCAGGCAGGTGGAGAGAGTTGGGGTGGGGATTACATTACATTGCATTATTGTCATTTAGCAGATGCTCTTATCCAGAGCGACTTACGTAGGTTACAATTTTATCCATTTACACAGCTGGATATATACTGAGGCCATTCTGGGTTAAGTACCTTGCTCAAGGGCACAACAGCAGTGCTCCAATGGAGAATCAAACCAGCAACCTTTCAGTCACAAGTCCTACTCCTTACCACTACGCCACACTGTGCCTATACAAGTTAGTTGCCACACTTGTGAGGATTGGGGTCTTCAAGGTGTGACACTGCAGGCGTCCACTCAAATGTACGGCGGTAACCAACGGGAAGCCGAAGGCCCAGCCCCTGCCGTGGACGGCCTGGGTGTTGTTGACAGGGGAAGCTGTAGAGGCAGAGCGCGAGTGAAACGAGGGTTCTCCCCGACAACGGGGGCGGCGGCCGCGGCGTCTGCCGGAGCGCCGCCTCCGAGGCCCGGCGCCCGATCCCCAGCTCATTAACCGGGCTAACGAGGAACAACATTAACGGGGAGTCGGCGAGATGGAGTGTGCCGGCGGAGGGAGGCGCCGGAGGCGGCGCGGGCTTCGGCGGCGGAGCGGCGCAGTGAACAGCAGGCGCGATCGCTCCTCACTCAGCACGGAGAGAGGCCCTGGGCCACCACATCATCACTCACCCTGCTGCCTCCACTTCCTGCGCGCATATGTGTGTGTGTGTGTGTGTGTGTGTGTGTGTGTGTGTGCGCAGCTGCGCGCGCGCAGTTCTTTTCTCCGTGAAGGCAGCCGAGGTTTTGATGTCAGGGGGAGAAAAGTGCAAATTAGATTTTCTGTCACCTTGATAGCAACCTTCTTGCTATATGAAAGGGTGGAAAGTGAGAGAAAGAGAGAGAGAGAAAGAGAGAAGGGGGGAGGGGGTCAGAACAAAACCAGACAGGTGGCAAAGTGAGGACCAACCCCTGCCTCTTTGTCCAAAGGGAGCAGCCTCTCTGTCGCCCTCTATTGTACAATGTGCTTACAACATTTTTAACCTGACTCCACGCGTGGTTCAAGCTACATTGTCACATTGACCATTATGGAACGTATTTCTAAAAGCGTATGGAATATTCCTAAATCTTTCGAGAGATTATTGCAAACCAGGACAAGCAAAACCGAGCGGTTGTGACTCATAAAGAACCCTGTTCGACCACACGAGTAATTGACTTTGTAGTCCACCTATTGTTCTATAACGTCCTGATGAATTTCTGGTGAACCACAAGTTACAATCCTAAAGGTACTATTCAATTTGAAAGCTGCCATGACCCAATCCCCACCCAAGTGTGGCAACTAACTTGTGGGAATTAATTTTGCAAAGCAATCAATTAATGTAGCAATCAATAATTTACAGCTCCAACAGATTAGCCTTCTACGCCTATCAGTTTCAAATAACCCCAGAGCTCAATAGCTCCCTTCCATCTTGGTTTCTGCATGGCATTATGGAGCAGCTCTGAAACGCCACATCATTCAACCGTCAAACAAACCGAGGGCTTATTCAGCTGGCCTGAAATTGACTCTCTGAAGTCAATTAGCTCTTAAAAAGTACCAGAGTGCTTAGGCCTCATTCCAGACATAAACAATCAATTACGCCTGCTATTATTAAAGGTCAAGGATTGTTTACTTGCTATTTTTAATTCCAAAAGAATTAAAAAATAACGAAAGAAGAGGATGCCTCGCTGCTGTGCTCTGTGCCCTGTGCTCTCACGCAGATAAGGACAGTTATTTGCCCAAGCCCCCGCCACGGTGACAGTGACTCCAATGTGACCCACAGCCAGGAGTCACCGAGACGGCGACTGCAGTGACACCCTCCCCGCCACTCAACTTTAGGAGCCCTCACTTGTTCTTTCTGCCAACGGGAGGAGGCGAAAAAAAAGGAGGGGGAGGGGAGAAAGAGAAAGAGTGTGTGTGTGTGAGAGAGAGAGAGAGAGAGAGAGAGAGAGAGAGAGAGAGAGAGCGAGTACGAACGTCTTTCCAGGAAGCCCTTGGAGGTTTGGGCGCTGAAAGTGGAGGATAATTTGAAGGTCGTTTGAAGAGCGGGGCCGGCTCAGCTGGGGAGCCGGTCCCGCGCTCGAGGGCTGCGAGACAGGCTGGGTCTGCGGCGCTGGCGACGCGGGTGCCGAGACGCCGCCGTGGCACTCCTCATCAATCTCCCCGCGTCCGCCGAGAGCCTACCCTGACCCACATAGCAGCCAGCAGGGCCCGCGCAGCTACCCACAATCCCCTCTGCCCCTTCCGTTATTGATATTGCCGCGCCACCCGCCCCGGCGCTTGCACGCGGCGGAGGGCCCCGCAGAGGTCAGAGCGACGGCGCTGACGTTTAGCCCTTGCCGGCTTTGACACAAACCCTCTGCGAACGGATAAGCACAGTGGTGGGGCAGCATGTCACCGGAAGACAAGCCTTTGCTCCCTTGCGGTTGGTGCCCAGACAGACACGAGCGCCTTAACAACTGCCTCCCAGATGAGTGCAGAATCCCAAATCTCTATTTTTAAATCTAAATTCCAGACTCTACTTTTTCTCTGCTCCATCCTTTCATACCATTTCTGCATAAATGCTGCTGCTTCTGGCACATTCCTGAAACGTTCTACTTACACCATGTTGCTGAATACATGTTTGCATTCTTATATCTTTGTGCTAGTGCCTTGAGATGCTTACAGTGCTATGTAAGTTAAAAACAATAATTTATTAATGCCCTGATCGAAAAGATGATTTCCATGTTCATTTTGGCTGCTGTATAACTTTAATAATAACTGAACAGGTCAGTTCCACGTTAACATTAGGTGCTCTCTCTGATCCTCATTCGAGCGGGTGTCCACGTTTAACCCCTCTCCCGGCTGCCGTTAAATAAACCGAGCGTGGCCCCGGAGCCGCGGCTGGAGAAAGCGGCGCGGCCGGAGGATAATGGCCCTTTCTAAGCGGGAGAATTCCAGCACATTTCCACAGCTCGGCAAAAACAAACAGGCGCGACCTGCCTTCCCTCGCACCGTGTTGACGCTGAACTTTACCGAGGCTTTGGTACAATAAACTGTGAATTCCTGCCGGGCTGAGTGAGGGCTGGAGCGTCTCGCACATTCCCCTGCGGTTAGCGCAGAAACGACAGAAATCCGCCCGCGAGGGCACAGTGTTCCCGGGCCTCCCAGTGTCCCACGCAGCAAACCCCCCCCCCGCGAGGAGCACCACGGTCCGAAGACCGCCGCGGTCTCCCACATCTGTTCCGAGACTCCGGGAAGCAGCGGCGTGCCTGCCGGATGCTTCCGGAACAGGCCAGATGTGCACTGAGAACCTTGCCGAGCTGGCGGATGGACGGACACCTCCTGAGCCCGAGCAAGAGTTTTCTTGTTAACAAAGTTTTCCGACAACCGTCCCCAGCTCACCGACAATGTTAAAACGGTTATTACAAGAAATTTACATACCGTACGCGAACAAAACACAGTTATTGCTTTATTACTCCATTGTCTGCGCAAACGCAGACAATATTGCCTGGAAAGCTTGGGCTAATCTCGGATTTTAACGGTGAATTGGAGTGAGACAAAGCCAGGGGGCTTTAGCTCCGAGTCCATTTGTCTTCCACTTACTCGGTGCAGCCGAGCTCTGCTTTTGGAAGACGTACCGCACTGTGAGCGATCTAAGAGCTTGCGTGAAAGCTGAGAACAATCAAAATCCGAAATGTAAAACTGAGAGGTTGGAATGAAACGATGTTCCGCCAGTCAAGCTCAACAGCTAATCTTATCTTATTGTGCTATTGGACTGATTTACTTGTTTTGGCGCTAGGGCCCTTGGCTAAAGTGTTTCTTTGTTTTTATTGTGTTTGTCTTCAGAATTGCAGGGCCAGAAAATATGGGGAAAATTGCTGTGACCTGCAAAACTGCAGAGAATATTTTCCAGCCATTTTTTTTAAAGGAAACTTTCCTGCACCACCAAGAAGGACACTTTACAGTTATAACACCTTGTGACTGGATTAAATTCCTTTCCCTTTACTGTTTAAGAGGACTGCATCATGGCTTATATCATGAAAAGCAAAAAGGCAACAACACTGACAGAAAAAGAATAATGTAATACAGTAAAACACAAAACATTCACATGTAGCACAACTGGAAGAATTAAAGGAACAAGTTTACACAGTCAAAGCACTGCCACTGTAACTGAAATATAACGCACCATACACATGAAAAGGCTTTATCTGCGGTGTAGCCTGTGTAAAAGACATTGGTATATGAGCTACAAGTCACAGCAAGACACCTTTGTTTAAGTCATAAACCACTTATGCCATTCTTCAAGCAATACTATGCTTCAGCTCCTACAAATGAAGCCTTTAGCTCGTGATATACAATGGTGAGAAGGAGATAACCAAAGAACAGAGCACTGGAAAAGAGATGAAACAGGACGTCGCATCCCAAAGATTTAGAAATGTTTCTCCTTTAAAACCACCAATCAGCACTGCTAGATTTATTTTTTTGTTCTATGTTTAATCCATTTCTTTTGTGGGAAAAGTTACATTTTGGCTGTGAAACTTGATTATGGAGGCATACATATTTTAACAAGGTCCTCGAAGCCTAAACCAATATGACAAATTATATTAACAGTGAGAACTGCCTACACAAGTGCCAATGGATTATTATTATTATTACTCATATGTGAATAATGGTACGATACCGGGGTGAAGTGGGGAAATGCCTAGTGCCTAGTTTTGATCACTTCAGACTTGAAGGTTGGGGGTTCAAATCCCACAATGCAACACTGTGCAGAAATGTTTTGGATAAAGTTTATGGTGCAAGCAACCCTGGAAGTGCGTGCCCATGGCACAGATAAGCGACTGAATGTCCACAAAAGAGCTACAAGGCTTCAACAACTTACTAATCGGTTTATGTGGCTTGTAATGTCTCGGGAGCAATTTTACGAGAAACACTGACTGTTTCTAGATAAATGGTTATGGCGGGTGGGACGGAGGAAGACAGGCTGTGCAGCTGGTGGAGTGCAAATGTTTGTGGTTAAACTCACACAGGAACTGGCTCCATGTGTGTCAACAAAACTGAAATGCTAACCTGTGGTACGAAAAACCACCATGAGTGGCCAACATATGACTTATTTACCTTGCTTAAATAAGTGACTGTGTGAACAAACGCCTCGCTGGGGGTTAGAGAGTGGGCCACAATGCCGACGAGATGCCTTCTCAGTTTTTTTTGTTATGTTACGAGTGAGACGTGCACATTTTATGGGCGGTGATGATTCAAAAGGGAAATGTGCTCTCAATATGTTCCAATGTTTCACATTCATTCATAAATAAAAAACATCAGGCATAACAATTACTCATAGGTACTGTGATATGTCATTGTTATGGGGCCACTCTTACCATGAGAATGTCCAACGCACATGTTTTAAGACCTGTTTGCAAAGAAAAGCAGGGGCATTATTACATTTCATTAAAAAAAAAAATGAAGTCTGGAAAAAAAAAATATTCTAGTACTGCATGCAATGTCAGGACCACAAACAGACATTGAAACAAAAGGCATCATGGGAAAAAGGCTAAAACGCATACAGCAGAAAGAGCTGGACAAGGCTTCAAAGCTTCAAATGATGCTCCAAGATCAAATAATTAAAAATAAAACCTGCTGGACACCAAATAAAATTCTTGCAGATTTAAAAGCCAGACCAATAAAGAGAAGAAAACAGTGCAACAGAAGGGTTATTCATCCAACGGGATCTCTCTCTCAGAGGACTGAGGCAAACCCCACGGGGCTGTCTGGAATCGGCTTCTGAATACCGAGAAAAGGGCGCTCATTTCTGAATGTGCCGGGCAGAGGTGTCAAAACGCGGCCTGCGCCTCCTTAAGAGCTTTGTGTGGAAAGAGCTGGGGGCAGTAAAACCACAGGCCTGTATGAACAGATGGCCTTGGGAGCCAGGATGTACGCTGTGGTTCCACAATAACTCAGTAGGCAAGGCGATTGCCTTGAGTATAGGCCGAGCCGTACGGCCCAGGTTTGAAACCAGCCGACAGGGAGCCTAACGGCGGTGGAGCGAATAGGCTTTGTTCCACCGGAGACAGGAGTGGGGAGACCGGCCGGGCTTTCCCCTTCACACCACTCTAATCTGCAAGTTACTTGCGCGATGATTCAGAGCGCCTGTCCTCCAATGAGCCACCGCTTCACTGCGGTGCACGGTGTGACCCGCAGTGTGAAAAGCAGCCGTTGCAAGCATGCGAGTGTATCGTAGGATTCCTTTTTTTCTTCTTTCCAGTGCTCCTGCACGAGAGCTGCGGTCGTTGCAGTGAGGCGAGCCTACTGCACTACCATACATGCATGTGATAATTCACTGAAATATAACTGTATGCTTTTATCTTCGGTTGCGTAGTAACATTTGAATGTTGTTTCCCAAACAGCATGTTGCTTTGCATAGTTTAGAATTCTGAGAGACAGGGAAAGAGGAAATATCACCCCTAACCACAGCCACAAAAGGTGTTGCTGGCCACAAGCAGGCAACGGCAACCAGCACTGCCACATTCAGCAACATGGGTTATGCCCTAAACCCTCTATGGTCAGTAAAACGTTACACCCCTATCCGTGTGGCTGATGACACAAGGATTATAAAAAAAATAACATCTGCAATACTCTGCCAATATTACAGCTCAAGCCAAGGTTGATATATGTGAGGCAGGAGAACTCACGTCCTCAGCATGGATAATATGAGCTCTCAGGTCAGTCTCGCTCTCTCTGGACGCATTAAGGTGTAGGTGACCGCTGCAGTGAAGGCATTTCAGTTCAATTTCAGCAGGCATACCTGACCCCAGATCAGTTTACGCAGCGTCAGGGGTCAAGAGTCGCCTCCCCCTCGCCTTGGCCTAACATGGCAGGTGTTACTGCAGCAGGCGGGGAGGTGCTTGTGCATTTCAGCTGCAGTTAGTGTAAACGTGGCGTTTAGCAGAGATTAACTACATTGGGCTTCTGTAAACACCCTGTTATGGTTCCCTCATAAGCTCCAGACTCAGTACTGATATACTTTTTTCGCCCATTTCAGACACAATGCTGCTGGCCGAGGTGTGGCTTAGCCCGGTTTTCCACTGCATTCCTCCAGCCAACCATGAAACTACACCCATACCCTGTGCTGGCCAGTTAATAGGCAAAAAAGGCACAGGCGTTAGCAAGCACAGCAATTAAATTGCATTAGGCAGCTGTCTGAAACAAAGAAATGTGACTGTCATGTCAAATATCAAAACAGTATGTCAGAATTGCTAGTCAGTGCTACAACTGCACAGTCATCATCACCCAGATCAATGATGTTGCTGTGCACTTAACCATTCCCAGGTCAGCGCTATTACTGTACTCATCTCCCAGGTGAGTGCTGTAACCGCAATCATCTGCACACAGATCAGTTATGTTACTGCGCGCTCATCAGCTCCCAGGTCCCAGGTCAGCGCTATAATGGGTTACCTATCGGCTCCCAGGTCAGCGCTGAGCAGCGTGTCGTTTCTCATAACCCTGCAGCTCTGCTGGAGCCGCGGTAATCCTCCCTGTGCGAAGAGGTCAAAGGTCACGTCCCCAGGAGGGTCAAAACACCCGCACTACTGCTCAGACACAAGCGGTGGGAGGGTCTCAGATGCAGGTCAGCATGTGCATCTCCCTGCAACAGCAGCCCTCTCACTCACTCCATCTCTCTCTGTCTCTGTCTCTCTCTCTCTCTCTCTCTCTCTCCAGGGAATCATACTACGCAGATGACTCATAACTCCCAGCACGCCCTCCCCCAGCCTGACCTCTCAGAAACACAGCGCAGCTCTCGCCCTGGAATGCAAACCGCTTCTAATACTCAACAGGGTTTTTTTTGTTTTAAAAAAAGATAATAAGAGCAGTTGGGATGTAAAAACAAAGGTCTCCGGGGGTAAGCGAGCGGAGCAGGTTGGATAGGGTTACGCCGGCGCGAAGGATGCCAGGTGGGCGCAGATGTGTGCCTCGGCTCTATTCGCCCCCTGTCCCGTGGGGGCCCGCTGCAAAAACACCTCCGCTCCGCCTGGACGCCTGCCTGACATACCAGACCCTCTTCGTTAGAGCGTATTTTTAAACGGCCCGTTACTAAATTAGGAAACCAGAGCGCGCGCCGCGCCGCTCCGCTTGCCAACAGGAGAAGGGCCTGCTCAGGATTCATTTGCAGAGGGCTGGTGCCAGGCCAGTTGGGATCGTTAAGAGCCCCTTGGGCTCAGAAATAGTCGAGCGACGGGGACGGGGGCCAAACTTGGCCCTGGAGTCCCGGCCAAAACCCCCGAGAGAGAAACAAACAAACAAACAGCTTTTTTAATGCGCTGCCAGAGTCAACAGGAAGAAGCCACCCTCAAGAGCTATAATTAAGCTCCCTTGGACAGCCCTGCAAACAAGGTGTGCGCTGCCCAAGTTTAAACCTGGCCGTGGCGGTGCCCGGCCGGTGCCCGGGCGCTTTAAATAGACGCCTATGGTCGACCCCGCAGTGAATAATTCCTTTCAGCGAACGCGCAGACGCAGTTTTTCTGTTTGTTTGTGTGTTTGGGGCCGGGGAACACGCAAGCTTTTTCGGGCATCTCCACAGGAGGCATCAATGCTGCAGCCTGTCCTGTGCGGTGTGCCCGGCACGTCTGCGGCCAGACCCAGCGTGAAGGACAGGGGGAGCAGACAGACCTCACACTGCGCACGGGACGCTGGAAACTAGGGGTGCCGCAGTTCCGCCGTACGGAACTCATCCACTCATCAAGTTCCATTCTTTACCATGAACAATTCAACAGATGTGCGACGCTTTCAGCAATCTAATACGGATTCAATTGCAGCATCCTTCACTACATACTTAGATCCTATTAGCTTTTTTTAATTTTTAAAATCTTTTTTCAGTAAACATGCATTTCAGTTGCGCTGATGATGTTTACATTAGTTGTTCACTGAATTCTGACCCAATTAAAATGCTTCAAGTCATCCTGAATCAGTCTCAGCTGAAAGGTGTCCTTCCCCATTCTGTAAGTGCAGCTCACCTGTGGAGATACAAATCTTTCCTAAATTGCATATAAGGTCACGCACCCCACAGGAGGGTTTCTTGCTGGCACAACGTACCTGGGGGGAGAAACTTCAGCTGGTTATTGGCCAGGCTGAGGTGTCGCAGGGACCTCAGTCGGCCAATCTCTGGGCAGATGACCTGCAGGGCGTTGTCACTCAGGTCGAGGGACTGCAGCTTGGCCAGGTTTCCGATGGCTGGGGAATGGATCGAGAGCATAGCAGTTGTCAATAGCAACGGCTTTCCGTGTTCCACCGTTCCGAGCTTTCCCACTGTTCTCATTGCTACAGAAGGTGCTAATGATGATGGTGGTGTATGACATGTTTACAGCCTGAGAGGTTTCTCCAGTGAGTACTTTCTCAGGTGGGTTGCATCACCGGTCTCCCACGGTATCAAAGTGTTAAAGTAGGCTGCCAACAGGGATAAATGGCTTTTTTTTTTTGGCAACACTCAAATGTACCTGACATAGACCAGGATAGCTTGGGGGCCTTAAAAAAAGCAAACTTTAACCTTTTCTTTTTAACTATAGCTAACCACTTAAATGTTCCTATTGGTGACATCAGCTTAACTGTCTCTCACCTCACCCCCTCACTTCTGGTTCCACATTGTACATTACAAAACCAATAATGCAATAATGACTAAGAAGGTATGTTTTTCCCACATGCTGCATGTCTTCTAATCATAAACGTACATCAGTTAGCCAGGCAGCTAGATAGTTATCTAAAGTTTATTTGATAACTACATATTCATTTTATTTACTTCAAAAGGGACATTGTCGAACACGACAATGAACAACTTGATAGCTAACTAAATACGTGTTGTAAGAAAACTAGCACATTAATTTTGCAGCAAGATTTGATTGTTTTTCTTCTGTACACGCTAGACTACTTCTGCCATGCGCCTTAGGTCATTTTCACCTCCACAGCGCTGGTGTTGTGGTTATCTCTCAGATCGCTGCGCTCGCCACTGCTTCGACACTGTCTGAAAGCCTACGAGCGCAGACATAGTGTAATCTCCTGATAGACATCGCAGCCTCCCCCCCCCCGGTCCATCTGACCCTTCCTGTGCACGCCACTCAACAGATCTGAGCTCTCCCTGCCAGATGAACGGTCTGCAGGCTGACCTTAGAGCGCGCCACTAGACTGCAAGGCGAGCCCGCGCCGGACTCGATTTTCAGAACTCACTCAACGGGTTCTACATGACGAGAGCTGGCACCGACAAGCAAGCCGTTCTGTCGTACCGCTTCAGTCCGGCGTGATTGGCTACTTACACCAGAGCCGTTTTGGAGGTGACTTTGATTCTGACATTGCTGTGAGCAAACGCTGGCCCTCGATCCTAAGTATCCATCAAGTACAGCCGTTACCTTCATCTTCCTGTGTTAATTAATTGACACAGGATTGAAAGAAGCCAACCAGGCAGTTGTTTGATGAGGGAACACAACCTAAGTTCTAAGGTTCTGAGGTTATTTACCTAATGCTATAAATCAAGTTAACAGGTGCAACGGACGTTAGAAATTCAGGAACGCAAAATCAAGGTGAAGTTACCTTCAGGAACAATGACGATGTTATTTGAATGCAGATACCTTAAAGAAAAAAGAAAGCAAATTTGTCATTAAACCTCATTGAGTAAAAGGCAGAAATAAAGCATTGTACATTTGGAGAGTATCTTAATGACCAAATGTAAAGCCTCCTCATGATTCATCTAAAGACCCCTTTATCTTTTTGTATGTACTTTATGACTACTGAAATAAAAACACAAGGACTGCCAGACAATGTGTTCACACAATGGTATACCCACAAAAGGAAAAGACTTGCACAGTTACGGTACTATGTACTAAATCACCAATAGTACCCTCTTAAGACTGTGGCAGTGAGAATTCATCCCTCAGGACAAAGCAATGGTGAGCTCTCTTTCTAGGTCCACACAGAGTCACGGGCTACACAAGCGATAAATGTTATGTCTGATTCTTTAGTGACACCTACTGGCCCTCTGTGAACCTGCATAAGTCCTACCCCGCTGCACTCCATTTTCCAGTTGGATAATGCTGCCCAATAAAGTGCAGTCATGCCTACAATGTCTCTGATTATTTGTTGTGAATCTGCAAAAATTAAATGGAGCGTATCTTAAAGAACATTAAACAGCCAAATACTAAGCCACAACGTCACTGATGCTTCCATGATATTAAAGGTTAAAGCATCTCCCCTCATAATCCACATGACAACATTTTCATTTATGTGTTGGTTTAGCAGATAATTAGATAAAAAGGAAGTAATTTGGTTCAATGTTTCATTAAACTGGTTAAATGCTTCCTCGCCGTTATACCCTTGAGAAAAGTATAACCTGCCTTTCTTCAGTAAATAACGTGCTATACAAACATAAGTGTCAAATGTAAGCTACTTAGGTTGGACATTAGGTCAAGGACAACCAAAAAAAAAAAAAAGAATTGTCGCTTTTTGAATTATCGGCAGAAATTTTCACTAAAACAAAATAAGGTAACACACGACCACAGCAATATTGAAGGTATTTGTTGTATTAAGACTTGTACAATTCAATCTCTGATAGTGCCTTAGACAGCGCTTTCGTTCATAGTAATTCACCGAAATGAATATCGACCGTCCTTGTGTTGTCTGGACTGGACTTCTATTAAGCCTCAGACAGGGCCATCTCTGACACAGCAAACAAAAAGACTTTGGGTGCTTCCAGGTGGAGAAATATACGCGACCGTGGATACTGCCAAATGACGAAGGACAGAAATTCCTCTAACTAGATTTCCACTTCACCGAAGCAAACTAGTATTAAATGTCCCATTGGGGAAAATGATGGCTTTTTTTTTCAGAGGGAGATAAATATATGGCAGTCTGTATCATCTTCACCCCTCCTGGCCAATGGACTATATCCAATAAAAGCCCAGCTCCACCATGGACTTTAATGGAGCAATAAGTGGTGGAATTGCTTGCACACCACTAAGCGCCCTTCACTGACCCCGCCCTCCTGGGAGCTTTTTATGAGCTGTGCAACCTGGCTGAACAGAAAGACGTTTTATTGGGATTATTCACTGCAGTAATTATTACAGTAATGTGGGCAGCACACCTGGGTGCTGTGCCGTGACAATGCCCTATGGGGGGATGACATTAGAGCTGGGCTAGGGAGACAGACTGACTTTGTATGCTACAGCACGTGTGTGAGTGAGTGTGTGTGTGTGTGCGCGTGCAAGCAGGTGTCAGCATGTGTGCCTGTCTCTGAGTCTGTCTATGTGTCGGTCTATATGTCTTTGTGCGAGACAGGAATGACCAAAAGTAAGAATCTTGGGGAATGCTGCTCACAAAATGAGGCATGCGACACTACATTTATTCAGCCTTGAATCTCAATCAGTGCATAATTCCAAAAAAGAAACAAGAGGTGGTCTGTGTACTCACAGCTCGATAAGGTTCGGGAGCTTCTGGGCTAGGTTTTCTGGCTGTTTAACAGAAGACACACAAAGCACATAAATGTCACACCTCACATGTGGAATAAATAACTAACAGCAAACACTGTGGAAAAAGACAGCAAAACGTCACAATGCATGTTTGGAAATGGCACTTAAATCTGTGGTGTTAAATGTTACTGTATTCACTCATAGCAAACCACTTATTTCCTGATTGATTACTGTACTGTATGTGCAATTAACAGTCACTCCTTTTGCCTGCACTGAGGAAAGTGAACCTGCCAAAACACTGTTTTGAAGAAGTTCAGCCAATGTAAAAAATTCCTCTCGCAAACCCAGGACTGAATCCCATTACAATGTCTTTCAAGCAGCGCATGCATAATTTACCAAATACGGACATAATATGGCAACTGCAATGTTTTCACAGTGGAAAGGTACAATGGGCTCTTTTTTCCCCGTTAAACTTGTAAACCACTCTGGTGATGCTGCAGGTTATGTTTTATCGCCATGGTGCAGAAGGACATCTGTAGCCAATTACAGACAGGGCTGCTATGCAGGCTGCTTCTCTGTGCCCAGTTCTCTCAGTTTGAAATACAACCTTTACATAGCTGATTGCACCTTTCAGGGTACACCGGTAAAGCAGTGAGATAACTGGCTGCCTACTAAAGAGGTTCTCAAACGTGGGCATGGACTCCGTTCTTAGGTTGGACGGAGCAGTCAAGTACATAAGTAGCTGAGTTTTCTTCCACCAGGCAACGTTACAAGAACTTTTCATAGAGGGGGTTGATACTATTGTCCTTCTTATTCATTTTACTTAAGTTAACATTAGCCAGGGTGACTTCCACAGCATACATCTTAGATATTATATAAAATACACTTGGATTTTTACAGAGAAAATGTAGGTCTAGGACTTTGGCCTTCAAACGCAGTCTTGGGGATGACAGCTCTTGTCCCAGACTAGGGTGTATCTAACAAGGTAAGCGACTCCTACCAAGGTAGTCAGAGAGTTCCGCTTCATGTATAGCCTCTCCAGGAACTGCAGGCCCTCATCTTTCAGGAGCTCCACGGGGAAGATGTTAAGGTTCCTGTAGTTGAGGAACAGGTTCTTGTGTCGCTCCTGTTTGGCAGTACATATCGTCTCCTGGAGTTCCGAGGCCATAATCGCCCCCCGGTCCCTGGCCTTACGGCAATGCCCTTGTCACATCATTTTTTCATTCCTTGAAACACAGAAATGAATTCCAACCAGTAAGTCACATTGCTGATGAAATTTCAGCTTAATACCTGAATTTTACATTTTTAAATAAAATGCACACATAGCCTAAATTAACTGCTCCTTAACATGACGTAAGGTTTGACGTAACATTTTACGTTTTACTGACTGTGCTTAGTCCCTGACAGAAGCTAATGAAATTGAATACGTTGATATTTAAAGCTGTGCCCAAGGGATGTCAGCTGAGCTAGTAGTGAGCTACTGATTGAATGCCGTGCATGAACATCTAACTTAATAGTGTTTATAAGCAATGATGAGCACAGGCATCCCGCGTTATGGTGTTTTTGGATTATGTTTTCAGTTCCCTTTACAGCTCATAAATTGCCTGAATCCCTGATGCAATTACCCCATTTCACTTCATTCTGAGTTATCTTTGACACTTACGTAATTAACCTTACAGTGGCTGTGTTTAGAAACCGACAGTTACCACCACTGCTTATTTCATCGGGTCTGCTCCTCATTTAGCTAGCTATCAACGTAACATAACTAGCTAGCTAGCCATCCACTACTACGCTGTGAAGTGAGAATCACAGATCAGACCCATCTGCAGGTCACTATACCAGTAACGTTTGTTGTGCTAGTTAACAAATAATCTAAACAGCTAACTTGTTAGCTAATTTAGCTAGTTAGCAGACTAACGTTAGATCACCAGGGGTTGCCCTGAAGAATAAGTAGACACAACTGTCTTTTGCTTTGTTAACGTTTATAACGCCGCTAACAACCTAATTACAATAACTGCTGGCAATGTACATAGCTAGCTAGCTAGTTATCTCGCTAGCCAGCAACAGCCTTGTTTCCCAAAGCCATCGAACTTGGCTGCTAGCTAGCTGGCTGGCTAACAGTGCAAGGTTCATTTGGGAGGCTTGCTATGTTAGCTTAGCTAATACTTTACGGTATGTAAAACAATAACAGTTCTATTATTAGCCAAACACTTGCAAACAGCGTAGTTTCGCAACTGGTTATGACTGCGGTTTCGGACACCTGCAAGCTAGCTAGCGAGCTAATTTAGCTTTAGGCTGTCAAACACCAAGCCAAGACAGCTGGCAGAGCTAGCTTCGTACAGTTCACTTGCTAACGTTAGCTAGCCAGCTAGCCAGGACCAAGACAGACCACATAATCCGACCACATAAGCAAGTTAAATTCAGAGGTAAAATGCAAATGCATATTAAACAGATGAACGCACGTTAAACGTATGACATCTAATCTTTGCAACGTGGTAAACAAACGTATCTACATTGAAACTCACCAGCCTTATCACATCACTATTTACACATATTATCGATCTCCTTTCGAAAGGCTTTCAGTTGTCATTCGTCCAATAGTTACCAACCCAGGACGTCATTGGACAATGCGGGTTGGGGCGTCAAGTTCAGACGCACTAAAACGCGACTATCAGTGTTCTGGATGTTGTAGTTTTGTGATGGCAAAGGCACGATTGAAACCATTGCGTTTGAGAAGCTGAATCATTGAAATCTTTTAAATAACACTAACAAGCTAATTGGCTTCGGTTGTTCGTAGATTGTGTTTGCTTAACTCCGCTGATCTCAGGGCTTCCAGTGAAATGTTTTAGCAACCATACAATTATAAAAGTGTAAGTTAAAATAATGTAAAATGCCACTTTACCATTTCTAAAATTATGAACCAATTTAATAAACTATACCTTTTTTGCAAGGGTTTGAGTCCAGCATCTGAGGTCCGGCACCTGAGGTCCGCAGATAAGGAAAAGGCTTGTCTCTTTAGCATGTCCTATATCTCAGTGAGTGTTGGTTCATACTTCAGGTGTCCTCTTCCAACTATCATATTCCGATACTTCTCTGCCATATCCTAGACACAAGGAAGAGGACTGCAGTGGTTTCCACATTGTGGGTGGGGACCCATTGGTGGGGTGATGAGAGAGGTTGATAGCATAGATACATGTGGAAAAACACATGCCATACCTCTTATATAGACATTTATTTTAATCAACCAAAACAGAGCACAGATGAGTTGTCATTCTGTTATTCTAACATACATAATAATTACACTAAAGAATGTTCTATAATTGATCATACCCCACAATACCATTTTAAAAAGAAGTGGGTCACAAAGAAAGCAATCAGTTATTAAGATTATGGATGAGGCAGCTTCCCTTGCATATTGAATAGTGTGAAAACTCATGACAAAAGAGTGAGAAGTGAGTCAGGGGTGTATCTGTGAAAAATACCAATTTCATGCTCCACGTATTTAGACACCTTAAATGATAACAGTTAATTAGTGACACTTTCTTTGAGAAAAGGTGTCCTTTGAGTCAGCAAAAATTTTGTTTTTTTTAGTCTGGTAAAAAAAAGGTTAAATTATCTAAATGGTGAGGCACAGCTCACCTCATAAGACGCAACATGTCAAAACATTTCATCATCAGCAAATCAGAGCCTAGCCTTTATTAAGCAGAGGTGATTGTGTAAGAGAGAGCACTAGGAGGTTGTTTAGGTGCAACAGTTGTAGCAGAACAAATAGGAACAAGATTCAAATCAGCTGACCGGTAGCAAGTGTCTGACTATTTTAATGTCTAAATTACACTTTAAATCTCATATACTCACACCAATTTTAGATAACCTTCTCTGCAAAACTACAAGGAGATTGCAATGCCCACTGTGATATTTCCTGGCAGTGTGTTGGTCACATGATCTTCTCAGTTTATTTCCACTGACTCTAGCAGTATCAAGTTCTGGGTGTGGGAGGCTTACTGGCTATAACCCACCTGCTTGTTGAGATCACTACTAATAAGTCAAAACTAGTCAAACTAGACACCTACAATGTCTGCACATTTGGTTGTGAATAGTAAACCTCATCTATCAGCAGAGCAATGGGAAATAATGTACCATACAGGCCTCCTTAGACTGTCCTGTGAAAAATATGACAATGTGAGATACTCAATATGACCACAAGAGAGAGCTCCAGTATAGAAAATTTATCAGGCACCACTGTATTCCAATACCAAAATACTAGGCTCACTGAAATACTACTATGACTTGATCACTGTACTAGTATTTCAGAAATGCAATACACACAGGCAATTATTTATTAAATGCAATGCAATGGAAATTATTTATTAAATATGATATCTTGATATCAAACAAAAATACAGAAATTTGGACAATGTATGCACAACATTATAGCATGTGATGTACTAGAGGTGGTGGCTATTGATTTTTCCTTTATCTCACTCAATGCAAACATTATTTTGTCAAATCCCAAAGTCTAGACTATCAACATTCAGGCTTGCTTGGCTGCTTATGCTTTGCAAGAGCCTTGCGAGGCCAGACAGTTTCTCACATACACATAGCAAGGTCAGACGGCTCTCACATGTCAGCCCTGGAGAGCACTTAGTGAGGGTGTGATAATGATGGACAGGCCACTGCACATCCAGTGCTGCACATTTGTAGATGAACGACGGGTGGGGGTGACTGCTTTCTCACTCCTGTCATTGCTGCTGGAGCAGACAGGAATAAAAATTTAAAAAATTACCCCTGCTCCTTTGATAATATTTTCACTTCTGACCTTCACAGCCAAGCTGGTCCGCTAAACAATTTTTGGCAGATTATTGACAGTCTGGGTTCCTAAAATTTTAGGGTTTAATACACAGTTGTTGTCATCTGTCTTATTCATTATTTATGAATGTTCTTTTGACAGCACTTGTGATGTCATGGATGGAGCTCTCTGGAGAAATGTGTGGCTGGAGCAGTGTTCAGAAACAAAAGCTAGAACAGGCACAGGCTACAATACCTTTCTCAGTGCCTTTTTGCCATCTAGTGGTAAACTAAAGGCACTGCAGTTACTCTGGGGGAGCTGCTAAGTCAGTGAGCGCGTGAGCGAGATGCTACCATTCCTGGGGCCTTTTAGTCGCCGAGGAATTCCCCTCCATCTGAACACCCACAGAGCAGGAGCGCTTGACAGCCCAGCTGCACGGTATTGATCCGTTTGTTTGTTTGAGTGTTAACCTGAGCCGGTCTCCAGAGGCCCTGCTGCGGCCTGAATGACAGTGGAGTACTCAGTCTGTGGGAAGGAAGGCAGCGCGGAGGAGGAGTGCAAGTCACTAAGGAAGGCAGGAGCGAGCTTCCTTATTCTGACCTCACACACCCAGCTGCTGGGTCAGGGCCAATTACCATACCAATCGTGCATGGTCCTTCATGTGAATATACAGCGCAGATCAACATACACCGGCATCAATATTGCGGAGTGTTTAGGGACATGGACTTGCATTCGACATGTTGTAGGTTTGAACGCCATGCATGGTGCTCCTGTAACTTTGAGCTTAATCACAATTGCTGTAATAAATTTACATCTGCATAAAGGAATAACAGGTGAATACATAGGATATATAAATCATATAGATAAAACAGTCTGATAAGCAAGCCACCAACCAAACACATATGTAAACATTGAAGTATTTGTTGTTGCTTATTTTTCGGCAAGGTACAGACTCAAAGTTTTTTTTATCAGGGAGATTAGGATTTAAACCTATGTCTGCCCCACAAAACAGCAGGGGCAAAACGAACGGGACAATTAAACCTGGCTGCCATGGCACATTCGCACCCCCACAGATTGTTTGCCGCTCACATAGTTTGTTTACCCATTTTGCAAAAATGTGCAAGCATGCAGTGGCGTGAAAGCTCTCTAAATCTGTACCTTTTGTTAGAGGATGACTAATTTGGCCTCATTCCATGGGACCAGGCCCACAGCACCAACACTAACCCAGTGTTTTGACAATTGTGAGCACTCATACAAGTTCAGGAACAATGAAACAAACCCGGTGCAGTTCCACATCCAGATGGGAATTTTCCGTTTAACTCTTGAATTGGTGCGGAGCGGCAGGATTTGTCAAAATGTGTGACATTGGTTAGAATGTGCTGCTGTTTTTTTTTTTTATTTTCCATCTGAAAATTTTTGCGAGAACTTAACAGCAACAATAGGTCTCACTTTGTCAATAATAGAATATCACTGAGCTCACTGTATGTCTCACTTTATCAATGAAGTAGCTTCTCACAAATGGGTGAAGATTAGTCTAGTATTGTATCTCCTTCCACTTTGTAACCACAGCTGAGGGTGTGTCAGTGCATATGTTCGTTGTCCTTCATATCAGTGTATAACACTGTCGTCAGTGTTATACACTGATATGCCAGTGTATAACACTGATACTGTCAAGTGTGTGTCTCCTCAGTGTCAGATCTTATCTCTGCAGCCCTCAGTTTCATTTATTGTTTTTATATTCCTCAGTGTGGTTGCATAAGTGTGTCCTCAGTGTAAGAGTGTACTTGTGTAGTCCTGAGTGTCAGTAGTGTGTATCTCTGTCCTCAGTGTCAGTGTGTATCTCTGCAGCCCTCTGTGTGGGAGGGGAGTGGGAACCGCACATGAATGTGACAGTGACGAGGCTGTTGTTTCTCAGTGTCCGAGCGTCTAAAGACTGTGCAAACCGTGCTCTCTTACAAAGGACTTCTGTCATGCACAGATTCCTGAATGGTGCCACAGTGGAAAACCTGGAGAGGCCCAGCGCCGACTGGCCAGACCATGAAGACAATGAAGGTGTGTGTTAGAACACAGGGCACAAATCCATCAACGTCTTACGCAACATCAGTGCCGGTTCGTAGTTTAGAAAAGAGCCAGTCTGCATGGTCACGCCTCCTGGTTTGTCAGTTCAGTCTTTTCCAACCTAGCTTGGCAACCTGGTGATGTTTTTGCTGTAGTGAGAGCAAAGCCACTGAGGAGAAGGATCTACGTCAGTATGTGTCTGGAAGCAATTACTGAGCAGGGCTAGTAATGGTTCATTGGCAGTTAATGCAGAAAAACCTCTCCGACTCAATTAATTCTGCGCACCGCGGACTCCAATCAGATCTGAGCTGCAGTCAGTGCGTTGCCTCTTCTACACAGGCTGCATGGGAGTCTATTATTGAATTCAGGCAGTATTGTGGCAGTACTGTGCACGACGGTGTTCATCTCAGTGCTGGAAAGCAGTGTTCCTGGCAGACAGCGCTGCTGTCCTTGCGGTTGCCGTATAAGGCCGGCCGACTGCAGAGACTATCGCTCGGCCTGGAATCCGTGATGAGCATTGAATAGGGGAGTGAATGAGGGGGGGAGGTGGGGAGTGGGAGGGTGAACAGGGGGGAGGAGCAGGGACTTTCCAGCATGTCAGATGTCAGAAAAGCTTGTTTTGGACAATATGGCCCCTGTGAAAGGGAATCTGATTGAGGGGTCACTTTTACCACAGCACTCAACGCCCTGCCTCCCACTTGTCCAAGATTTTTGACCACGGTCCAGCGGCTTAACAAAATAAAGATCTGTCTCAAATAAGCCGATGACACTGGTGTTAATGCAACAGGGTACCTGCTAGACTTCACAGTGCAAGGACTTTGCCTCATATTTTAAAGCAAATGACTGCCTCGCCTTAGGTCTCTGCATGGTGCAGCTGCTGCTGCTTCACCCCTGATTTTGCAGGGAGCCGGATGCTCTCTAATGAGGCTCCGCTGTGTCTGTGGCAGAGGGATTGAATTAAGAATCCATTAGACAATATGAAATCCTATGGGGATGAGTCAGGATTGTCTCCAGGACAGATTGATGGCTGTGTCACTCTGCCTCGAATGAAGTTAGCCTGAGTCCTGTGGCTTCCTGACAGGAGACAGTGCACAGTGATCTATAGTAAGGGTTTCATTGCTATCTCATGTGCATTGCTCTAAGCGAACCATAAAATGTTGCCCTTTACCCATACCCATCTCAATTACAAAAAAATGTATTTTATATTTTAGTAGGGTTAAAAAAGAAGGATGCTTTCATTAACAATTTTTAGTTTTGCAAAAATAAAACATTTCTTTCCAATAATACAGTATATATAGTGAGAGAGATGGTATGTATATGCATCATCAGCATGTGTTTGTGTATGTTTGGTTAGCAGGCAGACATTGTGTATATGTGCGTTTGTGTGCACGTGGGTGTGAGACAGGCTTCTCTGGATTCTTAGCAGGTCTGAATTCTCTCCATGTTAGTCTTAAACCTAATAAAGTCATCTCCCAGCCCTGTGTTTCTTCATGGTGTGGTGCAGGGTGGTAATGGACGTGTTTGGCAAAAGCAGAAAGGCTCTGTTTGTGTTCCACTGTACACACACACACACAGCGACTGGCTGTCAGGCTGCGGCAGAAGCCACTTATGGCATCTATGATTGAACAGGATGAGAGATTGTAAACACGCTGCCTCCTGTAACCTCGCGCCAGATTGCCTAATATAGCCCCAGGCCCATGCCAGGTTGGGTGTTAGGCTCGGCACCAAGAGCCTTCACCAAGCCTAACATTGAGCGCAGGACCAGATACAGCACCAAACCCAACCCAAGGCCTTGCGCTGAGCCTAAGACCAGGTACAGCACCAAACCCAACCCAAGGCTCTGCATTAAGCCCAGGACGAGGTACAATACCAGGCCCAAGGCTGTGAGAGGGATTGATGTGAGTCATGAGATGCTTCGGAAAAAGACCTTTGAACATACAGTAGGTTCAGCTACATTTTCACAGGCGGGGTGAGAGAAAATGTGCCCTCTCGTTAGGTAGGTGGTGATCTTTAAAGGTTGGGGAACCTCTGACACAAAGTGTCAGGTGGGGGGCGACTGGAGTTGACTCTATGCAAGACAAATAACCCCACCACACACAAATGGGTCAAGTCATGTTGCCATGGTTAGGGAACTGGACTCATACCTTGAACTATTAAGATGCTTTCTACTTTGACTGCCAGGCACAACACTTGATGTACCCTTCTTCAGGGTGCTTACCCAGAACCACTTAGGTAAATACACTGCCATGTAACTGATGATATGTACACACTGTAAGTCCAGAAGGTTTACTAACAGTAAAAATAATGTCATTAAGTTTGAAGAATGACTACAAGATCTAAAAATAGGCTACTCACAAGCATTACAAGCATCTAGACAATTCAGTACACTTTTCAGGAGTGTTAGAAGCTATAAGGTACATTCTGTACACAAGCATTACATTTGTGACCACTAAAGACCCATATATCCACACACACACACACACACACACACACACACACACACACACACACACATACACACACAGGATGTCTTGTTCGATTTGCCCTGTTTAGTGGGCCTCTCTGGCAGGGTCGTTTCATGGCGCTGAGTCAGAACCCCGGGGGGATTTGGAGGGGGGGTGGTGTTGGAGAAAGCCCACATCGCTCACAGTCTGCTCCAGCCTTCTGTCCGGGGAACATGAGCACAATGGACACTCTTTACACCATGCCCCCCCCCCCCCCCCCCCCCCTTTGGTGACATTAGGCCGAGGGGCTACAGTCAGCTCAGGAAATGAACACAAGTCTCCCAACACTGATACTCTGTGCCAATCAGATACTTTCAGCCTGGACACATGAAGGCAACCCACTAACAATCTCACAAGCCACACCCGTAACTCCTTGTGTCTGCGGCAGACCGCCTGCTTGAACGCTCACACAGAACTGCACAAGAGTCTGTCAGGAAAGCGTGCCTGAATCCTTTTTTCCACAGCATTTAAGAGGAAACTATTGCTAACAACTGAATTGTTTGTGTTGAAAAGTTAACTAGGTTTGTCTGTCGTCTCAAGGCGGGTGTTTAGTGCTTTACTATGCCTGTGAGATGACAGCGAGGGACATGGGGACTTCTGACATGGGGTGTCTGTGAGGGGGGTGGTTCTGAGAGGTGAGAGGAGATAGTGCTGCCCTGACTCTTTCAGCGCAAGACCACTGCCACGCCTCCCTCTTGATTGGTCAACAGCTTTGGATCAGAGCTCCTGCCGCCATGCACCTTCAGTATAGCCAGGCAAAGGCTGCATTAACACTTCTGTCTCCGGCTGATACAATCTCAGACATCTCTGTCCTGGAAGGGCTGTTGTTGACAACAGCCTGGCTGTGATATCAGGGCTCAGATGAAGAAGTCTTACAGTCAGGTGATGTATTCCTCCTGCTGCTGTTTAAATCACATGTGCAAAAGTTTAGTCACCTGCCATCTGAAGCCGTGGTATTTCTAACAGGGAATAGATGGAGCAGGAATAGATGGCCGTGACTTTGCATTGGCCACATTAGGCGATGATGACAGTGCAGTATCAGCTGTCGTTTCCAGTCATGTCTTTCAAGAATGGCGACGATGTTAATGTTCATGTATGTTTCAACATTTCAACAATTAAATGTGCAGTTAAAAGCTCATTAGGATCACAGGGGAGTTACTCAGCTCTAATAATTAAATTGCATGGCAGATAGACTTACTGTGCCTCTCATACAACATATCTTTTGAAATAGCTGGGTATTACTTGAAGAAATCCACGGTAAGGTACCTGTCTCAAGGATGAAACAGCAGTTCCCCACCTACAATTTGAGCCTGAAATGTCAAACTCAATGTCCAGTTCCATGACACACATGAGAGAGAGCAGAAATGGATCTATGGAACCATGAAAGGCATACAATGGGAAAGTACTGTGCACAATAAATAACAAGCTGTGGAGGACTTCTCCCTCTCTGTTGCTGGCTGTAAAAAGGTGTGAACACTCTGGAGCTGAAGCCACCTCAAGGAAACCGCCCTTCTCATTGACCTAGCACAGGCCTGGCCTAGCACTCGTCTGCTGTGAAAAATGTAGAGCGCGGTGTCTCTGCACATGCACAGAGATCTGTTTTTATTGCCCAGGCATTTTGAAGAACTCTGTCAAAGGGCTGGCCCCACTGGGGCCAGTGGCCCCACGGTGCCACAGCGTCACGGAGGGGAGGAATGTCTAGAGTGTGTAAAACTGAAATCAGGTCCGCGCAAATAAATGTAGAGTCACTCACAGTGTGAGGGGTGCCATTTTGGCCATGGCCTCCTTCAGGCTCAGGGCCACTTTGATACCCCTGTCTCAGGGGCTATTTTAAGATGGCGCAAAATATCACAGGTTGACAATGACACCCTCTTTTCCAATATGATCAGTGAGGCGACAGTCACCTTTCGGGTGATACCGAGGCCCTGTGGAGAAATGACAGCAATAGCAGCACTGTCCTCTGTTATTTTGAGACATTCTACCGTGTCCTTGTTAGGAGAGGCGCAATGCACAGGCCTATGTCCTTGCATCCATGGTAAGCTGGGAATGATACATTTAGTTCATTTTTAGAGCATAAAAGCCTACATGGCTTTAGCAGGACAAGCCACTCTTGGTGACACAAATCAAAAATATTTAGCGTTCCAATCATTATTTAAAAGTAGAAGCATTTTTATTTCATATGCGTGAACGTCATGCTCAACATTAGTGCAGGAAGTGGGGCCTGGTGCTGTTTATCCTGTGGAGAATATTCTTTGATTTATCACTGAACTGGAAACACTAGTAACCTCAAATTGCAGTTATGTAATCAAGGATATTACGCAGAGGAAATTTAACTGCCAGCATTTAAACTGGGATACAGAGCTGAGTTTTATCAAAGAGCTGTGGACAGAAACAGTCTCCGCTGAAACAATCCAGAGCTGCCGGGCTGACAGTGATTTAAAGCTCCTGTCTCATTTGTCATGTTTTAGTCTGAGTGAAACGATGACAAATGGGGCTTTTCAAGGAAATCAACAGGCTTATTAGTAACCTTCAATAGCAGACACCTACGCGCTGGAACCGCACCGGGCTAAGAGTCAGCCACAGGTGTACTGATTTACAACATACGCCTGAAGGCATTTTTTTCAGATATTTTCAGCGTCTGATTTAGCAGAACGTGCAGGGAACCTAAGGACAAGAGTATAATTTTTCCCCTTTCCTCTATCAGATTACTATAGCTCTATACATATGGCAGGGTCAGATAGCCCCTTTATAGGAGATTCCTGGACCCTGAGGGATAACATGACTGTGTGCTCAGAGGGCTTGTTGCTATGTTGCACTGTTGTTGTTTCTAGGCACAGGGGCTCCAAAAATCCCAGGGTGATTCAGAGTACCTTCACTCTTCTGTGGTCCGGGCCTGTAACCTTCCCAAATTATCCCTGACAGATAACGGCGTGACATCACGCGCTTGCTGCAACCATGCCAACAGCTGCTCTGTGGGGCACTTTCAATTTAGAAACCTGGAGCCAGTATTTTTTGAACGGATAGAGCGGTGAGAGTGTGGGGGGATTGTGAAGAAGAACAACAGGAAATTAAAACAGATTATTTCCTTTTTTCTATACCCAGGTTTTATCTTTTGAGGCTTAAAATAAGTTTTAAACCCAAGAAACAGAACCAAAAATCAAGCAAACAAATATCCCCTTTCTTTACAATGGCATTTTGTTTAAAATGGGCCCCCATTACATCACCTTTGGCAGGAGTAAAGACTGGTGAAAGCCAAAGACCAAACAGACTTTTTCCAGACTTCTCTTCCCCCTTTATTGCCAATGGAACTGTTCACATTAAGTTTTCTTCAGTAGGCTGTGCCATATTTACTCCATTGCCAGTTCACCGCCCGCCTCTTCTGATTTTAATAATTTCCCCACGTCAGACTTTGAGTTGTTTGTGATACTGTGTGACGTTATCCAGCTGCATGCTACCAGTAAGGCTAGAGACAGGTTAGAGGCACCAACAGTCAAGTGAAGGAAGAATATTTTCATTGTTTTGTGACTGAAAAATCCAAGGGATACATTACCTGAGACAAAAACAAGCACCTGAACATCACAATGCATTTTAAAAAGGCCCACAGATATGAGAACTATGTGGCATTTATGTTTTATACATTCTTGTATATGTATCCTCAACAAATATGTATTCATGCTCTCATGGGGCAAATTTGATTTTTACAAGCTTGTATGCACTGTAGAATAACAACTGACAGAATAAATGATTCTGACTTCAAGTCTACACTGTGCATGAACTAAGTGTAGTCACATTAAAGTATCATAAAGTTACAGATTTTGCACTGTTGAGATTTAAAGCATAAAGACCATTTCCGAAAAGCACTTATGGTGGTAAAAACCAGAGAAGTAGCAGACATACTCCACATTTGTAAATTAACCTGGTAATGACCACTGACTGTGCTTATTAATTTGACTCCCAACTGGAAGTCTCCTAGAGACTTGGTATTCAACACTTCTAGAACTTCTAAAACTATTTTCAAAATCACATTAGATCAAAAATGAGTGGATAGCAAATTGTCTTAGAGAACTGTCAACGTTGCCCTTTCACCAGTTTATGAAAAATGATTTGGTCCTACTTAATTAGCTTTAAATTATACACAGAATCATTCTTCCCTAGAAGGAACAAACAACAGGTGGAAGGTGAATGGTTTGCAAGGGGACACTTAATTGGATGGTCATTCCAGTTTAAAAAAATATGTTTCCCACTGTGGTAAACAACTGTAGTCATTTTTGTATTAAAAAAGTGTTTGAAAACGTTGATAGTAAAAACCCTGAGAGCATTAATCTGGGGGCAAATCCCACCCTAACCAAAGAGCTGTCAGTTCTAATCCCAGAGCTGGTACCATGGCTGCGCTGTGACAGGATAGCACTGCCCAAATGTCCTTTACTTTAGAAACATCTCTCGGCCATGACACATTGCTTTTCTCCTTTTAGTACAGATTTCTTACTTGAAAATGGCAAACAGCCAGTATTTTGCCGGGCAGGGCGAAGTTTAGCAGATGCCAAAGCTGTAACTGCATTACTCATTGTATGTGGTGAGGGCAGGCCGGAGCCCACCAGCCAGCCTCTATGGCGGGCAGCGCTGCCCAGACCGTGGGTGGCACAGGAAGGGAGGGCTATTTGCGAATGAGAAGTGCTGTCGCTACAGGAGGCCTGGACGTGATTAGACATGTCTGTGCCAAACGACTCCTCTCCGCATTGTTTGCTATTTAAAACAAGTTTGCTTTGCTGGCCTCTCCACTGCTCTGTAGGGCACTGTTGGCTTTAAGACAACCTGCTCATGCTCTCTTTTATATCAGAAGTGCATGCTACTTCTTTTCTCTCATTGGTAGTCCAATGCATGCTGATACTGCCACATGGCCTGGCATAATCTTGATCAAAACCTCGTCTGACAGCAAAGGTTCACGCTTGATATAACTTTTGATCCGTACCGGCAGTGTAGCATAGTGGTTAAGGAGCAGGACTCGTAACCGAAAGGTTGCCGGTTCGATCCCCACTGGGACGCTGCTGTACCCTTCGGCAAGGTACTTAACCCACAGTTGCCTCAGTAAATATCCAGCTGTATAAATGGATAACCTTGTAAAAAACTGTAACCTATGTAAGTCGCTTTGGATAAAAGTGTCTGATAAATGTAAATGTAAAATGTTTTAGTCACGTTTCAGCCATATGCGTACATGTTGATCTTCTCATACCTCTTATGATTCCTGGGGCTCCTGGGAGAAAGAGGAAGGCAGTGTATGTCAATATGTCAGACACTTTAAACAGTTACATTAAATAAACCATCTGAACCTTCTTTTAAAATGAATGGATTCAAAGACTGTTAAACAACACAGTAAGATGTAAGCTGGTTAGACGAAGCAGTTTGTCATCAGAAAAAACAAATTAGAAATCAAACAAAATGATATTTTTAGGAAAATGGGCAAATGTCTTTAGTTTTTCAAATTCCTTTCACTTCCTCTGCTGAAAGTAATGGAAGTTGGGCTTCATAAACTCCATAGTAGGTGGGGCTGCCACGTGCTGTCCACTGTCACTGGCTTGCACCAATCAAAACACTTTTGCACAGAAAAGTACTTTGATTCATTTTAAAAACATGGTTAATTGTTCATTACTCTCCAACCAGCAATGCATACTCACCAAAGCTCCTCATTAGATGTCAGTATTTTCTTTTCAGAGTGAAAATGGACAGGACTGCAAGTAAAGCAGTAGTTTTTCTGATGATGTAGCGAGAACTCTGGTTAACGCCAAAGGAACGTTGTTGCCACTAGTCAGGGAGGCAGAGAGTATTCTAAGCGCTCCAAAGCTGTAGCTCGCATGCCATTCATTTAGCGAAAAAAAAACACTTGGGAAATACACTCTAACAAGCACAGAGGTATTATGCAAAATTGATGGTCAATGTTTTCTAGGACTGAACACACAACTCCCCAGCCTTCAATTGCATGTTAGGACATGGGCAAGCTGCAGGCAAAGGTGAACAATTGCAGAAATCTCCTCTAACATATTCAGCATGCAGCTGTGGTGATGTGGTTACCCTGAAACCAATAATGGACATACTGTGGGAGGAAGTTTCAATACCACATTTTTACAACAAGATGTTACTTTTCATTTGTTTTGGGAGAAGACATTTTCAGGATGACTTTCAGCAATGTGAACTAAACATCACCAACTTCATGCAACACACAAGTATTCTGTGCTCCCCCTAATGGCATGCAAACTGGTGTCAAAAAGCACACATGAATATAATAGCCTGTGTGGCGCAGAGCTAAAACTGGGAGTTGCACAAGTTCCATACATCACCGCCTCAAAATAAACGAAACGCAAACAACTCTGCGTCCATGCGTGCAGACAGGTCCCATGACACTTCAGTCCTGTTTCTGTTTTTACCTTCACTGGGAAATACACGTTTTAATTATTAACATGGGGAAAAAAAATTCAAGGTCATATTGTTGGTCAGCTGAACTATTGGTATACCACCAGACAAGACTGTGGGAACTGTATTTTGAATGGATTTTGTGTGAAGTAGCTAGAAAGCTCAATACTAAAATACTACAGTATTCAAGAATTCAGAACTCGAATACTACAGCACTCCAATCATTACATACATCTCTGATGTAAATCATGAAGTCTGTCAAAACACATGACAGCCCCGACCACTGTGATGTTCATAAAGTCTGAATCTCCCATCACCGCACAAAGGTACACAAGTGGTACCTTTCAGTATGAGAGGTAATGAGGATTGTTACTCCAGAGTACCAGTACCTGTGTCTTATTATCAATAATCCCCTTCTTCCACCCCACATTTGGAATGGCTAATTCATCACACCCAGGTTCTTTCACCACTACACCTCTTCTACATGCACAGGAGCAATACCCATGCACTGATACCCTCCAACAGCTGCTTAAAGCCACATAGTGCAGCACGGGTGAGCTAGCACAGCCTGAAGGGGCACCGCATTGCTCCGATACAGCTGTGATCTGAGGAACCCCAGCTGAGAGAAACCCACCCCACACTGGTGGAACAAATCCAATTCTGTCCTGCCACGGCGGATGCCCAGTCAGAGTCATTTAACAACACAGCCCAGACTTAAACCAGCAACGTCTGGACTATGGGCACACCCTACATTTTCAGTGAGACTTTACCAACTCTTTACTAGCTATGTCACTCTGGGGCTCGTATTTCAATAAAAAAAAACCTGTCAAAAGCAACCAAGGCGTAGTCAAGCACAACATAGACACAAGACTCACAGATACATGCTGAAATAATAGTTTTATTGGGAATTTTTTTGGTGCCCAGCCAATGGGTGAAATACAAAGCTGCCAAAATAAAAAAGTGTTTCCTCAACTCTGCATTTCCTTGAGTGTAATTCTTAATAATCAGTTATGAGATAAGCAGGCTGCAGTGAAAATACAAAAAACACTATCCATATTCAGGCATGTAATGATCTGTTACACTACTGTGTGCATTGAACCAATCGTTTTTTAAACAATGCATTTTTTTTTTTACTCTGTGCAACATATCCAGTGATATTAACGTTCAATGGAGAGTAAGGTATGACAGTGTGCAAAAACATTTCCATTCACAATCAAGCCTAAAACTCTAGTATCATAAGTCTCTATTTTTACTTCACTCTGCTGTTCATGATTAAAAATCCTATATCTGTGCATCAGTGAAAATCAACAGAGGCAGGTGTAAACTTGCAAGTCAGTTTTCCAAGCTATGATAAATACTGATTAGATAAGGTGACACATTATTAAGACAGCACTAGCTATATGCTAGAACTAATTTATAATGGAACAGGTCATGTTCATTCATCATAACATATAATCCTAATGTACTCACAGAAGGACTCCATGGTAAAAAGCTGTGTTTAGTTGCTTCGCTGTTTTTTTGTTGTTTATTTCGTTTTAAAATGACAATATCTGGAAAATGACTGCAGCTTTGTAAACATAGTATTTAAACCTCTAATTCTACAACTCGTCAATAAATACTATTGTTCTAGATAAATGTGAGCAGTTAAAATGATCTTTGCAAAGACCTGCGATTTCATTTGAGAACACAGAGCGGCCTTGTAAAGAGCTCTACAGGTGCACACAAGAAGAGGGCACTACTGCATTTGTGTTTTACAGCTTCTGCAGAAGCACCTGGACTAGCTAAGGCAGTTAAGCTCACCTATATCTGAGTCGAGCACAATTCTGACCCTGGATCAGTGACAGCTACGATGTGGACAGCAAGAGCGGAGACAATCATGCTCCGGAAGTTCCAACCCACAGTCTTCAACTGCACTGAGACAGAGTAGTATGAAAGTGGGTGTATGAGCAGAAAGTACAGAGGCGTTTCCTCCTTTATTCCCCATAGTGGGAACACAAGATGGCTGGATCAGTGCCCCATCCTCTAATGCCATTAAAAGGATTAGAAGATCACTGCCAGGAAATGAAAAGAGGAGAAAAGACAACACTTTCAGGAATTGCGCTCTTGGCCAAAACTGCTTTTCTCTTTCTAATTAAAAGCTAGTCAAAGATGATCCCCTACATTAGTAGAAGACATAGTGATCTAGTGTTTCATTCTTAAGGAAACAATCAGTTATTGATTATTCCCAAAGTATGTATGAGACCAGGAACTGATCCATTACTTTTAAGGAGGATTTTGGTAAATAGGAAGAAAAAGCTTCCTTTAAAAAAAAAAACAAAACAAAACAAAAAAAAACTTGCATAACAAGTAGACTCAAAAATATTCATCTCTAGTACTGTACTGACTATTCAAAATAGGCTGGAGACAAGTTATGCTTTAATACTTTGAAATTCCTCACAACTAATTGTTAATATGTTAATCCTTAATATGTTAATATGTTTGGTTCAAATATCAATACCTATTTTATATTTTATATAGTATTTATTGTATATATAAACTGCGGCAAATATATATTATTTTATTAATTATTACACAGATTGCATTGCATATGAGCTTGTTATTAGGTAGACCCTACTTTGTTGTTTTTTTTTTTAATTAAAGCCTTTTAGCACAGTGAGAGACCCAACCTATGATACTGATACTAAGGTAAGTATAAAAATATATTTCAAAAGGAGGAAATATCTGAAACCAAGGGGCAAAACATTCTTCTGAAACCTTGCAGTAGCGGACAATAAAATATAAGATAAATGCTTTTCAAACAAAACAAAAAAAAAATACACATTGCAAAATGCTCGCAATTCAACTTGACTTATTCTCACAAAATGCACTTGGTGAGTAATGATTACTCCTCACAACAGACACTGGTACCCTTTACCAAACCGTTAATGACAACCCCAAATTATTATCATTGTTAGCCGTCGCTAGCTAGCTTATACTGACATGTTCTAAAATCCAATGCTTTAACTTTGCTTATGTAAAGTCTGAGAAAACGTAGAAAATTATTTCAAAAGAATGAGTACAGCAAACAAAAGTATGTGAAGATGCTGCAGACCATCTATAATAATGCATTCAGGGTAGTCCATTATTTTTCTGACTTTCCTATAACCTTGAGGGCACTTTTTGGGTTTGTAGGGTGAGACCAGATTCATAATCCCACATACTCTGTAACACTATAACAAAGCCCTTCCACTTCCTCATCCTGCTGTTACAATCCTAGCCATGGACTCACACATCTCCCTTGTCGTCACTCGTCACCCCTTCTCTACACAAAGCTGTTACATATCTTCTCCCACTTCTCTGCCACTGGCTCCCTGCGCTTGCAAATAGAAGCCTCGGGCCTCCTGGGCACTGTCGCTTGTGGATACTGCTGTATCGCTCCCGACATCCATCTGGAAAGTGAAGGACTTTTCAGCGGGCACCAGCTTGATGTGTTTCTCTGTCTTGCTGAATTCATTAGCAGACTCCTCCACGTTGTAGACTCCCTGGCCTTCACTGATGCCCATCCATGGGGTGCCTTGAACTGTGATGTCCTGATCTTTGGAGACCTTCACCGTGTAGCTCTCATCTCTGGTGCTGATCGCTTTCCGGAGGCTCGGATCGCCAGATCTCAGTGCCGACATGATTTGCTCTTCTGACATGTCCCCGCCCTGCTCTTCCAGCAGTCCAGAATCTTCCAGAGTTTGGGAGACGTTGAGTTCCGCCACAATTGTCACCTTCCCATTGTCCGGGGCCTGCTGCACTTTTTTGATGTCCACGGCCAGGTTGTCAGAACCTTCTTCACCTCTTGTGAAAAGAGCTAATTCCTCCTTCAGAGCCCCAGACACCGTTCCCTGGAGTTGCTCCAGAGCACCTCTCAGCTGCTGCTTTGGGTCCATTGTGTCTTCTTTCAACAGCTCAAGCATTGACTCTTGCACTGAGGGAGAGACGTGAACTTCTTCCTCAATGATGCACTCTGGGAAACTGTCTTTGGTAAAGGCTTGGTCACTCTTTGCTTGAGCAGTTTTATGCACTGCTCTGGAACTCTCAGACTCTTCAAACTTTTGGTTGAAGGATGATGCCTCTTGATAGTATCTTTCATCTGACAAGTCATCCACCACACCATAGTGTCCATAAGATGAAAATCCGCTTTCCTCTTCAGGCTCTGAAGCATTATCGTCGGGGGTGGAGACAAAATACTCAGTTTCTTGAAGCTGGGTGAAGTATGGAGTGTCTGCCTCTCTGGGACCTTCCTGAAACCCAACGGTCTCAACCTTTCTGTACCCCCCTGCTGCCATGGATGTTTTCGTAGCTTCAGCACTGCTCTCTGAAAGCTTGGCTGACTGAGGTTCATTCTCAAGCTCCTCTATCTGGAAGAACATTGAGGATGGCTGGGACGACCTTGTTGTGACCTTAACCTCAGTTTCTTCATCACTCTGATCCTCCACTGGCTCCTCGATGATCTCGACATTGACCGACTTGTTTTCGAAGCTTTCGCCTGTCTGGAATCCAAGGCTGAGCAGGCTCTCGATCATTTTTCCTGTCGGGGTCCCCTTGATGTCTTCCAGGGCAACCGTCTTGACACCCTTGCTGAGGAGCTCCTCGAGCGCCGATTCGTCTGACATGTCCACGTCCTCCTCCACCTTGGACTCCAGGATGATCTTGGTCTTGGTGGTTCCATCTTCCTCTTCTGTCTTCTCCACGTGGTAGGTGATCTTCGAGTCGGGAGATGAGCTCATCTTTGCATCCAGACCTGCGGGCCTCACGACCTTCTCAATGATCTCTTCCATGGTGATGGTTTCTAATACTGTCCCTTCACTCGGAAATTCCTTCTCCTCTAGTTCAGCCCTGTAAATATCCCTCTCAGCTTCCTCCTCTTCACTCCCATGCCTTTTAGTAACTTTGCTCATGTCAGTTTCCACTTTTGGCTCAATCTTTTCAATCTTGACCTCTCTGACTTTCGCTTTATCCTCTTCTTTGGCATTTGTAGCCAGTCTCATCATTGGAGGTGACACTACTCGCACGGACCTCTTGCTAAAGTCCTCCAGATCTTGTTTCTGGTTAGGTGACATAGGTGATTGACCAGCGCTAGAAGTGTGCAAAATGCCTGTCTGGTCAGCTCGATCTGAATCTTTGGCTGAGGGCTGTGAAATTTCTTTACTTCTTACCGTGGTCTGTTCCACTATTTTCTTTTGGATTCCGGCACTCTTTTTCTCAGCATTTGGAGTGACAGGTCTGACAGAGCTGGTGGTGGCTTGAGATGCCTTTGTGAATGCAAGCATGTCTCTCCTAGCTGCGGGACTGCGGAGAGCTCTACCGGAAGCAGTGACAGGCACAGTACTCGTGACATCATAAGCTCTGAGCTGACTCGATGAGGATATTCTCATGCTTGAAGCCGGCTCCATGTATCTGGCAGTAAAACCTGTGTATGTGGGATAGTGCCTCCTTCCATCTTGCCAGGTCATGGCTGATTCTTTAACAGCATGGGAGTGTACAGGCATTTTATTTTCTGGGGAAAGAACAAGGTTAATTAACAAATATCTTTTTGAGATTCTGAGGTAAAATCGATTGAATATTAGCGCTTGTCTCAAAGAAGTGTATTTTACCTATTCTTCTCAGTGCTTCTCTTGGGTACCGGTCTGTCCGGACTTGCACACCTTTGCTCTCTCCTTCCAGCAGTGCCCTGGGAAGATTAAAGGATAGCTATGTTGAGAATTAAGGACAAGGCAAGTGGTTCTACAGTACCATTTCTGCAAGGTGATGTGCCACGTTACCTGAGGCATCACAAGTAAAACACAAATCAGAACTGAGTTTCTAAAACCCCACATACATTCAGTGTACCTTATATATACACTTAGAAAACTAAAAACCTCACTACAGTAATCATCAAAGTGAAAGATACTCATAGAGCCAAAAATGACCAAAAATGCTTAAGTTAAGCGAAAGTGTACATAAATAGGCATCATGAATAATAAAGTACAAAAAAATCAATATGAACTGAATTATGAATGTACAAGTACTACAAAGAAATTGGAATTAAACCAATAAAGGAGAAGACAACATCATCAAATAAATAACGGACAACATCCTATCGCATTATTTAAATCATGTTTGGAACACAACAGTATAATTGCATCTTCTCCTTTGCATACATCCATACAGTTAATAACAAAGAAATGTCATCTAGCAACGTTGTAAACAGTAGTTGAAAGACATGGCTTACATAACATGTATAATCCCTGTATAATGTACCTGTGCACATTTAAAAAGTGGTTTATGTACGTCAAATTCACAACTTGTATCATAAAGCTAATTTATAGGAATAGTCATCAAATATCTATGATGAAAAAAGAAACTGTCTCCAGGTGGTGTGCTCTCTCTGTATAAAATGCAGACTGCTCTCTTTGATTTGCACTGCTAGGCAACAGTGTTTTGAAAACATCAAACTAACAAAATTATGTGCTGGGTTTGTTATCAGAGAACTAATTTAATTATGATGGATCAGGCCCAGATTCACATCATTCACACATGTTAATATACAGGAAAGAGAGGAATGGTTATTCTAGATTCTCACTATTCAGTGCTATTCAGCACTATTCTCACTAAATAAGGCTTACATGTATCATTCAGGTTCAAAGGGATATTAACTATTTTCACCTGTACTATCAAAGCAGTTTATAGAGTAAGAACCTTCACATCTTGTCTTGATAACAACAAGCTAAATTTCATCCATAGTTATTTACTATATTTATCATAATTGTAATAAGCATTGTATAAGTGTAAGGGAAAAGGTGATGACCTAACTAAAGGTTCATAAATGGGTTACAAAGTAATTGAAAAAATTCTGAAGACAAACTCCTTTTATCAGACACATTTTTCTGTACTCTTGTGCACTCCACTCTTCCATAAAGGAGTTAACGCTCCAGCGCTCGATTCCCTGTGGAATTCTCAAGTGCTCCTGCCAAGTGGGAGAGCAGCAGTTGTTCTGTAGCAACAGTGATGTGTGACATCACTGGAAATACATTCCAAGAAGCACACGGCTTTTTGAGGGGGCTCCGTGGGTCTACACTGAGCTCAGTGTCAACAATCCGAAACTCTCAGCCCCCGAGAAGAGTACCAGAAATGAACTGACTTACTACTCTGCCTTGATCACATCTCCTGTCTTTAAAATCTTGTTCAAATATTCCACCAAAGCTACATTTTCCCCCTATGTCTTCTCTAATAATCCATGGTCTGTAGTTGTATTAAAAATTGCTTTTACTTTCTTTCACTGCATGTTCAGATGTTTGACATGACAAAGCACAGTCAAAACCCTGGCTAAAACTGACAAATGAAACACAGTTTTTGAATTTTCTTTTTAGGTGATTCCCACAGGGACCTTGAAATTTAATATCCACTGCTTAACATAACCTGGGTACAGCCACAAAAATGTTCTCACACTGTAGCTATTTATACAAGTTCTATATATGAATTCCTTGCTGTGTGGCATTTTTGTATAATGCTACCATTCAAGTTCAGGTAGACTATCATTTTTAAATGAATGTGGCAGGACATTGGTGGGTTTTTAGACTTCTCTTTCCATTAGCAAGGGCAGTTTACACAGGAGAGATTATGTGTTTTCTGTATCATCTGCCCTACAAGTGACTGGATGTTTATTTTATATTTCATGAGGACACGGGTTAGTAAAGGCTGTTTTATATTTCATTTGTGTAGATGCCACTAAAGTGATGCACATAAAGTATCTATACTGCTTTCCTTGGCATTGATCCATTAAAAACAGGGGTGTTTATCAAGCGTGGACTGCTGAATGGTCGAACCACTGACATAGCTGTCTGTGCTGTCCAATCAAATCACACTAGACTGTACATACAGTGACACCTTAGATGATGTCACCTTTCAGGAACACTTCCATAGAGATGAACATTAATTTTGAATTAGATCGTGTCAAGATTCATTAAAATTATAAACCTCCCAAGAAAGACATTACTCTATCACAACTTTGCAGGATGACAGTGGTTTGGTCATATTTGAGGTCATGTTGGTTTTGTCATGTTTCATGTTAAAATATCATTTCAGTGTTCTTGTTCTGGCTACCTGTATTGTCATTTTAAAGATAGGGTGCCTTCTAAAGATGCACATTTTTGGAATGAAAAAAAAACATAAACCAGCAAGGTTTCTTTTTCGTATTTTAAAAATATCATACTTTAGCAAATTAAAGCCATCTCCAAAAACAGGTTTCATATTTCATGTTCTTTTTGTTAATTATTCATATTTGTCTCTCCACGTTGCTGCATGCTGTGTCATGAGAACAGCTACTGCTGAAGAGTAAGAAATCGCAGCTCTGTGTTCCAGAAGCTAGGTGCACACAGAGGCCTGTCAGAGAGGCCCGGCATGGCAGGGCTCGGCACTGGACCTCCTACCTGTAAGCGGCTACCTCCAGGCTCAGGCCCATCTTGACCTGCGTGAGGTTCTGGTAGTCCCTCAGCTTCTCTGCAAGGGTAGCAGACAGCTGCCTCCGCTCCTCCTCCAGCTCTTCAATTATCACCTGGAGGGAGGGAAAGGGAGGGGTCCGTCTGAGAGCGCAGCCTCTCCACCCCACTGCAGCGCAAAACACAGGGGTGTGGTGTGCTGTTCACTCAAATGGTACAGTTATTATTTCAGTTAGAGGAACAAAATGTGTTAATGGTTTTAATGCACTCATCAGCATATAGTGTCTGTACCTTTATTAATTTTTAACTCTGAAAGTCAACCAGGTCATACAAAATATTTTACAAAATGATACACACTGTAACAAGATGAAAGACATGCCATAGACTGGTGCTCCACACTGGAGGTGCATGTACTGTATCGCATGACAGTTTCATAACAGCTCTTAAGTGAATCCTCACCCTTTCCCAGGAGTCAGTCCTCCACTGACGCTGAGATGATAAACTGTCTTTTTGCCAGAGCCGGCCTTGCTGTGCAGCTGTCCAAATGCTCCTTTAGACTCTCTGCCCCCCCCCTTCATTTCAATGTCAGTACATGCTTGTAGAAGGATTGCTGACTGGCCAAGAGCCTGCTCAAATCATGGGTAATAGATCTAACAACTTGGATAAATTGAATGTGAAGAGCATCTAGTAAACAACCTGTATAATATGTGCCTTGGGACTAGTATGTTCCAATGTACTTGCTGTTTTAGTTTTGTACAGTGCTAAATGCCTTGTAAACACACTGGCAAAAGAAATCAGACTGACTCATAGCACTGGTCTGAAAGGGTACTGACTTAGGTAAAAGTGCACTGACGCAGGTGAAACACCGTAATTAATGAATTACACCACACCAAACAGGTACATTTAAGTTATGAACTCTCACCTATAAACCATAATGAAAACACACAGGTAACAGCCACATGCCCTTGTTTACAACCCCATGGCACATGGCACTTTCGCTTACACATCTAATTTCGCTGAAATTGACTACCTGCTGGGCAAAATCAATGCGAAAGCCAAGAAACCAGACTGAAAACATCCTCTTGCTAACTAGATTAGCGTCAAATCGGCATTAGCCTAGTTCTGGTATCACTCAGAGAGCAGCAAGTGACGTGCTGTTCCAGTCCAGAATTGTATCAGGATGAATTTGCAAGATATTGCTAGAACGGTGGCACTTTTTAGCAAGAGCCTCGGGGTAACACTTGAAAACATGTTGCAATTTCTTCTTTTTCTGGCAGCATAGATCAAGCTGTTAAATGAGATTAAGACATGCTCGTCTAAAAAATTCAGTCAGAGTGGCTTAATTGACACGGTTGGTGTACGTTGGCCCCTAGTAAGATAGGTCATAAGGATTTGTTGACTGCCTGGCAAAGCTATTTAAGAGGCTTGTGCAGTTTAGTGCTGCACTCTTTTAGCTGACAGCATCCATGTGGCTAATCCAAGCTCTTCTGTCTGAAGTGAAATGCAGCCCTAGACCATACTTGCAGGGGAAACTTGCTAAAACTTGACCATGTACTTCCTCTACTACTGCTGGCAACAGGTGCTGGATGATGTGGTCTATTTGCAGTTGTGCAAGTACAGAAAACACTGACCACCACAACTCCTTGTCCAAGTTCAAGAATGACTTTCCAGGAATTGAAGGATGTTTGAACACTTCAAGATCATAGTATTATTGGGCAGTTCATGTGTTAGGTCTTACATTAATTCTGCTCAATACCAAAGGTAAAGGCATGTATTAAATTTGAAGAAGGAAAATGAAATCAGTGTTGGCCTGAAACACAGCTTAACATAAACAAAACAAACCTACATTGTACACACTCTTCTAAAGTGATACATATATGATGTGTGCTACCTAACAAAATGAAAATTCTTGATCAGTACTCAGAAACAAAATGGTGGTTTCATATTAGATATTTTCATATTCCGTATTATCTTGTATTAAATTCAGTATTCTCTTAAATCTACCCCACCGCCACAGAGCGAAGCGAACTGGTCAGGCCTGTGCGCGTTATGGAGACGCTCAAGGCTTCGGTTTTCAGAATGTGGGTGTGGCACTGAAAACAAATGGGGCTGACCTATACATCAGCAACAAACGCTAGCAACGCTTCATCTTAATATTCTTTTTAAAACTGCATTGAACGGTATCTTCACTGAAATAACATATATAATGCTGTAACGTGAATATGTAATTACGCCTTTAAATCTGTTTCACGCATGTGCAACGAAAACACACATTTGTGGTTCAAGTAGTGAAAGTGATGGCGAGGCGATAAACTCACCCGATATTCGTCGAGCTCCATATGACAGTTGCCTTGCATGTTCATAAGTTGTTCTTCGAGCTGTGCCTGTAGTTTGCCTTGTTTTTCAGCCTCCGAGTGGAGTTTCTTAAGATCGGAGGCATACTGCATCTTCTCGCGTTGGAGATCCTCTAGCTTCGCCTCGTCTGCTCTGATGGAGTCCTCCAGCTCTTCGACCTTTCTTTGGTACACTTCAAAAGTCTCCATCCAACACTCCGATAGGTGCTGCGCATATTCCTCGATTTCTTCCATCGAGAGCGCCGGGGGAGCGTGATAATTTTGGGCGACAATGGGCATTGCCCTAGAGTAGACCTCATTCCGGAGGTGGGCGATTTCTTGCCGGTGGACATCTTCTAGACCCTTGTATTCATTCTCGAGCTGGAAGAGGCGCTCCTCCAGTGCACAGTTTGTCTTCTGGGTTTCATGCAACTGCTTCTCGCAGCCTTTCAGCTCTCCGTCGATGTTTCTGCAGAGCCCCGATTGCTCGCGGCAGAGGGCTTGGACCATCTGAAATTCTTTCCAGAGCTTCTCCCGTTCCATCTCCGCTTTGGACTTCTCGAAAGCCAGTTGATCCACCGCTCTCCTGAGGTCACGCAATTCCGTCATATATTGGTTTTCCCATCCCACCGTCTTGTCCTGTCTAATGGTGTTTATCTCTGTTATAAGGAAGGCATTTTCTTGCTCCAGCTGCTTCACTCTGGACAGGTATTGGCTTAATCTCTTGTTGAGCTCATGCAGTTGAAGCTTTTCGTTCTCAAAGGTTCTCCTAAACTGAAACATCTTTTTTTTTCTATTTCAGTTTAACATACAATAAAATGAGACCTGGTTTTCAACCACCCCCTCTTAAATCCAGAATTCTGTTAACGTATCTCTCGTGGCATGTGCGGAGAGCTTCTGCGTGCAAGTGAGTGATGCGAGTGCACAGTGGGAGCGCCGACAAGTGCACCCTAGAAGGAGCGAGGGGAGGCGGGAGCATGAAATCATCCGTTCAGATGACCCATTCAATTGGTAGTGAAACAGGGATGAAAACTTCCTTAGCATTTTGATGGAATGGCACTCCCAAGTGGAAGGATATCGTAAGTGCAGCGAGTAATGATCGGCTACCCGTCTGCAATTAACCACGAACATGCAACGGCTTCCTAGATTTATAATGAGTGACAGGGGTTTCACATGATATCAGTAATTTCAACAAAATCGATACTGTGAGAATGCCGCACCGTAGCAAATGTGGAGATCATTGCGCTTACAATTTACAGTGCTTCTGCACAGCAGCAAGACCTTAACTGCATTTTAACTAACACGGTGTAAACAGCTGTATCCAACCTTTTTTCTCCCCTCTCAAAGTCTACTGCATGAGCATGGTAAAATCTCGTGCAGTCTTAATATAGATTAATCTAATTGGAAATTTATGATGAAACCATACACATTCTACAGTAATTATTCTGAGGACACTGTAGACTAGCCTTCTCAGATACATTCTAGTGATTCTTTCTTGAATAACAAGTAAGGCCACTGACACAATACAGCTATGAAACGTGAGTAAAATTGTTTCCGCTCGGGGTCGAACCGAGGACCTTTCGCGTGTGAGGCGAACGTGATAACCACTACACTACGGAAACACAGCACCCTTACAGCTATATAGGATTTCTTTAAATCTGCAGATAGTGATAATGAAATTTCTAATTTCAACAATAATAAAAACATACTAATATTAAGGCCACTAGTAAAACACGGCTCTGATGACTAAATATGACACGATGGCCGCATACGAGATATCGAACATTCATTCAAATACGGATATATTAACATGATGGACAATTTAAATCTTCCTTAATACAGTGTATGTTTGAAATTATTGTTTGAATATTTACAACAGCCTAAATACTGAAGCAGTGTGACACGCTGATTGTACAGTATTCTAGGTCTAAAACACGCGAACACGTTTGGGGTTAGCGATGGAGACTGTGTCCGACATACACAAAGCGGAGCTTGTAGATGGATGCTGAGCGTTAACACAAAATGGGCGTGTCACCTAATGCGCAGTTAGCTGTTCATGCGCATTCATATCACAGATTCGAAAGTCTTTTTACGTTGTTGTGTGAACAGAACCATAAATGTGCCACATTACAGGCATGTGTCGCAAAGTCGCATATTGTGAATGTCAGTACGTATAACCAAACGCATAATAATCATAATATTAACAAAGACGTGTATCAGCCTTTCACGTGAAAGCACTTAATCGTGTTACTAAAATAGTTTGAAAGTATGTAAGTTTGTAGCCGTAATAATACAGGTAAAATTGTTTGAATCCTGAATATGGAACTGGATATAGCAGGCACGCCGACTGTAGGCCTACGGGACAAGGTTCAGTTGAGGAAGGTATGGCTGGGACAGCCTCAGTGACATTAGAATAAACTTTTCAAAACTCTAACAGTATTTATGGTTGAAAACACCCATGCACGTTTTATTTATGAATGGGGGTCCTCTTAAAATGATAAATGCAACAAATTATTACAGCTCTTGGTGATATGTCCTATTTTTGTCATTATGCCCTGTATTGTTTTTTTATTATTATAAAGAATATTTTCAGATCTGACAGTCTTTGTTCTTTGGAAACTGCATGGTGTAACTATCAGTGGCATAGAAATCTTTTTCAATCCAGTGGGCGTGTCCAAAAACCTCACAGATCACCCCAATATGTATGAACTAAGCCTACGGTACATCAGTGCTGAGTGTCTGAGACTAAGTTATGACATCTGTGGGCCCCCTGGTGGTTGAGGACCTCAAGACATCATGAAATCACAAGTCTATCTCTAAATGATAATGATATACATTACTACCAGTGCTGAATATAAACATATATCCAACACCATTTCATTATTTGTAACATAGCCTCTTTGAATTCATACCTTGTTCAGACTGATTTTCACATACCCTTTTCATCATTACTGTACATGGGGGGCAGTGTAGCATAGTGGTAATGCGTGGGGCTTATAATTGAAAAGTTGTTGGTTCAATTCCCTGCGGGGGTATTGCTGCTGTACCCTTGGGCAAGGTATTTAACCCAAAAGTGCCTCAGTAAATATCCAGTTATATAAATAGAAAAAATGTAAAAATTGTAACCATAAGTAAGTTGCTCTGGATAAGAGCAGCTAATAAATGACAATAATATCAGAGACTGTACTTCCGCTTTGGAGCTCCTAGGAGAACATGAAAGCTGTCGAACCAGATAGCAGTAAGATGTGGCCATGTATGGTGCAAAGAATGTCTACAGGCCCCTTAGTACATGAAGTAGTTGACTTAAGGGATATGAGGAGGCAGCACAAATCTAAACACATTAAACAAAAATATTTTAAGAAGATGTGAGATCAGGCGCTTGTGTATGCGGAGGTTAAAGCATACTTCTTCCCTCTGGGTGTATGCTCTTCTGTGACAGCATCTTACTCCTTGCAACCTGGCCAAAGGATCCACAATCCAGTGAATTCTTAATGGATCTCTTGTGTCTTTTAACATTACAATTGTATGAAATATGCGATTGCGCCAGGAAAGCTCTCTTCTCGTACATGACTTTGGTCCGACGCATCTGACGTTTTCAAAAGTATTTCAGTATTTTTAGTATTGAAGTATTAGTTTAGTATTTAAGTATTTTAAGTATTAAAATGTCAACACAAATGTACCCAAACAATAAAGAAAATGCAGATAACCACAGAAGTTGCATACAGATTTTTTTTTATTTAACTTAAATCTTGTAGTACTTTAACTACTAGAAAAAGCAAGAATAAGAGAAACTAAAATTCTCTTCTGCTTCAGCCATTCAAAATAGACAGTTTATTTTTCCCCATAATGTAAAGAATTCAGAATATATTGATAACAGGAATAAATTCTTACAACAGAATATACAAAAACATTTGAAAACCTTCTCAATCTACTGAATCATTTTAATATAAACACAGGAATTTGTATGAATAATTTACACACAGCAAATTCTTGGTAACAAATTGGCCATCTTTTTTTTTCTTTTTTTTTAAATTTTTTGTTAAACAAGAAAAAGAAAATTGGAAAAAATTAAATGTCAGCTCTATGATGCTTTCCAGTGGTAAAATTGAGGCAAATGATAATTCAGATTGGAAATATTGAAATATTCATCAACAAAACTTCAAACCTGCAAGTGAGAACTGGCATATAAGCAAATATGTAGTCCAAGGTAATCCATAAATCTGACATACTAGAGTAGTGTTATTGAGGAAAATTCTTTGGAAAACTAGGTTTTGAACTATTTATGAATTTTATTTGCTATATTCACTGTACAGTCCAGGCATGGAGTCAGGTTAAGACAAATTTTTGCATGGGATTTATTTAAATAAACAAGTGTTGTAACTATACTTTGAAGTCCATACATTTGCATTGCCCAAACTGAGCTACAGTTTTACAAGGATGTAAAGCTGGGAAATGGAAACGCCAAGAGAAAAAGCAAAAACAAAACCATGGCAACAATACAGAGCCCCTGTGTCCTCTTTCTCATTGGTGGGAACAGAAGCCCATAGGTGGGGTTGAAGGGACACAGCTGGTATCTGATGGATGGATGTTTTAATCTGTCTAAAAATCAAAATGACAGCCTCGGATTTCAGGTGCTGTGGAGTAGATGGATGTACGTGGTGAAACGGCAGGGTGGTAGCGAGTAGGGTTGAGCCTTCACATTATGTATAACAGACTTTAAATTAGTATTTTTTTTCCCTTAGATGGTACATATGAAATGCCAGCATTGAATTAGTCCCTCATTCAAGTACCTGTTTCACTGCACTTTCACATTTCCTCACAACTTCACCACTGGTGCCCATAAGGTCTTGTTCCAGAGGTTCAATTTTACACCATTCCAGCAAATTACAGTAAATACAACAGTTACCTTTACAAGCACCTGTCCTTGGATATACCTGCATCTTAATTCCGGTTACCCAAGCAAGTTTTGTAAACTAGTTAATGGCTGAGGGACCGTGTCGCACACACTCCAGTATCCTCTTTATTCTAATGGATAAAGTTGGGTGTGCACTTGTCTGAATGTCAGTAGCCCACAGAATGCTGCGTCTTCGAAACCCTTCAATCCACCATATGCACACTGTGCCAAATTGGTCAAAATGTTAGAAACAGCGCGAATGGGCATTAAAACCAGCTGACAGGGGAGCTGTGCAAGGCTGTTTTCAACCACAGGTGCCTGTAAAAAAAGCATCCCTCACCGCACGGCTTCTTTCTCACTGACTTAAAAAATAATCTAAATTTATGAAAAACAAAATACATTAAGTTTTTTTTTCAGACACACATTAAGAGAGGTGTAAAGGTGATCCTCACCTTAAGTATAGGTGTGGGGAGAAAAACAAACAAACAAAAAAAAAAAATATATATATATATATAGGAGCCCTCATACACAGAACCTTCCAGAGGAAACAGTACCAGCCAAATGGTTTACCCAAAGCATTTCAATGTAGTGACACAAAACTAAAGGATTTTAACTGAAGAAACACACAATTAAGGTAAAAGTGTTTCAGAAGATCAAGGCCCCTTTGAAAGCATGTGGGAATGCCAACAGAAGCATAACAGTGCCTGGAAAATGAAAACAAAACAAAAAAAAAAACCTCAAATTCATTATTGCGATTTTAGACAGTAATTCATCTTCTCTAAACCTGGGGTTTGCATATACAACGTTCTGGAAGAAAAAAAAAAATCAAAAATGTAATAATTATGATAAACTGTATGAGCTGATCCATCTCTAGGCTTCCAAAGGACTGGCAAAGCACCAAGCACTACTTTAAACTCTAAAAATGATGAAAAAAAAGTTTTGTAAACTTTTTTTTTTTTTTTTAAATCTATTGTTTTGTTTCTGTTGTATGACTACCCGTAATCTACAGGACATTGCTGTCCTATGTACGTTGGTGTTTATGCATGTGTAAGCAGGAAGTCTGGCAGCATTCAATGTAAACTGACATTCACTTTGCAACAGACCAAACCTTATGTCCATTTCATCACTGTGAATGGAATAAAGGAAAAAAAAAATAAATAGCACTGTTATCTTTTTTTTTTATTAAAGACATTAAAAACTTGATACACTACACCTAAGTGTGATACACTCGCACCCATATACATACGCAACACAAGCACAAGGCCGCAGGAGAATGGTGATCTGGACTGTGTTTTTAAACAAGTACCACACTAAAAGCGATTCTATCCAGCAATGTGCCACTTCACTGACCCAATTTCCATTGCTGTCCTTTTAATTTCAGTTCCCTGGAGCTCTTTCTTCAAACAAAATAAAGAATATTTAAGTGCCTTTACTCTGAACAACCAGGTCTCTCCTGAATTGGACCGCAAACCTTTCCCCAAAAAAAAGGAAGAAAAAAAAAATCTCCAAATCATCAAAAAAAAGAGGGATTTCTGTATCTAACATCTCTGCTTTAAACAGCTTGGACAAAATCTCTAACTCCCTTCCTCCCCAATTGTGTTTCTTTTTCCTGCAATGCACCACCCAAATCCTTTGCTCTGCCAAATCAGACTGGTGGTTAAACCTTTAACATTTTTTTCTCCTACATACGGGTAATTTGGATGAAATTCTGGACTCACAAAAGCAGCCTTTTTCACACCGAAAACACCCTTACCACCGCCTCTCTGTGGCATGTAACCAATACCATACTTGTTGAGGTCTAGGCCAACCCATCAGAACATTCTTTAAAGCAGCAAAATTATCAGCAGCAGTTAGAATAGGGTAGAGTCCAGGGGGAGGGTCATTCTCCCCTTGCTCCCCCCCCACACAATTAAGATGAAGATCATAATGTTGATGTGAGGCCTGGAGCCCTGAGGAGAGAAAAAAAAAACTACTCCAAAACAGTGGGCCAACTTGAGTCGTCAATTGGAATGGTTTAGAGAAGACAAAATGAAAAATAGGTCTCAGTATGGCCTGATGTCCCCCGGGGAAAGTGGAAGTACAGGAGGACGACCATCTGCACAAGTAAAGAACAAATGCCAACACAGGGCAGTATTTTGTTTTGTGAATTGGTATATGGCACACCCTCATCAGACGGAGAGGGAGTGACGGGCAGGGGGCCTAACACGACCTCTCATGATATGGGAGGTGGCTCCCATTTCTGACATCTAATGAAATTTTTGGCCACTGAATTCTGGTTAAGGCAGAGCAAGAGAATGTAAGCTACTGGCAATGTGGTACAGAGACCCTCCCCCCCGAAAAAAATTACTACCCCTCTCACTGACACACGCAGGCCCAAGGTTCAGTGATTCGGTAAGGGTGTCGTTTTGTCCTTCTGTGGTTTAGTGCTATCACGCCACTTTTTCCAAAGGCCTGCGTCCATTTCCCATTAATGCGCTGGTGATTTTACAAACTAGCCTTCCAGGACAACGTCTCTGGATACAAACACTCATTTACCGACACCTCTTCACACAGCAAAACTGCCCCCACAACCCCCACCTCCCCCACCCAAAAAGAAAAAAAAATATATCACAGTAGCATCAGCTTTGGGGCCAAACCACTTGAGTACTTGAACACTGATATGCTGGAGATTTGGTATCAATAACAAATGGCTGTCAAATAATAAAGTACTGCCTAGCAAGGTCAAGGAAAGCGATGCAGAGGGTAGCATAGTATTCTATGTACTCCATATTATGAGTAGTCAGCTATTAGCCCCACTGAGGCACAATATCTGTAGGCAGCATTATCTGGGTTCTGACGCCTGCAGAGCCATGTCTATTTCAGGGGAAAAGGTTTCTACTACACCTTGTGTCAGGCCACAACAACCCACTGTTAAATATTCACAGTTTAGTTAAATAATGGGTTCTTCCTTTATTCCATATGCAGGATTTAAAAATGAAAAAAAAAAAAAAAAAAAGATTTTTTCAGTTCTGGAGCTACTCTGGGAGCTGCTGGAATCACGCGTTTTCTCAATGTGTGACAAAATTTGGGATGTCCCTCCCTCTGAAATCTCAACATGGGGTCACTGTCATTGCTATCAGTAGTGGTTTAGATTTCCAAAGCTTTGGCTACACAAACCCCCACCTCCCCCCCCCCCCCCCATCTAGTTCTCACCACAAGAGCACTGAAATGTACGGACAATCATAGATGGTCACTGACTTTTTTTTTCTTTTTTTTTTTTTTGCATTCCCCCCCACCATGATTTTTTTTTATAATGTACTGATTTGTTTTTAAATCCATCTAAGTACAATAACAAACAATGTAATAATAAAAAATACAGTTTTAGCAAAACCCTCATAGCCAGCGGTACGGTCTGAGGATCTCTGGTTGTGGAAATCAATATGTGCGGAGGAGTGGAGAGCGGATGCCTTCAGCACTCAGACTGCGAGCGCGGAGAACCACATCATCACCTCTGCCATCCAATCAATACCCGCCAATCTACCCTGTGTTCCAAACGTGGATCTCTGTCCAGGACCGGTACCGCAACACCACGGCAATATCCTCGGCGATTCCGACAGCGCCGGTCAGGCTAGTCTTAGTAGGAGCCTGTTCTTACTTCAGAACTGCGTTCACACAAGCTGATGTTTTTTTTTTCTTTTTTTGTTAACACTGGCGTGGAAGAGTTTTCCTTTACCCTTCAGAACATTTTTGAGACATCCCCTCTCCACTCCAAGTCAGTTGAAAGTTGTGGTTTATAGTGTTAATGAGGTTTACCTGGATACAGAGAACAGTAATATTGTCCTTACAGGCTAATGAGAAAAAAGTGAGATGCATTTTCTTTTATATACACATACATATATAAAAAAAGAGTGAGGTAGATTAATGTTTGAAGGAAAAAAACAAAACAAAACAAAAAACAGATGTCCCCCAGTCAGGAAACAAATGAATATATATATATAAAAATATCTCAAATTTATACTTACTCGTGGGGCAATTATACAGTGATTTAAATGCATCACAATTAGGAAACAAAAAAACAGAACATAAAATAAATAATCCTACATGCCAAACCTTCTGAGCAGGGGGGAAAAAAAACACTATGTGACACTTTTCTAATGATGAAGAAAAATCCTTCGAAAATGCATCATACAAACTGTACCCTGCGATAAACTGCAATAGACCCCCCCCCCCCCCCCCCCCCACCATGGTCACAACTATTCAATTCATACTACACTGATAACATAATTGTTTAATTGTTCTCCTGGAGTTTAACCCATCATTATTTCCCTTCATCCACTAATGACGGAGTCTTCAAGGGGCTCGATATTCAGATGATTCCTTTGTTTTCATGAGTGACAGTGGCCGTGATGTAGGACTGACATGCCCGCCCACTTCCTGAAGACAGATGTGTCATTTTTGTTGTTACTGCGGCGCTCGGCCGGTCAAAATGTTTCGAGACCAAATGAGCCGAGCAGGACCCAAGAGGGGCCTCTCTACACTCGATGCAGAACCGGTTTAAGGGAAGGTGGACTTTCCCGCTAGCGGACAGCACAAGAGTTCGGGCTAACAAGGCAAAACTAAACGCTCAATTCAGTACCGATGACGGCGAACAAACTATGGGTTTCAACACCACAGTCCGGGTGGGGGGGGCTGTCGTAATCAATCACAACTGTAATACTGCACGCAGCTGGGGGTGGGCAGGCACAATGCAGGTTTTATACTGGGGCCAGATTTGGGGGGGGGGGGGGGGGGGGGGGGGGAGATAGGTGGGGGCACGGTTGGACAAAACAAAGAGAAGACGGGGGCAAAAAGTGAAACTAGTAGAGGGCAATAATGAAAATGTTCTGGGGAAAGAAAAGAAAAAAAAAGCGAAACCTTTACTTTGACCTGAGATTGATTCGCGCCTAGGTGACGGTGCCTGGCGCGGTGTGAGACGACTGGTACAAGGGTGCCAATAGTACACGCTCACACACGGAGCTAAGGTGTCCATAAGAAAACAATAATAATATTATTATAATAATAATTAATATAATAAGTATAATTCTAACAAAAAGAAAAAAAGAAAACATATCCATTAAAAAAATAGAAGGCATTGGACAATGTGGCAATACAGATAATCTTAATGAGAAGAGAAAAAAAGAAGAAAATGCAATGTCAAATGATTTTTTTTTTCATTTTTTTTTTTGCTAAAGTATAAAGTATAAGAAAATGAACTGTAGTGGAAACGGTAAAAGATTAAACCTGAAGGATTTCTTTTTATATTTATATATAGATTACATCCACAAAAGGAAACAAAGAATCATATAGCAGCTTCTTCCTGTACAGACACACAGATGAACATCTGAACCGTAAAAAAGTTAAAAAAGTGACACAAACAAACGATGTGTGTGATCCACGGTCTAACATACAACTGTAAGACCCTTATCGAAATGTCTGAACTGTATAGAGACACTAATGACAAGTCTTCAAAAAAACAAATACCTGCTGCATACAATGCCTCACACTTGCCTTTCGCAAATCTTTGCTTACGAGGTTGAGTTTGTTGAATTACTTTTTTTTTTTACTCTGCTTGTTTATTAAGCCAATCCCTTCTGATTTCGCTTCTGATTTCGCTTCTGTGTTCCTTGCATGTCTTTTTTTTTGCTGCTGAGTCCTTGAACAGCTCTTGGTTTGCTTCTTGTTGCTGTTTGTCCCGCAGATGAAATATGGCCGAAGATCAAACGCGAGCTGAAGACGAACATCTGATCAGCACTGGAAGTGTGGAGGGGGGAAAAAAAGGTGAAATCCTTGTGTTGATTGCAACTGTGTAATTTAAAAAATAATATTAATTATATATGTACACACCAGTGAAATTATGTGGAGTTAAGAGGTTCGATTTTGTTCCTTCCAATGTCCAATCAAAAAAAAAAAAAAAAAACAAAACAAGGGGAGTAAAAAGTAACAAACAATGAATGTAACAAAGTTCAATTTTGGCAAAAGTTTGGCAGATTCGAAACAGGCCCCTTCCCCCGGTTCACAACCCTGAAATTGATCAAAGCAGAAGTATCAAACAAGATGGCCGACTTCCGGGGGGTTTCTCTCCCCAACTTACACACTGAGGAACATCAGCATGCCCCCACCGCCCCCCCCCCCCATTCCCACCCCCCCTCGCTCCCTCAGACCCACTGGCAATCCACAAGTTCATCTGCACTGTTCCGCTGGGAGGAAAAAAAACTACGAAAGAGAGAAGGGGTGAGGAGTGGAGAGGTGGGAAGAGGATGCATTACTTTTCTGTGGAGAAGAATGTGTGTGTATGCGTGTATATCTACCGAAATACACACACACACAAACACAGACGCGCACACACATCACCTTCTCTATAAAACCCTTGGAAAAAAGAGCTTTTCTGTTGGATTTGCTGGCAGATATGCAAAATCGTCTTTATTTCTATTTCTTAATGAATATCGCCTATAATATCTCCAACAGGGAGTCTTTCAGGCCTGTACAGCTTTCTCCCCATTTGGAAATAAAAAAGTAACAAAAGCAATATAAAACAGGTTCTGCAAACTGGAGAGAGAGAGAGGGGAGATCCTCAATGCTATCCTTTTCAGTCACTAATCCTGTCTCCATACTTGTGCAGCAACAGCAGGTTGTCGTTTCTAGTTTTTTTTTTGTCATCATTTGATATCATCAATCGTAACAACAATATAATAAAAATATGAAAAACAATCCACTGAGGTACAGTAGAGTATTGAGTGTCTCATATTTACTCGGATTTCGCGTTTAAACAGGTCCGATCGTCTCCCGTCGGGTTCTCTTTTCTAAGGGAAAACAATTTGAGTGGACAGACAGATGCACGGAGAGAAGGTGTACGGAACGTGGGGCGGGGGGGCGGGACAAGGCGGGGGGGGAGGGGGAGGGTCCACTGGATCAGCAGGCAGATGATTGGGGCAGCGGCAAGGCACGCTCGTTCTTGCGGCCCCCGTTCATGTGGGCGTAGGGCTGCGTCTCGTCGAAGGCCGGCCGCAGCACTACCACGGGCCCGTTGGCCGCCATGTGTCCTGAGTGCTTGTCCGCGGCCGTCGCTGGCGAGCAGGGCGGGGCCGAAGCGGGGCCGGGGCCGGACTGCGAGCCGGGTCCCGGCGCGGCGGCCGGCGGCTGAGTGGGCGGGGCCTGGCCCCCAGGGCCCCCGGGGCCCCCCTGCGACGACGGGCTGACGACCACGGGCTGCCGGCTGGACGAGGGGTCCAGGGGAACGTTCTCCATGTTCTCCGCTTCGATGTCCAGCTCCTCGGTGTCGGGAGGCTTGTTCTCCTCGCTGTAGAAGAAGCTCATCTCCCGGAAGGGCGGCTCCAGCTCCTCCTTGATGCTGCTGATGATCTCCAGGAAGGAGGGCCGCATCTTGGGGTTGTACTGCCAGCACATGCGCATCAGCTCGAACCTGCAGCCGGGGACACACGAGATGCACGACAAAGCAGGGAGAGAATAGCAGCGTTACAACCACTGGTTTGGGTTCAATTACAGCTTCTGACCTACAGGTGGCACTGTGCACTACAGCTACAGTAAGACAAACACATGACACCACTGTCAACTGGACACATGACACCAAGTTGACAACCTACCAATTAATGTAACTTCAACAGCTTTGGTGTATATGTCTCATACATGCGTTATGTTTATTCTAGCTGGAAATTACAACACGCAACAAAAATTACAGACCGAGACAGTGTTTTCAACAAGATCCAAAAGTAATGATGCAAGAGCGTGGACTAAATCATGTGTTTGCGCCGTGCCTCAGCCAGCTCCGAAACACTGGAAAAACATCCAGACGGCGACAAAAACAACAACAGCAGCAGCAGCAGCAGCAGCAGCATCAAACAGGGAAGAATGGTTAGAGTGCGGTCCGCTTCGCCGCATCTTTAATTATACACAAACAGGCTAAGAATACCCCTGGAGCCTCCGGCCGAGTGAAATGAACACCTAAGCACTGTCCCTGCCAGCTCCTCTTCCTTAAGCCCAGAGAGAGAGCACTGGGGGGTCTGCGCTCATGCACTCAGGCATTCCAGAGCACCATGCTCACCCCCGCCCCCCCTTCTAACCCGAGGCTTCTCCCTCTAATATTTACCACCATAGAGGGCAACAAGGGGGAGGACAGGGGGACGGGGATTTGGATCGGCGGGGGGTTATTTTTCAGCGCCGCTGCGAGTGTAATAAGTTTACTTTCAGATTGTGCGACCTGGTTCCAAGTCGTCCTGTGAAAGCCACTGCAATGCTTGGCCCTGGGCCCTCACTCTGGAGTAACCTGTCTCGTTTGGCGGTCGCTGGCGCAAATTTTTTACTGGGCCATCTGTCACGATGTGTGCTTGCTGATGTGAAATCAAAAAATAAACTGCAATAAACCCCCCAACACCCCCAGCCAAAATGTGCTCCCTGCCAGCAGACCTGTACATACCACTGCCTTTCTGCAAACTTGACATTTTGTAACTATGTCAGAAAAAGAGTTTTACACCAGCCGAATTACAAATATTATTAAACTGGCTGCTTTCTTTCGATGTGGTAATTACTCACACTGGAATCATACTCATACTGGAATTTTCGGCTGTGGCACTTATCAAAAATGCCTCTCTCAGGAACACAACATTACTGAACAACGAATTCCCCTTTTATTTTAGGATAGATATATGCAGCTCATCTTGAGCCAACTCAAACCACAAGCTAAGTTCATGTCTACTAATTTTTCCAAACCTCGCCTGATTCTTCTGTCCCTCTGACACATCAGCAAATAATGTTCTGTTTTGTGGGCCGAATTTGTGAAAGCTGGGAAATCCCCAAAACGAATATATCCAATCAATTTCTTAGCTAAAAGCAGGGATTTCCTCTTACGCCTCAGCACTCTGCGGAGTAGCCCTCCCTCCTGCTCACTCTCTCTCCCTCGCTTGCCTCCTGTCCCTCTGTGGTCCTCCAAAAGCCAGGGTTCATTTCTGCAGCTCCTCGGAATCCTCAGCTGGCTCATTAAAAGTGAAGGGAGCGATGCCTTTTAACACATGCTCCAAGCCCCCCCCCCCCAAAAACACAGTCCACAGGCTTCTGCTCGCGGGACCTTTCTGAGGAGCTACCATAGAAACCAGAGATTTGTGTCTCCATAACATTCCACCTCCTCTTATAGGTGAGGTCAGTAATGGGACAGATCGAGATGGGATAGGATGGGGCGGGGAGGGGTGGGGGGGGTGCAGGGAGCGAGGGGAAAGGCCGTCTTAAGACTTTCAGCGAAACTCCGCACGCCTTCATTCCTACATTCACAGATCAGCAGGGTGAGAGCAGAATTACCCTCTTTTTCTTATTATCATAATGAACGACCCCGACTAAGGAATCTCAGCACACCCCTTCGCCCCCCAAACAGAGGGACGTCCTATTGTTCGGTCTCACAGAGGGCAGTGAAGCAGCAGGCAAACGGGCGAGAGAGAGAGCGTGCTGTTGAGCGGAGTGCGGCCTGCCCCCTCTGCATCCTCTCTCTCTCTCTCTCTCTGAGAATGACAAGCATGCCTAACACACGGGTCCTGGCATCCCTTCTATGGGCCTCAGTTTACTGCTAAGGGCCCGCTCCGCCAGCTTAGCGGCGGCTCATGATGTCACCCGCCTTTATTTAAAACGTGGCGTAAACGGCACCAGTCGGGCTTTCGCCGGGGCCTCGCGTAATTGGTGGGTCTTGTGACACAGTATTAACAATCGGCCGGCTTTGCTAACCCAAATACGACAGGACGGAGGCAGCGTGTTCATCAGCGGGTCGGCGGGTCAGCTTTGACGCAAATGCACGAGGTAAGTCGTTCTTCCCGCTTGTGACGTTAACCCCCCGCCCCCAAGTGAAAGTCCGTGCCCCTCCGCCCCTCTGCAATGCTCGAGTGCCGGCCTGCGAGGCAGGGAAGACGTGGACTCACAGCATGTCCGGACAGTTGTCCGGCTTGTCCAGCAGTCCTCCTTCCATGACAAAGCGCAGCACCTGCTCGTTGGACATGCCCTGGTACGGCTGCTCCGCTAGGGTGGCGATCTCCCACAGCACCACCCCGAACGACCTGTAGGGGGAGACAGAGAGAACACAGTCACGCGCCAGCACAAAGGACCCTGGGGGGCCGATGGCCCGCCTTTTCCACCCCCGCTACGGGCAAACAAACCGCAGGCTGCATATTACAACAGCCTTCGTCCAGCTCCAAATCTGCAATCAAACATTTCATGTCATAATTAGACAGCGCAATAGCATTTTGCCGTCTCGATGTGGGGAAAAATGCTAGACGCTAACTCAATAAAAAAAAAAGGTGGGTTCCAGACAGAGACAACTTGCACAATACATGACACTGGCCAAATGTCCTCACAAAAGGCAGTGGTGGAGCGATAGGCCCTCAAATCAGGGGCCCGTCACTGCTCCACCACCTCCTCCTGCCTTTATAAACGAACCTTTATCTTTCTTATTTTAGTATGTTAAGCTCTCACATTATGTCTACACCCCTCATCCCCCATTGAAGACGCTTTTCATTATGGGGATAATATGATTCAAAACTGTAGGAAACCAGCTGTTTGTCTTACCCACATGGGAGTTTCAAGCTGTACATTTAAGAACGCAAAGATACTGTTGCACATTAAATTTCACTGTTGAACTTTTGTACTATATTCATCTAAGCGTGTGTTGTTCATTAATGCAAACGACTCTCTGTTCTCCAAAGACCAGTGAAAAACTGCATTGGGGGGGAAAACACTAAATAAAAAAACAAAGAGCAAACTGTTGCCAGTGAATATTCATTAGGTCTCCATGGACACGCTCTAATCTGGCGCCAGATCTAAGGCAACGCTCAACACACTAAAAAAAAAAAAAAGACATTACAACATTGACTTGTATCTTATTGGCAGGAACATAAGCGTCTTGAAAGACAAAACCACATGAGGAGTGCGTTTTTAATTGGAGGGAAAATGAGAGGGGGGTCGTCTAACGGTGGGCTTAATGGAAGCAGAGGAGCGATCCTCACGTCGCTCGTTTTAATTTACCAAACTTCAAAGGGGGAGATACGGGGGGGGGGGGGGGGTGGGCTGCTGGCAGACATCAACCTGTAATTTGAAAACATCTGGAGGGGGTTTAACACAAAAGGGGAGACCGGGCCCGTGGGACACTTTAGGTCGGAAAGACATGAATCTTGAGGTGAGTTAACAGCTCGGCTCGGAGGATTTCAGAAACCTCGCAGATACAAAGTGGACTCTTATCATGACCTGGGATTATTAAACTGGCTAAAGACCTTTCGGGAGTGGAAGGGGTGGCGTACATGTCGAAAACAGCTGTTACTGGAGAGGCCGTGTGTTGGATTTCCCATAATCCTCTTCAGCCATAGCAGGGAGAACAAATTTCTACCTCACATAAAGTCTAATGAGGCTTGCTTTCCAGCTCTGACAGAAACAGGAGTTTATCATCCATTCCTGCTGAATATAAACAATAATGACTTCCAGAAGCACAGAGAAGATAGCAGACAGGATATTTTTTAGGGGGGGAATTTGATAAACTCAGGGAGATGCTTTCAAGTTATCCTTTCTCCTGAGAAGCTTGGCAATGGCTGAATGAGTTGGCTGATGTTACTGGAGGCTTTGAGTGGGTGTGTGTGGGAGGGGGCGTGGGTGGGGGTGGAGAGAGACTCTTTGTGTCCTAATTGTAGGGAACTGCTGTAGATGGTAGTGCTGAGTGAGTCGAAGGGAAAGGGAACATCCTCGTACCAGACGTCGGAGTTTGTGGTGAACACGCCGTCTTTGAGGGACTCCGGGGACATCCAGCGGACCGGAAGCAGGCCCTTGCCCCCTTTCCGGTAGTAATCTGTCTCGTAGATGTCCCTTGTCATGCCAAAATCTAGAGCACAGACGGAAAATCAGCAGAGTTAGTCAACAGGTTTGAGATAGGGAAAGGGTTATCATTATCCCCCCTTCAGGAAATGTAGGGGTTTTCTGATCGTAATCTCCTCAGTGACATGCTCCCACAGTGAGGGCTGTACAGCTAAGTGTATAATCAATGCACTCCACCCCAGAATTCACAATGTCCACGAGCACAAGTCACAGCTCACTCAAATAAACGGGTTGAAAATAGTTATTCTGGAGGAGAGCAAATGTGTCCCGTACAGACAAACTGGGATCAGCGTTTGCAGAACGGTACCTCCGATCTTGACAGTGAAGTCCTCAGCCACCATACAGTTCCTGGCAGCGAGGTCCCTGTGGACAAACTTGTTGGCGTTGAGGTAGGCCATGCCGTCCGCAATCTCTCCCGCCATCTGGATCATTTTCTTCAGCGGGGGCAGCGACTGGCAGGAGGAATTCTGCAGTATTGGGGAGGGGTGCAGGAGTCAGCCAAGTACCGTAATGAAGTGCTGAACTGTGCTGATGGGGGAACAAGGCTTCATGAACCCTGAAGTAAGCAAATCTATCATACAATAGAAGCGCCTTGCTGATTTAAACCAATCACGCTTTGTTATGGCAAGAAAAACCTTGACTAATTCATACGAGTTACTGAAAGCACTGGTAACTGAAAGCACATGGTAGCTCTACCCACTATGGAGTTCATGACGCCTATCACTACTGATATGGAGCGAAGCGGGGAGGGCGGTAAGGCGTTTTACCTCTTGGGAACGGAGGGACCGTAGGTAGCTCTTCAGATCTCCGCGGGTCATCAGCTCCATTATCACCAGGGTAGGCTGTCCCTGCGAAACCACGCCCAGCAGACGGACCTGGACCAATCCGAAAACAGCCCGGTATTTACATCACAAACAATAAACACTTTCATTCCAGAATGTGCTTCTGTCATCATAGGCTAGGAATGCATTGTTTTCCGAGGCTCCCCTCCCGCCAGCAAGATCAATAAAGATTTTAAATGCTTGTCTTTAAACTGTTCTCCACTTGGCCCATCTGAACCACTGAAATGAGGGGGCTTTGAAGCAAGAAGGCAAAATTCTTTGCTTCTAAATTATTCAAATTGAGCTCAATAATTAAGCATTTGGTTTTAAAACACCCAGACATGGTAAAAGGTTGTAACTCACTCTTTCCTGAGGGGATGTTCTGCACTTAAACTCTAAAACGGAATAAAGTGAGGATTTTGCGGTGATTAAAGATCAGCAGCCCCCCCTGGGCGCGGTGCTGGCTGCACCGGAGGTCTATGGGTCCGCGACCCGTCCCCGCACGGGACTGCAGGGGGTCGCTGGCATTCGCGCGCCTCTCCGATTGGCTCGGCCAGATCCGCGCGGCGCAGGCATGCTGCGCATTACAGGGGAGCCCCTGGCCGCCACGGCCGCGAACCCGAGACTCGCGGGGCATAAATCACCGGCCCAGCCTCGCCCATCCACCGCTGCTGCTGACAGCTCTCTAAACAACACAGTCGCATTCAAAGGGCTCAGAGCCGCCGGGCGCACACAAGAGAATCGCCACACTTCCGCGGCCGCTGCCAGTGTCAACAGTTCGCCTCTTTTTTTAAACAGCTATTGGTAAATACTCCTTGCCGGCTGCTGCCAATTGGCGGGAATACCTGTTGTGCACATTTACTAATGTTTATCTTTAACTCTGTTTGCTATTGATATTCCTGCTTAAACCTTGCTATCCGTTTCAGTGGGTTTTTGGACAGTAGCAATCCCTTAGTGTTTATTTAGAAATGGTATCTCTTTGCAGCCTTTGCATAGAGACACTTATCTCTTGGCAAACAATATTTACAAGTGGTTAGTTTACTTACAGCAGTTGTGTATCCATTTATCAATATGTTTCATTTAATGCTCTGGCACACAGATAAGAAGCCGTCCACATCTCTTCACCTACCATTTGTGTGTGATAAGGTGAATCACTAGCCAAATTATCTATATGTGCTGTGAAATGTATGTTGACGACTTTTCATTTACATTATATTTTATATTGTCACTTGCCCAGAGCCTAGAAGTGCATTTAATAAAGACCCAAGGTACAAACAGCTTTTAAAGGGCAAACATTTGCTTGCGAAACTATCAAACAGTATGGGTTCTTGGGATCAAACGCAGGTATAGCTTGGTGAGGGATAAGTTTAAGGATATGTGAGGATATGTGTGTCCTCGGAGACACATACTCACAGTGCAAAAATCCTCACCACATGGGCACACTGACCATTTTCAGCGAGAGAAAGTCTAAAGTCACTTCTTAAGATCTCTGTAAGATCTCCATTTTGACTGGATGACCCAGGTTTGAGTACTTTTTTTTAAATGAATTTACCTTGGTTCAGGCTGGTTTTGGTGAGAAATGGTATCACCTGGTGTCATGTGTAAATTATCCAGATATGTTACTCCACTTCTCCACTTAGTACGCAAAGATAGCATTAGTATGTGTGGCCTCTAGTACGCAGGGATAGCACTGGTGTGTGTGATCCCTGGTACTAAGAGGCAGCTTTAGTGTACCCCAGAGCTGGAGTGTGTGGGCCTCTGTACTGAGGGGACGGGGCCCGGGCGCCCGGCTCTCTCACCACGTGGTGGCAGTTGAACTCCTTCATGACGGACGCCTCGTTGAGGAACTCGATGCGCTCCCGCATGCTGGCCGACTCGTTGACCGTCTTGATGGCGACGCGGGTCTCGGGCTCGTCCTTCACCACGCCCTTGGCTATGCCCTCGTACACCATGCCGAAGGAGCCCTGGCCCAGCTCCCGGCACATGGTGATCTTCTCACGCGCCACCTCCCACTCGTCCGGCACGTACACTGCGGAGGGAGGAGGGAGCACCGCCGTCAGCTCACGCGGCTAGCACGCGCACGGAGCCGCACACACACTCACACACGGGCGTGAGTGACACAGAGACATGCTACCACATACAGAAACAGAGACAAGCACCCAAAGGTGCACATACACTGATTCAAAGACACGCTGACACGCACATACACACACTTGATAATGTACAAAAACTGTGCTTTTTCTCTCTAAGCACAGACAATGTTCATTAAATGAAGTAGCAGGCTTCCTTTAACGATCTGTTCTCATCCTGTCACATAAAAATAAAAGTAAAGGTTTTTTTTTTTTAAAAGCGTCAGTGATTCTGTGAGAATAAGAAACCGTTTGGAATCAGCCTTGTAATGGCCATTGACCTTTGTGTGCCTGGTGCTGCACTTGCTCTGGGATTTCATTTTCAAATACTTACATTCCCCCCACAAAACTTAAGTTCAGATAAAGAGTTCAGACAGCACTCCCCAATCAGCTCATCCCGAATGTGGGGGATGGATCGTATCAAACGCTGCGTAATGTAAAGAAACAGCAGTGTCCAGGGCCCGGCCGGTACTCACTTTCAGCGGCGCTGAAATACTCCGGGTTGACGGAGGCGTACAGAACCCCGTTCCCCAGCCTGTCGCTGCTCCTGTGGAAACAAAGCAGGCTATTTATGACACGCCGTTTAAGCTTTTAACAGTGAACAAATGGAAAGCATTTACAACAATTACACCGTTTTTTCCTTCGACTCGCTCGTTTCACGAACATTCACCTCGGACAACCCCAGGAGAAGAAAGGAAAGCAATAACGAAGAAGAAGGGGGGAAAAAAAAAAAGCGTCTGCAATCTCGCACAAATCCTGAGGCGGAAATAAAATGTGTGAGGAAAAAAAATGAATTAAATAAAATAAAAATCGCACTTTCTTACAACTAATGTTGTGCTGTATGAAGGTAAGCAGCAGCCAGCTTGCCTAACAAAAACGTGCCTCTGCTATTTGTGTGAGCAGTTTAGTAAGCAATGGGGCTTAATGGTCTGGAGCAGGCCTTATATCCCAAAGGCTTCAGATTCAATTCCCAAGTGGGGTACTACTGCTGTATCCTTGAGCAAGGCACTTCACCTGAATTACACCTGAATTACTGTATCTTTAGTTATGTAGACTATGTTGCTCTGGATAAAGGCGCCTGTCAAACAGCTATGTAACAATTGTCAGTATCAAAGGGAGAGCATCTGTACTGTCACAGCTGTTGACACAGCTTGACGGACAGGTCCTTACCTCTTCTTGTTGACCACAATGAGCGCTGTCACCAGGCTGGCGATGATCACCAGGATGACTATGGGAATGATGATCATGAGATAAAACACGTTTTCATAGTCTCCTGGAGGGGAAAGAGAGAGAATGGACTTTGGTCACGCAACTTGGAGAGGAAACCCGGTTAATATCACACAGCGGGGAGAGGGAACCCATTTAATATCACCCGGCTAGGAACCTTGGACAAACCAAGCTGTGTCAGCTAAATGTGGGGTAAGGATGACAGGTCTGATGCTGGTTGCATCGTCCATCATTACAAAAACATGGAGGAGAAAATTACACCTTTGCTTCAGCTCTAGTTTCAGGGCAGTAATCAGGAGGTGGTTTTGAAAGAGGCAGAGCTATACATTCTGAGCAATGGCCTCCCTCAATGTGGCAGCACTCTGGAAAAAATCCAGCAGAGGCTAGAATCCATCAGTCTTATTGTGTTTTTGCCCTGGTTTGTCACAAGAGAAGTAGAGTCCAGCCCAGTCTGCACAGATCTGGACCCATTCAATGTCTTCTAACACACAGGGTGAGGCAGCTCAGACTAGTATCGGTTCTTCGGTGTGAAGGCACTTTGGCATTTCCTTACTTTTGGGTTGGGGGACGTAGAACCCCATGGGCTCGGTCCACGACCCGTTCCCAGCCAGCGAGGTGGCTCGCACCCGGGCCGAGTAGTTCCCAGGCCCCAGATTGCTCAGCCTTGCTCCCCTGTGCTCCCGGTAGTGCTGCCGGGACACACACTCGTGTTTCTCGGGCTAGAAAACAAACGTGAGAAACACACACTCTCAGTGAAGCACTCAGCTGCTGCTCTGTGCTGCAGCCTGCAAGAGGCCAGCTCCCGGACCCCACCGCCTCCCGGCGCTCACCTCGTTGCCCAGGCGGAACTTGATCTCGTACATCAGGATCAGCCCGTTCGGATTGGTGGGCTCCGGCCATCTCAGGAACACCGTGTCCTCCCCCCGCTCGCCCCCCTCCCAGGTCACCGGACCCGGGATGTCATCCGCTTTGTCTGAGGGACACAAGAAACTCATAAATGGAAAACTTTCCTACATGTGGACTGGACTCCAAACTAACAATGTGTTTGTGTGTGATAAGATGAATTTGTGGTAGTACAAGAATATAGTGTGAACTCTATGCATCTGAAGAGGCAGCCGTGTGGCATAGTGGTTAAGAAGCAGGATTCATAACATAAAGGTTGCGGGTTCAAAACCCTGCTGGGGCACTACTGCTGTACCCTTGGGTAAAGTACTTAAGCCACAATTGCCTCAGTAAATATCCAACTGTATAAATGGACAACATTGTAAAAAAAAAACTGCAACAGATGTAAGTTGCTCTGGATAAGAGCATCTGCTAAATGCCTGCAATGTAATGTAATGAAGTCAGCCATTTTTATTGCTCGGGAAGCGGACTGACCCGCGGGTTTGGTCCTGGAGAAGACGAAGGCGGCGGCGCTGCAGTGCTGGACCTCGTGGTTGCAGGCGTGGATGTCGATGCGGTAGACGGTGAAGGCCTGCAGGCTGGAGATCTCCGTCCACTCCCGCCCGAACACCTTGGTTTCGTTGAACTCGTACTCGCGGTACGGCGGCTCCCCGTACGTGCTGTTGCCCTCCGGCCCCGTGGCGTTCCCGCCCGCGCTCCGCAGCAGGGTGGCATTGGCCACCGCAAAGAGGTCCCTGCGCCGGCGGTCTGGAGGCCTGAGGGAGGAGGGGGCAACACAGAGTGCGGGAGTCTGAGTCAACGGAGAGTCAAAGGTCCCCCACACAGACAGGGGGCAGCAGTGAGGGCGAAAGCTCGGTGAAAAGAGTGAATCAGAAGAAGAAGAGAAAGCAGGAAGTGACGATCACTCAGAAACAGGAAGCAGGACAGGGCTACAACATCGTCCAGTGATATAAAGCCAACTCCCTTCTCACACACTATGCCTCACTGGTACACACCACTAAGGCCTAAAGGGACGAACGTCTCTGAAAGGGATCAGGTCACAGAGAGAAACGAATGAAAAGAGAGTTAAAACAGAGAGAAGAGAAATGGTCGCTTAGCCAGCTGTTGCAGCACAGCCTTGGATATCTCTGGTAGCGCACTACAAACAGCCACACACGCACACACAAATACACGTGTATACACACACGCACAGAGGCGACTTCACCAACGCCACCTTCTCACACTAGCCAGAGCAGTTCCAACCAAATTCACATACAGCTAACACGGACAACAAACACCAAACTCCACTAGGCTGCAAAGGAGGAGTTCCTGTGTTTCTGCACAAGGATATACTGGGGCCGAAAAGCAGTTTTTCATCTGCCCTTATGGAGAACATGGCACCGCGCTACATGAGAACCATAAACTGTCTAACGTCACGATAACACCCAGATGCCGCTGCTGGTTTTTACATGTCTGCAGCCATTTGCAAGTCTTCCCTGCAGGGCTGCGTGTGTGCGATGGGGTCACAGGGTGAGGCAGACATGTGTAAAGCATACTTCTACACAGACCCAACAGCCTCTTCTTCCCCAAAGGCCCCAGTCTGAGCAGCGTACTCCGTGTTACCTTACCGCCCTTATCGATGAAGCCAGCCAGCCCCCGTCTGAGAGGCAGCTGTGCTCCGTTCATGTGAAGGTTTAGGCTCTCACTGCCTGGCCTGCAACAGGCCACTTCTCAAACTCTAACCCTCCACAATCCTTGCAGTATTTGTCTATATGTGCACATGCTCAACGGCAGTGTAGCATAGTAGGAGGGAGCAGGGCTTGTAACCAAAAAGTTGCTGGTTTGATTCCCTGCAGAAGCGTTGCTGCTATACCCTTGGGCAAGGTACTTAACCCAGAACTGCCTCAGTAAAACATCCAGCTGTATAAATGGATAATGTAAAAACTATATTCTACGTAGGTTGCTCTGGATAAGAGCATCTGCTAAATGACATTGTGTCAATAAATGTATTGCGACATTCTGAAGATAGCAGAAAGATGAGCTTGACAATAAACAATTATCACCCACACTTCACTGGCAAATGCCAAACTATACACAAAATTTTCTTTCAGATTTTCTTAAACATAGAACAAAGAGTGGGATCAATTGCTAATGTGTCCACTTTTCCTATCCTATCTGATGAATAATGGACAGAATGAAAGAAACATGTGATGGAAGTGTATGGATGGATATTCATATATATATATAAACAATACATATACGAATAAAACACCAAAGCAGCGCTCACTCCAAAAGTGCACCATTGCAGAGAGAGGACCGCGATGCCCAGTGATCACACAGAGACAGCAACAGCAGCCCACCACACACCACGAGGGCGACTCCACAACATAGCGGAACCCCCGTGGGGCGCGCCAGGGCGCGGGCGGAGCGGCCTTACCTAGGGTCGCCCTTAAGAGACGTGTAGCGATTGGCTCGCTCGGGATCTCTGCAAGAATCCAACAATCAGCCTACATAACACAGCGTTCTGCTACAGCAAAACCCCACACAATCAGAGACAAAAGACTAGGGGGAGGACAGACCTTCAAAATAACGAAGAAGAGAGGGTTAGTGCATGACCCCTTCTGGTGAAATTAAGACAGTCAGGGCTGTAGGAAATGACAGTGAGATCATAAAATAAAAACCTTAACAGGCACAAACACAAAGGAAACGCAGAACAAAGACACATTGATCTGGACTCGCTGCATTGTAATGGTTCTGTCATTGCGAAGCGCTGGTGTGAATCAGAAAATATGGCGGAGCTGGGGTTACGCTGGTGTCACAGGAATAATGCTGCATTCTGCTCACGCTCAAACAATGATCCGGTTTGCCGCAGGACAAACCACTGCGTCCGTGTGCATGAGTGTGTGAGAGCGAGCGTGAGCATGAGCGTGTGCGTGACTCTGTGTGTGTGTGTGTGTGTGTGTGTGTGTGTGTGTGTATGAGCGTGCGAGTGAGATAGTGTTAGTGTGTGTCTGTGTGCGTGTATGTGCGAGAGTTCGTGCATGTGTCACACTGTCTAATTAAGGAGACGGAGGTGGAAACAGGAGCTCATTTCATGGATATGAGGTCACCCCTTTCCCAGCGTGCCGCGGTCACGTCCAGACAAGCTCCTGCTCCGAGATAGCGAGGGCCCGTCCGTGAGAATGAGCTCACTCCGCGCCCGTCAGGCCCGCAGCGGCCTCCCTATATGACTAACCCCAAAACAGAGGAAGGGAACGGAGCGTTCCGTCACGCCGAATTCCGTAATATTTTGATCAAGGATCAGATCTGATGGTCTAGACAAAATAATCCACATGCAGGAAAGATTAGAGAGCCGCTCGGTCTTCGGCCCAACAGATGGCCCATGTCAGTTCTGAATCAAAACACTTTTGTTTTTTTTTTTTGTTGTTTTTTTAAATCGGGTGAGCCACAAAAATCAATCTTGGGCTCAACCATGAAGCAGATTTTGATTGGTTTCATATGGAATGACCCACATGAATAAATTACTACAACTGCATGAGCAAATGCTTGTGTCTTGCACATATGGGTATTTGGTCAGATATGAATGCCTGTCAATGTTCTTTGATAGCTGTTCCATCTGTAATGTATGCAGGACGTAAATATAGACCCGATAAAGCGGGATCCTGTTCTGGCCCGACACCGAGTGTTTGACTTGATACCCAAGGGAACACCGCGTGTACCGTAAGTACAGACTCGCTGAAACACACACGCTCGCACAGACCTGTAAGAAACCAGTGTGCGAGAGTGTCCTTGGCAACTTCCATCGCAGTACACTCAGTTAGGCCTGGTGAGGGGTAGGGCTTTCTGCGCTGGCCACATGAAGAACAGGGAACTCCCAAACAAGCATTCTGTGTGGTGCATTTCAATGGAATCGAAAGCATTCGAGAGCCCGACTGGCTTTCACCCTTGACCAATCGGAGTGTTGAAAACGGACAGTGGGGCGGAGCCGGGGCTGGTGGGGGGTGACATCTGCGCCCGCCGCGGAGCGGGAGAGCACGGGCGGCCGCGGGACTGGCAGAGCGCGGGCTCTTTATTTATCCCCGGCGAGAGCACCGCCCGCGTCTGCGCCAGGGCAAACTCTGCCTCGGGGCTGCCGGCCTATCCTCACATGAACCGGAGAGGACTCGCCTGCACCCTCTCCCTCCCTCCCTCCCTCTTTCTCTCTCCGTCCCTCAGTAGGTCATTGCTGTGACTGTCACTGCTTTTTCCCCACTGCACCGATCTGCCCTCACCTTCTCTCTCTCATTCTACCTGCACGTTCAGACGCACTACACAAAAAACACAGCAATTAACCAATTACATCTCTCCCATGGCTGGAATTGGCAGCTTCACAGACTTTTTAAAAGCGGGTTGGAGGCAGAGAGGCAGAGCAGAATATAATAAGGGCGGGTCCCAGGTGCCACTCAGTAAGCAGGTCTCACTTGCTCTTGTAGGACGGGCATGCCTGTTGTGTCGGGTGCCACTGTGAGAGATGCCCGGTTTGGAGGGAGAGGGCTCCTGGACTCGAGCAGACGCTGATTGGGGCTTCCCAGCCTCTCTCCCTCGGTCTGCGCAGCCCAGCCGGCTGGGATCTTCCCGTTATTTCATTAATATAACAGATGGCTTAGCTGTGCATTTCCTGGCAGCCGGTCACTCCCAACAGCAGCGCTGACAAGGGTGGGGTGGGGGGGCAGAGGATGGAAAACATTTCCTCTTCTTAAGTTTCTTTTTTTTTTTGCCGCTCCCTCCTTCCCCCTCTCTCTCTCTCTCTCTCTCTCTGCTGCTGCTGCTCTCTAAATCCTGAACTTTTTAACTTGTTAGAAGCTCAAAGGCACTTCCCTCAAGTGCTCCGTTTCCAATTAGGCTGGTTATGCCAGCTGGTGGGTCAGAGCACACACTACAGTGCCTCTTAGTGGCCTGACAGCTTTCTGCCGCCTGCCGTTTTCCTACACAGCTACACCAAGATGAACGACCTGAGGAAAACAAAGAAAGAAACTCGCTGCACTCTCAGGGGGTTGGGGGGGGGGGGGGGGGGGTTAGCTTGGGGGTTCAACACAAATTTTCGTACCTAAAGAAATACTGTTTTAATACTGAGTCCCTCCTGCAGCAGGGAGGAAAACAAACTGGCATCATAACGCTGCATAAATGCATGAGTGTGGCCCGAATGGCGCTCGCCATCAGAGCAGGCTGTCAGGTCTGCGGATGAGGGAAAGATCCAACCGGCAGGGAAATGATACCGAGAAGACTGCAGAAGAGGTGTTCTCAAGAGCACATTATAGGGAAAAAGATCTAATAAATAAATAAGTAATAGGTGTCCAGAGAACTCCGTCAGGACAGAACTGCGTTAAAAACACAGAGGTGCATCTGTGACGGGGAGGTCTGTCCCCTCGCACGCTTAGCGGTGATCATACTCTGAACCGTCTTTTCACACGAGCGCCGGGTTCGAAGGCAACCGGTGCCAGCCGGCGTGGGGGGCTTCCCAGCCCCAGCCCTCTCTCACCCCCCCCCCCCCCCCCCCCCCACAGCTCGGTGCGAGGCGAGGAATGACCTGCCGCTATGCCTGCCATCTGGCAGACGGAGACAAGCGGACCGAGTTCACCTGAGAGCGGCTCGATTTCCAAACGCAATCAGGGCTCTCCTTTAGCGCTGCGGAGGGGAGGAGGCTCTGAAGCCAGGAAACATCCGCAGCCACCAGCAAGGTAAAGGGAGGTAATGCGTTTCAGATGTCACTCCCAGTTCTCTTCCTGGCGAGCGGGGCTCAACGTGCTGCACCTTTACGGGCCAGGCAGAAAGGCTTAATGCCTTGCTTCTAGGGGGGAGGACGGAGAGCGAGCCTGAAGCCCTCCTCTGTGTACCCCCGCAATCGTCTCCTGCCTGCGCTGAAGTGCCCCCCTCCGAAACCTCCTGTTCAGCTCCCGTCAGCACCATGTCGGAAAAATTGCACCCCGTAACTGCATCTTGTCTTGTGGACTCCTTAACATTTGAGTTAAGCAGCCCAGAGGTCTCTGAGCTCAACCCCCCGATAATTACAGTGAGAAACAAAAGGAGGAACCTGCGTGTGAGCCGTGCCATCCCCCCCCCGTCCCGTCCCCCTCCCCGACACCGCCCACCCAGCTCACCTGGGCGTGAAGATGGAGTTGTGCAGGAAGTTCTCGAAGACTTTGCGGTAGGAGGCGTCCTCCGCCTCGGCCTTCAGGTCGTCCACCGTCTTCGGGCAGGGGCAGCAGGGCCCTTTGTCTGCCCCGCCCGCGTCCGATTTGGTGGGCTTGGTGTCCTCTTCCATCTCCACCACGCCCGTGGCAGAGATCCTGATGGGGATCTTCAGCTCTGCGCAAAGGACATAGTGTTTTCGTTTTTTTTTACCTGACCGTTACTTAACCACGAAAGTTGACTGAAAACTCAGCTCTCTTACAATGACAAACTGGGGAAATCAAGGTGAGTATGGATTGCTTGCCAATCATTTAAAAAGAGGGGGTTAGGCAGCCAGATGTGAATGTGACCAGGATATCAAGGTTAACACCCCTCCTCTTTCCCTATGTGCTACGGGATCATTACACGCAGGGAGACAGTAACTCGGTTTAACATCTCATCAGAAAGACGCAACCATACAGGCCAGTACCGATGTGGATAACCTTACCACGTAAACCCATTTACACTGACTCCAATGTGCCTAATGGTGCCTTACGTCTGCCCTACGTCCGAGGGACACACAGGTCAGCCGTCAGCAGCGGGCTGTCCTTTGTGTCCACGGCCCAGCAGGGGAGGCTCACCTTTGGAGCAGTAGTTGTGAAGGTACAGCTCCTTGTCTTCTGGCTGCTGTTGCCAGCGGACCAGGTAGTAGGTGAGGTTCCCGTTGGGGGAGATGGGGGGCGACCACTTCACCAGCAGCTTGGAGGAGGAGTTGGAGTAGGAGCGAACGTCCAAAGGCATCGAAGGCTCTGGAACGCCAACGAAAAAAACACACAGGGAAGCTTCCACAGTTACCCTCTGGTATTTCTGGCAAGATCGAACACGGGCCAAGTAGCTGAAACCTTCAAAATATCTCGGATAAATCCCGTTGACGCAGTCTGTACATTCCAGGCGGTGTCTGCTGGAGAACATATAGGTGAAAAACATTACCCCGAAGCATAACAGTGTGAGAACTGAGCTCACAGCCGGGGGGCTTGCTGGTTCACATCTGGGTCAGTCGGTCACAGTTGTTGCATTTTGAGCAAACTGATTCAGTGTATATGAGCCTCTACAAAAACCTCTTTCAGCTTATAGACTGGCAAGTTATTTGCAAGTGCAAAGCGGAGAAACTCGCACACCAGGCCTGCCATTACAATTAGCAATATAAACAACAAAGCCAAGTTACACTAAATAATTTGGGACACATTACATCACAGAAACTGAGCAAGCGCTATTCCAAACCCACGCTACTCAGAGGTTTCCTGAGTTCTTTCCTATAACTTTGTCCTGAGTTTTCTTTTTTTTTCATCTAACCGTCTGAAGAGAATGAGGTCTTTCAAACTTTGTGCTTCACACTCTAAAATGCTGAAGTGTGAGGGTGTAAGACTTCGTGCTGCACTGGATACGGCTCTCTGCTGAGCGAAGGAGACAGGTAATAAAAAACAGGTGGCCTGTGGCTGTGAGTTACCTGAAGGGTTGGTGCGGATGTAGACCACCTCGCTCTTGGCGCCCAGCATGTGGTTGTCCTCCACCACCAGGGTGATGGCCTTGACGAAGATGGCGTACTGCGTCCAGGGCTTCAGTGGGGACAGCAGCACCCCGGGGTCCATGTCCTTGTCCTGGGGAAGGTCCACGTCCACCATGTTCCAGCTGTTGGAGCCGCACCCGTCCTGACCGTCAAACTCCGTAATGTTCTGGAAGGGTCTGGAAGGGGGCAAGACCAAACAACCTTGGCACGCACGAACTTAAACACGCTTTGAGGGAGATGTGGAGTCAGAATCCTCTCACCATAAGCTCAGACTACTTTGTAATTACTATATGCTTAATATTCATGTATTTAGATCATATAAACTACAAAAGCTACTCACGCTTCCTTGTAGTAAACTATAAAGGTAATGAGGTCCCTGTAATCCGGAGGCCGGTAGCGTTCCCAGGTCAGTTTGATCCTGTTGCTCACGGTACTGTTAGACTTGAACTTGATGATGTGACTCTCACCTGGAAAGAACAAACACTTCCTTTCACATTTGGTGCATCTACACATAACACCTTTCATTTGCATCTGGGAAACAGTGTGCCGTGGACTGTTAAAGGAGTCCAACTGTAAATTCTGCATTCTGAGAGAGAGAGCAGATTTGACTCTGAACAAGCCACTTTCTAAAGACTTACTATGAATCCCAGTGTGAATTGCCAAATAAATGTAAGCCCAATGGATCCGTTTAAGTCCCGCCGCATGAAAGCCTCGGCAGTTACGCTCTCGGAAAAACACAGCCACGTTACTGCAGCGATTATCGTCCTATTTTCACACTAATTCATTTCCAGCGCTGAGGTCTGCTGTCTGAATGGAGAAAGCAGCCATTTCCGCCACACGCTCACAAAAGACACACTGTTTCAAAAATAATTTATAAACACAATTATTAGTAACTGGATTCCTGACGAGTCAGGGGTAACTCCACAAGTAAAAGCATCTTTCCTTTCGCTATGATGGGGCTGTTATGTTTGAAAGAGTGTTGCCGGGCACATTACTGTGTAGAGCTTTAAGACCTGTATCATAGGGTTGACTACATTTAGCAGGTACTCAATGGTACTAAGCGGGCGAGGTTGCACATGTTTTACAGAAAAATTGTTCCAGTGTGTCTTCGTGTGGGTGTGTCTCTAAATGGGAGTCTAGCGTGTGAATCTGGTATCTGTGAGACTGAGCGGGTATGCGCACATGCACACGAGTGTGGATTTCAGGATGTGACAGCTCCTGTTAAGAGGTACGCTCAACAAGCAGAAAGTTTATAGGATTGCTGTCGGCCTCATTTGGCATGCAATGTATGTCTGTTGTAGAGAGTACATTCTGTGTTATGTAGGTCCTATTGGTCATCTCCCAAACCAATTAATATTGCTAACAGGACTCATTTTGTAACCTACAAGATGACAATAACAGCAGCAATGCAACAAGCTGTATATACGGTTGAGTACATGTGACATGTTCTGCATACTTTCACGTGCAGACCAATCAATGAGGGTTTAGCCCACAGGTCGGCCAGTAGAAGACAGTTGGCTCTACTCACAGCTGGCTCGGTCTCCGTTGTTGCGGAAGTCGTACTCCTCAAACTTCTCCGTGATGCCAGTCTTGTCCCACATCTTGCGGATTTCGGACATGCACAGCTTGGGGTTGAAGCGGAAGAACAGCTTCCCAGCCCTGATGGTCAGGTTGTGCTGGGTCCAGTCCCACAGGTACTGGAGGTGCTGGTTATCCAGCGCAGAGAAGGCGTACATTCTGGCCAAGGACAAAACGAGACAAGTCAGTAACTACTGTATGTGCATCGGAGTTCCTTTAACCTGAGTGAGCTTCTGAACATCCACAACAGAAAGCCCCTTCACCCCCTAACGGCAACACAACAGCTTTGAATTCATGAAATGTCTGCAAATGAACTATGTGTGAGCAGTACTGTGACATCACACACTACTTATACTACCTTGATTCGTTCTGAAAGAGCAGCATACTCCTCGGCATCCACTAGGGGGCAGACGTGTGGATACTTCTTCCATAAGTTCCAACATATTGCCTATTGCCTATTCTAAGACAAAATTCACAGGCGCTACTGACAAAATGATCTCTGGGTGTACTGTTCACAAAACTAGCCTTCCTTGTTTTAACCAAAGCGGGAAGGGGGAGGGGCCTTTTGTTTCTTTTTTTGTAACAGGAAGTTAATATTTCATTTACCGCCACCCAATGGTGCATGGGGAACCGCTGTGAAGGCTGATTACAGTTACTAATGCTGAGAGGTGTATTTGGATACGCAACCATCCCTTGAGCTAATCAAATCTGTTGCGCTGTTTTGGACGATGATGACTGCGAAATCCGTAGCAGACCTGCGCTCGTTACATAAAGTACACAATGTAGAGACGTGCTGACACGGCGCTGGAATAGCGGAGAGAAAGAACAATGGACTCTTCAGTGATCAAATGTTCCGACGGTGGCCGGGCTTCAACGAGATCGGTCGGGTTTTTGCACAAAGGAGAGCACAGAATGCTCAGTGGAAACGATCGCATTTCTCTCTGCGGGTCTGCTAATTCCGAGCCCCGCGCGAGACCACTGGGTTTGTGTGGAAACCGCGCCGAGCGGGCCGGCCTGGGAGCAGGGCGCTATAACTTTAACGGACTTTGTTCCATTGAACCCTCAGGAATGCGTGGAATCCGAGCCCTCGTCAGTAGCATTCTTGTGTCTGTAACCCTACCCTGGGAGAGACAACAACTCGAGGGGCAAAGGCCTTCCCATGACCCCCCCTCCGCCATCTTTGGAGGCTTTCCAGTCAGGCTGGTGACACAGTGGCCATCTGTGGCTCTTTATGAGTGTTTCTGAGGGTTGAAACAGCAGGGGAAAAGCCCTCCTGGCACCGCTGTGTCCACTTGTATCTCTTTCTGGCTCTTTGGACTTCAGTTACCCGAAGGCTAATACACTGTGGACACAGTTTGCACAAATACCAAAACGTGGAAGCTAGTTTGCCTGCTGGTTGACAGACCTTTCAACTTTGTGAATCTGTGAGTATCCCTGGCGGATCACCAATCAGACTTAAACTGCAGTCGGGGGGAGCAAAGCTTTATTTATCTTCCTTTAATTTGCACTTTCCCCAAACAGACGAAGGCTGCGGCTTTTCAACAGCGTTACTGGATCTGACATGTGAACTGGAGTAAGGTGAGAGAAGCACACTGGCGCCATTCCCGAGAATAATGTTATTCCTCCTCTCTGTCCTCTGGTCGGGACGCTGCAACAGAAACAGAACAGAACCGTTCTGTCTGCCCCTCCCCCCCCTCCCCGTTCCGCGCGCATTCCGTCAAAACCAACATTCTACTCCATCCACGTGTTCCTATGGAGACACTCGCAACCAAATAAGGCATCCGCATCCAAGATTCTAAAGGACTGAAAATTCCTCGGAACAAACCGCTCTCATCTCTCCCTCCTCCTCTGTGTATGTTTTTGGGGGGGGGGGGGGGGGGGACAGGAGTAAAGCGATAAGAAGATAAAGCTCGAGGGTTAGTGCTGATCCCCATACAAGGCACTCATCAACGCCGCGCGGCTAACATACAGCTGTGCGCCGGGTGCAAACCCATCAATGTGAAAATACCGGTTTAACGCCCCCGCCTGCCCTTCCCCTCCCCCGTGTGCTAGAAGGACCCCTCGTTCCCTTAAGTGGCCCGAGCGCAGAAAGACTCGTCTGTTCTCTCTCTAATTACAGCTGCTGTGCTGTCACCAGGCTCATCCTTGTCCACTGGACTGAAACATCAAAAGTGCCATTTTACTTTTTCTTTTTTTTTTTTTTTTAAACCGTACATCCAAATGCTGCTTGCCTTAGGAAGCGAAGACACGTGCGTAACAATGAATTTGCTAGAAGACCAGAGAGAGTTACAGGTACCAGTGTAACACAAACACGCTGACAAATGCTCTAACTGTGACGCCGCCTCATCCGTAACCCGAGATGGCAGACTCTCCTTTCTTTCAGCTGGACGTTCTGTCCCTGTGTTGTTGAACCTGAAATCCTACCACTGGAACTGCTTAGGCTCAACCAATTTAACAGTGACAGCAACTTCTTTGCCTGCACAGGAAAGGAGACAGAGCGTGTGGTCTCCCCAGCGGTAAAACTGTCTCTGCTCAGACAGAGAAGACGAGCGGCCGTACCCGTCCATGAGCTCCTCCCCATTGATGTAGCGCAGGCTCTTGAGGAAGGAGAGCGAGCCCAGCGTGTGGGAGTGGCGTATCCTGACGTAGCCCGTCACCGTCTGGATCAGGCCCATGAAGCTCTCCAGCTCTGACGCGATGTTATCTGGGGAGGGGAGTGGAAAAGGGCCGTGAGGAGAGCAAACAAGCTGTTCAAACAGCGCCGCTGAAAGCCCATTGATGTGGGAACGGCCCCGCCGGCTGGCAGCCCTACCCCCCCGCCCCCCCCCCCGAGAGCGTCATCCTCGAGTGGCTGACTCTCAGCCCGGCTGCACGTATCCAAACTGCCTAAGGTACGTGCCTGAGCTGAGGCGAATCGAAGTGGCAAATAAATTAAACCGGGGTGTACGTAATGCAGCAGAGGACAAGTTAAACATCCATTTATTTAAAAGCCACAACGGCTGTCCATTAACGCATTAAGAACTTCTTTATGTTCTGAGGCCCGACGCTGTGGGTGGCCGTTTGCCTCTGCTTTATATTGCCTTGTATTTGTGACTGTGTGTGTGTGTGTGTGTGCGCACGCGTGTGTGCCAGTGTCTACATAGTTGGTATATGTCTGCCTTTGTGTGTATTCATCTTGGAGACAGCACATGTGTGGAATGTTTGTATATATGTGAATCTGTATGTATGCGCGTGAGCAGAAAGGAAAGGGGAGGGCCAGTGAGCGCCCCCTGCTGGACCGCTGCACTTACTGCCTCGGCGGATGTTGATGTGCAGGTTGCCCTTGATGACGGTGCAGCCCTTGAGGGACTGAGCGGCGTCCACGGAGTCGATGATCTTCTCGTCGCAGATTTTGTCACAAAGTCCGTCGCAGGCGCTGCAGAACATACTGAGAGAGGCAGACGGGACCGGGGGGGGGGGGAGAGACGCAGTCAAGGACGGCCCAAGAGCACACACACGAAACCCTCCGCAAGCGCCAAGGAGCCCGGGCGGGACAACAAGGCCGGCGCACCCTCGCTCCGCAAATTCCACACACTCGGGAGGCTGTTTTGTCTTGTTTTTGTTTGGCCTGCAAGGTCACTCGCACTCCGCGTGGCACACAGAGCTCCCAGTCCTCGCTTGACCCCCGAATTGTTTTCTGAGAGCTGGGACCGTCGAGGGGGACTTAAGACAAACACAGGGCCCGAACATTCCGCCGGCAGAGACACAACAGGAAGAGCACGCGCACAGCCGCAATATTTATAAGCTATCCCAGGTCACAGGAACCAAAACGCACCCCTTCTATTCACCAGAGCACGCCGGCTACAGTAATCTCCATAGGTATTGTATGTGCTTAAGTTTAAACCTCATCTACAGATAGGCTTAAAATATTTGCTAATAGATTTACACGTCACATCCTACTCAGGAAACGGCGATATATATTACGGCGTAGTCTCTGAAAGGCCTTTTAACAGGCTTAATGAATTACACATAGCTGGGACCGCCGTGCATTCTTGCTTGTTTTCACCCCATACCGGGATATGCCAGATCATTTTCACTGTCAATTAACAGCAGAGCATCTCAACATCCCAGAAACCCAGGCGGCTCTCATAATATGCCTTGACTCAACCATCCTTGACTTTTCACCAGAACTGTCGAAGAGCACTAGGTAAAAACAATGGTCAACAAAACTAAAGAATGTGCATATAAGCTACATAAAGCTTTCATAAGCACGCCATAATGTCTTCGTAAGCACTACGGAAGCATTAATAAACAGTTACGCTAGCATATGTGGTCTATGATAGCATGTGCCATATCACGGCAACATTACCATAACATACCAATCCATGTGCATACTGAATGACCTACCCTGTTGGCATATGCTTTTATGAAGGTGTTACGTCAGGCTTATGAAGGCTTTATCTAGCTCTTGTGCAGTATCACTCAACGAAGCGCTGTGAAACTGTTCAGTGGTACAGAGTTACTGCAAGGTAGCTGAGACAGAAGGCAGGACGGCTCCTCTCACCTCTGGCTCTCGTTGCGGGTGAATCCCGAGGGACAGTCCGGGATGCACTCCCCGCCGTGGATGACGAAGCGGTCGAAGTCGCTGGGCAGGTGCACCTTGGAGCACTCGTCCATGGTGATGCAGCGCCAGCCCTCGAACTTGTAGGTGTCGGGCGGGCAGTCGGGCACGCAGTGGCCCTCGTGGTAGTAGTGCAGGCAGGCGGCGCAGGCCGCGTCGCTGCCGGGCTCCGCGCAGCTGCCCAGGCACTGCGGGTGGCAGCACTCGCCCAATTCCGTGCACGCCCGCTTCTCACATTTCTCAGGGCACACTGCGGGAGACAAGAGGAAGGGAAGGGAGGGGGTTAATGACGCCCTGCTGGGGCAGCACTGACCTCGACTTCAACAGAGGCTCCACGGTGAGGATCGCAGCACGAGGGAGGTTTCCTGTTCCCGTATCTCACGTTTCTTTGGGCTTTATTTACGGCTGAGCTTGAGCTTCCTGCGTTCGCCTAACAGAACGTGCCCTCCTTGTTGAAAATATTAACTGGCGTCTGATAAGATGAGATAGAAGGATCGCAGGACTGGATAAGCGTTTGAGATGCCGCGCGGCGTGGTTCCCAAGGGAGCAGGAATGAAAGCTGGATGGAAACGTCACGGCTTTGCTGCGCGCTTCGAGGAGGCTAACAGAGGCTGGCGTGGGACAGCGGGGTCTCCTGACGCCACAGGCGGACGGTCGCGGTCGCGTCCCGACAGCGGGACCGGGTCCCAGTTTCAGGGAAGCCTCGCCACACTCCACACGCCGGAGGAGGGGAGATAAGAAGGCTGGAAAGCAGGAGCGGGAGTGGGAGCGGGAGCCGGGGCCGGGCCGGGGCCGGCGCGGAGGGAGCGGTGTGCAGCCAGAGCGTGGGGTGTTTGCAGAGGGCCAGCTCTCAACTGTGCCAGCCTTGTTAGTCAACTGCTGAGCTGGCCGCGCTGGAGCTAAATATTATTGCTGCTGGGGACTATTAAGGGAATTGGGAGAGGGGAACAGAGCGAGAGTCTCGCCAGCAGATGGGCTGCTGCCGGTCCCAGGGAAGGGAGGACGCCAACCGCGCTCTGGTGGCTGGCTCTGGTGGCCCCGGCAGCCGAGGCCTGGTCACCCCGAATCACCCGCCGCTCAAGTACCATCAGTCCGGGTTGAGCGTTTTTGGTAGCATCAACACCTAAATATCTCGCTTTGTTTTTAATAACCGACATGAACACCATCCCATAATTATGCACTATGGGATGTCCACTATAACCACTAGGTTGTCTTGGGAGGGGGAAACCCTGTTGAAAGTCATTTTGTCGATCCCATTTCAGAGAGATCTGAGAGGAAAACGATCTTAGTAGACACTGAGCTAAGGACTGTTTACAAACAAGACCTTGCTATCTAGTGAGGGCAGTTAACCGCATTCTCGGGGGAGATTTTACACAGGATGAACGCAGCATACTTCCTCTCAACACCACTGGGCTCAAGGCCAACCTACTACTGCATCTGGGATTGACAACATACTGCCGGGTCAGGTCAGTTTGCTGCGGAAAGCACCTATGGGCCGCCTCCGATAAAGCTGACCCACAGCTCCAAGGCAAGTCAGTGGAAGTGTGGTTACAGACATATACATACACATATGTTCAAAACTGAACAATATTCTCAGGGGTTTTGCTAACAGAAACATACAGTGCTATGCATTAAAAGTCATGCAATAAAGACATAACTTTTAATGGAACAGGCTTAAACATCTACAACCAGCCAGTCACAGCTGGGAGCTTTGCCATTAAAATCTCAAAAATAAACTAATAAATAAAAACACAAATTAACTTAATCCAACCCTGACGCTTCTTGTTGGTCTAATGATGCTGTGACTGACGAGACTTCACCATGAGGACGACACGACTCCCCAAAGCTATGTCCATCTGCTGCTGTAATCCCGCCACGAGCGTGAGAAAGGCAGCAGTAAAAGACGCTTGTGTGGAGAGTGGCAGTGTGTTTCCAGTTAAGATTTCAGCGACGCGCACGAGAAAATGCTCCATGTTTACTGTGGGCAGTCGTGGGAGTGAACCGCATCTCCTCAAAATATGCTATCAATAAATTAGGCATTCCCGACCGCACTGGTTATGACAGGGGCATACATTTCTCTGGGGGGATGAGGCTGTCTGCTATCTCTGTGGAAAGGCCCGTACCTCTGCTTTGAGTCGTGTGCCTTCCCTTCTCATACGGCTTGTTTCCGCAGTTCAGAGGTTGTGGCCTTACAAATTACACCACGTTCTGGATGCATTTTGAGCCTTTCCACAATAAATTTCAATCTGAAGTGGAGATATTCTCCCACGGGATCAGCAAAGAAAAGACTGACCAGCACTCCTTTTCTCCCATGATTAGGGAAAATTCCAGTGTGAAAGGGGTATAATGAAGGAGATGGCATTGAATATCCACTCAAAGAAAACTAAGCCGGCTTGGTGACACTGTTACACACATACTTCTGGCCACTCTCCCTGTAGGCCCACCCATATTACCTTATAGCAATATACCAATTACCAATAATACCCACAAGCCCCTTCCGCTCAAATCCAGCAGCAGCATAAACTGGTATAGGATGGTGAACTCTGATCTGTTTCTGTGTATGTGAATGTGAATGCATGTGCGTGTGAGAGAAAGAGAGAGAGAGAGAGAGAGAGAGAGAGAGAGAGAGAGAGAGAGAGAGAGCGCGAACAAGCATGCTGGAAGGGCATGGCTGTGACACAACAGCGTCTCGGGAGGCTGGCGTCTCTGCCTGAAACAGAGCCGTCAGGTAGGTGCCCTGCCCCAGCCTATAGGAGTGCCCGCCGCCCGCCAAGAGTCGCGTTACTCCGCGTCTCCTAGCAACGGGCTCCGAGCTGGCTGGCACCGCGCCCGGCGCGCTCAGGGCCAGCCAAAGTAGTGTCTGAATGAGATTTTTCAGATTTCGCTTATTACTATATACAGTAGTATCGGGAATTAGCAGGATCCCTCTGTACTGCGTTTACTGATGTAATGAATCCAAACAATGACACACACAGCAATACTCTGAGTATATATAAGGCTGGTTGTGTATGTTTCGGATTCCTCCGTTAAGTGGCGTGCCATTTGTTCACAGACAGAATGGGATTGTGTCACAAAGCGCTGCTGTGTGCTCTGTGGATGGGCTGTTGGTGGGGGGTCACTCAGCCACACTATGAATATTTAATATTGTTTTACTTAACATCGGCAGAACTAAAGCCCGTATCACTGAATGCAAGCACTGCTGAAAACCAGAGGAAAATTCACACAGACCCCACGGTTTTTTCTTTTCTTTCTAAGCAACAGTAGGGGGTGCTGGTTCTTGATATCCACATTTTCCACAACTCCTTACAATTTTTTTTTTTTTTTTAATATTGAAGTCACAATGACAAATCACAAAGCTGAGACGTGGAACTGCCACACAAAGAGTTTAACTGCAAATGAACAGAGAAATGTGGCGCTAAGTTGTCAAAATAAATGGGCAAACGGGGGGTATGCATTTCAGAACTCTTGGGCTATTTCGCTCATAACTGGATCTGGTCCAAACTGGAAAGATTTACTCACGTATCTCCTTACCACCTTCTATGCAGCAAATTCGGGCGCGGATTCGCAAAGCGGTGACGCATTTATGCGCGGATGAGCGAGCTGGAATTCACTAAGAGCAGGAACTGGAACTCGGGACTGCGCTTCCTTAAATAGCCACGCGGCCCTTGTGTTGTGGCTATTTATGGAAGGCGAGAGGCTGGAGCCGGAGCTCGGAGGGGCTCTCGCCCGCGGAGTTACGCATCATTTCCACAAATTCCTCAATGGGGAGAAATTCCCCTCGTGCCCGTGTCCTGCCTGTACCCCCCCGCTACCCATATAAGCCCAGACCGTCTCCCCCCTCCGCGACCAAACAACCGAGGTATCAAGGATACGGCGTTTTATTTATAGACATCCCGAGTGCAGGCCTATTTCCATACCCCGCTGCAGTACCCGCAGCTATGCGAGGCATTGTGGGTTCCCTCCACTTGCTGCGGGAAACTGCCGAACAAGGAAGAGGCCGTCCGGAGGAGCACTTTCGGAGCCCGTGACCCCCCCCCCCCCTCCCGCTCCTGACGTCCGAGCCGGAGATATCAGACTTCACTCTGGGGGGCTCTCCCTCGCTAACGAGCTTTCATGTATGCTAATAATGCAAAGATGGTATTAAAAGTATTAAAAGTCCCGTTCTACTACATGCTGTTTTATCATCGTTTCATATGCCCGGTGGTTAGAGAGAAAACATTTTGGTAGCTTTCTTGGTCAGATGTCACACAGTCAGAAGCTGAAGCAACAGACTCCACCCATCTTGAGGTTTGATTCTGCGAGACTTAGATGGCACTCCAAAGCAATGGAACTCTCCCTACATGGCATCTACAAGTCAAGAGCCGACACGTGGCCCGAAACACCCCTTTAGTCTTTTCTGAACCATGCCATCTTGACAATTATGCAGGGTGGCTTCTGAAACTGATGAGCCAAGCTTAGCACAGGGCATTACTCTTTCCTCATTAAAAAAAAAAAAAGATGATGACTGCACTACACAGTTTATGAACAAAAGGTAGTAACGGGAAGAAGATGCAAGACCTTTGTGTGCTGATGTGGCTCATCACCATGAAAGGGCCAAATAATTATGCTAAAGTGAAACGCAATCAGAGCTTGCAATGCACCACCACAGTTCCAACAGGTGGGATCTGTCCATTGACCGAGGCTGAGCTGTAGTCCTTCCACAACATGGCTTCCAGAGTTCACTTGTCAGGGTGTATTTCTGACGGCTGCGATTGTTCGCATTACGTATATTCTGGTTCTACACCAGAATTACACACTGTTTACCACCGAAGCCAATCGGCGGGGTTGTCCAAGCGGCTACAGATGGACCGCTCTCTAGGCTGGGTAGATATCGCTGAGCAGGGTGGCAGAGAGCGCACCAAGCCAGGCGACTGCAAAAAAACAAACAGCATGCGGCAGAGGAGAAGACTGCTGTAACGGTATGTGCCTTCCTACAGCCACCGTTTGCTGCGGAAGTTACGTCGAATATTCTCAGCGACGGAGCGAGTGTGACTGGCGCTGGGCAGTAGGTTGGTACTAGATGGCGAGGGCCTCGCTCCCATGATGACAGAGATGGAGCTGATCTGAGGCCATCTCTGCCTCAACCCCAGGGTGTGGGGGCTGCTGCAAAGCATCACGAGCGGATCTTAGGGAGTCAAAAAACGCTAACGGACAGAGGGGCGGCCGAGCATCCTTATTTTAGGGGAACAATTTCAGACACTTATGGCATTTGACAAAACACGCCCTTCTCGCTTTTGTTTCTGATTTGCGCGGATTGCATCAAGTTGATCAAGTCTAATAAGACCTGCAGTGGTGAGCTGGCAGCCCCCCCCCCCCTTTTAAATATTGCTTTAGCAGAATGGCATTCTGAACATTGACCCACTTTGTTGTTTTTTTTCCCCTCTTTCTTTTTTTTCCCCAATTTTGTTATTCAGTTCCTTCTGTTCTGAGCCAGTCTCGCTATGTGAGAAATCCCCAGAATGTTCCTGCCAGGAGAATAATCAGACAGCAGAATGTTAATCCCTTTGTCCCCTACACCAGTAACAGGACATTGCTAATGAGACTCGCAGGAACACACGGGAAAACAGGGGATTTGGAGCTGTACGGGAAATAGAAAATATTATTTTCAAAACAGTTATAAAAAAAGAAACAAGGACACGTACACTGTGTTTATTGTGAGAAAAGGTTTGTCTAAGGTGCAAATAGCGGGCACGTTGTGTTGTGTTAAGTACTTCTTAATGTACTGTTTGCCCTCTTCAAAGCCCCCAGCTGGTAAGAGTGATGGGTATGAGTTTCAAAGTTAAAGTTTAAAGAAACAAAAGAATTTCAAGCACAAATATGTGCCAGAATTTGATCAGTTCTAAATGATGAGGTCAGTGCAGTAAGGCTGAGCGGGACCTGTGGGGAAAAGGCCGTGTTTTTACCCTTCATGTGTTCTGTGGGATTGGCCTCCGTCGACCCGTTTCTGAAATTCCAGGTTATGGATTAACAGGCTTTGAGAGTCGGCCTTTCAGGTCCACAGTTCTGGAACCCTCTGATTACAAAGACATTTAATCGCAGTTCTGCAGGGCAGCCAAAACTTCAGTGAACAGAATTCCACCAAACATGCCAAAAATACCACAATCATTTCAGCTCCGAGTTCACTTCAGGCCAATCGAGCAAAATCATTAAACCAGCTTATCTAAAAAAAGGACCAGGAGGGGGGCAGTAGGGGAAAAAAACCTGTAAATGCGCAGACATTTGGCAGGTGACTTTCAATAAAAACCTCCGCTGCCCGCCAATCGTTTCTGTGAACAAAAACATGAAGGGGGGGGTAAAAAAAACAGAACAGACGTCACTCTGTAATTCCAAATGCGCATAAGGTCCTTCCTGCTCCAGGTGAAAGCATTCAAATAGTTGCGCCGGTGTCCAAACCCCCCTAAACGTGGCCACAAAGCAATCTGTTCAACAAGAAAAACGGCCCCAGTCCCTGAGTGGCCGCGCGGCCCGGCGCGGGGGATGCCGATTGGCTGAGGAGGGAGAGAGTGGCGGAATCGCGGCAGAGCTGGTGCATCTGCACCTTGGCCCACGCTCAGGCGAGAGAGTACGCAGGCTGGCCAAGGTCATGTGATCCCAGGCTGTTTGTGATCTTGGGCTGGGATCATGTGACTCCACCCCCCCCCCCCCCCCCCCCAGTCTCCCCCCCCTCACCCCCCTCCCTCTCCTCTGTCTGTCACAAACAGCTCTGACCTGATGAGGAGACGGCGCGAGTGTCTGCTTTCCGCAGCGCCAAGCCGAGCGCCACGCTGCTCTCAGAGGAGGAGAGTCGCGGGCGTTTTCCCCGCGGTGGCCCCCCGATCGCGACACCGCCGCGGGAAAAACATCGCGCCGTTTCAGAGAAGCAGTCCCTAAAAACCCCACATCCATCACCCCCCCCCCCTCCCCGGCTGGCTGAATGCCTGTCAGACCGTGGGGGCATGCGTACTACACTGTTTACAACTCAAGATAGCAGGAGAGAGCCCTTTCTAAGCCTGCGTGCATGTGCGACTGCACAGCCCTATGTCTGCTCAGAGTAAAGCAATCTGCCCACGATCTTCAGACGGCCTCTGTAAACAGATTCCTGTAGATGTTTAACCCCATTGGCGCTCGCTGCTCCTCTGCAATCGGAGGGCAAATCAAACTCAGCGTGCCTGTACGTAGCAATTTACACTGCGCCCGTCGTTTACCTCAAGGACACCTTGCGATCTGAAATACGCCGTCGCAAATGCACTCCGACGGTCAGTATGTTTGTCCCATAATGTAAGAGAATTTGCTGCATCCTGGCTGAATAACTGGTGAGTAGATCCTGCTCCATTAAACAGATGCATTTCTAACACAATAACCCAAATATGGTTGGATGAAGCCCCCACCTCTGATACACAAACGGCCCCAGACAGCAAAGCCCTTCAGGTCCATTTATGGAAGTCCGTAACGGGGGGTGGGTGTGTCTTTATTTTAATACTACTAAGGTACGACGACATTCTACAACGCCATCAAATTAATTAAAGTCGTGTACTGCACACTGCTCCGAAACAGGGCATCTGGCAAATCAGACTAGAGCTCTCCTTTGTACTGTTATAATAAGACGACAAAGGAGAACAATGGAAGGAGTGAATTATCACTGATGCTATGCAGGCTCTCAGCCATGACTGTGAAGCATGGGTTGAAGCAGCCAGGCTGGTAAACAGAGGCTGCAGCAATGACAACAACAACAACAATACGACTCAAAGGAGGAGGCTCGGTGTCTGCCCCCCCAGCCCCCCCCCCCCCCCCACCACCCTCATTCCCCCTAAATGTGAATCCTTGCGGGGGGGTTCCTTCCTGTTTTCCCTCTGCTACAGACTACCATCTACCATAAGCAGGCTACCATCACATCAAAGACGGCTGTATCAAAAACAATGCTGTAAAGAGACATCTAACTGCATGCATAATCAGAGCAGTTTTGACTGATGCGTTGAAAGGAATGACAGAATGATCCAGGTACGGTTTGAGCAGTTTTAGAAACAACCACAGCATAGCCTCGTGCCCACCCACTTGTGTGTTGAAATAACACACATAATTGTTTTGACAGTACCTGAAAACGAATAAAACGGTTAACATTTCAAACACATGAGGGCATTCCTATTATGACAGCTAATGCGAAACAAAAAAAAAAAAGATTTAAGTGAAATTATTTGTTCATTTTCTTCAGGCAATGAGCATGTCACCATTCAGAAATGGCCATCGGAAGCTAAAGTTCACATCTGACAGACAGAGGACACGGGTCCTCTCTGGCAACTTGAACGTTATAGAGAACACAGAGTTGCTTTGCAATCTGATCAATTAAATTATAAACTACTTAATTGTCATTTAAATCTGATTTCACAAACAGGAATAGCCTGTAATATCAAATTTCCATCATAAAGTAGCTATGGTTATTTGCTGTTTACAAACGCTTCCCCATCACACATTTAGAGATGCTAATTTATCTGCAGTTGTACCAATATCAAATTATGGCAAACATGCAACATCTTATTATTTCTTTGATAGGCATACACATTACAAATATTATTATTCGGTATTTATCTTTCATTTCAACTTAAGCACATTTTCTTGTTTGGAATCCTTGGTACGGGCAGTTATATTGGTGTCTTGTTTATCTTTTTCTATGGGGGGTTACATAAAATAGCTGCAGTGCCAATCCGGTCCGACACGAGCGAACTCCATTCCAGAAATTCCACGATGCCTTGTTACAAATAATTCATACCGGAGCCTGGGCTATCATTCTAAATAAGAGCGCATTGTAACAGAGGAGGGGGGGGATGATTCAGGTCACAGCACCAGGTAGGAAAACACCAGCTTTAGCACAAGAATGCCCTACATTAAGGCATGATAGCATCGTTTCTCGCCGGCCGAGCTCCGTGCCACTCGCATTGAAACGACTGCAATGGGATGAGGACACGGAAAACACGGGCTGAAAAGGTGTAGCGTTCGCCACCGAGTGTGTGAATGAAGACGCTGGGCTTGCGTCGTACACCCCTCCGCCTCTGCGCATCTCCGCAGTCCGTTTACTATCGCGACGCCACCGTGTACCAGCCGGGCGCCTACGTACACAGGAGCAAACGCCTCGGCGAACCCATTTAGCACACGTAAGTTAGGTTGTTTTTGAAGGATAACAAGAAATAAGCATATAAAAATAAAACAAACACGCGCAGTGATATAAGATCACGCTTAAATCAGTCTGATTTTTGCTACCTTTTACACATAATTGCCAACGATTTTTAAAAACCTTCATCAGGCCTGCTAAATGTATTCAATAACCCTTCTACCGAGCGAAATTTTCACCCAAATGCCAACCGCGATTATTAATCCAATAACTTACATGAGCATGATCATGGTTACAATTATTATTGTGCATTATTATTATTGCTGCTATAATGAATTCGCCATCAGCATCGTCATCAAAATGACGCGTTACTGCTAGTGCCGTGCCTGACTCCACCGTGCTGGGCTGGGGTGCCCAAGTCATTCTGATCATCTGGTTATATGGGTGGGGGTGCGAGTGCAGCTGGGTGGAAATGCTTTCGGACCAATCGCGGGCGAGAATGGGAGGGTCTGCATGATTGGCATGTTATTGAGTCTGGAGTAGAAATCTGGTAAACAAGTCCCTCTAGCGCGGGGGGCAGGAGGGGGAGCTGTAACCATGGTAATTAAATATCCCCCTTTTTTCCGGCTGCGGCGAGATGGTGCCATACCTGCTACGGTTTCTGTCTGATAAGACGTCTAACATCCTCGTGTTTTTTTCCCCCAACTGGAAGTCCCCGAAAACATCAAAAAATCTCCACCCATCGCAGCATCAAAAAAAAAGAGGCAGAATGCCCGTACACATTGAGAGATTCAAACGCAGGGAGCTGTCCGAGATTATGGTGTGTTTTTTTTGTTCCAGGCCTCTGGTGTAGCTGTTACAACACGATGATGAGCAGTGAAGTGAAATTCAGAAACGCCACCTTCCAGTTTTCGCCATCCCTCAGTTAAATAAGCGTCATTCCGTCTACCATTGTTGCTCGCAGTTTTCCAAAAGGACTAAGAGCCTTTTCTCCATCCCCCAATACTTAACGCTACAGTGCAAAAATGTGCTAATATAAACTCTTCCAAAAAGATTCTATGCTGTGACTCAAAAAACTTTCTAAACAAATAATATAAGCAAATCTATACACACTACTTCATATTTTTTCTATTTGCTAACGAGACAGCCTTCTTCAGCGCAACGTACTAAGGATATATAACTACCATTTATACAACTGGATATTTACTGAATAAATACCTTCACTCATTATACAGCGGCTCCGTCCCACTCGGGAACTGGACCTAGAACCTTGCGGCTACAAGAGGTTTGTTAACCACCACTCCACACTGCTGGCAATGTGTTCAATTATTCACAACAGAAGGTAAACCACAATATTAACAAACCATATATCGTTCTGGGGATTTCAAAACTGCTTGTATAGTGTCAACACTGTGTCACGGAACGCTCGCAAAATAAAAACAAAAATTATACATAATGCATAGCTAATTCATCTTTAATGTCTCGAGTTTGACTTGCACAATTTCTTTCCGCTGAGACGGTTCTATCTTTACCTCACTGTTGATGACACTAAAATATGTTTTGTTTCTTTTTTTTTGGTTAATTGTTGGTTTAGTTAAAACACTCAAAATTAGAAACAATGAAGCTGACAACTACATTTCATTTTCAAGTAATTTCTGCCCAGACTGTTTTATAATGAGAGAAAGAGAGAGGGAGTGAGTTTTATTTTTAAACTCAAACACATTTTGGAGTATTTATGCTATGGCTTTTGACATTTAGGCTATGACAGTTATTTAGCCCTTAAATGCAAAGTTAACAAGTAAATTAAATATATGTAACTGAATTTTGCAGCGGCAGTGGATTAAGTCAGACGTCTGTGCCAAAAGAAGTGATCAAATTGTCCCAACTTTTGACCTAAATCTTTTGAGCTAATCAGGCTCTTAAAATTTTATGACTATGAGTTCGACCCCTGACCTCAGAGTTCTAGCGTTTTTTGTTTTTTTAATTTCAATCCAAAGGGACCAAACTCAACAACCAATGGTTTAAACCCTGAGTTTAGGCCACTACGCTGTATCAGAACTGAAACAGCTGTTTTTCGATCTCAAAATGTGAGGGATTATGATCAGCCATTCCAGTGGTCATAGACTTAAGTGGTTGAGTGGGTTACAGTCGGAGCTTCAAACTCATACTAAGGTCAATGCAAAATTACCAAAATGACTTTTTGGCATGAGCAAGCTGGTGGTGAGGGTCGTTCAGGACATTTAACAAACAACACTGCATCAGATGCTCCACTTCAGACCCAGCTGTGTTAATGGGCTATAGAATGAGCATAATGTCCCAACCGCTAGATTTTCCACACCACCATGCCACGCGAAGAAGTTCTGCTGTGGCATGTCCAACTGGACCACCAGTCAAACAGAGCTATTTAATGCACTGTACCCACCTTCCCTTCATGTGATCTACACACCAGGCAATGGACGGCCTGATGGAGATTTACAGGTTTCTGTGGAACTGTAAGTGGATATTCTTGTAATCATGTCCCTTCAACAGAAGCAGAGCTGCATTCTGTCTAATCCAATCACGGATCGGAGCGATCCAATCCGAGGAGAATTCTCGGGTGACCTCACCGTACAATGAGCCGGCCCCTGCAGAAATACTTTTCCTTCTCTGATTTCATCTCAATGACATCATCATCCCACTACCCCGGTTGCCTGGCTACCCGGCAAAAAAAAAGAAGAAAAAAGACAAAACAGCAGCAAAGCTTGTAAAAGAGTTTCTAAAGAGCACACACAAAGCAGAGGGGCATGATAGATGGGTTTACATTACCCAGTGCTGTTCTGCTTCTAGCCGGCCGTGTACATGGAGTCCAACACTCTCCTACCTTCACCTGGACACTACAACCAATGCACTGCGCCAGTCACGCGTGGGCTCTCGGAATAGAGCGTTTCCTGTCTCCATTCGCCAGGCGTAGCGTGTTCATTCGGGCTCAGCTTCATCTCAGCGCTTTTGCACGAGACATTCAAACACGCAGTGTGGATGTGCGAAGGCCACTCACACACTGCCATTAAGGCTGCCACATGCTGTGAGGTTACACTGTCAACATCAGCAACATCCCCATCCAATTCCTACCGCTTTTGATGAACAAACAGAAACACACCTGACTTTCCTTAATGCAGCGGCAGTAGAAATTCGAGCCCTGGGCCTAGAAGTTGAACGCAAAACGCTCGACTGTTTGGGCTTGGGTGCCGATCACACAAAAACGGGCCGTGTGAACGCTCACCCAGGGTCTGCCTGACTCCGTGGTCGCTGTGAGGAGTTCCCCCCCTCCCCGCCCGGACACCCCCCTTGCACGGTGGAAGCTCCGGCCGGAAGCCACCCGACAGCTGACAGGAGCAGCTGACCTTTAACGGCCGCTGGAGGACCCCGGGACGTCCTGAGAATCATGGAGACCCCGTGGCCGGACCCCCCACCTCCTGTGACCCACGTCAGTTCGCTTCCTCAGTCAGAAATATGATTGGCCCCGGGGGGGCCGGCCTCTTCAGGCGCTTAAATCCCGTCAACTGAGAGGGTGCATTACACTGAACCACAGTCTCCCACAACAACAAAATGTGGAAATTACTTGTCATTTCTATTATTATATTTTTTTAATCTATGACTAGAATCAGCCTCACCCTGCCCCCCTTCAAAAATTGCCAATTAATATCATATTCCCAACTGACTTTGGTATTTATATAAATTACAATATTCGACAAATTCTAAGCTCCATATGATCCTTCAAAGCATGTGTAAGTAGCTGTACTGAACTAATTAGCTCATTTACTGCTCACGGATGGATTCCTGTTTCTTTTCTTAATCTTAGTTTAAACTACTTTATTCTGCCTCTTATTGCCACAACGCACTGTGAAGGTGGTTAATGTTCCCTCTGTTAGTACGTGGACAGCAATCTGCTAAAATGGATATAAATTCCAATTCCAGGAAGATAAACCAGCTCAGTGTACAAAGAGTCTATGTATAGGCTCTATGTACGTCTAACTTTGCTTAAACACTTAAACTACAAACACTTAGCTATCAAAGCCATTTTCACGCAGGAGTAACAACACGGTGCTTGTAATTTGAGTAGGGAGAGGTGTAGCTACAGACACTAAGCTTTGGATGAAGGCTAGATACTATAAAGCTTGGAAGCACAAAAGGATTTCAGATTAGCTCGTACTCCGGCGGTAGTTACTAAAGCAAAGCAAATTAAGTTTTAATAGGGATACCTATTAAAAGTAAATAAGAGGAACAGCTTTAAATGAGATTTTCGGTGAAGTTACCCTTCAAAGTCTGAGTCTCGACTCCCGGAGGACAGGAAGCTCTTAGGTGGCTGGTTCTGACATAATGTCAAAAGACATATAAAGCACATAAAGTGCGCTATTCAGAGACGCCGACAGCGAAACGTTTAACCGCACGCCGGTTTTAAGGACAACGGTGTGTATTCACTTTTTCGGCGTGACGTTTTTCACGCGCAGTCACGTACAAGCGGAACGCGTAGCCCCGCGCTCGCGAGCGTCCGCTCTAGCCAGCGATAGGGCCGGTGTAGCGTGTGACCCCGGCCCATGCGGAGGCATGCACTGGTCTCTGTGTTCAGGCATGCATGGCATTTCCCATCAACCAGCGTTCAGTCACAACAACACACCCCTTCCTCTCAGCCTCACGCCTCAACACACTTTATCCTGCTGCTGCTGCTGCTGTTGTTGTTGTTTTTTCCTGGGCTTTCAAATATAACCTACACCTTTCTCCACCTCCGCAGCTCTCTCTGCACAGAGGCTGTTCAGATAAAAACAGAGGTAACGGAGGTCGTTTGGATTTTTATTTATTTATTTTTTTATTTTTTTATGAAATTCCTAAACGCTTACAGTACGTGTGGGTGTGGAGAATGCACTAGAACGGCTCTATTCTACAGCAGCGTCTGGCAAAAGCTACTCCTCTTCAAATTTTGTCTACTCATGGTGAGGAAGTCCTTTTAAGGCCCTGGGTACATTATTCAATGAAAAATACATGCGTCAGCAGAGAGCAACTATGAAAATTAGACCGCCTCCAGCAACACATGGCACTGTTGGATTTTCATTCATGCAATGAGCGCCCGATAACCAACACTAAATATAAGGCGAGTGCTGAGCAAGTTTGCCTTTCCACAAAGGCTTTTTTAAAAGTTTTTTTTTTTTTGTATGTGGTCCAGTTCCTTTACTTCAGTGTGTATTCTACTGCAATTCTGGTTCACATACATTAAGATTTTAAAATGAAAAACAGGAAGGATTTTGTCCCCACAAAATGGCTTCTGAAAACAAAATCGCAATCACAGCTCAAGGAAAGTATGGTATCCAAATGTCAAAAGGGCAAGTTAGCCCAAAACCTGATGGTTACTTATCACAACAAAAATATTTTATTTAAAGATAAAGCCTCGACATCAAGTTACTGTTTATTTTCAGTCTTCAGTTTATTCTCTCCTTTCATTCCTGTCGGATACCCTCAGTATAGCAGTCTCTAAGATGACATCTCTCTACGTGAATCTGGCCTGGCCCAACCAGGCCCTACCAGGCCCAACAAGGCCCAACCAGGTCAAGCAAGTCCAAGTCAGACCCAGCACGGTTCAGGCAGACCCAGCAGTGCCCAACTGGGCCCAGCGAGGTCCAGCCTGGCTCAGCTAGACCCACTTTCCCTCCTCACCCCCAGACAGCGGCGGCCTGGAGAAGACGCCTCGGGATTTTTATTTTTAGTCAACAGCGTAGCCTCAGCCTTCTTCCTTATTAACTCAGGAAACTCTCCAAGTTCATCTGAGGACGTCTCATTGCTGCTGATTTTGGCTGTCACGAACTGGCGTGTTTGTGAAAAACAGGTTGCGTTCACTGGCACAGAACTTACTTTCTCTTCTTCTCTCCCTCACTCACTCCATCCCTCTTAAAATGCGAGTGTCAGCGTATAAAGCGTACCCCCATTGCTTCCCGAGTTTACAGCAACATCTCTCTGAGAGAGGTCCAGATGCATATGCAGAGACTCTGCCATATGGCGATCATTTTTAGGCTACGCGATGTAAACATCCACGCAAAGGCCTGTGAGGAGAAAATTTCTAGGGCAAAGTTTCACATGAGCGAGACCGCTCTGGGGCGCTGTCACAGAGGCGAGGGCCCACACGAAAGGCAACTGGCTGCTTTTTTTTTTGTTCGTTTGTTTTGTTTTATTTATTTGTTTTTAAATTCCTCGTTCTGTGCTCCATGTTCACATCCATTATCCACGGTAAATAAACCGACGCAAGAAGCTCTGGTGCTTTTGGCCAGGGCTGGCCTAGGCCTTCTGTCCAGCTCTGTCAGTCACCCATAGCGGACTCCTCGTGAAAATAAGGACACGATTTTCCACACAAGCAGCGGTGTTTCCTCTGACTGCAAGTGGCTTCTAAAAATACCGCGGCTTCCAGACCCGCTGTGTTAAAGTGGGTGTGCGTCCTGCCAGCTCGGAGCGGGCCTCGCTCAACCCCTGCTTTGTCCAGGTGCCACGGCTTGTTGGCAGGTGTGCCAGGAACGCACGCTCCTGCCTCCACCCGCGCTCGGCAGAGTCTCAAACTCACGCCCCTGTTTGAACCGACAGAGCCGTGCCGCGCCGAGCCATTCCGAGACAGCAGGGCCTGGTTTTCCATCGCAGTAGCCACACTGCAATTTGTCATACATATGTGAAAAGGAGAGACATGCAGTAACATAACTCTAGGAGGAAAATGAACATGGTTCCCCATCTTACGTTTCATGTAAGATGTGCTAGCTAGCTATATTTTGTATTAATCCTGTCGTAAATCTTGAAGTCAGCCTAGCTGTCAACAATGACTGCATCAAACCCTAATGTAATGCCCACTGGACACAGGACAAGAAAGTAAACAAAAAATGTTACAGTGCTAATGCTTCAATATCTAAATGCTTCGTTTACATTCAGCAAATATCATCAAAAGTCCCCTGTTAACTCCTCATTCCTGGCAGTTGACATTGACTGACACTTCAGGTTGCTAAGCAAGACCCAGGCCAGCATCCGATAGGAACAGGGCCAGAGTTGCGTTGTTTTGGTCTCCCCCGGCTCTTCAGAAAGTGCTCAACAGGGAAAAGGTGGGTGGAGCCACACTCTGGGCCAGCGAGCCAGGTTCTGGCATGACGGTGGAGAACAGCCATCGGGATCCACGCTGGCCTGGCCAGATACCAGGTAGCGGTTCACCACCGAATCATATCGGGAATCACAACAAGAAAATAAGATCCATCGCTTTTTCAAATGACAGCCTTGTAAAGAGATCCAGCAGTCCACTACCACATACACACAGACGCCAACACACACACTCACTCACCTTTATGGCACAACTGTGGGTTCTAGCAAGGAGGAGAGGGACTCCTAAATATCAAAAAAATCCTATTTAGAATTTGAAAAAAGCATTTCAGCACCTCAAATTTAGTGATCACGGGAATCCAAGTGAAACAGACAAGGCCGAGCACATTCTTGCCCGCGGTGCGTCTCGTACATATATTATGGAGTTTTTGACTGGTTTAGGACTGGCAGTGGAGCTGGTGCCAAAGGTCCTTCCTGCTTTTTCATCACTCGTTTCCTGTGAAGCACTGCGCACTGTAGTTGGCCTCTATGACTGACAGCAAGACTGCGCTAAGACTGCAGTCATGGCCCAGACAGCCCGGTGTCACGACTCTCTGCCCCGCGACCGGACTCACTCTCACAGCCCATCCAAGAGGGACTGCTAAGCAGGAAGTGGGTCAGGCGGACGAGGCATTATGGGTAGTCGCTCCTGCCAAACGTCGCCTGGTCCTGGTGTGAGCAGGCGTCCCTCCATCTTTGTAACGGCTGGCTCATTTCAGAGAGCCGTGGGGGTAACGAGGGGCTTGGGTCTGTCCCTCCCTGGGGCCCGCCCCGCAGACTTGTGGCATGCGTCAGCGCCGCTGGCACTCGGAGGGGGGGCCCACACACTGCGTCCTGGCACCGCGGGACGCCCGCTCGGCGCTCGGCCCGACATCTGGACGCATCTGTATTTTACATCCCCTTCAGGGAATTACTAATCCCGAATTAAACAAACAGGCAGGCGTTTGCCCTCTCTTCAAAAGCCATGGGAACCGCGCTCGTGCTTTCATTTATCCCCTCCCACCCACAGCACACGCAGAAAGGCTGAGCGTTCATCACCCGACGGCAAGAAGAGAGAAACACCACCAACCATACAGTTAAATCACTTCACTGTAATACTGAGGTGTGTGCGTGTGCGCGCGCGCGTGTGTGTGTGTGTGTGTGTGTGTGTGCGCACGTGTGTGTGTGTGTTTTGGCCTTGACTTGGCTTCAATGGGTGGAAGTATAGTTTTAGGGAAATGGGTTGCTGGGGGTTAGGGGATTCGCCGACGGCGGAGTCGAAATTCTAACCCAGACAGCGCGGCTGCCATAAGCAGCCTTTTCAGAGCAGCTGTCAAGGACAACGCGTCCGACTGCGCAGCCAGAGCCGCGGCCGCAGCTGTCCATCACTGCAGCTCTGCGCTGCACACGTGACCGCGGCCAGGCTGCCGGCTCGCCCCTGCCAAGCCTGCGGTACTAGACCTTTGTTTTGCTCGCCGGCTCTTGGCGTGTCTTGTTTTATTTTTGGGCCCCGAGCGTGTGTCTGCCCTCTCTCTCTTTCTTTCTCCCTCTCCATCCTTCCAGAGAGAGGCTGGTGGCTCCTCTGATCCGGCCTCCTCTCCTCCTCTCCGTCTCTGCGTTTATTTTTGGAAAGTCTGGGCGACGCAGGGGTTGTGTGCGGCCACTGTTGTTTCGTAAAGGGAGAGTCGGCCGTGGGTGCTGTGAGCGCACCGGACACTCCCCCTCAGACATCACCAGGCCCGAAAACATCAGTGTCAATCCAGCCACACTGAAGGGGGGGGGGGGCACAGACCTGCTGATTTCAGTCACATCTGAACATTTTTAAAGACTCTGCTGTCCATATCTTTCATTTTAGATGGTCTCAGGTAGACACATGTTGTATAACCATGGAACAGGCGGTCAGGGGCTAATTTCTGCAACATGAATAATACCAATACACGCTAATGGTAATACTAATAATGATTCCCAAAAAATAGTAATAATATTTGTTTTTTTGCATTATCACGTGTTCAGCCAAAGCCATCTATAGACAAACTCCAGTTGGACTAACCATCCACCCATTGAGAGGGGCAGAGAGGGGCAAATCAGTGCACCCTTACACAGCAGAACAGGTACATTACCTGGGCAAAAACATGGGAACAGTAAACCCAAACAGGCAACAGTGAAAAGGAGAGTTTTACACTTACTACTTCCCACTGTTGGAGAGGACAATCATACAGAGGGAAAAAACCTGAGCCTTCGGGTTAGGATTAAGAGGATTTGATTACACGAAGCAACTACTATACTGCTGTAAACAGTGAACTCGTAATAGCCTGTCCTCGTTACGTATTGGATAACAGCGGTAGAGAGGATGCTGGGAGTTACACACACGCACTGGAGTGCGTAATCGTCACTCTACACCATCTGCGGACGCGCCGGGGCTGGCCTGGGGTTACGTCATCATGGAAAACAGCGTTATTGTCTGCATTTATTTATCCTGCAGACCCTCCTCCCCCCACAGTGACTTACAGGATGTCAGACGGAATCCATGGCGCAATAGGGAAAAACCTGGCGGTAAAAATGACGTAGGCAAAGTATTACTTTCCTGAGGGCTGACCAGAGGACGTCTATGATTAGGATACTGTCATTTGCCATGTACAGAAGACATCTAAACAGTGCACAACTAGTCTATATACACAAGTGGAAGATTTTCCCTTCCCCGCCACCCACCTTCGTAGCTTGTGTCCCGCCCACATAGCCCCACCCCCTTTTCAAACCACTTTGATTGACAGCGTGACACAACGTAGTAAAACACCCGCTGTCTATCCATTTAACCTGCTGACCCTTTATGCTTAGAAGAGAAGAGACAAAGAAAGAGAGAAGTAGGAGGAGAGAAGCAGGAAGGAAAAAATGATGGGACAGCCCGCACAACAAAACCCAAACATGCTGAGAATAAGAGTTAAATGTTTAAGACCTGTCTGTATGGAAACGGAAGGCAAAGATACGACGTCTGTAAGGTATTTAATAACAAATGTACTGAAGCTACAGGGACACGGCAGTGGGGCTGGTGTCGTCCACCTCATGGAGGTGTTTAAGCAACAGCTCCTGTATTATAAGCACTTATGTTCCTTTGCTTTGTCTGACCCTCTGGATATGTACATCTGTCAAACAAGAAAAAACAAGCATACTTTTCTGTTTGAAAGTGGATCTTTCCAAGGAGGAAAAACCCTCTGCCATTAGGCTGAGTCACTGTTCTGGGGAAATGCTTGTTGTTGTTTTCTTTTCCTATTTAGCAGAACACTTTAATTTGCAACTGTAAGAGAGAATACCTCATGAGCATGAAAACACACACAGGTAAAGAGCAGCAGAGACACACATAGACTAACCTGAGGACTTATCTTCCTCATGTTATATTAGCCAGTGCCAGGGTGCAGATGTACCCTCCAGGCAAGGTGCACAGGGGTACAAACCCAAAGACAGCCCATTAGATATAAAGTTCTGATGGGAGAATTATATGCTGTGTGTGGATTACTATGCTGTTTGTGGAGTATTATACGGAGTGTGGAGTACTACACTGTGTGTGGAGTTACTATGCTGCTTGTGCTCTTTGGTCTAGATGGGACAGACAAGATTTATTTTCTTACATTTTGTGAAATAATGGTGCTTCTGAATATTTTTTTTTTACCGGGTTAGAGAGGCAAACTGTGGTGTCTTGTTATTTCTTTCCACCAATTTGAGACAATGAATGCAGGATTTAGAAATGTCAAAAGTCTTTTTCTATTTTACTCTATTCTCTGTTTTATGAGGCATTGTGCTCAGCCTGAGGTGGGGAGGGGGTTCATTTCAAGTTGGAAATTCAGAAGAGCGGAACCCCACAACTTTCAAATTTGGCACTTTTTTTGGCTGTGGGTTCAGTTTTTGTATTGGTGCAATGTGTGCGACAGACTCGTTCTATTTTAAATCAAAGCAGACTCACGGTCCGGGTTCAGTTCGGAGCGCGGCTCGGGACCCAGGCTGTCCAAGGGAACAGCTGATAACACGCGAGACTGTTGGGTCATCCCTGCCGGGGAGGGGGGAGAGAGGAGCGAGGAGCAGTGACCCGGCCCCGCACCCCTTGAGTCCCACTCTGCCCACTCGCAGCCCGCTGGGAGATGGTCGCTGGTTCCAGAAGGGTAGTGGGGGGGGGTTAAGGGGGGGGGGCAAGCCCCCCAGTAAAAGCAGCTGATGTGGATGGAGCAGAACAGCTGACTTCCCTGGCTCCACCCACTCTAGGGAACATAACCCTCTAATGCTCCCCAGCCCTGGTTATTCATTGGCCGTTGGTGACATCATTCTTTTTTCCCTCCCCTCTTTTTTTTGGGGGGGGGGGGGGGGGGGAGTTCGCGTTTGCTCTTCCCCCTTCTCTCTCTCTCTCTCTCTCTCTCTCGCTCTCTTTCTCTCCATCTTACCCCTCTCTCGTTCTCCCCCCTTTCAGGGACCTCCAAAGCTCACATGGCCACCCTTGTGAGGGAGAGGGGGAAACACAGAGGGAGAGAGAGAGAGAGAGAGAGAGAGACAGCGGGCTCGAGAGGCAGAGAGCAGCGGAGGGAGGGAACGAGGAGGTGAAACGGGAGCCTGTAACACGTGAAAAGTTTGGTAGAACGAGGTCCTGTTCTCTTTGCTCAGGTTTAGCCGTATTTTGCTGAAACCTGTTGAACGGCTGTAAGCGTGGTTACGCCCTGTGGAAACTGGTGGGACGTGGCGAGGGGGGGGGGGGAATTGAGAGCCCACCCCTTGTGATTCACGCTGGGACGTCCCGACGTAGTTTATATTCCTTTCCAATCTGTGGGCTCTAATGGTCAAGTGTGTGGTCTGCTGTAGCTCAACACAGGACCGACCCGACGCGCCTCTAAAAGGAGCTCTCTCTACTTCTCTCTCTCTCCCTCCCTCCCTTTCTCCCTCTTTCTCTCGAATGCCCTCAGACCAACCGCGCTCTTCACGCAACAGAGGAGGGGGGCCGACCCTCAGCACCCTCATCTCTCAAAGTTAACCATTTAGGACGTGGCAAACTAACCTGCTGATGAAGTAGGTACTCTCACGAAGTTAGACAGAGCGCTTACACCTGGCTACAGACACAGATCAAAATGCCACCCCAACCTTCCTGGTTGCTAGAGACACCAGACATCCTACACACACATTACATATACACACATAAACTTTGTATATATAGTTTTGCAAACTCCTACCCAGTGACGAGCTGTACTGGACTGGACACTGCACTCAGAATAACACAGACATCCAATGTGCGATCTGCACTACTCTTGCCTGTTTTCCCAGCCCTAACACATAGTGACCCGCTTCACGGGAGCAAAGAGTTCATCGGTTTTGGACAGCGGGGGTGTGCTAGCCCTCTACACCAGCGCGTGTCCCTTCGAGGGAGGGGAGGGGAGGGGATCACAATGAGAGGGCCTGTTGGCGCGTGTAAACAGCGCCCAGCTCAGACAGGCCTGAATCACAGGGATTGATCCCTGTACCAGACAGGTGTCCCTTGTCTGGCTTGGCAGGGAGCGAGAGAGAGAGAGAGAGAGAGAGAGAGAGAGAGAGAGAGAGAGAGAGCGAGTGAGTCATTCAGTCTGCTCTCTGCAACAGGAGCCTCCCGAAAGAACCCCCCCCCCCTCCCCCCTGCCCGACCCCGCCCCGCAGCCCACGTCCCCCCTGTGACAGATTAGCCCAAGCCGGATTAAGAGGGAGCCGGCGTCCTGCGTTTAAGAAGTGAAATGTCGTCAGAGTGCTGCGAGGAGAATCAAGGTGAGGGGGGAGTGGGTGCAGAGGGAGTTTCGGGGGTGGGGTAACATGGTACGGGGGCTCTGACCCGGGGGCGGACGGCCGATCGCTCATTACAAAGGAAAGACAATCCTAACACTCTGTCTGTGTATAACGGCTGAGGCTTTCAAAAAAGAAAACATCAACTGCACCCAGGGTGTGTCATTACATTACATTATTTATTTGCTTAGCAACTTTGCTTAGCGACTTACATAGCTCACATTTTACATACTTGTCCCTTTATACAGCTGAATACTCCTGGCAGACATTAAGTGGAAGAAAAATCGCAGTGTTGCACCGGGATTCAAACCAGAAACCCTCTGGCTACCTGAACCCTGCCCCTCATATCTCAGGGCCAGTGTCCTCTCAAAGACAATGCACTGAGAATGCACCTCTGTCAACGGTGACTTCCAGGATTCGGGCTGCTCGATTATGGCAAAAATCGTAATCACGATTATTTTGGTCAATATCGAGATCACAGTTATTTAACACAATTACTCACTGACTTTGGAATCATCATGCATTTGTTGAACTTTTAACCCTTTCGCACGTAACTTATTTTTATGCTATGTAGTGTGCTAGTGTTACGTTACATGGTTCGTTATGTTTTCGTTAGCGTTATTAAGCTTCTCATAATTTTCAGTTAGCATTTGCTACATTTTTAATGTTAAATTGCTGTTTCCTCAAAGCTAAAATTAGCTTGAATTTTTCCAATCTAGTGTCTTAATCGCACCGGTTTTAGCATATGTGCTAAATGGCTAATCACACCGGTGTGCCCGAAAGGGTTAAAAAAAAACTTGTCTTTTTAACAGTGGATTTTCTTGAATTTTAAATATAATTCAACTCAAAAAAACAAATGTAAATAAATAACGAAATAAATAAATTACATATGTATACACACACACACACACATACACATACACATACACATACACCGCCTCAGTAAATACCTAGTTGTATAAATGGATGAAATTGTAACCGATGTAAGTGCTAAAATGACAGTAATGTAATCACGCACAAAAACGGCAACAAGGGGAGCAAGAAGAAGGGAAAATAAGTGTGGCCCAAACAGTACATGTACACACACAAAGTCACGTTCAGACCGTTTTTCCGCATTCTCTGACATTTGACATTTTAAGTGGCGTGTTATCGTTACGTGTTCGACCGCGGTTAAACCTCCGGTGCAACACGCAACCGGCAGTTCCGCCGGCACGCGTGCCGAGAACGGCGGACGAGAGAGAGAGAGAGAAACTGGCGGGAGGAACGAGGAGCAGAAACTGAAGGAGGGGGATAAAGGCCTTTTCCAGCGCGGAGAGGTCAGAGGTCAGAGGGCAGGGAAACGAGGGACGGAGGAAGGAAAGAGAGCGTGACTGGGGGGGGGTGCGGAAAGCAGCCAGGCCCCCACATCAAACATGCACTTCCATAAATGATTGAAACAGTACGCCATCGCTTTCTCCCAAACAAACAATGGCTCCTTTGTGCAATGTTTTGCCACGGACGCAGTCAGAGGACATAAAGACAGGCTTTGAAAAAGCAGGCCTCAGTCGTCCCCCCCCCCCCCTTCCCTCTTGGAGCAGGAGCCTAACCCCCCCCCACGCCCACCCTCTCAGCTGTGACACTGACAAGGCAAGGCAATGCCACAGCCCACAGGCAGTGGGGCCCCCCGCTCTGAAAAATATGCCCTTTGTTTCCGCGCCGTCCCAGACCTCACACAGCTCAGTGAGAACGGGGGCCGCTGCACTGCAGCCACCAGCCAGCAGGGGGCTTCAGACCAGAGGGGGGGGGTGACAGTTTGCCTCTTTTTAAAACTTTCGCGCTGACTTGAATGGAGTTCAAGAGGCCTTTCACCTGGGTGAGGTAAAACGCCTACAGCGGCACGCCTTCGACATTTGTACAGCTGGCACAAGGGCATAAAAACAACGCGGGATGCAAAGCCCTAGCCCCTCAGATCCAAAGTCCAAGCTCTAAGCACTGCATCGCATGAAGTCCTTTAACAACGACCCAGGGGGATGTAAACCTCTGTACTTTTAAGGAAAATTACCCAAAGAAAAAACATCAGGTAAAGCACTTCTTATGTGTACTGACGCACATGCGCTGACAGGTGAGTGTCGGTGCATGTGCGTAATTACCAGGCACGTGAGCTACACCAAACAGGAGCGACGCTTCCCAGATGCCGTGTCTGAATGAGCGGCAGCACGTGAGGTTCCTGCTTCCTGCAGCAGGGGGTTGGACACAGGGAGCGGCGCTTCCGCCCCCCTCGGAAGGCTCCGGAATCGGCGCTCCCTTTCAAGTCGGGAGCGGCCGCGTTCACACACCCCTGCGACGGGCCGCTGTCCCGGGACGGCCTGTCGCAGAACGGGAGGCGGCCCTCATGCATGGCGCGCATTTAAAGGGGCCTGTGCGTTGCAGACCGGAGCTCGAGGGAAATCACACTGCCCGAAAGAGGCACCAAATGCCTCACAGCCCAAAGGGCAGGGGGTAGCTGGGTGCACCCCGCGGACACCGGGTCAGCACGCCCTTACGGGACCGGTTCATTACTCCTCCGTACCTCCAACCAAAACCTTTTCCTGGGGTTTTATTCTCTCACAAAGCCAAGCCGGCTGCCTTTTAAACAGGGGAGAGATGACGCCCGCGGGTCCGGCCGATTGAAGGAGCTGCTGGGATTATCTGATTTAAATACAAACCGTTTTCTGTGACTTCAGAGAGGACATGGAGTGTGAGAAGCGGGCCTTTTCAGAATGAGAGCGTTCCCTCTCATTCACGCGGCGTGATCTTCGCAGATGAATTCAGAACGCTTTGGCCCCGAGGCTTTACAGTACAAATAAATTCCTGCATTATGTAATTTTAATAGTGAGCGATTCGGAATGTGACGCGCACGTGCGTGTGCCGCCGAGCGGCGGGAGGAAGCACGGTGATCGCCGCGGTGGCCCTGCGCGTATTCGGCACGGGCGGGAGAGGGGGAGGTCAGCCGTCCGGGGGCGGGAGGCGAGAGGGCTGGGCGGAGACTCCGGAATTACCCGTGGGTTTCTCCGGCCGGGCTTTTTATTCACCGTCGTTATAGCTGCGATTCCGCGCTGCGTCTCGTTATCTGTGCTGTGCATCTCCCCGACTGTGGGAAACGCACCTGATCCAGCACTTTCTGCTTTTAAAAAACACCACCCAGCTTCATCTGGGGGGGGGTTGGGCTTTTAAATCTAAATCTCACCCATAAAAAAAAAAGCACCTTCCAGAAAATACAAATATATTCATAAATATAATGTCACATAACTGTACCTGCTTGCTCTTACGTAAGTGAGAAAACAATACACTAAATTGCTAATTGGGTGGAGAAGTTTGTCATTGTGCCAATTTATGAGCCCGAAGGCAAAAACTGAAGTGGTAATGGAAATTTTTTTTAATCATTTTTATGACCCATATGAGGAAATCAGCTCAGTTCATCACACGATGACATCATCCTGTTTTTACAAGGAGACCAGCAGCAGTAGCTGTAGCGCTGATCACACAGGAGCACTCGATACCAATTAATTTCAGTTTAATTGCTCCGTCGCCGTTTGTTTCTATGTACCGATCCGCACGCTACGGGAGGACGCGTTGGAGGGGTGAGCTCGGGTAACCGCAGCTTTGGCGAGGCGGACGATGACGTTCTTTCACCGTACCGTCCCTTCATCCTGAAGCGCAGGGTACGGAGACGCCCGCCGCCGCCGCGTGACCACGGACGGATAACAACGAGGCGGGGGGGAGATTCCCCACCTCCGAGCCCAAATCGTACCTCCGATACAAATTAGCGTCTATTGGCAGAAGGCAGCCAACAGACAGCAGGCTCACCTAGGAGCCGGGCTTCTCAATCAATCAGAGGGCTGGAGGAAAACACACCACGACATAAAAGAGCAACAGATCCGACCCGGAAAAAAAAAACACACACTGAGCCGACGGCTTTCACTCCTGACTCGTGCATTTTCAAGCAGCTGCTTTCCTCTTGAGCACTGGCAATCCTAATGAGGGGTGCCTCATACAGCGACTGGAGGCCCGTTTCAGTTCTGCTCTGAGGTGTCTGCTCTCTGCTCCAGCCCCCAGTTGCCTGCTACCTGCCAGGGTCAACAGGGCCTCTGCACGTGTGGCCAGTTTTTGCTGCACAAAAAAAAGAAAAAGCCGCATCCCATTACAGTCAGCGGCGCTTTCCACACTACGCCATTCAGTAGTACTGCGGCTTGCTCCCTGCTATGTGTTCACCAAGCTTGGTTCAATTCCTGTCAAACTGCCTGGAAAGTTTCTTTGGTATTCGTGGACCTGTCTAAGGATCTGCCCCAAAATCTAAATCCTGGTGCTGGAGTGACAATGTGAAAATGGCAGCTGTCGCAGTGAATGTCAAACAATGTGAAAATGGCTACTATGGCTGGGCAGGTGCTTAAACAAAGGCGCCCGTTTGGGAAGTCGTGACTCAAGTCAGCGATAGGGATTAGACTGGTGCCCGAGTGCAGGCTGGGAGCACAGCACAGCCGAGCGACCCCCCCAGGCTGGGTAAAACGCAGTGCTAGGTGCACACAATGCCCAGGAACGCACAGCTCTGGCTGACGGGTGCGGCGCTTCGCGGCAGGCCGCCTTACTCCAACTGGCGGGAACGGCGGAGACGAATGGCACATCGCAGCCCGCGTGCTCGCGCGGCAGTGCCGGGGACCGAAACTGCGGTTTGATGAGAGACGCTCAGAGCCTGGACGCGTCTTGGCAGGGAGGTTCTCTATCGCGCACGATTCGCCGAGCGACGGGCCCCGCCGAGGCCGGCGCGCGGAAACCGCAGTGACCAGCCCTCGAGGTAATGAACGCTAGAGCCTCCGGAGCTGATGCTGCTGCTGTAATCCTCCAAAGCTGTCGAGGAACAGCGCAGACACTGGCCAAAGACTGGGCAAAGCAACAACAGGAGAAAAAGGAATGTAACCGCAACACTAGCCCACGCTGTACAGCCACAATGCCACAACAAAAAGATGGCTAGATTAAACAGCATTCATTTCCACAGATCAGCAAAAAAACCCACATGGGGACCCAACACAGAACTATGCAGCACCCCACTCAAAGAACAACACCCTTTGTGCTGTCTGATCACATGACCAACTTTGGACATTTCCCCATGAACTTCCAACGGTTTTCACTCCTTTAACTGTACAATGCTAACAATCACCCTCCCAATCCAAGGAGCACGAATTCTCTGAAAACGCACTCTAAAACCATCTCCATTTCCATTACGTTATACAGGCCGGCCGAGCTCAGTGTGAGGGGACGGCCGAAGGCCGCTGCGAGCGCAGACCTGTGATTTAATGTAGCGCGCCCGGTGACATCACGGCGTGCGCAGACGCCCGCTCTTGCGCAACGCTGGCCACCTCGGCCGGTCAGCGGCCGGACAAACAGCGGATCCGCTGGCGGAACAGCTGCGAGTTAACGCGGCCGGCGGGGAGAACACAACACCGTGTGTACGTGGGCCCGGCCGGCCGCGGTCTACTGCGTCGCTCCGCGCCGGCTCTGATTACTATGCAAACTATCCGCAAAGCACACGCTGTCAGAGCAACAACAGGTGGCTCTAGGTGAGAAGCGCTATGGCAACGTGTGCTCGCCAAAAAAAAAAAAAAACAAAAGAAGGGCACCGGCGCTTCTCAGCTCTGGGTAACAGACTTATGCAAGCGTAATAGAGGAATAAAAGGTTTTTTCCTAATTCCCTGAAGGAGGCGGTCACCCTCAGTAGGGATCCTCACGTAACATGCTTTGCCCTCAGCGTCCCTGGTGTACTCTGGGCGCCGTCCTACCCTCACATCTCTACCCTGCAGTAAATCCACATCTTCAGCTTTTACCCCTTCAAGTCTACACTCCCTGTCTTTTTCAAGAGGACGCCTACATTCTTCTTGCAGGCCGTCGTATGGAGAACACAGAGAGGCGGGAGAACAAAGGCTCTTTTGACGAGCGGAAATAAAGCAAGACGGCGGCACCGTCCGACGGAGACGGGCTTAAATAAGAAGGCCCCCGGTGGCCGTGTCGCCAGCTCGGCTGCCTGCGCAGACTGGGCTCCCCCATCACGTCAGGGTCTTCAGCGTTCAGTCTGCCCGGCTGAGTTATTGCGTCCGCAGAAACGAGGGCTTGAGTGTTTGACCGACTCTCTCGCCCCCCCTAACCCTCGGCGGGAGGCCTGGCCTGCCGCGCCATTGTTCCCCTGGAGAGATATGGAGCTACTGGGCTCGCAATGGGAGCCCGGCTCTCTAATTCTGGGGAATTCAAGTGCACGTCTTAGGATCCGTGTAATATACCGCAGCTCAACTCGCTGTGACCTCACGGCTACAACGCTGAGCCGACGTGCCGCTGACGGTGCCCGTTCTGCTGTGTCCCGCGAGTAAACAAGGCGGCGTTTTTAACGGTCCCCGGTTCTGTGTCTTACCGATCTCTTTCAGCGTTTCCAGACACATCTGGGTTTTTTTTGTTTGTCCGTTCGTGTCTTTCCGCGCAGTTTTATGGCTCTGTTGATGGGCGCTGGTGAGAAATTTGACCGGGCTTATTTTTGATATGCCCCCTGTTTGTGTACACAACACTGGAGCCTACAAGCTCTTAATTTCTCTGAAAAAAAACAGGACAAAATATTGCACTTTAAGCGAGAAATGCACAGAAGGAAATTACCAAGGGATAAATAAGTGTGGCCCAAAGAGTCAGATACGATGTAAACAGCCACACACACACACACACACACACACACACACACACAAGCGTGCGAGCACAGACAGTTAGGCACCCGATACGAGGTCTAATCAGCCACTCACACATACGCGCACGCTCCTCCCCAACTTAACAAGTCGAGCTGTTTGCAAAAATGGATTAGGGTGGATTAGTGAATCCTGTACTTTTGTTCTGCTGGTAACCTTGCTGCGGCGGCCTGATCTGATCAGGGGGGTGTGAAGCGGGCGGCCCGGCGCCGAGCCATAACAAACCGGGGGCCTTTTGTTATGGAATGCAGCGCGCCTCATGAGAGGGGCAGGAACTAAACAAAAACAAAGCCTCCGAGTCGACGGATGTAGGCCGACCTCGGCTCCTCCCCCTCCCCCCCGACACACACACACACACACACACACACACACACACACACACACACACAGCCGACTCCACGGCACGTTTGTGAGCAATGCCGAGAAGCTCGCCACCTTACCCTCCCCCCTCTCTCTCTCTCTCTCTCTCTCTCTCTCTCTCTTTCCCCGCCCCCCTCCTACCCTCATTCATAAAATGGCCGCTCACCCACTCCAGCTGCTAACATGGGATTTATGGATGAAGGGTCACGGGCGACGAGGGGACGGGGAGAGCGGGGCGGGGTGCTGCATGCGTACGTGCGCCAGCGTGTGTGTGAGTGTGTGTGTGGGGGGGGGGGGGGGGGGTTGTTTTTGCCCTGCTCTCTCTCTTCGCTTCTCCGGCATGTGTGCGTGTGTTTGCACGTGCGTGTGTGTGTGCGTGCATATTTCAGTGTACGTATGCCCGTTCACGCACATATTTTTTTCATTACTCTTTTTCATAATTTATACCATTTTCCTCCTCTCCTCTCCACATCTCCCACCCCTGTCCCCCCCTTCCCCTCCCCTTCCAGACAAACCTGATATCCTGGTGGCCTGGGAGGAACTGTGCGGTGCACTGGGGCCTGGGAAGGGGAGTCGCCATCCAGGGGCTCTACCGCTTCTCCTGTCCTTTTTTTTTTTAAATTTATTTATTTTTTTCTCCATTCGCGTGAGGATTTCCTCCGCGTCCCGATACTCGGGGTGCTGCAGGACGGGGTGCTGCGGGGGGGCCGCGTATGCCTTTCTCCCGTCATCTTTAAAAACACGCTGCGCCCTTAGGGGAAAACTGGGATTGTTTGGATTAGGAAAAAAAAAAAGCCGCCTGTCTCATTTCAAAAGCCCCATCTCCGAATTTCAGAAAGCACAGGAAGCAAATAAAATCTGGAGCTGTCCCTGATCTGGGCCAGGAAGAAAAGCTAAATGCACAGGCACACAAGCAGAGGCAGAACCGGTACGGTGGAGCTTCATTCCTGACTGGCTGCATGATTTAGCAAATCATCTATCATGAAGGTAATGCAGGAGGAATTTGCTACAAGGAGATATGTTTAACACCGCAAAGCTAATACCACCCGCACAATGTCACAGAGAGGTGCAGGGCACCGTGAGGCTGTGTGTGTGTGTGTGCGTGTGTGCGTGCGCGCGTGTGTGCGTGTGCGCGTGTGTGTGTTTGCATCCACGTTTGTGCTGCTTCAGTGCAGCGTCTTCTGCCGCTATCAAACAAATTAAAAGTCAGCCAAGCAAGAGAGGGTCCGCTTGGCTTGGTTGTCGGGCTGTTCCCCCTGACCCCCCACTCCAGCCCCTCCCCCTCCCCCTGCTGCAGGCCCGGGCCCGGCCCACCTCCGCACGCCCAGGCTCACACGTGTGGCAGACAAAGCGGCATGTGTTTACAGAGCGAGGGGGAGAGGGAGGGGGTCCGCCCGCCTCAAGGCGGGACGACAACAAACCCCCCCGAAGGAGCCTCCCTGTCGCAGCAGCCGCCGCGCACCGACACCCCCGTCGCCATTTCGCTGCGGCAGAGGCGATGATGCCTTCCCGCAGACCTAGGCTTCGAAACGTCAAATCTCAGGCCTGCGGGCCTTTTGGTAAACGGGACGCATGCGCTTCGTCAAAATCACACGACCAGAGAATGCTCAATCTGAGCACGTTATTAACATCCCTTTTAGAGAAACAAAGAAACACTCATGTTCAGGGAAAAAAACACAGGTTCACCTTGGTAACAATACCCTGCAGTTGGCTGGAATGTTGACTGAGTGAATCTGCTGCTTAACAGACAAAATGGACACGCGACGTGAGGGGTCCGGTTCTGACAGTAGCCATGAACAAGAGCACGCGTGTGGGTAACGGTGCAGACTGCACATCCACAACAGCTAACTACCTGCAATCAGTAGCATTCGTTCGCAGTCAAGGGTCTCTTTTGGTTGCGGCACTCCCATCTCCCACCTCCTCTCCTATCCTTTCTTCTCCTCTCCTCTCCACCTGCCTTCCATCCTCCGGGTTCTTTTCCTCAGACAATCCCTCCATCGGTGTCGGCCCTCTGGCCTACCGGCGGCCTGCGGCCCCCGAACCCCTGCACCCCCCCCCCCGCTCAGGGGAGGAGCTGGGGCCGGCAGACGGGGCCTGCGGATCCCATCTCTCCGAGCCCCGCCGCGCGTGCGCACACACACACACACACACACACACACACACACATGCGCGCGAGCGCCGGCCCTTTAAGCGGAGCCGAGCCTTACTGCACAATGTGGTCGCTGCAGTTTTCTATTTATATTTGTTCCTCCTTCAGAAAAAGGAAGCCGGACGTATTGGATCCAGATGTGTGCGCGGACCGAGGATGGAGGAGCGGTGACGGCGCCTGCCGGCGAGGGGCGGGGCCAGGCCCGGGCGGGGCGGGGCCGCAAGGATTCACCTACACGTACATCACGTACACCGCGCTGGCCACAGGAACCCTAAACACACAGACAGGACAGTGTGGAAGGGAAGGGGGGCGAGGTGGCGTTTAAAACGCCAATATTTCCACACATAAATCACACACTCAAATGCATGCACACACATTCAAGCATATTAAATGGAAGTCCCCTTAAAAGGACAGTGTGACCAAGGGGTTTTCTGGTGCTGGAGTTAATATGGGCGTAATATTTCACTGGCTGTGGTCCGCACCTATAAGGGGGACAGCGACAGTGAGTGAGGTGCAGTGGCAGGATGGAGGAGTCCTGCCTGCAGTCACAGCGCAGCCCTCCTCCTCCTCCTCCTCCTCCTCCTCCCCGTCCTCCTCCTCCTCCTCCTGCTCCTCCTGCTCCTCTGGAGTGACAGCGGGCGCTCTGGGCCGGGGCTGAATTCGCCGGGAGCTGTGATGATGAATGGGCCGCCCCTCGGCAGTCTCCGGCCTGACGGCGGATCGATGTGTTAGAGACTCCGGTGACACAACGTCAATGGGGCGTGTGATCAATCTGGGGGACGGCGCAGGCCGGGGTCATGCCGCTCCCTGCACTGACACCCTGCTCTGACAGGTAATGAGGCATGAGGACCTGGGAGCGCCGCGCTACCTGCCTAATCTCCCTCCCGCAGAGCGCCCCCGGCAAGATCCCAGGGTCAGACGCACCCCGCTGCTTCAGAACCCGGCACCTTTGCTCACAGAGCCCGGCCTGCCTGGTCCCCTTCCAGCGAGGACGGAGGTGCCGATCTGGAGCGCAGCCGTTTGCTCTGAGCTCCGCGTCCCGGTTCTGGCAGGGGGGGGGGGGGGGGGGGGATGCGGCCCCGCGCTTCTGTCTCAGAGGATGTTCACATGGTGTTCACACACAGCTCAGGGTCCCACCGCAGAAGCAAAGCCGTCATCGAGCACGCCCGCTCCACGCACATCCCAACTAGAGGACGTCACCATGGGAACAAACCAGCCCATTGTGAATTCAGTCTCGGCTGCTCCCCTGCCCAATGGGACCTTCATGCACGCACGTGCGCAGGCACACACACACACACGCACGCACAGACACACACACATACACGCACACATACACGCACACAAACACGCACACAGACACAGATACATAGACACAGACACAGAGACACAGACATGCACACACACGCACACATACACGCACACAGACACAGATACACAGACACAGACACAGATACAGACACAGAGACACAGACATGCACACACACGCACGCACACAGACACAGACACATACTCGTACACATGGAACCACAGACACGCAAGCACACACACAGGCAAAAGCAAAGGAAAATAAGTGGGAGACGCACGTGCTCAGACACAGACAAAAGGCAAAATATGCACACACACCCACACACACACACACACAGACATCACTACCCAATCAACGTCAGGGATCTGTGCTTCACCGCAAATTCGAAAAAGGGTTCCGTTTCAAAACCAGCCAGCCGAGGGGGAAAAGCGGGACCACCATTTAGCTGAAACAGTGCCCTGCTTTTATACACAGTGAGATCAGCTTCAATTAGATTTCTGAAATAAAACCTACCAGAAAAATGTTTCTCTGCATCCACAAATAAGCAACTTATCTGCATAATTACATTTCTTTTTCCCTAAAAAAAATTGCGGAGGAATTCGCATTGCCCACGGCAGCCCTGACTATTAGAGGGATGGCAGCGTTTAACGGATGCAGGCTGCAGAGATCTCTCTTCACAAGACGGCCACATTAAGAGGCCCGCAGGAAGCACGGAACCTCTGCAGACAGAGGCAGGCCCACTGACCCTCAGTACAGACGGTCTCAGCTCAGATAATCAACGGAATGCTAACACCACAGCCACCGACTGCAGTGGCACCGCTGTTCCTGTTACTGCTCCTAACAGCAACATCCTGCTGTCTGAATGGAGAAAACGCTGCAGATTACTGCACACTGCTGTAAAAGTGCTCATTACATGGCTATGATCGGCTGATCCTGGAACAGCAGAAACGCTTCAACAGCAGCTAACCTGAACAGATTGACTGGGGGAACCTGTGCAAGTGGCCCATAATGGGAGGCATGAACCAGGTAAAAGGGGGGGGGATGCATGCGTGCCTGCACACACTGACACGCACACGCACACACGCGCACACACACACACGCACACACACACACACACACACACGCGCACGCACACACACACACACACACGCGCACGCACACACACGCACACTCACGCACACGCGCACACGCACGCGCACGCACACGCACACGCACACACTGACACGCACACACACACACTGACACGCACACACACACACTGACACGCACACACACACACTGACACGCACACACACACACTGACATGCACACACACACACACGTACACGCACACACACACACACTGACACGCACACACTGACACGCACACGCACACGCACACATACACGCTTTTTGCTCCCCAGTATAAATATTTTAGGTGCTGATTACATCGAGGTGCAGGGGGAGAGGTGGTAGGGGGGTGCCCCTGCCTGGTTTTTCAGCAGAGTGGAGGCTTCAGTGGATGGCCACCGACTGGCACTGGCATAAAAGGCTGCTTCATAAATAATGAAGGGCGGTGTTAAAAATCCGGCCCCTTTGTGGGGCTCGGCGACGGAGTGCGGCTTTGTCTCTGCCGAGGAGACTGGGCGGGCCCGTCTGTGTCATGCAGTCGGGGGGGGCGGGGCCGTCCAGAGGACCGAGCGGGTACAGGCAGGAGCAGAGGGGCACCCTTCTACCCCTAAACGTGCCACAGTCTGCCCTGAAACACACATACACACACACACACACACACACATACACACCGCATTCCTCTGCTCCCCGTGAGAGGCCCCCCAATATACAGCAGGCCTGACACATGCCATAAGGGATCTGCAGAGCAGCAAGCTCACAGCTAATGAAGAAGCACACCGCTGCAGAGAAGGACTGACCGAACACAATGCCTCTCACCCTCCTGTACATACGCACGCTGCAAACCCCCAACGTGTTCAACCTTCAGAGGCGTGCAGCACAGCGGCGAGAAGCCGGGCTCGTAACCGAAAGGTTGCCGGTTCGATTCCCTGCTAAGGCGCTGGTGCTGTACGCCTGGGCAAGGTACTTAACCCAGCATCGGCTCAGTAAATATCCAGCTGTATAAATGGGTAAAACTGTAACCTATGTAAGCTGCTCTGGCTGAGAGCGTGTTCTAAATGCTGTTAATGAAATGAAATGTGTTAAAGTGCAGGTGAAAGGGGGGGGACGGGGGGGGTGAGCAGAGAACAGGGCTGAAACATGGAGGGTGAAATGCATTTCTGAAGGAGGACTCGCTGGTGGTCTTTTTGACAGCACGGCTCTGTTCAGAGCTTTCAGGGTTGCCAGGGTGGTCAAGGTGCAGAAGATGGCCCTCTAGGGTGGCACCAGTGTGAAGTCCACACTACCGCTATGATCGCCGGGGGGGGGCCCCCCTCTACAGACCCCGCCCCCCACCCCCCACGCCCCCCGTCCAAGCGATCGATCAGCTTAGCGCACAGCGCGCGGGACCGAGGCCCGCGGCGAAGCAGCGCTAATGGGCTTAGCCTGTTGTCCAGACAGCCCGCCGCTCCTCTGAGCTCGCGTGACCACCTGTCCGTCTGTCTGCGAAGGGTCTGAGTCTCCTCCGCGACTCTGCCGCGGCCCAAACCGCTGCTGCACCGGTCCTTCCATCTGTTTATTTAACCGCCAACACCCCCCCCCCCCCCCAAACACACACCCCACCCCCCGCGCTGTAACAAAAAGACGACTCAAGATGCTGAGCACTACTGATCGCTCCCCGCCACAATAACAAAGCCTCACTTCCCAGCTACCCACGCTGGACTCATCAGGGTGGCACAGCGGTTTGGGAACGAGGTTTCGGTCCAGAATCACTCAACGGGGCGCCGCTGTGTTGTCCCCGTGAGCAAGGTGTCAGCAGGAAAGCCGGGCCGCGTAAACAGGTCCACATACTTTCAGCTGTGCGGCTCGCCCTGGATGAAGGTGGAGGCCAAGCAATTATTATATTACATTAACTTAGCAGACGCTCTTCTTCAGAGCGACTTCCCACCCAAAAGAGCATAAGTGTATCCATCTGAGTCAGACCAGGTTAACACACTCCCAGACCAGTGAGTGTGAGCATAACACTATTCGAGCCCTATTATAAATATAACTATTAAGATAATTATAAAGCGAAGGTGTGACACCTCATATGTGGACAGTGGAGAGTACCTCACCACAGTGCTTTGCTCATGCTGGAAGATGCATCACGCCTCCTATAGGTTCAACAGCGTGAGCACTGAAACACAGCTATATTGCATTAGCGCTCTGCTGTATCGGTCTGGAAGCTCTAATCCACAGACAATTGACAGCCCCTGCAATATTTATGGCTTCCATGTTCAAATTGCTATTTACCGCAGCGCCGCGCGTAGTTTTAACAGACGAATCCATCACCTGGGACTGACTGCGTGTCACGCGGATTTTGTGTCTTGGCAGCAATTTCCCTCCAGAGCGATCCTGTTACAGTCACTAAAAACCGGCTTCAATCAATCCGGGAGGGGGGGGGGGGGAGAAAAATCAAAACAAGGAGACAGATTGTGTGAGCTGTCCTTCCGTGCCCCACGTGCTGCCATGTCCCCGCTGGCGTGGCGGTAACCGGATAGCGCCCGGAGGGAAGACGACCGGCTTGGTCGTTCTGGACGGGCCCGGTGGGCATTTTTTACGGTGAGACAGGCCCCGTCGGCGGTCACGTTCCGAGGGTCAGCTCCAGCGAACACGAACGCGGTCAGGGTGAGGTTACTAACGCAAACCACAAAGGCATGTTACAGTCACAGGACCGAGTGCAAAGGCATGTTACAGTCACAGGACCGAGTCCATACGTGTCTCTCGTATGAAACTCAGTAAAATTAAAAGGAACTCAGAATCCCTGCATGAGCATGTTAAACCTGACCTGTAAATCTCAGGGACAGTGTCTGTTTGGATGGACTAGGCCTTGACCTTACCAATGCTCTTCCTTCCCTGAAGCTTCTTCTCACACACCTTCTGCCCATATTATTATTATTATTATTATTATTATTAACATTATTTAGTATTAGTATTTATTATCTGTTTGATTACCAGCCTTTGTCTAGCGCAACTTCCACCGCATGCATCTCTTCATATTTTCTATTAAAATAGCTGATTATAAACTAAAGCTACAGTACTGAGCTCAGGTACTCTGCTCAAGGACACCCTGATTCCCTTCTAACCGCCCCCCACCCTCCCCCACCCCACCAAGGAACACATAATGTCTACCACAGTCCCCACAAAGCTCCGTGCCCGTGAAAATCTGTCCTCACAAGGCACTGCCCCCATAATGCTTTGCACCCGCGCAGGGCTGTATAAACCAGCCCATCCTAGCGTCTGCATCCACGCCGAAGCGTTCCTTCCCCATCTCCACCTTCAGGTAGCGCACACGCTCACACACTCCAGCTCTCTGGCAGGGGAGAGCACAGTCATGGGTGGGTCCCCCCACGCCCTCCCCGGTCCGTTGGCGGTACAAATGATTGAACAATAGTGTTATTACCTGAGCAGCGGCACGGTCCGTGCCAAGAGCTATAAATCAATGCACGGTAATCATTCTTTCCTCGCCTTTCTGTTTTTTCCCCTCATTCTCACACACTACGTGCAGACATAACATGACTACAGAGAGATACAGGAACAGGCCATGCGGAGCGCAGAGGTCTAACCTTTGATATGCCAACATCTTGAATAACACTTCCTACTTCAGACATCAAAGGACAGGCGGGCGTCCTCGCAGTCTCAACACGTCTCCTGGTAGCTCTCGAAGCAGAGACGGAGCTGTCTTATTAAAGAGCGGGAGAGCTTTAATGATAATTACAGCCCACGTAGGGACAGAGGTGCACCTCCATGACGGCCTGCCCTGACCTGCCCGCCGGTGTGAGGGGGGAAACCCGGGGGGGGGGGGGGGGGGGGTGTGTAGCGGCAGCTTGCTGCGGAGCCCCCGCTCCCAGCTCCGGGCGGGAGAGAGGTGCCACCACGGTAAACAATACATCAAGCCCGGGGAGCTGAGTGGTGCCAAACCTGCGGGACGTGCCAGAACCCGTCTCTCCCTTCCTCTCCCGATCGCTGGCTCCGTACGGGACAGATCCTGATGGCTGAGCATCGCCGGTGCCAAATTTTGGGGGGTGGGGGCGTGAAGACGGAGGAACACAGTCCCGTCCGCGTCTGAGGGCTCAGGGGCGTTTCCCGAACCGCAGCGGGACACGTGCGGGAACGGGAGGAGAGAGCGGGAGGCCTCCGCTGGGTCCTCGTTGTTGGAAAGGAGAGCGCGCCGCTCCCGTGTCATCAGGTGCCGCCGCTCCGCCCGCGCCACACGCCCCCCCTCTCCTTTTGGGGCCTGCGGTCAGGGCACTGGGGGCCGTGGGGGCCGCGGGGCAGGGCCCTAGGGTGAGCCGACGCGTCCTGGAAACACCCCCCCCCGGCCCACCGCAGCGGCCCCATGGACAGCAGCCAAGGCGCTCATGTACACAGGCCAGCGAGGGGGACCAGGGGGACCGGGGGGCGGCTTAACACGCCGGGCCCGAGTCCGTGTTCGGGGCCTGCCTGGCGCTGCGCGGTCATCCCCATCGGCCATGTCTCGCGTGCTTCTCTTATTACGCGCCCTCGGTTTTCACACACGCTATTGGGCCCCTGTGCCTTCAGCATCACCGACCCAACATCACGACAACAACTGAAACTGTTCAGAGGCAACTACAGCTTCACCGCTGTGTGAAACTGACGGCACTCACTTGCACTGTGAGGGCTGGGGGCTGCTGACCTGAAGATGGAGGACTTCTGGGGGCAGGGCAGACCTTCAGTACCAGTCAAAAGCTTAGAAATTTTTTTATTTTTACTGTTTTTTCCACATAGAATACTACAACAATAGAGTAACAGTGTAGAAAATAACAGTAAATAATAATTAAGATATCAACTATGAAATAACACAAATGGAATTATGCAGCGACCAAAAGTGTTAAACAAATCAAACGTGTTATATTTCACAGTATTCAAAGCAGCTGAAAAAAAATAATTAAAAATAGTTTTGGAAAGAAATTCACACACAGGCATCAACTTCACTACCGATATTTGTCTAAGCAAAAAATGTCATGTAAGCAGAAGTCTTCAGGTCAAAATGTCTTTGAATGCATGTTTCCCATCATCTTCATGCATTATCATTAAACAGGTGTCTTCAAACGTTTTACTGTACGTTACTGCGCAGGCGTTTCTCCCTCACTGTGATGAAATGATGCATTGCGTCTGACCCGGGAGTGTTATTTTTACCCCAACGCTGCGCTGAAACGGAAGCCTTTCATTCAAAGGCGCTGGGAAAGATGGAAGGTGGAGAAATCTACTTTTGCTTTATTTACAGCAGGTTGGGGTGGGGGGGTTACTGGAAGGGGCCCCTGACGGCCGTCGCAGGCATGGAGCCAGAGAGATTCCAGTGAGAGGGGGGACTGCAACTGGATCCTCTTCCAGCACTTTGAGTCACGAGGGCCGGGAGGGAGGGGGGGGGGATCAGGGGGTGGGGGTGTATGATTAAGCTCCTGAGCACATCCACGCAGGACGCTCCTAAGCGCAAAGCTCAGAGGACCGGCCATCCCGCTGCCCGTATACAGTCTGAGAGAAAAAGCAAGGTTTTGTGAACCCTGCAATGGGCGGAGCTACCACATGACACCAATTACAGAGTCAATCAAAATGCGCCACGCTCCAGAGCACAACGCTGTGATTGGCTGAAATCAGCGGGTTGTGGGTAGCACATGATGACCCCGAGCCACTTTAGGGTGTATGAAGCCCCGCTTTGCCATCATCTCTGACCGGAGGGAAACACACCCTCTTTGACACTCTGCACCTGGTGAGCAAGTTGATCACAACAGGCGGCAGTGTAACATAGCGGTAAGGAGCATGACTCGTAACCAAAAGGTTGCTGGTTCGATTCCTCCCTGGGGCACTGCTGCTGTACCCTTGGGCAAGGTACTTAACCCATAATTGCCTCAGTAAACATCCAGATATAGAAATGGGTAACATGTAAAAACTGTAGCCTGTTGAAGTCAATATCATTGTAATGTCAAATATCAATGTAATGTGATGTACAACAGACCTGGCTGCATATTGCACATTGAAATTAAAGAGATCCTGAGGAATCACATTCAAACAATTTACTCCACTGAACTCCACTTTACGCTTTTCCCTGAGAACTCAGCCACAGGCCCAGCCCTCTGTGGAGCCCCTCACACTGTGTGCGTGCGGAGAACCAGCACACGGCTCACATACTATTCACAGCAACTAATCTCCATTAACCCTTTTTAAACATATAACCACGCAGGAATGTGTCAAAACTAACCAGATTTGTTCCCAAACCCGAGGCGTAAATCCCGTGTGACGGTGCGTCTTACGCAATCGCTCCGGGGTTAATTCAACGTAAAAGATCTCTCTTTTTTTCCCCCCCTGCGTGTTCCCTTTCATTTCGCGCTGTATGTTCGTACGTCCGAGCGCCGGTCTTCCGTAACCTGTTAACTCCCCTAATGCGGGTCACGCCGATGATGTCAGAGCCCGGGGTCAGGCAGAGTTCAGAGGCCTCCGCTCCGCATTGGACGAGGCGGGCTCTTCTTCGCGCTACGCTTGGGCTCGCCGCTCGACACGCAACACGCGAACGGCAAACAAAGAGTCAATTTTGCCTTTATCGGTTAAGCGGGGATCTCGAACGGCACCAAATTCCTGCAATTCCGCAGCCAGTATCGGCCACGAGTCCGTTCTTTCGGGCCTCTCTCTCACGACCGCTCCGCAGAACAGGAGGCTATTACTTATTCATCATTACATATTTATCTGGCAGATGGTCTTTTCCGAGCAGCGGGAACTCCGGTGAAAACGAAGCCGGAGGAAGGCCGAAGGGGAGCTGGGGGCTCGGCGGAGCGAGGCCGCTGTACACGCGTGTAACGTGTAAACCTCCAGCCTGCCTTAAAACTAGCAACAGAAACAGCAGGGACGGGAGGGTTTGCATAATCTCACTCAGGAGAGCTCTGCTGTGTGCAGTTGCGCTGGTGATGTGTACGGACCTCCAGTATTGCTGGAGGAACAAGAGGGCAAAGAGCAGGAACATGGTGTCAACTTTCAGAGCAGTCTCAGATACCCCCCCGAGCTCATCTGACAAGTCAGGTACTGCGGAGACAATAGGAATTCCTGAAATTCTCCCCCCCCCCCACCTCCAAAGAAAAGGGCAACACAATCAAATCAGCGAGGCCGTGAGAGCTCTCTCAGGCGGGGGCCTGATGGGAAGACGGTAAGGTAACGCAGTGTCCTGTCACCCGAGCCGCAACCCGACACGGGCGCGGGCTGAGGAAGAGGGAGCGAAACGCAAATAAGACAAAAGCAGGCGAGGGAACGTCGGCCAGGCCGCTCAATCGGGCAGGCCGGAGACAAAGGAACGGGAGAGGGAAGAGGAACGTCCCGCACAATGGCCGCCTTTCACGGCGGAGGAGCACGTCATCACGGCTCGACACCGAATACCCGCAGGTTTTCTTCCTTTCTGACTGCCGTGTCCAGCGTCTGTATCGCCTCAGAGTGGGGGGGTGGGGGCAGTACCGGTCGCCCTCTGCGATGCTGTGTGGTCTCTCGGTCTGTTGAGGGCCTTAAGGTAGCCGCCCCAAACCGACGGGTGAGCCTCGGAGGCCAGCGTCCACAGTGGCAGAAGCTGGTGTTTATTTTGTTGGGGTCCTCACCGTCGTCCCAAGACAACCAGGAGGAGGGGGGGGCGGAGCCGCCTGCAGTCTCCCTGGGACCCCAACACTGCAAAAGCCTTTCTACCGCACCAGAGCAGACAGCACCGCTGTTATTGCCAGGACAGCGCATGCAATCACAGGCTCTCTCTCTCCCCCCTCCTCTACTCCTCCTCCGTCTTCCTATCTGCCTTCCTGCCTTTCCCCTCTTTCCTGACTACCTCTCCTTTCTCCTCCCTCATTCTGCCGTGTCTCTCGCTCCCTCTCTCCCTCAGTCCGATCTCTGCTTTCAGCGGTACACTAGGCCCACTCACTCCCAACTCTTCAGCCCGTGTTTCAGTGATCCCTTGGGCAGGACACCTAGATTCCAAGCTCAGGTGCATCACGGGGGGGGAGCACTTTAAAGCACCTCAGTCGAGGTGTGGCAGGAAGCTCTGCGCCGGGCCCCCCCTCCCCCTCCCGGCCTCGCCCTCCCTCCCCCTCTATAAACAATCCAGACCGGCTCACAATCCCTGCCATTGTCTGCCGCTGCGACTTATCTCGCAGACAGACACAGGCATGCGCGGAATGTCTTGGGAGGACGCGCCGCCGAGGGCCCGGGACGCTGCCGTAAACTCCGGCTGAACTGACCTTCAAGGTGGCGGGGAGACGCCGCCGGTGACGTCCGCATACCTCTGCCATTTGATCATGGGGAGCCGATGGGGGTGGAGGAGAGCAGGAATGTCAACGGTCCTCTCTCCAAACAACCGCACCCCAAACACAACAATGTATCACTTAGCTGCGCACCACGGCATGCGTTAGTCATTAGACGCCTCTAACGCGGCCGGGTTTCACCCGCTAAATCATCCGCTGCTTTCCACAAACGTTTTTATTTTATAAATCAAAAAAAGTTAAAGGTTGGGATTTCAAAAGATGCGGGCTGCGGGGAGTCTAGAAGAATCAACAACAGTTTCAATTGATTGCTAATCTTTAAGCGTGTCCTACAGAATTCACGCAATAAGAAATCGCAGCAATACAGGACACGCGGGGTTAAAAATAGCACCTAACTGAAGCGTTAAAAATCGGCTCAGGAAATGTGTTTAGAATAAAGAACCGACTGACGAATGAGATAAAACAGAAGCGAGCGCAGGAGGACGAATGCAAGCTCCGGTTCCACGGCTAACGCTGAATAGTGGCGCTGTGCAAAGTCTTAGTCAATCCACTAGCCACGTCATGCTGCCCTCCTAACACAAATGACTAGGACTATTATCACGTCTCCCCAAAAGGGGAAAAAACATATCTTCCTCTTGCCTGACAGCACGCATAAATACCAGGGAGCGCTAGACTGCGGGCGGAATTCAATGACGGGAAAATTTTCATTAACACGGTTGAGCATTCGCGCCAGTGTTTTTTTCGGAGACGCTAACACCTAAATGACATTTATTTGGGACAATCTTGCAGAGGTTGTTTCAGGACAGACACTGCGTGGGGGCAGTGGATGTTTTGGTCCTTGGTCTGTGGCAGAGGTGCTGAAGGAAGACTCCAGCCTGCACATGGACGACCCCTGCTCTACAGCCACCTATAAGCCCGCTCCTGATTCAAGCCTTTTACATTACATTACATTGTTGCCATTTAGCAGATGCTCGTATCCAGAGCAACTTACATCAATTGCAGGTTTTTACAATGTTATCCATTTATACAGCTAGATATTTACTGTGGGTAAATATCCAGCTGTACAAATTGTGGGTTAAATACCTTGGCCAAGAGTACAGCAGCAGTGCCCCCGTGGGGAATCGAACCAACAACCTTTCAGTCACGAGTCCTGCTCCTTAACCACTACGCTACACTGCTGCCCCAAGCCACAACACATTTATCTTCATACCCACCGCAGGGAATCCCTTTTTTAAACTGTTTTTTTTTTGTTTTAAACTGAGTAAATAACACACGTTTTTACGCTAAAACAACCTTGACACCACCCTTATGACCATGGCTGGCCATGACCCAAAAACGTCACAGGATCAGGGTTAGGGGTGTGAACGAGAGGACCTAAATAAGAACGACTTTGCTCTTAATGCTCCATCCCAATTTCAGCTGGAATGAAGAACTGGGGGGGGGGGGGGGCATAATTAGGAAAGTGCTGGGCTCGAAAGTCAGATGACCCAACTGCGGCTGTGAAGTTAAGCAGTAACCGACTTGGGGCACACAGAGCGGAGCACTTGGTGACAAGAAAAACACCATTTGGTGCAGACCAGTACAAACAACCAGTCATTAGATGTACTCGCGCTAAAGACTAGGAACTCCAAACAAAGATATATCCGTCACTCAACCCGCGGCTGAATGACGGTGTGGTGATGAGCTCACTCCTGCCGTAGGCCAGCACCTCCCTGTTTGAGCTGGCACAGAATCTCTCACCGGCAGACGGGCAAAGTTACCTGTCTGGGAAACTTAATGCATAAATAATATCAAAGCTAGAACAGCTGGGCAGGGGACAGGACAAAGAGGCTGGGAGACCCTCACTCTACACTAGTTTTCCTCTTCCTGTAACTAACAACTGTCGTTGGCTACTCTGAGGTCGGATGGGCAGAGCTGGCAAGCTGCTGGGGAAAAAAATTTATAATGTCCACATTCTTTTACATCTGACGCCTGACCCCATCCCACCTCTCACCTCAGTGCCTATATTCAGGAACTACAAGGTCAATATTAAGCAGGGCATATGCTCTATGACCAATCGCCATTATGCTCATTGCCAGCACCAACAGCACTATCATTATCCAGGGAAGCCGTTGTGACATCACTGTTTTTCTTTGACCATAAATAGCCTCCCATTACAATAATACAAAAACACCCACCGCTCACCCCGTAAACTGCTCCTGGATTACACCGGCATTGCTGGCTTAACGGCACCAATTTCTGGAAGTTGCGCACTAAATAAACAGGCATTCAATCCACGCTCATAAGACGTAATTGGCGCAAGAAAATCAGATTAATTTCTGCTGAGTAACGTGGCTTAAAATAAAATAAAGGAAGGGGGGCGGGGTTTGATGAAAGTTGGTGAATGTGGTTATAGATAAACGCGATGTTTTGGGGGTAATCAAAGCGGTAATCTTACCTGTGAGCGTTTCCTGCTCGTCCGAGGAGAATGCCATCCTGCCTGTCCAGCTGAAGCACTCTCACTACCACAACTACGAGCACACAGCGAGTCACCTGACTTTAATTCCAATTTGAATGCACTGACTCTAAAGGGACACCAGCGGTCCAAGAGGGGAAGGATGCCAAGCAATTAAACGGAACTCACTGGTTCAACAGCCGTGGTCTGGAACAGTTTTAATAAGCTGGAAACGATTTAGAAAGTGGTTGACAGTTCTGGATGTGTAAGGATGCCGATAAGAACAAAGGCTTTCATTGTGAGAAAGAGCGTGCTGTTCTTCATGGCTGTAGATGGATCAAATCTGCTGCCCTGAAGTGAGGAGTGGGGACGAGGAGCTCCGGAGAGAGAGGGCCATTTTGTGGCCGTCGTTTGTCTCCCCCCCCCCCCCCCCCACCCCCCAAAAAGGGACTCCTGCGAGAGCCTCCTCAGGAAACGTATGCCTCAGAGAGGCCTGCCGCGGCCTCCCGGGGCTTATCGGAATCAATTTCTGATAGCCCTCATCCCCGCACACTTCAAGGGTATATAATTACATGGGAAAGTTAAATGCAGTATAACCGCTAAAGTTCTCTTTGAGATTCCTGGAATGGGTGTGTCAGTTTACGAAAGATTCTTGTTTTTTTTTTTAAATAGTCGCAGACGCTCGCAGCGCAGTGTCATCCCTGCAATTACAGACCCGCGGCAGCACGGACGCGCCTCTGTTTTCGTCTTTTTTCCGGTTGTTTTGTTTCGTCCGGCGCTCTCCTCTTCCCCCTGTCCGTTCCTTTTATGTCGGCGGCGTGAGCGCGTCTCCATCATTTCTCACACAACCCCGCGAGAGCAAGAGCGTCAGCAGACCCGGCATAAGCCTTCCGAGAAAGATCATTTTAAAACCATAAACAGCTATTAACGTTTGATATTTGAGGGAGGTTTTTTTTTTTCCCCTGCGGATTAAAACTCTCAACTTTTCTAAATGACGCAACGGTGCCTGGTACAAAGAAAAGCTCATTATCCAAAAAAACTGAGCGCATAATCGATGTTACCCCCCCCCACTCCCCACTCCCCACTTTGGGCTTCCTATAAACCTGCCAGAGAGAGCACCGAGCGCAACCTGCCCCCGAGCTTCCAAACCTGCCACCCAAAAAACCAGCCTCCGCCCCCCCTGCTGAATCGTAAATCACAGATCGCGTCTCTGTGCTGCTTTTTTCCACGGCGGCCAGGCCCCTCCCATAACGTGCGCCGGAGGAGAAGAGGCTGAACTTTAAAGGCATGCCTGTGTGCTGTGAGCAGCACTTTCCGACGCCCGCGGGCACGGCAACGCGCCGCTCTGGGGCGTGTCCCGGGCCGGGTCGGGGAGCGTGTTCGCTGATGCACGTACTCACACGCACCGGAGTGCGGCCGGTTTCATGTCTGTGCGCACGCCACCGCCAAATTACAGAGCGCCATTGTGCTGCCACTCACCTCCCGGAAAAAAAAATGAAAAACAAAGGAAAAACATTACTGCGCTACAGGAAAAAATAAAGACGAAAGATATTCATAGGCTGAACGTTAAAAAGGGGACAAGGAGAGTGTGAAGTGTGAGATGGGGCTATTGGGATTTGCTCACGAAACTAGAGGACCTTGTGATAACCCACCGCACAGCAATCAGGAAGAACGAACTCAAAGAAATAAACCCGAACATGTTCTACAGTCCCCGCTGATGTAGAAGATGCAGAATTAATCTGTATTAAGAGCTACGCATCAAGTTTGGATCGACCACGACTTGTACGCTGAATCCTGGCCAAGTTGGCTGAGGTTCTAAAGCACGCCTGGTGGTGTATATGGGCCTTTTCTTTATGCTCATAAAGGCTTAGTAAACATGACGTCCAATCAATCACATGACACAAAGGAAGGGGGAAAAAAAAAAAAAAAAACATTTCCGTACACACTACATCCTTCGCTTATGGCATAAATCCCTTCACGCTTGATTTATGATCACCACACTAGCAGGCTACATTCATATCCACACCAGCGACCAGCTCAATATGAACCGGAAGCACCCTCCCCCACATCATCACCCCCTCCCACCACTCCCCCAGGGGCACGCACGCACGCACGCACACACACAGCGCCATATTATCAGTTCAGGGTCACAGCGAGACCAAGGACCCCCTGGGAGCGGTTGTGAAGGGAACCTTCCGGATAACCCTGACCGCAGCCCTGAGGACTACGGCCCACTTAAGATAACAAACAACGTGGATCCAGTCAGCTGTCCTCTGATACACACCGTCAGTGATGAGAGATCTTCCAGCCTGCCTGCAGCTGACCACCTCTCCAGGTCAGCAGACAGACAGGGAGAGGAGGGGAGAGATAGAGAAAGAAGGGGAGAAGAAAAATGAGTTAAAGAGGAGAAGGATGAGTTAGAGGGAGGACAGGGAGAGCGAGACGGAGAGTGAGAGCGGTGTGGCAATGACCGTGTGAATCTAGGTCATGTGACATCTCTCCAAGTTCCTGCGGAGTCCCCCTCGCGGTGCCTTGGCTCGCTGGGCCCCTGAAACAGCGGCGTGCGCTGTCGGAGGGCGGGGTGCACCTGCACGCCAATCCCGTGAACTTCAGCACCTGCCGCCGCGGCGGGAGGGCGGCCCCCTCACCCCTCACGCTTCCCACGCCGACAGCAGCGTCACGCCTTCAGCTGTCACTCCACCGACGTCACGGCTAAGATGCTCTTCCGTTCGCTTCCACCCCACGCGAGTACCGGAACCCCTGAATTAGGACGAGGCCGGCCAAGGCTCACGTCCCCCAGGCCGGACGGCTCTGCCCACGTCACCCGCTGCCGCTCGGGTGAAACAGCTGCAGCTTTCGCCCCGCGCGCCTGTGTGTGGCGTGAATGTTACAGATGGATTTGGTGCGGAGGCCATGTTAGGCCGCCCGTGCACGGGTCTCACAGCGGCTTCTGGTCCTTTTCACTGCCTCTGACTCTCCGAGGAAGGGAGGCCAGGCGAGCCGTCTCGCTGTACCGCGCCGTTCCGCGCGTGTGACGGCGGGGGCACGCTCTCTCGGCGCCTCCGTCTGCGGCCGTCACCGTAACGAGGGCCCCCGCTCCAGGACGGGGTGTTTGACCGAAGGGCAGGTCGCAGTAACGACCGTTTCGGCGTGGTGCTCCGGCACCCACCGACACAGCGGGATGGCTCCTTTGCACTGGAGCGGACGGGTGCCGGACGATCAGCACAGCATTTTTCACGGTAAGGCAAAACTGGGGTTTTAAAGCTGGTAGCAGGTAGAGCAGGTGACCAAAACAAGGCAAAAACTTGGGGCACCCAAAGATAAAAATCATACATGGCTACAACCCCTTTGTTTTCCAGCTCTGTTACCCACGACACAACCAACACAAGGGGGGAAGAGCTTTGTGGGGCGAATGGCTTCATGCAACGTCTATGACGGCCCTGTAAAGTGTGGTGCAAGGAGCCTGCTCTCTCAGGCCAGATCCCCAAGCCTGCACCGGTCACGGCCTCCTAATGGCTCTGACACAAACAACATCAGCCACTCACTGGAGGAGCGTTTGGGTGGATAAATACGACCCAGATGAGCCGCTGTATGAATGAGCGTGTATGCAGAGTGAGGAAGGGGGTGGGGGTGGGGGAGCATGGCGGAGTTACAATAGCGCAGAGCCCCCGGACAAAGCGGGCTTTGTGCTGCGGCGTGCTCCAGACACGCTCGCTGCTCGGCCGTCCCCTGGCCACGGGACACGCATCTGGAGCCGAGCGTTTACGGGAACCGGCGGGAGCGCGGTGCGCGCCGCCAAGGGGCCTCCGCGCTGACGGAGGTGTGTGCGTGTGTGTGCGCGTGTGCGCACGGTGAGCGGATCTCTCTGACGCGTGTGCGGTGGTGAAAGTGGTGAGGGAGGCAGGTGGATGCATCGGCTCGTTGAGAGCTGTCTGTGGACGCCGCAAACTGGAAATGATAACAGGCTGGGTCTACGGACGCCTACAGAGCGCTTCTGCATTTTATACACCAGAAAATCCACACAGGTGTGAAATTCTGTGAAATATAATGTGTTTTTGGAATGCCAGCTCTCTACACACACATGCAGACATATACACAAACATACAGACACACAGAAACACACACACACACACACACAACCACACACATCCAAGCACACAAACGTGCACACACATGCATGTACACATAGACACAGACAGACAGACACACACACACACACCCACGCACACACAGAATCAGCAGTAACAGGAGCGCTGGCGTCTCGTTCTCAGACACCCCTGTCTGCTGGCACTGCGTAGCGGCTTCTCCTTCATAAAGAAATACAGCGCGGGGCGGGGTGTCCTCCGGTTTGCTTATCCGGCGCGTTGATGCGTGTCATTACCCACACGGAAAAAAGATAACACATTAAGACAAGCCGCACATCAGGCCAAATGGAAGCAGAGGGCTTTCAAAACAAGCTTATTTACAAGTAAGCACATGTCTGGCCCACCTGCGCAGACTGCGCTATAAAAGGACTTCCTCTGCCTCTGAACGAGGGCTGCACACGGCCCCGAAAAACTGGCCGGGCCTGCAGGGCGGAGCGGGGAAGGGTGCTTTCCACAGGAAAGAGGGATCCACGGGTTTCAGACGGCTCACCTGTCCTAAGGTTAATTACGCAAGAAAGGTCCTTTAGATGGAATGCATTCACTACATAAATGCAATGGTATTCTCGGGGGTTTACTTGACAGCAAAGCAGAGCGGATGGGATTGTTTAAACGTGTACGACGGGGAAGAGGGCCACGCGTTAAAGGGGCTTTCATCTGGTGGGAGTGCACACCAGATCCGCTGAGCGCGATTAGTGCATGAATAAAACGGCGGCGGGCTTGCGGCGTGTTCCAGCTCCGGGACAGACCGGGTCCTGTTCATCGGAGGGGCAGAGAAATCAAAGTGCCGTAGGGAGCACACCTGAGCGCAAAGCGGCCCGCCCGGCCTCCAGTGTGTGACCGACACACCAAAAGGAGACGGGGAGCGGGGCGATCAAAGGCCCTCTCTGCGGTCATGAGCGGACATTACTCTCCTCAGACATGACCTGCACGCTGATCGAAGGCTCAGTGATTTATCTCTAAGGTTGGTCAGTTCAGTGGGGGCCACACACACACACACACACACACACACACACACACACACACACACACACACACACACCTCCTCGGAACACCTGTCGTCACGTCGCCCGCGCCTCCGGAGAACCTGGCAGCACATCAAGGTCGTCCGCCCCCGCCAAGTGGGGTTTCCTGAGGTCCCCGACGCGGCGCCCCAAATCCGCTTAGCGGCATCACCCACGCTCCCTTCCCGGGCCCGCAGATCCCTCCCGCAGCGAAAGCAGGGAGGCCGTCTGAGGCGACGGGACAGGATGGGACGGCGCGGAGAAGCCAGACGGGTCACCTGGCTACTACGCTCCGATCGGACGGCAGCCAGAGCAGCTGGGGAGAAAGCACAGCAGGACACGTCCTCGCGCTTTCACTAGCGAGCCGGGGGGGGTGATCTCTGGCAGCGGGCCGGGTCCCGTTTGCTGGCCCTGCCTGCGGAACAGGCCTTACCTCCTCTGGCGGGACAGGGGCTCGGGGTCACCTCCTTAATTAGATAAAGCTCTCCCGGTGTGGCGCGCAGGAGCTTTACCTGGGGTACGTACGGCTCTCTCGGTTCAGGATGTACAGACCGTGAAGTTCATCCTCTCAATTAATGACATCTGAAAGGAGCCTAATGTGGCCGCGTCTACAATGCACCACTAATTTCCAAGGGGGGTGCCAGCGTCTACAGACCTGTGCCTGAGACGCAGCTACAGACCACATGGACACACACACACACACACACACACACACACACACACACACACACACCCTGTTTCTCGGGGGCCCCAGACACTGGGAAACACTCTACGGTGTTTTTTTGGAGGGTGCTGATGGGCGCTCTTCCTGACGGGGTGGCCCGGCGGAGGTTGGCAGCCGAGGAGGGCCGGGCGTGCCAGGAGGGGGAGACCCGTGCCACACTGCACGCACCTGTGCCCATTAGGGAGGGCGCTGACAACCGTAATGTGACCGAGGATTAACTCCTCGCGCGGCCCCCGAATGCACGCGCATACACATACACACGCACGCACACGCAAATGCATGCCCTCACCCCCAAAATGCACTCACACACACAAACATATACAAACACACACCGACAAAGGAGGGTAGAGAGAAGAGACGGATGAGTGCACACCTTTCATTAATTCCTTTTTCCCCCACCCTGTTCTAACATCTGCAGGGTAGAGAGGAGGAGGAGTACGGAACTCCTTTTCGTTCGTCCTGTCTTTCAAGAACAGTTATATCACCTCTGAGGGTCAGAGGGAGTCACAGCGAGGCAGTCAAGGCTACAGACAGCGGGGTACCAGATCACAGGATGAACTATAACCAGCGGTGCCCGCATTCCAGGCTTCATGCGGCATGAGTCAGCTGGAAAATCTAAGTGCAGATTACAGCGCTGCACAGGAGCGCTGCATGTCTGCACGGCACCGCCTGCAGCCTGCGGGTCTGGTCTGGAAAAACGGCGCAAAGACACGCCGGTGTCGGCGCTGCGGCTCGCCTTTCGTCCTGCCGGCAGAGGGTTAAAGGAGGAAGTGGGCGTCAAAGTCGTTTTCAATTAGCTGAGCAACTGCAGAAGATTTCCTTTGGAATTTTACAGCCGCCTTTCATCTCGCCAGCACGTACAAGCTAACAACAAGGCCCTGTGGGTGCATGCAGACGCACGCACGTGCACACACACACGCATGGGAACAAATGCACGCGGGCGTACGCCGGTGCACACACGCGCGTAAATGCACACATCATGCACGCTCACATGCACACAGATATATACGTACGCACACAGGCACACAAGTGTGCAGATATCTGTGCACCGACACACAACTGCACCAACGCATACGCATACGCACACACACGCACGTGCGCACCCGCACACACACACACCCACACACACACACACACACGTGCGCACCCACACACACACACGTGCGCACCCACACGCACGCGCACGCGCACACACATACACACACACACACACACCCGCACGCGCGCCCACACACACACACACACACACACACACACACACCCGCACACGCACACACACATGCGCACCCACACACACACACACACACACACACACACACGTGCGCACCCACACGCACACGCACGCGCACGCATACACACACACACACACACACACACACACACACACAAGCTATCGGGTTTTCTTCAGCTTTCGGGACATGCCGCAGAACCTCATGTTGTTATAACCAATAAAAAAACACTTTTCAGAAGTTCCTTGCCACTTCACTCCAAAAAAGAATGAATGGCCATAAAATGAACTTAAGAAAACATTTGGGGTTTTTTTCCCAGAAAGTAGTTACAATCAGGATCGTAACCTTCATTTAGGCTAACCCAACCGTACCCTTTACCGTCCGTGGAAGAAATAACTTGTTTTTCACCGGGAAACCCTTTTCGCTTTTGGGGAATCCGCTCTCAAAGAGGCGGCAGAAGCAGGCGAAATATAAAATGACCTCACTAGCAAACCAGCACTGACCCAATGTGCTGTTCCGGAATGCTCTCCTCCCAGAGCCCCACAGAAAGCGCGCGATGCTGGGAACTCGAAGAGGCATGCGTTTGACAGGAAAGATCGCTTGCTTGTTCCTCCCCAAAGTGACGGGGACGCAGGCAGACTGTGACTGACACAGCACACAAACACACCAGGATCATTTCAGGCGGCTGCCGTGGCCCTTGGAGGTGTTGGGTCCATCCGCACTGGTCAGCGCCTGTTGCTACAGCCTGTCTGGCCACCTGTGACACTGGTCCGACCATGTTTCTCCCCCAGAAAGGACCCCAAAAGGCTGTATTGCATATTGCAGTGCAGATCCAATATTAACAGCACAGTCTGTAGTCCCACTGCGCATACTACCGCAGTCTGCAGTCCCTCTGCGCATACTACTGCAGTCTGTAGTCCCTCTGCACATACGGTCGTAGTCTGTAGTCCCTTAGCGCATACCATTGCAGTCTGCAGTCCATCTGCGCATACTACTGCAGTCTGCAGTCCCTCTGCGCATGTTACCGCAGTCTGCAGTCCCTCTGCGTATGTTACCGCAGTCTGCAGTCCCTCTGCGCATGTTACCGCAGTCTGCAGCTGCATTCGGTATGCACAGCCCGTTATGTGGGGTTATCTGCTGGAGCTTCCGGAGGAGCGCAGTGCACTGCCCTGCCGCCGCCACGCGGAGCAGCTGGCGTAGGAGCAGAACTTCACGGCTCCTGCTGTTTAGCTGTGACTGAGTGGAATCGGCCGCGGCGCGGAGAGAGAGAGAGAGAGAGAGAGAGAGAAGGGGGGAGCGGGGGGGGGGGAGAGAGGAAGCTGTAGTATTCTGCAGATTTTATGAATGAGCGTGGGGAGTACGGGATGAGTCACCGCTCCCTCCTGTTAGTCAGCGCGAGGCAGGAGGCTCGGCGCTCCACGCACAGACCGGGGGGGCGGGCGGGCGGGGGAGAGGGGGTGGAGGGGGGGCACGCTTTAGGGATCTGGGCTGCGCACGAGCTGTGCCGTGTTAGTGGGCGGGGGCCCGAGACTCGCTCCAAAATGCGTGTGGAGGGATGCTGCACTGCAATCATCTTCTCTCGGCTTCCCAGCAGCTTCTGAGCAAGCCTCTCTCAGCCAGCAGCCAGCAGCCAGCACACCGGATGCAGCGGAACAAGCAGCCTCCGCTGCCAATTAGGTTTAGTTAGAAAGACTCCATGGCGTATTCCTAAACGCCTAAATGCACGTCCACAGCGCTCAGAAGGACAGCAGAAATCCAGCGCTGCCACAGTAACGTGCAGCGATCAGCCGCTGGCATGAGTAACGCCATGCTGCAGTTGCTACAGAGGACTGGGCTGCTGTTCCCCCAAACTCAACCTTATGCTGAGCGGATTCGGCGTCACCCTTCAATTAGGCCGAGTCAAGCCTCCGCCTGGCTCCGGACTCCTCCAGAACACCAGCGTCCCGTCCGCCGCCATCTCGGCACCTGATTCGCAAAATCAAAGCGCGAACATCTGCGAAAATACCCCACTTGCCGAGCCATAAACCACCATCCTCGCTGACAGGACCGAACATGTGAAAGCAGTCAGCGACGTCAGAACCACCGCTTTACCACACTGCGCTCCTCACAAGATAACAGAAGCCCGCACTGTGTTTTAAAAAGAAAAATTCCACTTTGACTTACACTAAAAAAAGTGGAAAATTCCTCCCTCTCCAAAGCCCTTTAAAACCAGTGGAGCAGAAAAAAAAACTATTTGTAACCGACTTTGTTTTTTTCACTGAGGATCGAGTAAAAACACACAGGACATCACTAAGCCCGAAAGAGAGCTTTAGGCCGTTTCAGCAAACTCACAGGGACATCCGTTACTAAAAGCACAGCTCAGGCGACCGGAGGGTGGGCTCAGCTCATCAAAGCTCATTGGCTGGAACATGCCTGCCTTTTACCCAATCAGAGGATGGCCACTTCTACAGTTAAAGGAGGAAATAAGCCAAGCTTCAGGACTGAATGATAAAGTCTCCTGTGTCCCAGAGATCTCTACACTGCTAATAATCAGTAAGGCTGAAAGAGACAGAGATAAAGAAGGGGGGGGCAGAGAGAAGAGAAGGAGAGAGAAGTAGAGAGAAGGACAGAGAGAGGAGGTGAGAGAGAGGGAGGAGGGAACAGAGAGCAGAAAAGAGAGAGAGGGGAGATATGTGAGGATGAGGACAGAGAGGGAGAGGGGGAGGGAGATAGAGAAAGGAACATATATGTGGGAGGGGGTGTTTATCACAGACAGCACAGGGTGATCTCCAGTCATGAAGCACTCTTTTCTCTCCCTCCATCTCCCACCTCACAGCCTAGCGCGGGGGTAAGCGACCCCGACCGCTCTTCAGAGAACAGCAGCTGTATCCAAACACAAAGGAAAAGCATCACCCAACAGATGGGCCCAGTCTGCTTCAGCCTCACTTATTTACAGTCAATAGCAGCGGGAATCAATAGACTGCAGACACGCAGGGCGGTGACGAAGACCAAGGCGCAGCCCATTACCGCTGTCAGAGCTGGCTGGGCCGAGCTGGGTCGCGTCTCTTGTTCTGATCGCACCGGCAGCTTTTAATTTACACTGCGGGTCTGTTTTTCCAGTGAAAGCATCCGCTGCAAGGTGGTCGCGGGAAGCACGCAGGCACCAAACACCACAGAGGCCCTGGAGCTTCACAAGGGGAAGAAGACCACCTCGGCTGAAATGCAGCGGAACAGTCAGCGATGACAAACCGGAAAACAGCAAATGGTTCATTGCTTGTACGCATTTTGTGCCGAGAGTGAAGCTAGATTTGAGTGTAAAGAAACACACGGGGACACAAAAACAGCTTCAAAAGCACGCTGGTGTGTCCCTGCACTCCAGCCTTCTCGTATATGACACGGCGCCTTTGGGGAAGGTGCCAGCGTGCAAACCTCACTTAGGACAGAGTTTGTGAATGACAGTTTCAGTGTGCCCCCCGCCGCCCCCCCCCCAGTCCCATGTAGGGGGTCCTGGACGCGGGGCGGGGCGGAGCGGAGCCGGGCCGACTGCCTTCCTGTTTTCCCTCCCTCACCTGTTCCTTTTTTTAGGAGCCCGAATCTCCCCGGCATGTTGGGACAGAGGCCTGGAATCCTGTTGGTTAAACAAACAGCCACCAGATCAGACCCTGTGCTGCCATCACCGCCACCGCCCCCCCCCCCCCCGCCCCCCTCTTATTTTCGCACACATTCTTTGGGAATGATAGAGCGAGCCCATGGCCGAGCCCTGCCTCTCTCTCTCTTCCCCCCCACCCCCCCCCCTTTGACTAAGCCAGCTGGAATTCCTACCTAATTATATGCCCACTTAAAGGGACAGGCTCCACCCCCCCCCCACCATCCCTCCCTTTCCTTTGCCCCGCCACCCTGACCAAAACTACCCAGAACTCCCCGCTGCCTCTCTCGCCAAACGGCCCCAAAGCACGTACACATATGTGCCATAAATTACCTCTCAGCATCAGCTGCTCGCCTGGGTGAGACATATTCTTTGATGAAGAAAAGATGGGGGGGGGATGCCTGAAATAAACAGCAGAACCTTGGGGCAGCAGTGTAGCACAGTGGTAAGGAGCAGAGCTTGTAACCAAAAGGTTGTCGGCTCGATTCCCCCACTGTGGCACTGCCGCTGTAGGCTTGGGAAAGGTGCTTAACCCACAATTGCCTCAGTAAATATTCAGCTGTATAAATGGATAACATGTAAAAACTGTCACGCGGGTCACTCTGGGTAAGAGTGTCTGCTAAATGATAATAATGTAATGCAATGAAACTTCAGAAAGCAATCTGTTAAAAACATCTGTTGAAATGATAGTGTTTGTTTCCCGCAAAGGGAGGTAAACCCCTGTGGCCTGTCAACAGTTATCCTGTACTATTGCTGGAGAGTGTGAAAACAACCACTGAGATAGACGTAAAGCTGTTCTGAAATAAAGACACCGTAAGTACTTTACGTCAGCCAAGGGAGGGAAAAACAGCTACTACAGCCACTCTGTTAGCCGCAACCTCCAAACAGAGCCTGTTAAAGCCCTCCAGCGCCGCGGCGCTCCCTGGCCTGTGTGCTTTCCCCGTCTGAGCCCTCCAGGCTGTGATATCAAGTCCGTCTTTGGCATTGGGGGAGTAAACAGATTATCGGACGCATAAGTCTTTCACAACGGCAGGACACTGCCAAGGCTCTCGGGAGACTCTCCGCGCTGGAGGGGGTCAGACGGAGGACGGGACTCAGAGGCTCTCAGGAGTCGGGACCGGTCACCGCGACCCTGACTCCCGATGACGGGGCCCGGGCGGGGGCTGGAAAAAGGAGGGAGGCTCTAAACGTTTATGAGGATAAAAGAAAGAGGGAGAAAAACCGTGGTGAAAAGCAAAGTCACCGAGCGGAAAGTCACGGCATAATGAGGGTTTTGTGTGTTTACATTCAGCCAAACAAATACATCAATTTAAAAAAGCAGGGGCTCATCCAGTTACCCAAACTACTACTACCCCCCCCCCCCCCCGGTTTCCGCCTGGATGAAACGCACCACTGTGAAAGGTGCCGCCACTCAAGGATCTCACCATCGCTGAGACACACGTGCTGTCTCAGGTCCCCCACCACACACAGGAGCACACACACCTGCTACTGCACACCTATACAGCCTGGCAGGGCCCAGCCCAGGACCCAGATTCAGAGTCAGCCAAGCTTCAACTGGCCCTGACACCAGACCCCTCTAAAGCCTCCTGAGATCAAATATGTGAGTAACGGAGGCCTGCTTTCCCCTCCTCTGTCACGCTAAGGAACTCCATTTCCCTCTGTGCAAATAATGACTCTCCCGCCACCCTCTGCATTCCCTCACACTTTCAGACACCCCTCAGAAACAGCGAATCATCTGCTGCTTTATGCAGGCATGGGCTCGGCTCATAAATATTAACAATTTTAACATCCTCATTTTTTTTTTGTTAATTAACGAGCAATACTAATCTAACCTGCTGCTCGGCGATCTTGCGGCGTTCGGAAAAACCGAATTCTTCCCGAAAGCTTTCGCCCGGGAAACCCGGCCGGATAACAAGGGCCCGGGAAACCCGGTTCCAGTCCCCGCGGGAAATGGCTCCCAAACGCAAGGCAGGAAGGGGCGAGCGCAGAGAAAAGGCCGCAGCGCGCCTGTAAAGCAGATACAGCAGGGCTCTATCCAGCAGCTGTTGCTGCTTACTGATAATGGCAGGGGAACAGAGGGGCTCGAGCGGCAGCGGAGCCACCTGGAGCGAGCGTGCACCGCCGGCGGGAGCGAGTCCCGGGTCCAGCCTTCCGTGGGGCGACACTCGAATGCGCTCCGTTTTCTGTACTCTCTGTTCTCTCTCTTATTTCCACGGAAAGGTTACCGCTGGTAGACAGCGCCTGGACCCCTATCCCCTCCGGTTAACAGATCTTTCTGAAAACAAGGGCTGCGAAACTCGGTCCTGTACTTGTTGGGGGGGGGGCTTGGGAGAGTACACAAACTCCCATCACCTCTACAGCATACAAGCTGGCTTGGTTCAATCAAGCGAAAAAAGTTTATAATAATAATCTAAATTCAATTTTACATTCTTGCTCAGACCGGAGCGGTTTCCATACTGGCAAGCTGCAGCACTATGCCGTAGAGATAACAGCAGAAGAGTCAAATTTGTCGCCTTACAAACAGGGAAAATGTTACTGGTGCATTCAACCAATAGATCTAATTTTAGAGGCAACATTAAGGAGTTTTTTTTTTTAATTAAAGTAGCACATAGCTGCCTCAGAGCCACACTGTCAGAAGTAAGGAAACTCAAGTTCCATACCTAAAATAGTCTAAAACACCCCACTGAGTGTGTATGCTGCTTGGCAGCTAATATGGAAATCCTGTTCAGTTTAAAGGCAAAAAGAGTAAATATAACTGGTGTGAAATGCCATGAAGACGCAGTGAGGCCCCCGTCGGCTCGGCCGCCCCGCGTTTCTGCCGTCAGAAACGCACGCCCAGCCTTCGGCATGTGACTGCGCTGCAGGGGGCTGTAGAAGTTACCGCTTAGGCAGAAACACAGGGGTCCTTGTGGGCCGAGGTCCCGGCCGACCCACGAGCGGCTGTTTATCAAAGTGCTTTAAAGCCGGAGAGGATGCTTCCCATTTGAAGTGCAGAGAGCAGGCGGGGGTCTCAGCCCGCGGCCGAGCCACCATGGAAGTATTAAATAAATTCATCCTGTGTAACTGTATGCACACGTATATACTTTGGTCTGTATGTACTGTATGTAGACGTGTATTGTATACACACATATGTACACATCTACTATAAATATACATATAAATACACACACACACACACACACATAGATGCAGACGCACAGACAATATGAGTAAGCAATAAAAACTGCTAAGAAGAAGAAAATCAATAAAGAAGTGAAAAACTGGTATGGCAGTTGCTTGATGTACAGGGCTGCAATGGGAGCCAAACATAGCCACACAGGCAAACGTTTGTCATTTGGGTCAGGGATTTCTGGAATACGCTTCTCAAATTATCGTCTGGACTCATCCCGCTCGCGATGCCGTGCTCCGGGAAGCGCTGGTCACCGCGCGGGGCCTGAGGGGGCGCGCCGTGCCACCCCCCCGAAAAACAACAGTGCCGGAAAGGGCACCCCAAATCGCAGCTCACGCCTGGCAGACTGCAGTTCCTGGCCAAGCAATTAGAGGGAGGGAGAGAGAGAGAGAGAGAGAGAGAGAGGGAGCGCATGAGAGAGAGAGAGAGAGAGAGAGAGAGAGAGAGCGCATGAGAGAGAGAGAGAGGGAGAGGGAGGGAGAGAGAGAGAGAGCGCATGAGAGAGAGAGAGAGAGAGGGAGAGGGAGGGAGAGAGAGAGAGAGCGCATGAGAGAGAGAGAGAGAGAGAGAGAGAGAGAGAGAGAGAGAGAGAGAGAGAGAGAGAGAGAGCGAGCGCGGGGGGGAGAGAGAGAGAGGGAGGGAGAGAGAGAGGCAATGAGAAGTACTGGTCCGCTCTGACTGGAAACCACTGAGCGCCCTTGAAGAACATCTGTGTTCAAGAAAAACAAGGCAATTATAGGAGGGGGGGGAGGACTGGTAGAGTATTTGCCCTTCAAAGAGAGCCGGAAAGTCTCCCGCTAAACCAGCCTTTAGACTAAACCCAGCCAACCAGAGTGAACAACACCGTCAGGCAGAGACTCGCCTCCACCCCCCCTCCCCAAACCAGACTATAAAATTATTATTTACCTTTAATCTGCAAGCACTTTAACATCAGAGGACTGACTATCTCCTCTGTTGCATCTTATCTTCAGCGTCAAACCTTCAAGATTCTCGGCAGTGCTTTGGTTTAAAGAAGCAAAACAGTCTGCAGGAGGCAAACAAACACTCCCCATGTCCTTTTTGTTAAACTCCCCCCCAAGAGAGGTTTTGTTAACCCCCCCCCCACACTTGCGCAATTATAACAACCAACAGAAACGAACAAGGGGTTATTATATCAAGTGAGAGTTGCCCTCTTTGCACAATCTCTAACAACAAAAGTATTGACTTATGGTGTTAATTTTTTTAATTCAACAGCTCAGGTATCAATACAAATACGTTGTTGGAAGAGCTCCTGTTGTCCTGCTTAATCTGCGAGTTGCTTGTCCTGCATCGCATGTTGAAAATTATCTGGCTCCGTCTCCTACAGAGACAGCCAGGGACAAACAGTGCAATCTTTCAGACAAAAGCGTTCCCTCAGACCTCCACGCACTCAGCCTGCTTCTCTCACTCTCACTCTCACACTAAAGAGGAATATGATAACCTGTGAAAAGAAGGCACTAGCCAAACTATGATAGGAGATGAGGCACAACACCAGCCATTGTTTTTGGACTCAAACGTGAAATGTGTGGGACAACTGTGCATTCAGAAGGAACAGGAATGACATGAAGGAGCGGTTCTATCACTCCCAGAGGAAGGGCAAGGTTATTACCCTTAGCAACAGGTGTTCAGTCCAAAGGGAACTTCAGCATGGAAGAAGGGGATGATGGGAGATGGGAGCTGTACTGCTTATCATAATGGCTGTCAGATAAAATGGATGGAGGGTCTGTTCAATGTGGAAACCCGCCCCCTCTCTTTGGGGAGAACGTGCAGTCTGGAGGTCACTTCAGCGGTGGCCCGAGATTGGCTGCTAATCGCTATATGGAACATGCAGGAAACTAAAACAAAAGCCTCTTAAAACAAACCATTTACATCCTCTTTTAATTAATGCTGGATCCGAAGAAAAATAATGACATACAAACAGCTCCCAGCACTAGCAACAGAAAATGTAACTAAGGAAGCCACTGGTTCTTTCCTCTGTTTGTGTTTGACATTTGGGTGGGGGGAGTGGAGCGGTGAAAGCTGCCGGTTGACCGTGGGCCTCGGACGCAGGTCTTCAAAGGGGGAGTTCAGCTCGTTCCCACGGAGAGCATTTTCCCACCATTCTAATATCTCGGGCGGAAAAGGGACCCGGCGAGCGGAGTCAGGTTTTCTGGCGGGTCCGCGCTATCGGCCGACCCGGGGCCGAGCCCGGCACGGCACGCAGGCGCCGACCGCTCCTCTGTCCCACAGCGTGGGACGGGGGGCTTTTCACCGACCCCGTCCCCGCTCTGCCGCTGCGCTCAACTACGCTCAACTGCGCAGAGGCTGCTGCTTGACCGCTAGCGTCACTGCACTGAAATGACCTTCACTGTCTCGCTGACAACCGCCAATACACCCCCACCACCACATACATACACACCCCAGGGTGCAAAGCAAAACCCTGAGGGGGTGAAATTAACAGAAAAATACCAAACGCAGCGGGCACCAACATAAGCACATCATTTCAATACAATACTTCTGTCTACAAAAATGGAACTTCAGATCAAATACTTGTAAGTATCTGAATTATGTTTTTGTATTACTTATACTTCCCGTTTCTTTAATAATTCATCCTGCTACTCATTTAGATCAGGACAAACAATGGCTCTAGCACTAATATTATTTGCTATCAGAAAAAGACAGGATCTACATTCCCCACTGTTGTCACAGCTAGGCTAATAACTCAACGTAACTTACAACGTAACTCAACGTAACTCACAAGATAAGGGAAATACCGTATTTAACTGTCAAAGACTTTGTGAAGAGAATCTTTGTTACTCACAGAGGGGCACCACTTTAAACCAACAGCAATCCATGTAACTCTTGTTATCAACAGCGTGATCCACAGGCCTCAGTTATTAACAGAAAATTAAACTTTTCTTGCTGCATGATAAGACAGCGTGCGAACGATCACGCGCTCAAATGCGGCGCGGATTAAAGGCGTCCGTTCTCCCGACGAGACGCGCACGATTTCCGAACGTTCGCCCGAGCCAAAACCCACCCACCTAGATCAAAGCCACCTCCGCTAGCATCCGAATTACAAGCGGGGAAGGCAAACGCGGGCGAGCGCCTAAATTATTGGAGCAATAATCTTCTTAACCTTCAGAAAAACAAACAGAAAACAAATCTCGTCTTCTGCAGGGGACATCAGCAGGAACAAAACAAAAGCGCTCTCTCGGCACTACCAGGCCGGCTTACTAGCTCGACTAAAACCTCACAGCGGCCTACTTCTCCGGCCTCAGTCTCACTGGCCCGGCTCATCGGATCGACGGCCCGCGCGGCCCCGCTCTCCGAGGAAAGCAACAATAGGCCTTACCTTTCTGGCAGTGGTTGGAGGTCCAGCAGCGGTAGCTGTAGTTGTCGTTGAAGCTGGTCTTGATGCACTGGGGGTTGTCCTCCATGATCCCCGGGCAGACGTCGCCGCACTCCTTCGACTGCTTGTTGCCGGCGATGAAGTTGTTGAACTCGGCGTCCATGATGAGCGACCAGTCGACCGAGTCCAGGTAGCAGAGCTCGGGGTTCTTCTCGATCCGGATGGCACCGCGCGTGATGTTGCGCAGGTTGGCCAGGCCGATGTCCTTCAGGCTGGTCATCTCGAAGATCACCAGCGCGTAGTTGTAGAAGAGGTTGCGGCCGCGGATGACGGACAGGTTGGGGAAGAGCGTGCTGAGGCTGTCCAGGCCGGACACGCGGAACAGCAGCAGGTAGTCGGTGATCATGGTCAGCTTGGGGAAGCTGAGGGTGCGGAAGCTTTCCTGGTTGGCGCTGTTGGTCTTGTCGCCGATGAGCAGGATCTGCAGGTAGCCCTCCACCACCGTGCAGTTCTCCAGGCGGTTGAACTCGCGGATGTCATTCCTGATGTCGATGCTTGGACCACAGACTGGAGGGAGGAGAAAAGACGAAATCTGAGCCCCGCAGTGCAACCGAACCCATAATTACAGGATGAAGCCTCTGAAAACAATCTAAATGTAGTATGTCACAGCACACGAGCGCCTTACATATACCTGTCTCAAGGCCTGTTTCACGAAGAGCACTGCTATCGCACAAGGTACACAGGTAAACACCACGCGCGCCAAGGTGCTGCCCAGCCGTTTCTCAGGGCTGGAAATGTCCGGGCAGCATCTGTAAGTGTTATCTTGTGCATGCTGCATTTTGTGTTGCATTTCCACAAAGGCTCAGTGTTACTTTCGTTTTCGCTCTCATTCTGCGCATATTTCTGGTCTCTCTCTCTGCGCGGCGGCGTTCCCGGCGGCGGCCGACGCCGCGGACAGCGGGCCGCAGGAGTCATCTGAGGAGACGGCGATCGGCCTCGCTTTAGAACGGCAGGCTCTGAATTCACATTCACAAACAGGCGTAAACACACACACACACACACACTCTCATACATTTCAGCAAAGTCTGGGCTCCGAGTCCAAGTGTGGCACTCCCTCACCCAGTATAACCTCGCGTAAAAAGGACTATCCATCACAAACCTCCGCACAGAAAACAACTAACCGAACCGCGGCCCTGGCTGCCGGGAGCCGGAGCGCGTGCGCATCTCCGCTCGCAGGGGCATACTTTATTCATTTCTGCTTTTCATCTCTCCTTTTAATTACGCTCCGTCGGTAACGACGCGGCCGGAACGTGAATGATACTGACGGATGGCTTTCATTACGTACGCGCGGCGCTGATAGCGAGCAGAATCAAATTTTGCCATTTCGGCCTTCACCGTTTGAGCGCCCCCCTCCCCCGAGCAGGTCAACAGCAGAACGTGGCCTGCTCCTCCCCACTTCATAACAGAGTCGGTTACAGTTAATGCTTCCCGCGCCAAACGCACAGCAAATTACCCTTTATTATTGTGCATTATTAGCAAATTATTGTTTACAGGAGGGTTAGATGAGGCATCGTATTGTTCTTGTAAACATTTCCACAAGGTATTAGACGGAATCAAAAACTCAAATCCATCTGGCACCCTTTGCGTGGTTTGCTGCGCCTTCCTGCACGGAGTTGGGGGAAGGAAGGAAAAAAAAATTTAACCTTCACTTTGTGTCAGTGGCGCAGGCAGGTTATTTAAGTGCGTCCGCTAAGAGCCGCGCCAATGTGTGCATTCGGCTGACAGTCACCGACTTTCACTGGAGTCTCCTGGGAGATGAGAGATGAGTCAAAGCCTCGTTTCGCTTTTCCCGGATGGTGGCTGATTCGCACCTGAGCACGGGGCAATTCCAGAAAGCCCTGACGGCTACGCAAGGAATGTCACAGCGAGAGGGCAGGCGGACACGCTCTTTACCGCAAGGATGAGGCAGCAAAGCCCGACGGGCGTTCAGTTTGCAAAGAATATTAGCCACCGCTAACCCCACAGAAAGAAATAGTGACATCATACTCGGCATTACGGGACTGGGTGCTACCACAATTGTTGACACTGACTGTTCAAAACTTAAAGGCATAGTAAGCCAAGCAACAAAGCAAAAATACAGAATGAAAGGCCAAAAAAAATCAATTCAGGGCTAATAACCTCAGCAGAATTCCACCCTGCAGTTATGAAAGGAAAGCGTACTATGCACACATACCAATATGAAACAACAACTAGAAAAAAATGCACAGGATACATGGGGCCACAAATGAAAAGCCGAAAGATTTTGAAAGGTTAAAAATGTGTCTTGGGAGGCAAACCTTCCAGAGAAGAAATGTCCTGGCATTTGAGCGCCTTTCCCTAAACCTTTTAAGTTCTTACAGGAGCTTAGGTTACACTGGCCACCAGAACAGGCGTTACAAAACCACCACTGTGAGACGATGGACGCATTAAACTGGCCTTTAAAATCCCCATCCAACGGCCAAGTCTGAATTCCTGACCTGGCGACAGGACTTTCACAGAGCCTACAATGGGCTGAAGCTAAGGGTCGATTTCCGCACCACCAAAGAATTCTACAGTATCACACAAACAACAGCACTCCATACCGGCAGTTTATTAATGATGGGGGGGGGGGAACTGCAGTTAAGAGTATGAAGGAAATTCATCTTGACAAAACAAAAGCAATCCCCAAGCTCAAACTAGTGCTTGTCAAGATTCTGCCAGAACCAAGCATATCACCCGTCGAAAAGAAAGAAAAAAAAAAAAAAAAAAAATCAATCGCCTGTGTTTGCGTCAGTCAGCTTGAAGCGGTTTCCCCAAACGCAGAAAGGAAACGATTACTTCTCCGCACAATGCTAGTTACTTTTCCCTTTCGTCACCGGCGCCCCGCGGCTAAGCGTGGACGGCTTCGCGCCACCCGTCTCTCTCGTCTCGCTGTGGACTTCCTCCACTTCGGGGAGCCAGCGGCAGTCAGAGCGGGCAGAGCGGCACAAAGACTAATTTGTTTGTTAGTAAAGAGGAATTCTAGTCCCGACTTCCTGTTGACAGATACCATTAATAAAATTTGGGGAGGGGCGGCGAGGGGAAACAGGGTAGCCTCTGGCGTCAGCTTCCCTCAATCACGCCTGGTGACAATCGTGCACTTAACCAAGAGAAGTGTGCACTGACTTCAGGATGCAGTGCTGCTTCTGACTTGTCTCTTATGTAATGAAAAGCACCTACAGCATGCTGATTGGGCAGGTGAAACAGCAGCTGTTTTTAATTGGCCAGCCTTTGTACATACATTATACCAATTCGGTGCAGGGAAGTGTTTTCCGGCCTCTCGCTGTTTGACAAAACCTCTCAGAATCTTGCAGTGCATGGAGCTAGTGAGGTAGCAATTAGAAACTGCAGAGTGGCAGTAACATCTGTTCAATAAAGGGAACTTCCCCATATGTGATGCTGGGTGCTGTGTTGAAAAAAGAATCCAATAAAGCCAGTCTGAAATCATGTGATCAGATCGTGTTTGATGTGCATAAATATCTTGTTTCTCTGTTGGTTTTCATTGAGCAGAAAAAAAGAATTTTGGGGGGGGGGGGCTACAGTGATTTTTCCCGTCATATCCATGTCATTCTAATACTGCGCACTGCTGTTACAAAGCCTGTAAGAGCAGGCTTTCCCTTTCTTTCTTTCTTATGGAGTAAGCAGTGTAGCAAGTGGTATTGCTGGGCCGTGACTGCAGTGTAAGGACTCGCAGTGAACCTATGCATCCACACCACCCTCCTCAGCTGCAACCAGCCAACGGCCGTCACAACCCGAACCCGAGCTGGAGACATCCTTCACACACGTCTGCAAAATGACCAGCTGGGTTCCCCTCCCTGCAGCCACTGCTACGCTTCCATACACACACACACACACACGCGCACACAAAGGAGAAACATCCTAGGCTGCCCCCCCCCCCAACAGCCTGGACTGCACTGCATTCTTGGAGGCATTTCAGCAGGTCTGTGTTTTAGCATACTTGGCAAGTGCCATGTATCTGCACTAAAGATACATGCAAAATAGGTCTTATTCAGAAGGCAAGACAATACAGGTTTCTCCCTTACAGCAAGACCGAAACAGAGCCACAAATGTATTTATTTTTTTACCATGCACATGTAAAACCTGTACTGTAAACACTATCAGTAAAAAGAAAACAGTATTTTTTTTGGCATCCAACTATGAGAAGCTCAATGAAAATACTAATTCATAAAAATATTACTCTACATCATTTGAGGGCTCTAAAAATTCATTGTGAAGTAAAAAAAAGGAAAAAAAAAACATATTCAAATGTTACCAGTTGTAACATGTTCGTCGGGTTTGCATTCCATCGGCACAATTCCATTACAGCACACGGCCAGGATTTGCATAGCCCCAAGGCAAGAAGGAAGTCCTTCAAACATCCTTCCTCTGCAATCTGTGTTAACCTTTCGTGCATTCTCCCAGTGAAAGGAAGATCACCCCACTCCCTTTCCCACCAAACACGCTGCCCCCCTCTACACTACAGCTACTCCGACACGGAACAAATTGCGCCTGCTTCAATGCCCTTCTCGTCCCGGCAGAAATAAGATGAGTGATTATCATCATCATCATCATCATCATCATCATCATCTAGGCACCTCCACCACCTGCTAAACTCGCTGTTTTTCTTGCTTCAGTGAAAACGCGGAGTTCACCTCACAGCTCACATGAGCACATTATGCATGACTTAAACCAAACGTGAAGATAACTCAATCGGTGAGCAGCATTTTGCATTTGCAATCTGAATAAAATGGCGGGGAGAGGCTGCCACTCAGACCTACACATTGTGGGTGCTTGTGTCCAGCTTCTGGAGTGGGTGAGGGAGGATGCTCTCTGAAGGACGTCATGTGATGTCCCATTCCATACCCCCTACCAGTCCCATTAGCTGCGGCGTGCATCTTAAGAGACTGTAAACAAAACAGCACCTTCCCTCAGAAATAAAGCAGCAGGGTGTTCTGCCCCCTACCTGCAGGATGTGCTTACTGCATAGCACAAACAACTGTTTCAGCCAACACTGAGGGCCCACTGAGGGCATAATACTGGCTTGCACCTGCCCCCGAAATACTCTGCATTCTGCTTCAGCCCTCTCACATGTAATCAACTCGGCAGTGACAGGAGAGCTTTACAAATTTCAGCTCTGTATGAATGAATGAACAATTGAATGAATGAATTCCCCTACCAGCAGAGACCACTGAAGGGCGTGCTGGAATTCCCTGCGAAACCAGAGGCCTCCCGCTCATGCAAAAGGGAGACAGACTGCAGCCCCGTCTCCAGCTTGCTGTGCGATTTTCACGCTGCTAAGTAAACAGAGATATCTCCAGCGCAGTAATGGGATCCAACAACTCGTGTTTACAATTGATAACCTTGCCCTGGCCTACCACAGGAAGCCACCCACCCAACACACACACACACACACACACACACAGGAAAGAATCAGCCGCTCCTGCCCTTTCTCGCTGGGGAACTGCAGCACTGCAGCACTGTCTCAGACCTGCTGAGCTGCACTGTTCCAGATCCACTCGTAAAAAATACATAAGCAACACAAACAGCAGGTACTCAGCCGATCGATGAGTTTAACGGCCTCGCTTCAGAAATTGGGCAGAATTCGAACCGCTAAAATAAATAAATAAAATGCTCCAACCAGCTCTTCACTGAAATGTTCTGGACAAAAAAATAAATAAATAAATAAAGTGACTGCGCTCCCATTTTCACTCAGCATTGGGACTAAATACACAATGCTAAGCACAATTACAAATCTGAGACCAGCACAGGAAAGGGTACTTCAATCGCCACAGGCCAAAGAATTGATAAAAAAAAAAAAAAATTTAAAACAATCTAACGGAAATAAGCCTTTGTCTTTAGGTCAGTATCTGGGTCAACCAGACCGCCGTTTATCCCAGTTAATGGGAAACATTTAAGTCTATTGTGTGGAGCCACTCCAGAGCATTCTCGGAAAGAAATTATTGTGCCTCTTCCGGCTTAGCGCCGATAGCGGTCCTGAGGAGAGAAGCCCTTTCCTGGTCTTACGGTTTCACGTTGTTAAACCGTAGCTAGCTTTCCTTTCGGTTTTTTTACTCAACGTGCGGATGTCGGTTTTCCCCTTCCCTTAGGTTTGGCCAGGCCCCAAGATACCTCCCTCCCGGAGTCCTGTCTGAGGCAGGTGGTGGGGCAAGCCGTTCGCTGGGGACTCGGTGCTGAGGCAGGAGGCTGCCTCCCGTCCCATCCCCACGGGGCGTCTTCCCCCGGTCGCAAAGGGCATAACCCGCTGGAAGTAATGCGAACACTGGGCCGACGCTACAATCGCTCAGTGCGTTCACTCTCGGATGACAGACCCAAAGCCGGTAACCCAACCCCTGATCCGCTGCATCCATCCCCCCTAATCCGCCTGTCTGATGGGCAGGGCTCCCCTCCTGGGGGGGACGGACGCACGCACGCACTCACGCACTCACATGTTCCCAGGGTTCACTCCCCGTTTCAGCCAAAGCCACTCCAGTGTTCCCCTCACAGGCCTTCTTAGAAGTCCATCCCAGGCCTGTCCCCGCCAGAACTAACCCTCCCGGGCTAAATCTCCATTTTGAAAGGTGGCTTACTGAAGGAACTGTCTTGGTGACTACCCTGGCCTCCTGTGCACCTACACATGATTCAGAAATCCTCACGGTGCTGTTTGAACGCAGTGTGCCCTCCTGAATTTTCTTTAGCCACTGAGGTTTGACGAGACTACGTGTATATTAGTTTCAGAAACATTTTTATATGTATAAAGTATATGAAAAAACGTGGATTCAGACAAAGACAGGCTGTAGTAAAGCGCTGATGTGGTTAATGCGTACAGCAATCTTGTTTTTTTCCCCACAATCTACTTTCCCTTTTGACTGTTAATGACCAATTTTGTCCCTTGGAAACAAATTTCTTTGTAATAAGTCAATGAGCTATGATATTGCTCGCCAGCGCCCAGTTGTTTTCACAAGGAACAACCCCATTATCTTTTCTAATGGACAATTTAGTGCGTAATAATATTTTCTACCACGTTTTCCACTATTACCATCCTCATAAAAACAGGCTTGTGCACTTGCTCCCAGTTTTAACAGAGGGGGTTAATTCCGTCGCTACCGTTAAAACGGACTGGGAGCGACATTCACGTGACGTGTGGATGGTACCAATCCGTGCCATGAAAGGAGATCTCCTTCATTTGATCTGTTGTTTGCTATCAAACTCCGAAGCCAGTAACACGCTCTTCTTTCCCTCCCCCAGATATGAAAGAATAAAAATAGCCCACCTCGCTGGAAGAAGCAAGAGATGGTCACCACTAAAATATTAAAATGATGAAAAGCCTTCGGTGAGGAGATTACGGGTCCCCTCACAATTGCCTGATCTACAAAGAAGCCTTCTGATATAGGACACATTCATATTTAAAAGCCCGGATATGCTACCCTCTCACAAACTGCACGAGACGCGCACACACGCCACTGAACTCCTGAACAATTATACAGAGGCTTCAGCGAGGACGGAAGAGGGCATGCGAGGGACCGACGCGGCAGCCCGCTGTAAATTAGGGGCCAGTTCTGCGCTTAATTACGCATCAGAAGCCTTGGCTGGCAGCTCCGAGGAGCAGTCGGAAAGCGTTTGACTCAAGCTGCTCTCGCGAGCTAGCACAGTGACACAGATTCCCGTCCCTGCGTAGGAGCACACGCTGGTGAGTAAGCTGGCTCCCCTGCGCTCTCTCTCTCTCACACACGCAGACACGCACACGCAGCCCGCCCGCCCGCGCACACTCGCGCACTCTCTCTCTCTCTGTCGCTCGCTCTCTCACGTGATCTCGCCGGGGGTGAGACACGATGCAGTCAACGTCAGCGGCCCCTCGAGCGCGGCGCGTGCCGCAGCGAGGGAGGGAGGGGGGCCGCCGAGGCCGCGCTGTCGCTGTCACGACAACGCATGACAGGTGACAGCCACGGGAAGTCACCTGACTTTCCCCCCCTTGCGGGTTCTGGAGGTGAGAGGCAGGTCAGGTGTTGAACAAAAAGAAGTGATGATTTCCCCTGCTTTGGGGGGTACTGTCGCAGTGACCTGCGTTCTAGTCCCCCCCCCCTTGAATGAGGTGCCCGTAAACCTATCCAGGAGATGACCTGCAAAAAGTAGAGCCCTCAGAAGAAACCGCCTGCTTGGTGTACATCAGGAACGGCATACAAACAGGATGAGAGGGAAGGAATGAGATTGCTTGACCTCAGCACCAGCGGTACGGCAGCATCTCCGGCCCAGGCATCAGCGGGGCTGAATTATGACTAACGCTGGCCCCCGAGAGGGCTCCTCGCTGCCGTGTGTCAGATGGTGGCTAAACTTGGGATTTGATAGGCGAATCGCTCAGCTGCCAGTCTGCTCAGCTCAACCCAATAAAACCCACAGTTCACAAACTCCTCACTCTTCCAATCAACAGAACCAAGTCTGTCTGACTCGTGAAAGTATTTTTACCTGTTCTATTTTGAAACCCTAGCTTTCTCTCTCTCTCTCTCTCTCTCTCTCTCTCGATGAATCGGAGAGTCTTGTTTGCTGTATACTTGGAAGCAAAGAGACATGGAAATTTTGCTGTGGCAAAACATGAAAGGCAGCTTAATTACGTTTTATAAGCCTGACCAAGTTATTAAAATTAACAACATAAAATATACAAGACCAAAACGGAGTCCTATTACAGCACGCCCATGGAGTTGCTACGTTGGGAAGTTTTTTTTTTTTCATATATACACGCTCATCTCTGGTATTTGCCTGATTCAAAATGGGAAAAAAAAATTGTGAACGCATTAAATTGAAAACGAGTTTAGATGCGAGCTGAAATTAAAATGATGACTTGCAAAAACGAAAGGATTACCGATATACTGCGTGCGTGGTGATAAATGCAACGGACGGTCTGACGATGCCCGCAGACACTGCGCTGGTTCTCACGTGCAGGGCAGACACTTTTATGCAGACGGAGGACCTACTCGGGTTTTGTTGGTGGCAAGTGATGACAAAGGAGTATTCAGAAGGGAAACCCATGTGCATTTGCTAATCCCACCACCCCCTATTTCCATACAACCCCCCGCATCAGTACAGAGAAGAAGTAATGTTTTATAAACAGAGAAGCTCAAATGAGATTTTGCACAGTGGCATGTTTTCCCACCAGGGATTAAAAAGGGGCATTTTCCCTTCGTCCTGTGACTCCTTTTGTCATCATCATCAGAAGGGGGGGAAAAAAAGAAGATAGACCTGCATCGGAGTATCTCAAGCTTTTTTAAGTGCGTAGAATGATTAAAAAAGGGGGTGGGGGTCGGGGGTGAAAGAGAAAGAGATAAAAGCTGAGAAAACGATCCTGAGAACCCTCTTCTTGATTTGCGGGGCAAGTGTTTATTTCTCTGGGAATGTCACGATCAAGAGACGCCGGCGGGGCCACGGGACCCCCGAGGTTCAAGAGTGAGGGTTACCTCCGCGCATTCGGCGCAGGGTGCGGGGCTCGCCCATCCCAGCGGGGTGCTGGGAAACCTGCCGGCTCGCGATTCGCAGTGGCCGAGGCGGCCGGGGCAGACGGTGCTTAGAGATGGCGCTCAATTGAGTCGCGTCCTTTTTCATGTTAATGCAGGTCATTCCCCCGCCTCGCTCCGTGTTCAAATCATCTTCATTACGCCACATGCGCGGCCCCCTCTCAAGGCAGACAGACACCACCACCCCCCCCCCCCTCGCCGATGACCCCCGGCCTGACTGTGGTCTGTCTGAAAATAAACAGCCGCTCTCATCCCCGACCAATTATCCCACGGCAGCCACTAGCGGCAGGAACAATAAAAGTAACAATCGCTGCATCTCGCAGACAGACACGGGCAAGTCCTACACACACACCTGAGCTATCATTCACTCTCCTGCTGCCGGCCCAATAATACACAAACAAAACTCTACACACTGCGGTAGGGAATAGGACATTCCTACTGCTGTGCTGGTATAATTTTATGAGCGGTAAATGTATCTTTGGGTAAGATTTTACTTTTCCACAACTGATAAGACTCAAGCAAGCAGCATGAAACTGCAGCATGATCCAGCCTTAAAAAAAAACAACTGAAGTAACACTTCCCAGCCACTAAGAGGCATTTTTCTTTTGTGATCTAATTTTTTGTGCATGAAAACTCATGATTAAGAATAAAAAAAACCTTAAAATGAGTCTTATTCAGATACATTCACAAATCAACATTACAGCTGGAACAGAAGTATTTGTTGATTCCGATTTACATGAAAACGCCACTACACAGATTTCTATCCACGTTCCTCAAGTTATTGTCTAGTTATAGCCCAGTTATGTTTTGGATCTAAACACTGTAATGTAGGATATATTTTAAGCCATGCCATGAGGCGTCCAGTGGTTCTGAGTCTCTCAGTAGGTGCTAGCCATAAATGTGTCACTTCTTTTGCTATACAGCCCTGTTCAAACACTATTCTGCACTGCAGAAGGTGCAAACAAAGAAATACTCCCAGCCAAACTTAAACAATTACACACACAGCTCCTCAGCATGTCACTGGACTATAAAAACAAAAAACTAACCTCTCAATAAAAAATGAAGTGCACCTGAAGGAAAATCTGACTTTGTACTAAAACTACCATCACTGTAGTGCTGGCCTCTTAAAAGATATGCATTCTGAAAACCTGGTTATCCAAAATCATTATTCTCTAGACTTTGAACAACAAGGCACAATCTGCTGGTGTCAGCCATGTTACTCACTGTAACTGTTTTAAAACCATGCTTATGGCATACTGAGAACCATCCTAGTCAGACAGATGTAATCTTGCGGTCTAGCAGGTACACATTTAGCTGAACAAACCAAAGTTTACCAATTCAAAACAGCTTCCTGATACATGTGTATTGAAAAAAAAATAGGAAATTTTTGAACATAATACTGTGTTTTGGGTAATTGAATTGTACCATTATGGTACGTTTACATGCTAACACAAATGCCATATGGCATTAGGAGGCATATAAGCGAGGACAAGGGGTGTAACCAAATATCAATGTTAAATATCAATCGGCATATGGTTCCCTCATCAACTGTGCGATTTGTGGGTTGCAATTAACCATCCATCAGGGAAATTGACTTCCCACAACAAAGCATTTTAACTCTACAAAAATATCACATACAACCCAAACACCTAAATTTGCACATTTGCCCTAACGTCTGTATTTTGGTTACATTTTGTATTAATCAGATTAGCCCACTGGTCAAACTTACCCTAAATACCCTACAAAGGTTATTCTGCCTCAAGAATTGCACAGAATTATTTCAAGGGCTAAATTAACCCTTTCCAATCACTCAGCATACAATCAGGTACATTTTTGAGCCTACATGAATCTGCCATTTCAAAGTTTGCAACGTTGAGATGAGCTTTGTAGGCGTGCTTCCGTGTGCTGCAACTGCAAACTTGCATATGCAACACAAGTTAGAAAGATTCTGCAAGCCGTTACAATGAAAATGATCCTTGTTACGCATCCCCTGCAGCCTTAAATGTATACCTCTGTCAGCACACTACCAAGAAACACTTTCTGAGACCTTTTTAGTTAAGAAGGACTTAATGAAATTCAAACTTCAGTCATATACTTCTGCAGTGCCACTGGGCTTGAAGCACTGTCACTAGATACCTGAATATTGTTGACATGTATTGCTTCATTGTTATGGTCATCTTAAATCTACTACCTGTTTTTGTAATACAGAAAATTTGGTAAAATGAACACTGAAAATAGTTTTCACACCTCATAAATTAATGAATTATGTAACAATTTATCTTCTTAAATAGTTCCAAATTAATGTTCACAGCACAAAAGACCAGTTTTAGCAAGTCTCCAGTTCACTCCTGCTTAATGTAATGGAAAGTTATCTTGAATTTTTTATATGGTTGTCTGGGTGAATAGCCTTTTAAACGAGCATTTCTGGGAAACAGCTTGTAAATACTTCTTTTAACCAGCAAGCTGCCTTTGTTTTGCCTTTTTAAAACAACAGGAAAATGCCTGAGAACCTACGGAGGTTAAGGGCAAGTCGTTATAATTAATAAACAAGAAAAACTGTTAGTCCATCAGATAAACAATTTCAAAAGAATAATTTGGGTTGGACCAAACACAATGTTAACGCCTTCCTTCGAAAAAAAAAGAACGTACCATTTTCCAAATATAGCCGCTAGCTATCTTTGAAAGCTTGGGAAAGGGCCGGAGTTAGCCACAACACTATGGAGGAAAGGCCCAGAAACGGAACATCGACATGTCCAAACGACTCCGAACCCAAAAAGAACTAAAATTGCAGCATTCAGCCGCGATTTGCTCATTCATCGACATTCCTTTTATCGCATTCTTCCAGAGTTTATCCATTTCTTTCTCATCAAAAGACAACGGTTATTTACCTACGACTCTGTTTGCTTATACATCCACTCCCCTGTCTACTCAATCGCCTTCCTCACACAACCTAACCCGCACGATAACCTTGCTCGCAGCGCGAAAGCCTAGCTACGGTCTCCGCCATTTGGGAGAAGGAAATCGTATTCGTTCGTAATGCTGCGTTCTTGCTAATCAAGATTTCGATGCCCTCGTATTTTCTAATGAAACTGATTAGCTAGCTGGTTACATTTATCACAAAAAAAACACAAAGTGGACCGTGGTTAGCTGGTTATCAACTTAATTAAGATAACCAACAGATAGAAATGGCAATGTTATCTATCTACTTAAAATTACGAAGGAATTACAGAAATATGGTGTACACTGCGGTTATTCTTAAACACAAGCAAAGGGAGTAATTTAATTGGATCATCGCGACATGCTTGTATATTGTAGGATTTCACACCTTTGAACAGTGTGTCCAGGAGGAACGGGAGCGCGCAGTCGCCACTACGAAATGAAAAAAATGGCCACATGGTCAGTTTAATCACCGTCGCTAGCGCACTGATAGCGTACTCCCGCAGCCACGCGCTACCGTCCGCCACTGCACCTGATATTTGGAGGATGATTGACTTTGCGCATCATTTTAATACGACGTGCCCTCGCTAACATTTAATAAGGGATTGCAGACTTTGAAATGAAGTAGCACTTTTGAGAGGCATTTAAATGTAAAATCAGAGTTCGGTTAAATTTACAATTTTCCCTTACCTTTAAGTATATTAAGTACTTAATTTAAAATAAAAACCCCATCCAATTAAGTGCGTTTTGCCTTCCCCGTCAGCGTATAACGTATCACAGCCAATTAATCCAGAGATAAGATTTTCATATTTATCCGATTCAGATGGAACTTTTAAAATTAAAATATTGTTTGGCCCATTAGGATTGCGTAACACGTTGACATAGCGCAGTGACAGACCTATAAAAATAAAAAAGGCTGTGATGACCAAAGAATGGACCAAATTTGCCAGGAAATGTATGATTTTATCGAGGTTACAGCTAATAAATTTTAGTGAGCTAACTTGTATATACCCAGCCACCAAGCTATGCGGTTAGGTACACTGTGTTCTGTGCCGACAGAACGATGCTGTTATTGGTTAGCTAGCTGCAACTAAAATGGGAGCGAAATTGAACGAGAGGTCAGGTGCATGCGCTCGCTAGCTATCTCTTTTGAATTATGCCTTTTCATTCTTATCTAGCTAATTAAGGGCAGCGCAATGAGTTCTCTACCTGGATCTACACAACAGACACAAAATTATTACACCAGCAGCTTGCTAACCAGATTACAGTAAAATCAAAACCGCTGCCTAATATACCTATCCAAACATCTCGCTATGAAATAGCATAGAATCTTGGCTAGCCATTTTTGATCACAACATTTAGTTTAATTTACAGATTTGTTACCCAGCCAAAACAACTACTCAACCACTCAACTACTAACCAAGGGCTAGTTGGCTAGGAGTTGGCCAATCATCTAGAATTATACGTTAACCAACAAATTCACTTTTTCAGAAAGAAAAAACTGACCAACGTGAGTGTTTATGACAGACTGCATTTCAATCACATCCATGATAAACCCATGACACTACCACCTAAACGTTGGGTGCTTCAATATCTTCTGTAAAAAAAGAAACACGTGCGTAAATACCCCGTAGTTATTTAGCTAGCTGATACATAAATTAGCTGCCTGTGTGGTCTCAGATTTCGCTAGGTGAAACAAGTATCTAACTAATACTGTAAGATTACGTTACCCATGCACAAACAAAACGACTAACGGCTACGCAAAAAAATTCGTGAGACATGCAGTATAGCTATCTAACGTTAGCTACATAAAGACTAAATATTTCCAAATTAAAATCAAAAAACAAGGGGAAAACATTTATATCCACGGAGCAATGTCCATGCCCCCCACCCCCACCCAAAAAAGAGAGAAACAAACGCATTGGTTAGCTATCTGGCTAGCCAGATAGTTACACTTACTTTCTCCATTAGCGGGTAGTAGGCAGATCGTGCAGACAGACAGCAACAGACCCAAAAACAAGGTCAAATGATCCCCTTCTGTCCGAGACCTCATTCCTCTTCAATTGATCACTTTCCCGAAAAAAATATATAGAAAACTGGCAATTGTCTTTCCCCTCAAATAAACAGTGACAAACTGGGATGCTTCTTCGTAGTTTCCAAAAAAGTCAAATATCAGGCTAAGTTAGCTAGCTAGCTACTGGTCGAGACAAGCTTGCTAGCGAGCCAAAACGTCGTTACGATTCTGTAGCTAGCTTGCTAATGTAGTATCACCCCGAGTCTCACAAATTTTCCAGAAATTAAGTTAATATCTCTGTGGGAAAAAATAAATAAAAAACTTAAAGAATTAAAGGATTTGTTATTCTTGCCAACGATACAATGACGTATGGATGGCTAACAAAAAACACGAGTCACAGATTCCACTCGGCTGATAGCAATCCGCATCTTCAGCCTCCATTTCTTGAAAAAACCAGGAGGGACGCACACTAAGCCAGCCAACGTTACTCGCTCAGCTACACAGACACACAAAATCCCAAACAAGTATCCCCAATTTCGCTCATCAATTGTGAATCTACTGGACGTGGAAGACAATCCGAGGCGAGGTTGTGAGCTTAACGAACGCTGGCTTCCGTAAATGAATGAAGAAAACGCAATTCCTTCGTTCAATGAGACTCCAGCAGCGCTCGATCCAAAATATCCGCCAGGACAAAAATGGTCTCACCAACTGCACCCCCCTTTCTCACCCTCCCTCTCTGTCTTCACCCGCTCACACGGTCGGTCTGGTTTGCAGTTGAAAAACCGTATCCCTTTTTGCCACGCAGGGATGGGAATTTCGAGCTTGAAGGCTTCTGTCGGCTTTTTTTGCTTACAGCGAACACCTTATTGATTACAAGTAAGGTGAATATGCGGCTATTCGATATTTTTCCTATCGGTCTCATCAGCGTAAAGACTGTGGCCACGCTACTACCAGCCTTCACTGTCGCTCTCTGCTCCGTGGAATCAACGCTGTAAACAAGATTCGGCGTCTCTCACACAGAGGTAGTACAGTACGCTAAGCAAAGCCAGCAGGAAGAACCGGAATGGAGTCCGGGCATGGACAATGGAAGTAAATGTTTTTCTTGAATTTGCATCGCATCCAGAATGCAACGCAAACTTAACAGAAAGTTCTCTTAAATGAGAACGACAGCGTTTTTGTTACAATTGAAAAAAAATAATTTGTTAATCTTAGACCACTTGTACGTTTGGTGTAGGCTAGTGATATGTAAACGAAACAATCATTTGAAACAACATTAACGTTAAAATAGCTTACATCACAAACGGAGAGTAGATTAGCCTTTCTTATAACTATGCCACTTACTAATTACACCCATTGACTCAAATACTAAAACTGAGCAAAAGTGAACATTTGATGAGCAAACATTCAACGGGATTTTGCAGACAGAAATATGTGATCAGATATAAAAGTCGGGGGGGAAATGTATGCAGCAGCCACATCCCCTCCTCAAAATACAGCTACATGTAATACTGGGGAAAAGAAGATGAGATTCACACATTTTATATCTGATTTGTCATGCTGCGTCTACAGAACCTGTACTGTATGTCAAATGAAATATTAGAGGTTTCTTTTCCCAGACTCTGTTTTCAGTTGTTCTGCTTTTCATTTTTCACCTGTTGACCAGTTTGTTTCGATTCATAAAGTAGTTTAAGAATAGTCTGTGTAATGGGCATTTTCAGAAAAAAAACCCCAGAAAAGACCAAACTCTGAAATGACAAATTTTATCAAGAATTACTGATATAATGTATTACATTGGGAATACATATTAAAAAAATAAAAGGATCGGGCATCTAGTGCATTTAAGTAAACAAACATCAGGATCTGATCTAAAGGATTCCCAAGGATTATCACTTTCAAAGCTTGACTCATAAAGGAAGAACTCTTTCTCTGACACTTTCTCTTTCCGTGTGTGTGTGTGTGTGTGTGTGTGTGTGTGTGTACATATGTGTGTCCACACAATAGATGCTGCTGCCTTTGCCCAAACAGAGCTTCCTTCAAGACAAAATGTCCCTTGCTAATTATTATTATCCATTTGGATATCCCTTGTCTGAGACTGCAAAACTGCATCCAATACACTCAGCTCACTGTTGTGTGTGTGTGTGTGTGTGTGTGTGCGTGCACACGCAATATTGCTATAGGGGGGCAGAGATGATTCATAGAGGTAGAAAGTCCATCTATAAAATATGATTTTGTCTTGCCTAGTATCACTGCAGTAATTCTAAAAACAGAAGTTAAAGGTTTGTCTTTTTGCAAATTAAACAATGCCTAAAACTTAAATTTAATCAGCACAGACAGCATTTTTTTCTGGTTTGTTAAATTATCATAGAAAAAAATATACCTTCCATCTCTGAAGTTTGATATATTAAAGAAACTGTTACCAAGGTATTTTCATTGTAATAGCATTTAAAATATACCTGGTGGATTAAAATAAGAATAATATGTGCTTTGATATATTATGGGAGGTTACATTTGATTTAATACTGTATCCTCACAACAGGCTGTTATTACAGCTCCATGGTTAAGGAAATGAATTGTGTAGAATCAAAGGCTTCATTCTCTGAGTGGGTGAAATAGGTAGGGCAAACCATACTGGGATATATCATACAATGAGTTCCCTTGACTGACATGTAAGATCTTATGATTTTTTTTTCTTTGCCATTGTGCTTCTTTAAATTAAACACACATCCTTTCCTTTTTGTAGATCATATTTTAGACAAATGGGGTTGGTGCAACATTACAACGTGAAATAAATTTTAAAAACCAATTTTAAATGTAATAAATTGCAGTGCTTCATCCCTTGACCCCAATTAGGGTTAACTGAGCACAGATAACCCTATAAGCAAGATTCCAGACCAAATGAGATTATTGTATCCCCCTGAGAATCCATTGGTGGAACAAGTTGCTTAACATTCTCTACATGACATCCTGAACGGCACGGAGGCAAGCGAAAAACAGTGCGTACACCATTTAAAACTCAAACGAACCAATCGAAGAAAGGAGGAACGATGATTTGATTGTCTTCCCCATAATTTCAATCGGTTCCCCCAGTTCCATATTTTCGAAGTGCACATATTTTGCCCATGACACACGGTCACCCGCGGTAAAAGATAAAACCCGCCATAGAGTTTCATTCAAATACACGGATCTGACTTTAATATCCCCATTCATCCCTTAATGGACGCTGGGTGTGCAACTAACTGGCGTTGCTTGCGGACATGGGGCGATTCTTTATTTAGGTGCAGTTCATCTACTTGTCATTGAATAAAGGATTTACTTTACCACGAGAAGAAGTCTGAATAAGAATGGTTGAATACCGTCTAGCCCCGTTTAGTCTGGCTGTGATTTCTTACTGGTTCCATAGTACACAATTAACTATTTACTGCGACGCCCTGTCATTTATAGGTTAATACCAATTATTGTTTCTTTTAATCCTATGAGAATATGTTCTTGTAGATTTTTGTTAATCTGTGTAAATACCTGCAAACAGTCTGAAACATACAAACTCAAGTATTTTAAAATACTTCGTTCTCTTTCAAACACATTTTTAGTTCTGTGCTTCTTGCATATTTTATTATATTAAAATTAATCAAATACATAAATACAGTACATTTTACATGCATAGGCCTACTTGAACACAGCATAAAATTTTTCATTAACTAATTGAGTTCATCGGAGGACAATAAGACTGGCTTAGCCTGGTTAGTTGATTGGCTTTGTTTTCAGAGTCCATCATGGCAAAGTCAGGTTCAAGGTAGGGTTAAGATTTCCGTGGAAACTGAATTCATTGGGAGATTTATTGCCATTCGGGTGATTGGAACATGTAGCTGGTTTTACCCATCATATTGAAACAATTGTTTTTCAGAGAAATTCCCTCATGAACACATTGTGTCCAAGTGTCCAAGTAAGAACATCCTGAATCATATTTCTGAGAACAACAGACTTTTCTTAAAATAATTAACAAGAAAACTACCCTCAATCCAAAGGTTTGCTTCACCATCTATGGAACACAATGGCTTGACCAAAATTAATCTTTAATTTTTGAATCTTACAATTGTTTATCTTGGTGGTGAGTGATCTGATCCACAATGCTGGAAAACAAGGAATGTTGAGAACCACAAATATCTTCTCAGAAATCATTCTTGTTTTCAAAATATTCAGCTGTTAAAGGCTTGTGTTGACCTCACATTCATCATCCAAGCAATAGTCTTTATTTCATGAACAAAAAACGACCTTGGAGAAACATTCAACAATCAATTCAGAACACAATGTTATTCAATAGGTCCAAACTCCATTTTTCAAAAGCAGAAAAAGCACTTTGTTGTCTTTACTGTAAACACAGACTACTTGTAATGTGAAATGGTTATACAGTTCATTTAACAACACTAGTGAAATTATGGTAGATATTCAACAGTGTGTGCACAAAAATTGCTACAACCATGTAACTATTAATAATACAAATTTTAATAACAACAAGAATGAAACACCTAAAACAAAATGGAAAATGTGTTTTTATAATTGCCTTATTCACAGTAACAGATGAATTCATTGCTGACATGTTCTAATTTTACCAACATATTGTTATGGAAAATTAAATTAATTCAAATATTTGGCACAGAAAATTGAGACTCTCAAACAGATTTCTTTTGAAGGTCACTGCATTACCATGAGGTCACTGCTTACTGTGAAGTGCACTGAGAGAATGGAGCATGGCTCCCTCTGATTGGGTTTATAGCCAGATTTGCCAGACATGCATCCAGTTAAAGACCTTTAAGATGTCTACATAACCGTCATCTTTCCAGGTCTTACTGATTTACATGCTTTAAACTTTTGTTGTCTTTTTATCGCTTTTTAAGCAATGGTAAATCAACATCAGGTATAAAATATATCAGATATGGGATGGAAACAGATGGAAAATGAAAAGACCAGCCTAGTCCCAGTCAAGATAAATTATTTTTTAAAGTTTAAAATAACTCACTTATGAAATGTACAAGATTATTCATTTATCTTCTGTGTCTGTTTGTGTCTGCTGTCAATGATCATTTAAAAGCCTCAGGTAAGAGTGAGCGCTTGCGTTGTATGTTCATAATTATATTGGTGCACCTGGATAATCATTAAAAGAGTAGCGCTCAGCAAGTTGGAGTTAAATTTTGACTTTCACTTGAAGTTACAACTGAAACAAGTTTTTCCTCCTATAAATCTAATTAAACATTGTTATAATGCAGGCAATCACACCATACAACTGTAGATTGAAATGTTTCATTCAGCCCACCATCATGTTCTTTAATTTACATGTTCTTTACTTACTTACTGGTTTGCCTTGTTTTTGGCGCCATCTACCGCCTTAAATAGAATGATGTCGCCATATGCCTTACCGCAATGTTAGCGTACTATATAATAATAATAAAGATAGCGACATACAGAAATTAACGCCCAAAGGGACTTTTTTTTTTAAGAGCACTAGGATTAATCCAGCGAAACACTAAGAAAAACACAGATAAAAGTTCTAACAAAAACAACCCCTACCAACAAGAGACGCAAATTAATGAATATATCACAAGAACTACTTCTTCCTCCTTCTTTCTTTCCTCCTCTCATTTACACTGTTATCAGTACCAGTGCAAAACATACCCGATAAATATGGTAATAGCATTCGGTCATAACACTTGCTTGACCTATGCCTACAGTGTCCTTGAAATGGACTTTTGGTCTTTGATGTGAGTTTGCTGCGTCTGTGTGCCTGAGTACCTGTGTACCACCCTCTGCATATGTGACCCCTGACTACCGATACTCGCAACAAAAGACTGTTCCAGTTAGCCATGCATGAGACTGATGGTGATTCAAACTCCTGCAAATAACAAAGACTTTGACAAAGAAACCACAACTTTTTCTTAGAAAATAAAAGCTTTCTTCATTTGCCTTTTAAATTTATTTGCATGGTCTCCTTGTGAAATGTATGTGAGCTGGGCTATAGAATCAAAAACAAACAAACTGTGGAGGTGAACACAGTCTACCAAATTAATAAATTAAAAATGAAATCACACAGACCCCATTTGGAGTGAGAGGACACCCGTGTTGTTTTGAGCTTTTTCAGTTACCACAGGAAGTGACATGACATCAGAATTCTGTTCTGCTCCATGTGTTAATAACACCAGTAAGCAGGAACCATAACTGGGAACAGCATTGTTACCTTTTACAGGATACTGGCCAATGGATGCTCTGTGTCTTTATGGGGACAATCTGAACATGCAACAAGCTTTTTAACAATACATATGGGCATGTTCATTCAGACTGTGATAGCACCTTTATAAACCCATACTCTCAGTTATAATGCTTTGGCATCACATGATCCAAGGAAGATGACAAGTATAACTGTAAAAATAGTAAAACTCCAAATCTTTCAATTTGATGATTGATTTCCTGTATTTTGAGGAATTAACAAGTCAAATTAATCAGGTTAATTGTTTGCTTTTTTTATTCATTTATTTGCTTAAATTAATCTGCTGATCAATCAAGTAATTGATTGCAGGCACAATATCCATGGGAAGTGAGAATACCTTTGATGCATCCACATGAGGGAACAAACATCTTTGGAATCTAAAAGTGAACATTGTGATTCTCCCAGGTGGGTAGAAATCAGCTGCTTCCCTCAGGTAGAAGCCAACGGCAGAAACAGGAAGCTTCACCTAATGTCAAATACAAAAAAAACTTAATCACAGAGAGCACCGTCTCTCCTTCTCTTGAAGGGCAGAATGTAGAAAACCACAAATTAAAAGCAAAATGTGCATGCAATTTTAATTGTGACAAATAGCAATGAAAACATCTGACAGCAACAAAAGGTTCAGCAGCAATTACACCAGGGCATGTCTTTTCTCATGATCCAAGTGAAACACAAAGGGCTTTTTGGAGTGAATCATTAGCCATCGATGTTAAAGGGGAAAGATCAGGCCTGGAGGCCTTCCTGAATCATCCTTAGAAGTGAACAAACCACAGCCGGGAGGAATGAATCACTGAGTAAAAAGACACACAGGGAGCAGAACGTTCTGAAGACGAAAGAGGCAGACAGGACGCGGTCCAGGTGGATGTTGGTGGTCTGGCTCCGTTCTAAATAATGCAGAAAAAGGCCTGATAAGAACTCACTGTTCGGGAATAATCGCTGACACTTTTGATTATCCCCATAATTACGGGCCTACAGTGTGTATTTCATCAGCCATGGAGAGAAGAAAGAAGTCACACAAAAGAATTATTAAAAACGGCACAGATTACCTCAGCTCTGGCAAACAGCGTTAAGCTTCCGTAACATTCTTCTGATTCCAAAAAAAAAGAGAGACAAAGAAGAAGAAGGAAACATCTAAAAAAAAAAAAACTGAACCGACATCGATGGCCACCCAAGGCTACCAACGCCATGAGTCATAGTCCAACAAGTGCACACTGTACCAGTATGACCCCCCCAGTCCCATGGTGAATGGGATGCCTGTCCACTCGTATTTGTTAGGCCCTCATAAACATTTTCCCATAAAGCGACACGGCGGGCCCACCTACCTTGACCGCCTCTCGCTGGTTTCATTCTCTCCCTGCACTCATGTGGAAATAAAATGTGTTTACCACCAGTGGATCACACATGCTAATGAGTGCCTGTTTGTTTTTCAGTGTGTTAAAGCAGGAGGAAAAGAATTTGGAGGGGGGGGCAAAAGGAAGATGATTTGTAGAAAGTTTAATTGACCTGACAATGGCTACCAGACCGCTTGATTCACAACCCCCTACTACCACCTCCTGAAAAAAGGAAACAATTCTATGGACATGTGACATGTGTGACATGTTCATCTCTGACTGCAGAGATGAACATGTCACAGAGAGGATGTAGCATGTCCTTGTTCAAGGTCCCATCTGTTTTACTCCTAATTAAATTTCCTCTTGGCTGCTACCTGTGCAAACAAGAGATCTGGATCTCAGGTCCAGGCCAAAGACAGACAGTGGCTTTTTTTCATGCCAGTGCTCTATGTATGTCTCTATCTATGTCTCAATTCAGTGATTTGGGACGTCTTCCACGCATATAACAGGTCTGATCATTTATCCCAAACAGAATGCCATCTCAAATTGACTGCTGTTCCCCATCTGATGCCGATTTTAACCAACGCGCTTTAGACCTGAGGGCAGAACGACAATTAGGCAGTCCCTGGCAATCCACATTCTGCCTGAAGCTTCTATTCCTGGCCCGGGCCTCAAGCAGCAGCCACCATTACAGACTCTGGTGCCACAATTGGATTGCTGCGCTGGTTGCTTCAAAAGATTACAGGGTGTTACTTAAGGCCGCACCTTCTGTCCCTGGAGATTACGCACGCCGTCCCCACCTCTTTGCATGCAACGACACACCGGGGCGAGGTGGAGGGGATTTGCACTTAAGTCCCGGGGGAATCAGCGGAGGTCTCACCCTGCCTCCTCTGAAGAGGAGAGACGGGGATCCGCGCACGTACTGCCGCAGCTACACGTCACCAAAGATCTGCACTTGTCTGGATGTGCAAAAAGCATTTTTTTAAAATGATGTTGAAGGCACATGCATGTGCTTTCATTTTCAGGTCGATTTCAAACAGCTCTTGTCCATGTTAAGGAACAAATTTGAGGTGTGTCAAAAAGGAACCCCATTCATTCTTTTCAAATGTCTTAAACGTCATCTTTTTTTCGAAGGCACTGCCTCTTTGGAGTCATTGATTTGTTGCTATGCCAGTGGTACCTATGGTGCGAAGACCGAATCAGACTAAAATGCAAGTAGCTATGTGTGAAACTGAATGTCATTAGAGTCCAGATACTTCTGTCAGTGGCAACTTAATCATTTTGGCTCAATTATCCGCTGGAAATAAAGCGGCAGTGTGGTCACACAAATGCCCTTCTCTCTGCTTCCCATCCGAGAGGCGAAACAAAGACTCCCTTTACGCTGGCAATTTATCATGATCCTACGACACTTTCAGCACCTCGATTAAAAAATCCATTGCATTTCCACACATATTCATCAGGATTGCAGCCAGGCACAACTGTTTCCATCAGTTCAAACTGCACAACATATAGCGTGGATCTACAGTAATTCTAAATCTGTAAGCGCAGTGAGTATTGTCTCCCTAAAAGCGTATATTCGGAATTTCCAAAATTCTAAGTGGTCAGGGGAATTAGCATGCCACGCACGACCCAAGACCCGACACACATGACCTTAAAACCCACAGATGAGAGATTTGTCTTTATACTTGCACAAATCTCCTGTAAGTATGCCGAAGATGTCTTGTGCACTGCCTCCGGAGGTGGTTTAGGTAAGGGTTTAGCTTACACTATTTTGGGGGCTTTGGTAAATTCCTCTATCGATGCGCCAAAGGGATCCTATGTGAATCACAAGATGCTATCACTACCAATCTCGTAATTAGGTAGGTCAAGGTTTTCATTTAATCTGGGCCAATCTTAAACTAATCCAATCGAGAGGTCAGGTCATTTTATTGGATTGAAGGAACATAAATCAGGATTCTTAATAGGCAGGGAATCCTATGCGCTAACCAGCTGCATAAAGCACCAACCTTATGCTGCTGCTCAGACTGTACTTAAATTCAGGGTGTAGTAAATATTGTTGCTTGAGAGAAATGGCTTGATTGATCATAATATCATGAAAAGTAAGGCTCATAAAATAATAATAAAAAATGAATTTTTGATTATTATTTTATGAGCCTTATTTTCATGATATTATGATCAATCAAGGTATTTCTCTCGTGCAACAATATTCACTAATTTACTCCTTAATCAAATGTGGAATTTATTCTCTTTTCTGTTTCAGCTGGTCAGAAGTGGTATATCATATTATACCTGTTATATGGAAGGACGGAGTGGTTCATGATTTTACTGTCCACTCCGAGTATAACTGGCTAAATAAATCTTTGCTTCCCCAGCTAAACTGATAAAGTGCTGTTGTGCTTCATCCAGGCAGAGGCTGTACATTGGTGGTGGAGGAGGTGAGTTACTTTGCTCCCCAAACTAAAAAGTGTTTTGATATCCTTGAAAGGAAAAAATGGAACCAAATTCCTAAAATGCAGTTCGATTTTACATACAATATGCTTGAGATAATATGAGCTTTTACTTAAATAGTGGCAATTGCAGGAGCTTAGCTCGGAATTTACATAAGCTAAAACGCTGACCCCAACTGGCTGATCAAATATCAGTATGCTCAGTGATGGTTTAACTTGCCAAACCGGAGCAAGGGAAAGTTGGACATCAAACAGCAAAGGATATATTGCCCTTGATGATGTCATAAAGGAACAGCTGAGAATGAGGATGCTGGGAGTCCATGGGCATGTCTAGTTTGGCTGGAAGGTCTGTCTTTGTGACATCATTCATCACGTGTAGAGTGCACAGATGCCAAGCAGGGCACAAACTAGTCTGTTTTAGCCTCCTCCTGTTACATCAGCACAGAAGCCAAACGCCTTTAACAGCCCAACAGCTGAGTGACAATTGATACCTTATAATGATAAACCCACTGCACTCTTAAAACACATGTTACAACTGAAGCCCAAGCGTTTCCCTCCACAAAGTATTCCAGAAATGCATGTTATTTCCCGGTGGGGAGTTTGTGGTTTACGTTGTAATGGAACAGAAAAGTAAAGAGGTCAAAAACAGGAGGCATTGGGCAGGGCCAGACATGTTTCAAATTCTAGCATTAAAAAACGGTGCCGTTCCGGTCTGCCGTTTCAATAAAATACTCTTACTGATACAGTACTTTTAAAAAATGATTTTAGGGGGGATGGGGCGCAGAGAGAAAGAGAGAGAAAATATTTTGAATGTTTTTATTATTAATGCAAATTCAGCCCCTGAATCAAACACCAAACTAAAACCGGCCATTCGGATGTATTCAGCGCGTCTCCAACCGTGACATAAACCCTACTGTGTTCTGGCTGAATTCCCAGAGTGCTACCTACTGCGAACTAGCACTGATAATTAAAATGTTGTTGAGCGTCGTATCAGCGGGAAAGCGCCGCATTTCCAAAGTTATGTCAATGAGAATGTCTGACTACCCTGCAGCGGCTCTGCTAGCGTCCCACCGCGCCGAGGACCTGGGGGGTCTGGTGCCATTTAAACGCGAAATAATGAACAATGGCCCGGAATGGGAGGGGACACTGAGAGCAAAACTTGTCTCTATCAATCAAGGCGACAGGGCCGCCCAGCAACCATATTAAAGCTGCGGCAACCTGAAATACCGTGGCGTTAGCCCACACTGTGACAACAGCCTGCAACCTTGTGCCACGATACATGCATATATCATCATTGTAATGATCGTCAACATAAATTATATTTCTTATACAATATATTTCATAGTGCCTTTGCACTTTGTTCTTTCAGTTTCAAATTTCAGTTTTAAAGTCAAATCCAAAACTGGCACCGAGTGAAAATCCAACGCGGGCTAACCACAAGTTAGGGTGATCCGCTGTTTAGATTTACATTACATTCATTTAGAAGACGGTCTTATCCAGAACGACATCCAGCAGAAGAGAACAGAAGCTAAATAAGGCACAGTACCAGACTTGCTTAACAATAAATACTCCCAGACCAGCAAGTGCACGCACGATACCCTTCAAGCATCAAGTTGTGCTGGTCTGAAACTGACAACCTACAAACTAAGGGAAGTTGTCAAATACATACAATACCATAAATCGCATAAAATGTCAATAACACACATAACATCATATATATAATTCATAAAAACAGACACTTTCAGTTAACTATGCATAACAATGAAGGTCGGAAAATACTCAACTACTTAACAGGTGTATGTTTACCGAATAGGGTCACGTGAACTCCGTGAGATCATAAGCCCTCTACCCCTCTCTTGTGGTTCCTCCTTTTATTGCACCTATTGTGCAGACATGCGCTTACTGACAGTTTACGCTCTGCATTGCTTTCGAATGAGGTCATCGAGGACCATTGGACCACTGCGTTTTATTTTGAACGCAAGGACAATGAAATCGTTTGCAAGTGAAAAGAAGACAAATTATCTGTAATGATCCGAACTATACATACAATACTGAAAAGTTTGCATGACATATTGTGTTAGCAAACAGTCACGGAACTGGGCCGGCATATGAAAAGTAAAAACACTATTGAATAGAGCGCATTCAAAGGCACGCTTAGATATGGGCCATTCACGAAAGTGAACTATCTGAGTGGAGTAATTACAAAGGAGTCTTTTAACTCGACAAACATCGTTTCATTAAAAAGATTAAAAAAAGAAATACATAAATAAAATTTCCGTGGCGTCTTGGTAACCTGTTCAGGCTACTGTACGGATCTGGTCAGCATCTTCACCCAACCTACTCGGCGCATGTCAGGGCTGCCTACCTCAGATATTCTGCTGGTAAGCGAAGCTTGACCTAATTTGAGACACACTTCAGCCGCGACATCCAGTAGATGGCACTATAATCACAAACAGTATCATTATACCACATCGGTCGTAAACAACTCGTGGATGAGGACAGTACTTTATATTGCTGTTACGTGCTGGGCTGTATACTGTATAATGTACAGTAATAATGTACACTGAAAAACGGGACTTTCACATGCGCGATCCCGTTCTTGTTAGTGTTCAAGGTGAAAGGTGCAACAGGCGGGATCTTCAGTGTGTGTCCCTTGTGTACAGCTGAAAGCAGACCCAGAAGTCGTGCACTTTGTATTTTAAGACTGGGGCCTTTCCCTTAAAAGCGAATATCATTTTCATGGGCATGTGACGTTTTTTTTTTTGTCTGACACAAAAAGGAAGAAAGAGCAACCATTGGGTCTGCAGGAAATATGTAACTTTGCAGTGGAGTACAGAGTAAAGCTACACACTCGTGTTTGACTTACGAAAATGAAAACAATATAGCTGTAGCCGACATGCCCAACTGAATGTCCTACCTGCAAAGAGTTGCAAGGCGTTTTGTCAGAATGACTTATATATATATATATATATATATATATATATATATATATATATATATATATAATGACTTATGTTCACACATTAACGGATTAAAAATGATGTGGTGAAAATCAGCTCTGAAGGTATATTAGTATGTTAGAAATATTAGGAGCCGACATCTCCCCTGCAGTCCTGGTGGGTCCTCCCAATGAGCCTGCTCAAGAACAAAATGAACGCTCATTTTTCATTAGTAGACAAGAACACATGGAATGACCGCTAATTCCAAAATGTTTTTTCAGTCTCTCTCGGGATTCCTTTTGAATAAAGGCAATGTTGCATAACACTGGGGCTTCACATGGGGGTTTTTAAAAGTCCACCGTGGACCTTGTTATTTTGTTTGAATAATTCTTTTGTGATATGTTTTATAAATATAGGGTTTCACACAGCCGTTTCAATCAGGTCCACCAGGGCCTCATCCATATCATCTGTCCAAATATTTTCGGTTGAAGCTGAGTCAAAATAAGGTCTCCATGAGGCAAATTCCTCAATGTAATGATCAGTAGTATCAGGCAAACACGTTTACCACTTACAATGTGGAGGAAAAAAGAAGAAGAAAAACGGTGGTGGCAGTGTAGAATAGTGGTAAGGAGCAGGGTTTGTAACCAAAAGGTTGCAGGTTTGATTCCCCACTGGGGCACTGCTCCTGTATCCCAGTGGGGAATCTACCAGAATAGCCTCAGTAAATATCCTGCTGCATAAATGGATAACATCTAAAACTGTAAAGTATTTAAGTCGCTCTGGATAAGAGTCTGTTAAATGGCAACTTTAATGACAATGACAACTGTGGCTGTATGACAGTTCGGACCTATACAGAACATGCTGCTGCTTTCACAGGATCGCAGGGGCGGAGAGAGAAATCCTGTGATGAATGATAGTGTTGGAGCAAAAGACAAGATGTCTCCTATCAAGAGAAACACATACCGTATTTCTGTACTCCTAACCACACCACAAATTATGCAGGGATCTATTTTATTAGAAACACATGGAGAGTTCATGTCCTGCTGTTGCCGGTGAAAAAAGTCTGTCTCTTATGAAAGTAGCCATTTCTACAGTTTGTTTTTGGTCTGAATCAGAGCAGACGATTCATTACCCGGCATATGGAAAAAATTAACTTTTTTGTGCATTGCAACAGATAAGCAACTTCAATGATAAACTAATAGTAATTTTTTCAAGTGTTATAAGGTACATGTATGAAATACTGTTTTGCTGGTTCTCTAATCATACCCAAGTCAAATTGTTTCAAGCATTTAATGTGAATTTAGACTACTTATTTGTGTACATACAAGTACATGTGTGTCCATAAATACTGACTTGCAGACAGAATAAAGCATGAGGACTGTCATACACTGACGATTAGTAGCATCTTAAAATTTTTAGAATGATTAAGGTATGCATTAGTTATTATGAGAAACATGTCAGGTGGAAGGTTAAAAAAACTAAATTCACAAGAAAGAAACAATTTAGGCTGTATTTCGATTGAAATTGTACGTATTTAGTCCTGCCAAACAATGAATTGTCATCTGTGCCAAGTTCACAGTCTGTTATTAGCACTATGAACATTATTCACAATGTTTGCCAAAGGCCAGTCTTATATACAGTCCAAGCAGGATACAAAACAACACAACCAAAAGCAATGGCTACTATACTACAATGTTTGAGTGCTGTCTTGATTGTGCTTCATCTGAATGAATTTGGGACTACAGATTACCTTGGTGGCCAAGTACTGGATGGGGGAAACTAAATATAAAAAACATTTCTGAGTGTCCCAAAACCCTCCATTTACATTTTTTGTCTATAAGCATAAATGCTGAATCATTTATGCTAATATAGCTAATGTATGCTATATTGTTGAAGCCCATCAGAATAGGACATTTCCTGTATACAATAAGCTTCAAACACAATGTTGTCTATAGCAAAACCCTTTATTTAAATTATGTTTTGCCAATATGTATACAATATTATATTGGCTATAGATTACTATTTTAATTTTGTCAATATATTAAATGAAATGTTACAGGATTTCAGTGATCCTGAAAGCTGAGTGCCTGCCTTCATTGGTCATGACTTGATCTGAGCAAGCATAGTACAGGACTTGCATAAATGAAAAAAAACTTGATACAGTCCAATGGTACTTTAATAATTTTGTCATACTTCAGCATTCTTTTCTGAATATGTTATGAGGTCTGCAGTTTATTGTTTTAAAAGGCACCTGGGGTGGATCTATGAAAAAAAAACAGTGAATGTTTTTGGTTGGAAATTTATCAAACCATTGCAAATTGCATAAATTGGTATATCCAACGAAGCAGATTTCCATTGATCAGTGTGTATATATATATATATATATATATATATATATATATATATATATATATATATATACACACACACAGTATATATGATCATAACTGACAATATTCATGCTTCTTTTGAAACTAAAAAGTAAACCATAAAGTTATAATCACACTGTTAAATAACAATTTTGAAGTAATTACACATGATATAGGGATGGCCCAAGTTGCCCTTCAAATGTATTAAATTTCCTTAGTGCATGTATATCCACTGACCATTAATTGCAAAGTCTGAGAAAGTGTGAAAATTTGGGTTCAGCGCTTTTTAATTTTAGACTTGCTGACATTTTCTTTTTCACAAGACAGATTGCGCTGTACAGAATGATATGTAGAATCAAGTGTGAGAATGTACAACACTGTTTGTTGTTCTGAGTGTTCCAGCACCTCACTCACAGCATCTGTTTCTCATCGAGACTGGGATGGTGTTAGCTATTGCTTTCCTGTGAAACCTCTCTTCGGAACCACTCAAGCAAAGTTCGCTTATTTTCTGTCACCCACTCCATGTTCTTCTGTGTCCTCTCTAAGGCATCAGTCAAAGCCCGCTTCCCGGAAATGGAGAGGTCGTTGAGGTGCTCCTCGTGAAACATCCACAGCTGCAACGCGCCGGTGGGGGTGGAAACGGAATGCCATTAGACCTGACCACTGAACCCACAGTTCTCATCATTTAAGACTCAGTCGCGGTTCAGTCTAACTAATAAAGGAAGCAAGGGAGGAAGCATGAAGTCTTAGGAGGGGTCTGGAGATGTTGGATGACTCGTACGTGCAGTATGCTGGCGCCAGGGTTGGCCCTGCGAATTTTACCTGCTCTAGCTCAAATGCGGTGGAGAATCTCTCAGTCACCCCTTCAATTAGTTCGTCTTGTGAAATCATTTCCTGGGACCTGAAAAAAGAATCTCAGTCAAGTTAAACGGGGCTTGGAAGTAAAAGCAAAATGTTTTTGGGATCGTGAAATTAATATACTGTATACCTGTCAGGGAAACTCAGTGCCAAGGCAAATACAACGGTGAGGAGATAACACACATGCATTGCTTCCATGTAAATTATGCTGCGTGGGTGCTTTTACAAGCTCTTTACAGAAGTCATGAGCCTTAGTCAGGTGGGGCAGAGATTCACCAGATCTGTAGCTGGGAAAGATGGAATTCAGTAAAGGTGCAGTGAAGCTGTAGTCACAGTAGTTGGAGTTTAACACCGAAATCCCCTACAGCAAGTGTATGATGAGGACAGGTTTTCCCTAATAGTGCCTGTTCTCAGAACTCTTGCTCTTGAGTTTCACCTGCCGTGTCAGTCCAAACTAAATCCTGCTCTGATTTCAGGCAGGACAGCCTAAAACATAAGCCTGAGAAGACTGGGGCCTGGCCACATCACAGATGAAGTATAGGTGTAATCTCACTAGGCTGGGAGTAAGTTCATGTTTCAGCCTCTCTGCATCAAAGGTTAGAGTGGGGCATTCAGTCTAACAGCTGTGGCAATTTGTTCTTAATCGTCCATTGCAAATGCAGACAAGTGTTATTTTTTATTATTATTGTCATGCATTTTTTTTCAACTAAATTGGCTCCAGGACTTGTAAATGCTGTGTAAGAGTCAAAAAAGATGCAATACTTGATTAAATTCCGCAGTGAAAGTTGAGGACATTGGGCCATGGCAATGAAATGGAATGCTTCTTCCCCCACCCCCTGCATCCACCTCCCCCAACTACCCACACTGCAGACCCATTCTTTTGATATAAGCAGACCTCATTTTGTTGACCAGATGTTCTCTATTTCATAAGGCAGCATGCCTACAAAAACAACAGCAAGAACTCACTTTTGGCTTATGTCAGACCACCGGGATCGGACAAAGTTCCAGGCCAGGGGCTGCCCTACCACGTTTTTGGCGACGGCGTTGATGGTGGAAACGCAGTCCTCCGGGCTGATTTTGTCCGCGTCCAGGCTGTATTCGAGGTATCTGTCAGAGAGAGTGTGACATCAGAGGTCCTCTTCCAAAGTTTAAGTCACCATTGAGATCACGGGTCAGGGCTTTCGGACTGGATCGCCATCTGCCAGTCACTGAGTCATGGCAAGATTATGCGACGCATGAACATTTCAACTTACAAACAATCCCAGTGGTTAAAATTGAGTGCAAACTATTGTTACACTAAATGCATAACCGTTAGCACAATCAATGTTTATCCTAAATCACATATGAAAACATACTTTCAGAACTATTTTAGCCAGACAAATAAACAATGAGTATTTAATGAGCAATGTCCTGTTACTGTGTTGGTATACTAGGGTACGTACAGTACCTTGACTGGGTTTGGGCCCTACGAAAGAAAAGAAAAGGAGACAAATGGTGTGAAAACAAACAATGTAACTAGCATTGATCACTCCATTTGGACCTGTTGAGGATCCAGACATCCTTGGTGCAGGCGAGGGCGAGTCTCAGCCAGTGTTTCTCAAGCATTATGGGGGCCTTTTGAAACATTTTCCAGACAAAGTCCCACTCCTCCTCCCCTCCTGCAGCTACGGCACTGCAGTAGACAGTGAGCTTCAGGTTTGAGTGTATGCTGAAATGGGAGACACTTGCCTTGAGAAGACAGACTGGAATAAAATCATATTTAATCCCATGTCAGAGATGTGCATTATTTTTATTATTATTATTATTAGTAGTAGTAGTAGTAGTAGTAGTAGGAGTAAAATTCTTAATACACTTAAAGCTCTTGAGTTATAAATAGTTAAAAAATACACAGGAAGGTGTTAACGATTACAGTTTAATTTCCCTTGGTCAGAGGTGGCAGAATTCTCACCAACATACTCTCAGAAACCGGAAGTGGCTGCTAAGGCTAATCAAAACTGTGGAACGATGTAAGCAAAGCATCTCTCTTCCTGTGTTAATCCTACTTCACAATGTCTTCAGAACTTGGATTAGAAGTTGGAATGTTGTTTACTGCGGCTGCCCTGCGGCTAACAGATTATTATCAATCAAATAAAGGCTCACGGATTTGTGGCCGGGTCTCTTCTCCACCGGTCAAAGAGACCGATTGCCATATTTCGGCACTTCTGAAGGTCACTGGCACAAGCAAATTTAGCGGCATAATTGTGGGTATACCTGTGGAGACAAACGGCATTGGATTTCTTTGAGAAGAGAACGCCTGTTAAACCTTTAAGGCCATGCACGACATGATAAAATAAGATAAGATAACATCACTTACTGGGCGCTGTGGCTGTCCGGGATGGTCGAGTTCATTGTGAAGCTTTCAAAGTGGTCATAAAGAGGACCAACCAGCTTCCTTAAGTATGCCTGGAGGCAGAGCGGCAAGAGAAGTAACTACACCTTTTTCCACTGCTAACTGACAAACACGCTCGTTAAGCTTCTTCATGCTTCAATTGTTCAATTACTGACCTTAACTGGGCCATAGACTTCAGAGCGATCAAACATGGAGACTACATACTGCAGGTTTGTCAGGGCAGACGACCATGGGATGTACTCTGTATCATTCAGCAGGTACTTGGTGGTCCTCAAGGCCAGTGTGATGTTGACATGTTTGGCTCTCAAGGGACAGTGAAAACAATGAATATGTTTTGCTTGCATATTATAGGGCATCCTTATCATACTTGAACAATACAACCAAATGTTTTGTTCATGCAAAAACATTTTTTTCTACACCTACTTCCTATGAACTTAAAGACAGCTCCAATATCAACAAGCAATCAAGAAGACAAGCATCAGTAGCTAATTGGGGATGCTTATTTAAAATGCTTTGCTGTCTTGTTACCCAGACCAACCAATCAAGAACAGGTTAAAAAAATTCCCTACTGCTCCTATTTCTATCTTCACAGCCAGAACTTACTAAAATGATACTTTTATAGAAGAACAGAAACATTACTGCATCAGAGACCATCAATCTCACCTGGCCAGAGAAAATGCATCATCAATTAACTGGCCTCTGGTGATGACTGGTATTTTCTGAAAAGAATTCAGTTGAAAGTGACACAAAAACTAGGAACTTGTGCCAGTCCTTATTCATAGTCATGTTTTTCTGATAAAAATACAATATTACTTTAAACATCATGTGCAGAAACAAAGGTATAGCTTTCTTGCATAAGAAACATTTAGAGGAGGGAAAAAGGAAAATTATTTGTTTCAACATGGGCATAGTATTTTTACTGTTCATGAGAAACACATTTCGAAACATGCATCTCAACGCTGTCACTCAGATGTTTGCCTGAGGTGGAATCTTTTACTGCTGTCATGGCAAGTTAGCCTGAAACCACAAAGGACCACAATGTACAGAATTTACCCGGTGATCTGTTTCCAACTGTTGAAGGAGTTTCTCCCAGTTCTCTGGATCGTAGTTAACTCTGTAATATCCAGTTTGATTGATATTGGCGAGAATCCACTCATTTGCATCTGCCTGGTACAATGGCTTTGACACTATTCAAGAAAAATAACACCTGTTACTACTCTCTGTGCTTTGAATAAGAAGATTTGTCCTTTCAACATGTTTTTGTATGGGTTTTTTTTCATACAGTTGTATGAAAAACATACAACTGTATCATACAACTTTTCATACAGTTGTATGAAAAAATACAACTGTATCATTCATACACGCTCCATTCTCCATTCATCCACATCCGTTTTTTTTTCTTTGAAGGGGACATAGTTGGCAATGCTGGTTTAAAGAACGATAAAAATGTAGTTGCAGTCTTTGGCTATTTTTTAGTCATTCACTGTCCACCCTTTTAATTAAAACATCATGCAGCATCCAAGCTATGGCAAAGAAATCACCACTAACTGTGGTGTTATAATTTTTAATGTAAGACAACATCACCTGGTCCAAGAACAGTCAATAAGTCAAATGTAATGTCTCCTGAACCAGACTTCATCAGCTTTATTGGAACTTGCCAGGTAAGGCTGTGAGAGACAAAAACAGAAAGAGGGCATGTAGGAACCAAGCGGTAGAATATCTTGGCTCTGAACTCACTACCTTGAGGAGACTGCACAGAGCAATGATATGGCTGCCTCTTGAATTCCAGATTCAAGCCCCTTTTTCTCCCTTATTGAAAACTGACTTGTATTCTGACTCTTGGTGCAGAAGGAAGTGCTTCTGGGAGACCTCTCCAGACTTGGTGTCGATGGTTACCACAGGGTACCCCGACTGGTCTGTCCATGTCGTCATGACTTCCGCCACGGCAATGTTCCCGCCACTGTCATTTACTGCCTTCAAAAGATGAAACCAGGAGTTCATTTCCTGTCTGTCTCCTTACAACGTGCAATGCAGGCTCAGCGAAAGTCAGTTCTGAATAAAACATTTTATATGAACACTTTGCGTAGAGCATCTCAAGCACAGTGCTCACATCCCCTTGCGAACCTGCAGCTCAGTACATCATTTCCCATTAGTTCCTTCATCATAATAAAGTATACCTGTTTACATATAGTGTGTAATGTGTTGTAGCCTTGCATACCGTCCATGCATCTCTAACCACATGAGCAGGCTTGACATATGCCTACATTTGTAATTAGATGTAATTTTACAGCAGATGTGTTAAAATGATATACTGATATACTTACAGAGAGTGTAAAGCTGGATTCCAAACTCACCTTCTGAAAGTGAATCCAGAGGTCTTCAGAATAAGCACTCTTATATTGGAAAGCCTTCAGGTATGACTGAAAATATACACTTATGCATTATATGCGCACATATTCAATGAAAGAAACCTTTGGCTGCATGCCATTGTACAAACTCAGTTCCTGGAGGGTCATGTGAATTCTAGTTTTTACATTATGTTAATTTATTTGATTACCAGATGTGGGTTTTGGCATACGTGCTAAGTTTCTAGACCACTACTCCACACTGTAAATGACACATTACATCTTAAGCTTAGACTCATGTCCTTTATTCAAAGCATATTTCACTACAAACACACAGGTGTGACCGCTTACACTTAATATAGTAATAGGACCAAATAGGTTAGGAAAACTTGACTGGAAAGAGGAAGATAATACACCCCTAGACTACATTAAAAAAATGAACTGAATTGTCTGACATCGGCATTCAGTTAGCACGTACCATTGCTCACCTGAACACCCTTTTCAAAGACGCTCATCGACAACAAGTCAGCCAGCATTCTGAGCACAGCAGCTCCCTGGAAGAAAGAAAGACCCATAATTTATTTTGGGTAATTATTTTTTCGTCTTCATGTGGCACATCATTCCAGAAGCTAGAATTAACATACTACACTTAGACATTGTTTTTATGATGAATCGATCCATTTCAAGGCTATTCAATCAAAAATGAGACATCATAAATGAAGCCATGTAAGCAACCTGAGGGTAACATTATGCAGCTGTTAAAATAATACCTAAAAACAAAAACAAAAAACTCCTAAAAATTACTAAAAAATAAAAAACAGAGACATAAACCCCTTGATCTTTGTTCGGTCAGGACCTTGTTGTAGACAATGGAGCCATAAAGATCGGTGATGTCAGAGACAGACTGTATGTCCTCTTCGCCGAGGGAGAGGGGGTGGAAAATATCTTCAGAATCCAAATGAAGCATACCCTGGATTTCATGGACAACGATCAGGTCTTTCTGGAAGGGCCGGAGGAGAAATTATTCAGACAGGATCCCCTGTAAGAACCCACACGCAGAGCAAGTGTGAATGTGTGAAGCTTGTTTTTGTCTCTCAATACACAATGTAGGGGACCCCTCCCATTCATGGGCTGCAAGTCGTGGTTTTGAATATTCACGGAAGGCAGCACTGCTTCAGTCTCACAGAATGCTATACCAGCAACTATGCTCTTACATTTAATCTCCATATTAAACATGCCTATTGCACTATTATGTAAATACACATATTCATCACAAATCCCCTTTGCACATAAATCATTTATTATTATTATGAATGGGGAGGGCCCCCGGCCCATGGACACAAAGGCTAACAGAACGTACAGTATTCCAGGTGGGCTCAACTTTGTCCAAGGCAAGGTATGACAGGAATGTAGAAAACCCTTCCTTCAGCCAGACTTCATTCCACCATGACATAGTGACCAGGTTTCCAAACCACTGTTTGTGGAGGATTACATGAATTAATAAATAAAATAAAAACAATAAACCCAGCTTGGTTAAAATCTGACATTATAACAAATTTAAAACTTTGTTTTAAAAGATGTTAAATACAGTTACAAGTGTGTGTGTGTGTGTGTGTGTGTGTGGTATGTAGTATCTGCTTGTTTTGAGCTAAATGCATTTGCATCCTTCATGCAGTGCACTGTGTGTGTGTTTGTTGAAGGTCATTCTGTTCACTGAAATATTTGTGTGGTACATCAAATTAAATAGACAGGGTGACAACAGTCACATTAATGACACTTTTAGCAAATTTCAATGCGGAAGCAAAGTATCTGATGGGGTGGTTTGCGTGTAGTTAGATCGCATGTCCCTGTCTACAGTTATACCTGATGGGCGAGTTCATGAGCAACCACTGAAGCAAGCAGCTCTTTATGTAATGTGGTGGAGAGCCGTGCATCATACAGAAACGTTTCCTCTTCATAGACTATCAAACCCCAGTTTTCCATGCCGCCCACTTTAAGTTTTGGCACAGCAATCTGATCTGCGACAGAGGCAAAACAGAAGCAAAAGAGTTACTTTAAGATTCAATCCTTGACCACGTTCTAAATTCTGGTGATACAATAACAATGAAGATGATGTGGTTTGTTGTTTCACTCTTCAGTTCATTCATAGTTTCCTTTTCAAGTTAATGACATGAAAGATGTTTTGGTTTGGAAGGTTTCTGCAGCTTTGTGCAGCTCTCCAGTCTGAGCGCTGGGGTCGATCCTACATTTAGAATCTGGCACTGTACTCAGAGTTATGTAATCATCTTAGTTTTGCTGATGAGAATGGTGGATTCTAGGGATCATAGGTGAAACTCAGATTACCTTTGATCATTTGTCAATATAAAGTACAAAGTGTATCAAATAAAGTCCTGGGAAGAATGGAGAATGCTGAACACACAGTGGAACCAGATGTTATTTTACTTTCTTGTGCCAAGATTTTGTTTGGCAATTTTTGGTGGTAAAGTTGTACAGTAGAGACATATCATTTCTGTGGTTTAAGTATACTTCATCGTTGCCATGTTATTGAGGCCACATTGCGGAAAGGGGGTCTGTTTCCTATCCTAACACACAGATGAGATGCAAATGAATGAATCTGTGCTGAAAGATGAATTTCTAATATCAATATGCCATTTCTGTTTGTGCCAGCGTTAGGGACAGTGTGGTGTCCAAAATCAGGCCCATTATCAACAAAAATGAAATGAATTACTTGTGTGGAGCAGAAAGGACTTTGTAAAGTACTTGTGAGGGCTTGCTGTGCAAAAAGGCCAATTTTAATATGAAACATTGAGACCTCAGATCTTTTGTGTGTTTTTAAGGATTTGTGCTGCAAATTCCAGGAGAAAGCTTGCAGGGAAGCAGGAACAAATCTAGATATGCAAAGGCTGATTAACATAGTTTGCAAACCAAAATTTCAGAAAACAATGAGCTTGCTTTCAAGGACTTTAACAACAGACATTTTTTTTGTCTTTACTAAAGCACTCTTAAGACACTTACCCGTTTTATGACTTACCAATTTTATTCAAGGGATACTCTATGCCACAAAACTCTTCAAAAAAGTCAATGATATCCCCCGCAATACTGTGTGCATAGTTCACAAATCCACCAGCTATAGCCTCAGGCCGGGCCCATGTCTACAAAAACAACAGCAACAAACACAGACAGATACAAAACTCTTGTTGGGGAAGAGGAGTAGCTCTAAAATAGCTGCCTTTCAACAGAGCTGTACTTTTAAAAAGCACTACAAACTGCTTTTATTCTGCTAAAGGAGCATATTTTTCCCTCTTCAAATGGGGATGATATCATGAGGTACAGTTTGGGCACTGCACTATGAAATCAAATGCACCACATCGGCTGGGCCCAGCATAGCTCCTGGTTTGGCTTGGCTCAGCTTAGCTTGGTGGAGAAAGGGTACAAGTGACAAGCATGACAGGAGAACAGGACCGGAGCTGGGCCTGATGTAGAGTTTGTGTGCTGTCCAATGACCTAGGGCCTTTGGCGTAGGCACCAGCTCGTGTGCTGAAAAAGGGAGTGCACTCTGGGCACTGTAGGGTTGTATTTGGAGTTATGTTATGAACAGACAGAGAAAGTGAAATCTATGGACTACACGTCAAGCATCAGACTTTTTCATAAAACTAAAATCAGAAACATTGAATGAGCAAAATTTGAACAGCAATTACTTATATCCTCTGCACACTAGCAGTACAAAAAACATTCCTGCTAATGCTACCGTACAACAGAAAAAGTCACCACTGCAAGAACTAACACACTACAAGACTGTAGGAACTCTTTGCAAAGAGTTAATGAATATGGTCAAAGAGAAGAAGTCTATGCACCATGTCAAGACAAACAAGTACAGGGGAAAAAGCTCAGAATGCCGTTACAGTGCCAAGCAGCATAATTAAGTTTGAAACAGGATGTCTTTGAAAAATAGATTTTATTGGCAGACTTGTCGAAACAGTAGTACAAATAATCACAGGGAATAGCTTTGTTTTGGCAAACGTTGGTATGGTGACAATAGCTTGCCACTTCAAATATTATCTAACTTTTTTTTTAATAAATGCTCAACACCCAAATCATGTTGGTTAGCTACCAAATAGAACTGTCTGGCATTTACAGTACTAAATCAAGTAGGCAAGCTTCTGAGATAGGCAGTCTGAAATGAGCAGGTGGTTATTCTTTATATAGATAAAGAATATATATATATATAATTTCTCAGCACTACTTCATGACAGAATCTGGTTGCGCTCACAGTTTTAAACCATTAATCAAGGGAACATTCACTTTTAACGATGACCTCAACAAACCATTTTTGTTTACTGCAAATGAACTGTTTGCCATGACAGTGCTACTTCACTGAGATAGATATTGGTCAGTTATGCATGATGATTAAGATTATTACATACATGATGTCTGAGTATGATACCTTATCAGCTGTTAAAAATCCACAGAACCGTTGTTCTCTAGGGCCAAGGTTGGACACCACTGATCTAAGTGTGGTCTCTGGCTAACAATATCACAAGTGTGAGATTCAAGACAGAGGTTTTCTGCTTTCATTTCTCAAGAAGGACAGACAGTTATATAAATATATTTCAAAAGACAGATGTGATAACTGGCAGAAGGAGACAGAAGGAGAACAGGAAAACATACCTTTAATGTATACCTCCCATAGTTGGTCTCTTTATACTCAAAGTTTGACACTACGAAAGCAATGAGGTAAGTTGACATTTTTACGGTGGGATAAAACTCAGTGATTAACCATGCCTCTCCATCAATTTCCTTTTCCACTTGGTCTGTAAGTGGGAGAGAGAGTAAAAAAAGAATGCCCATTAGTGTAAATAACCTTGACATTAGCACACTCACTTTTTCATCTTGTGTATTTGTCAAAATACTGAGCTTCAAAAGAAAATGACCACTCTGTTTGTGAATATAGGATTTTTAAATGGTACTGGCATCAGTTTGATGAAATGATAAATATATCCCACTTATTAAAAGAATAGGCAGGACTTTAAATGATACAATTCACAACCTGAAGCTTTACAGAGACTAAAAAGGGAATACCAATAGGACATGAACATTTGTTAAAAAAGATCTGTAGAATATTTTAAGTTATCATGCCTTATTATTGACATTTTATGTCCTGTAATTAGATTTTTTTTTCTGTAATTAGATGTTTAGATTTTAATGAAGCTACAAAATGTAGACTTAATTTAACAAGCGCAGGCTGAGCCCTAGGGCCCAGCTGAACCCAGCTGTGCCATCAGCCAACAGTGAGTGGGAGCTCACAGCAGTGGAACGACTGGTTTCCTTCTGCTGGGTAGGGATTGGTTTATTGGCAGAGTTTCCTCTTCTTGTGACTCCTGGGCACCTTGCATATTCTCGGGGACATAGCTCCTCAGGTGACCTCAGTGGAGCCGTGCCTATTCTCCAGCTGGAGTTTGTGTCTCTATGGTGCGCGTTAGGGCTCGTAAGGTGAAAAGTAGTCACTGCAGGTGTGTGAGTATATCAGAGGAATACGTTTGCTGTACCCAGTGCTCTTGTGTGAGTGCAGAAACTGCTGTGATGAGTCAAGCTGAACATGCAACTGGCAATTCAAAAAAGGGCATGTAAAAAGGGGAAAAAAATTGGCAGGCACTTAATATAATGGGCTCTGGAGAGTCATTGCCTTACTGAATTAACATATTCTGGCCTGGGTCCCTTTGGCTTGCTTGTGTTGTCCAGACCAAGCACCCATGTTAAGGTGATTTCTGCATGCTTCTTGGTGCAGTATGTAACCATTTTCTGCCCTTACGTTTTCAGTCAGGAAACTGATACAAAACCTTACCAATATGAATAATTTTCTTTACATATTTTCTCTTTACCCCTAGATAGCAAGAAAAGATTTACAGTTTATTTGTCCAGAAAGTCCTCCTTGTACAGAACAATTTCTTTCTTTTGACACTCTGTACAAACATCTGTTTCATATAGATAAATCATGGGTCATTATTTTTTCAAGTGTGTTCAAGTGAGTGGATGAAGTATTTCATCTTAAAAGTACAAATTGTATAATGTAATGCTTGATGGGTAACAGCAAAATATTAAACAGACAGCGGAAACGTAAAAGTATTAAAATGAATAGGACAATTAAAGAATAACAGACAATAAAAGAATAACATTTGGCCATTATACCTTTTTGAGCCATGTTGCTTAAAGCTATTGTGCCTTTCCTGTGAATTATACTGACAGTAAACACAGCTTTCATGGCTGGTTCATCAAAACAGGGAAAGACTCTTCTTGCATCTGTGGGCTCCATGTGGCTAGCTACAACATATCTAGAGGAGAGATTTTGTATGAAAACTGAAAATGAATAAAAGCAATAGAATAATTACAAGTAAAAATGCGTGGTAGATGAACACCTTGATGAACGTGATCAACTGGATTTCAAACATCAAAACTGCAGCACTGGCTATTTTCCCACATCTGATTACATTGTTGTTTAATGTGACTGTGTCCATATTGTGCATTATTTTCATACTTTTCCTGATTGGCATTTCTGTGTTGAGACTTCTGTAAAGAGAAACTGTATGCTACACTGTCGAGGCATGATCAAAAGGTTGCTGGTTCAGTTCTCCTGCTGGGACACTGCTGCTGTACCCTTGGGCAAGGCGTTTAACCCTTAATTGCTTCAGTAAATATTCAACTGTATAAATGGATAACATGTAAAAATTGTAACCTATGTAAGTTGCTTTGGATAAGAGCATCTGCTAAGTGCCAGTAATGTAATGTAAACACAGAAAAACTAGATATCAGGAAAAGTATTGTTTGAGAGAACAGAGACAACTTGGATTTTTTTCATTTCAAGTTTGTTTCTTTATATGGAAACATAACCAAATTATAAGAAACACATTTTCTGCACAAAGGACCATCTATCAGTGTATCACTATACCATTCATGCATGCTCTGACTTACCTTTGATTTCATACTTTAGACCTCTTAGAGAAATACTAAAAAAACTGTTAAATGCTACAAAATGTATCATTGCCAACTGTGTACTTACCATCTAATATTTGAAATCCAGTTGCAAATTAGATGCTTGTTTTGGCCCTGACCCTAGAAAATAGTAATGATTCACCCAGACCACTGCCATACTCTTTAAAAGGTCATGCTAGTGCAGAGGGAGCAAACTGTTAGACAATGGGGTGCCTCTTTTTTCACTTGCAATCATTTCCTTCATCAGATGGCATGGAAAGCACTCTGACACAAGCCAAAGAAACGTCCTTGTGCTGGTGCAAGCCAGTAAGCCTGTGCTAGTCATAAGAACGGTGATTTGGGGATGCATGAACAGAATGGAACTGCAGCTGGAAAAGTGGAAAAGAAACCTTACCTTTCTTCAGTGCCATTTTCTTTGTAACCCCTCATGAACATGCCACTCGAGTTGTGATATACTCCCTCAAACTCAGTGGTAAGGTAATACATCCTGCCAACTCTCAAGGTGTCAGAAAGCTCTATTTGTATGGTATCAGTGTCATTCTGCTCCTGGAAGCCTTTAACAGGCACAGCTCTCCCGCGTCCATCTCGTACTCCTTTCACAGTTACAGAAAGATCTTTGCTGTGAATGACGATCCAGTCAGTTGCTTCCACACACAGGAATTTCACTGTGGAGTTTCCTGAGAAGTTGAGGTTTTGGTTATGGATGCCGATGTCCCTTGTTTGCAGGTGAGTCTGCAGGTAAATCCTGTAGCTTTCCGGAACCAGGTTGCCGGGCAGCCAAATATTAGTTGGTGGCTTGGTTGGGACTGAGGTGGGGGTCACAACCGTCGGCAGCGGTGAAGGCGGGCATTCTTCAGTTCTTACACGGTGGTATATGACCATGGCGATCACAGAGACAAGAGCAATAACTGTGACCGTCACTGTGGCCACAGCCACGCGCTTAGAGATGTAGACTCCCTGGGACATAACTGACCACGCTGAGGTCTGTCTGGGAAATGGGCAAATCCTCTCAGCTCCGCTGGTTTTAAACTGCCACCGCCACTGGCACGGTCCTTCCTCTTGGCTTGCAGGAGCACGAGTTCTGTTTGAGCGTGTACACGCTCACGCCATACCGCGCCAGCAGTTGACAGATTCAGCGCGGAGCATCTCGAGATGCCGAGTGAGCAACGCAGAGAGGCGTGTGTTTACTTAAACACTATCAGACCACATCTGGACACTGCTGGACTCATTCCCACACATCCTGGGAAGGGAAGTCCCTGTCCTGTGCTCCCTGAATGTGATTTTCCCTTACAGATGACACTCGAAAGGAATCTCTCCTTCATAACCTAGAAGGAACCACTGGGTTCCGTCCCTTCTGACCCCAGTCTTTCCTTGGGTTAGGTAGCAACACACCCATCTGTGTCTGAGAGCTGCGACCCTCGTGGTGAGATTCCTCCAAATGTTTTCTAAAGTCTTCATATATCCCACGGTGCACTTGTAACTCTGAGTCCCCCAACAGTACATCCCTGTGTTTGGAAAATCAGGAGCATGTGCTTGAATGAAATTGTTGCCAGACTTAAAAAGGGGAGGGGAGAAAGATTTCTGGGAAGTTAGTACTAGTACTTTAATGTAATTAAAACATGTCTGGTACACATTTCACAAAGGAAAGCTGTTTTAAAACAAAAGGCATTTTTTGTTGTTTTTTTAAGGTTTATGGGGCTATTGCATGAATAACAGAGAGATTACAGGAGGATGGTATGGAGTTATGAAATTCAAGGCTCTGTCTTTGCAACACAATGTCCTTTTTGGCCTCAGGAAGAGACACGCTGTCTAAGATATGAGGGAACCTCATAAACCTCAAAAAGTGTTTGACATAAAATGTCAATCTGTGTACACTTGAGTTTCTGCATACAGTTCAAACCAAACAAAATAAACCAAACAAAAAAAAATTTCATGTTTCCTGAAACCAGGTGCCTGCTATGTTTGAAGAAACTTATGCAGGTTTTGGTCATGTGGTCATAACCTAATCTGCTGTAACATGTGAAGATTTTTTCCAGTATAATGTTTACTCCTCAGAGGATGTTTTTCCCTCTTTTTGTGTTCACAACATTTATGTCACTGTACAAGACAACCGCATTGTAATGTAAGAGATCTCCTCCAGTGGTGTGTATGTATATATAAAACCCTGACAAGCTGAAGAACACTGAGAGGAATAGCCACAGGATTTGATGTTCAAATTTGAATTAAAATGAATCATTTTTACATATCCATTACACATGAATATATAAAGGCAGGTGAATGACTATGTCCACGAAATCATAGTCCTGTTGCAACTGCTGGAGGCACAATTGGGGAGCCTGTTCCAAACCAACTGTTCAATGGGTCATAGGGGAATACCATTCTTCTATAGGGCTGCATTCCTGGTCTAAACATATTTGAGTCACCCACTCAGCCAGCCCTCTGTATTCCCTAGCTACCATGTATTAGTGACAGATATTGCCTCAGGGACCAGGGTGAATCCCCAGGCACCTTTTATTGATTTTATGTGGGCTGTTCACTTTGAACCATTTACTGCTGTCATTCACCTTAATCAGCCACTGGGAAACCTGCAATTCTGACAGACAACTTATGGTGTTCATCCCTGTAAATACCACTGAAGCAATAACCCATCTATGTAGTCACTGCTAACATCCCATAATCATCAATAGCACATATAAATGCTTTACCCTGAGGTTCTGGGTTAAGTCTTTACCCCCTCACTGTTTGCTGGGATTTCCTATTCCTCCTCCAAATTACTCCTTATTGGCAGATAGAGCAACATGAGAAATGGTGAAACAGGTCTTGACAGACTTTGTTCAATGTCTCAGCATCATTCAATTCTCCATAGCATACATTAATTCCATTACACACACACACACACGTGTGACTATATGGCTCTTGCTTAGAACTGTAACCGAATCCATCCACAAAGCAGTTTTATAGTAGTACCCCAGACATAAGAGGATTATGTTGTCAGTTTTCAGTGCAAAGAATCTTTTATTTATTTTATTCCATATAAAGAGAAGCATAAATATACAGTATATGCATATATATTGTTCTGAATCCCTGAGCCAGCCTTCCTAGTAACACAATGTTATTATAGAGACCAGGAAATGATATCCCTGTTTCTGATCGTGGGGCTTCCAGGCAGAATGTGCCACTGCTGTGTGCTAAATGCCAAACATTGGTCCATCTGGCCTTAGCGTACAGACCCAGTTGTCTGGTAATGTCCAGCCAAGAGTCCACTTAGTGTGCTTATTGCTTGTGCAGTGTGCCCCACACATAAAACAGCTCAAAATGCACATGCCTCTGTGCCACTAAGTTCTTTTTCCATACAGTTTGTTCAGGACATGCTCACTTCACCAGCAACAGGCAGCAAAGCTACCAAAACCATAAACAGTTTCTTACAGATTTCTGGCTAAACATTTTTATATTAAGTGAAACACACTAGGACTGCATCAGTACCCGTATATATTTATTATATTACTTACCATATGTGATATACCTTCAGTCCCTGCATCTGAAACCACAGCAAGAAATCTTTGGTAGCAGCTGTTCCCACAAGAGCTGTTAGAAGACTAGCAGCTCCCCTACCCTATTTATTTTCGAAATCAGGCTACACCAACCTACAAAACAAAGAAACCAGCCTACACCAACCGAAAGCAGGAACAAAACGAGCCTTCCTCCTGCTCTCCAGCCGCACCTGTGTTTATTCAACCTTCAATTATTCAGGTGTGACTCATTAGCCAATGGGCTGGTTCCCCAAACAAATTATCAGGTACACACAATTAACAAATGATTGACACAATTGACAATTAGTCTCTAGAGGGAGGTGGTGAAGGCTCTCCTTAACAGAGCCCTTGTAGATACAGGTGTCTTGTGCATTGTTCATTGTGCTACGTGGGTCTGATGGCCTTGCAGGCACATCCGCTTTGATCAGATTTTGTCCAGAGGTTGTCCCTTATCTTTAGCCGAGTAGTACAGTACAGGGCGGGGACTATGACATTCCAGCTCCCTGCCATCTTCCATTAGGCTGTTTGGGGTGTGTACTGAGTCAGGTGGTCATGGAAGGGTCTCTGAAGCAGCACTTCTTGGACCATCCTCGATACTCCTTAAATGGAATGGCAAAGAAACATCAATTATACATTAATTATAGAAAATCAATTTATAGCACAATTTACAACAACTGTCTTGGTGGATTTTTTTTAATAAAGGTAATTGCCAATAAACACTTTTACTGTACACTAAAATGCAACCCGTAAAAAGCTATATTATATGGCTGGGGACTGTCAATCCCTGCCCCCTGGATGTGACTGGTTTATGGACACTTAAATCCTACCTCTCTGCAGAGGTGGGCTGCCTGGTTCCAGTAAACTCTTGCTTGGAAATGAAAGCAAGGTAAGGGCAATACACAAGTTCATTCAGAATGGCTTGCTATGTAGTTTTGGTGTAAGATGTTAAAGAAAATAAAGACTGAATTTACCTCCATGGGAAACTGTATTTCTGCTCCAGATGTTTACCTTTATTCTGCGTCATGAACTGTGACATGTTTGACATTTGATCATAAAATAAATATATTTGCTAGCTAGCTACATGTTAGTCTTGCTGAAAAGTAGGACTGCTACAAACCACACTTTCACAAGTGGCAAACTGCTTTTCTGAATGGAAATATCCAGCTTGTAGAGTTAGCTTTTGTTTTTAAAGTGAGTATTAGCGATTTGGCTACTGTTATCATGTTGAATTTGAATGAAGCTAAAATTCAAGTGCCCCCTTCTGATGTACCGATGGTGTTGTTACCTCCTTTGTCAGTCTATTTCAGGGATGCCAGAGAGCTGTTATATTGTTTCTACTTGAAGTATAGTTATTTTATTTCCTCTGAACAGGTTACATTAGTTACTGCAACCACATTAACTTAGATAATTAAAAAGTTTTGCTAAGAAATTAAAAATGTTTTGATGGTGGTGGGTGTTTAATTTTGTACTGTCAATGACACAAAAATCCAGCAAGTAAAGAAATACCTTTTTCAATTGGGAGACCTCCAATGGTGAGAAGTGGTACTGCCACAGTCAAACAGACTGATGTTATTAATAATCTATAAATATTTTGAATGCAATTTATTAAAATAATATGTAGGAATAATAAGGCGGCCTTAAATAACACTTGTTTTTTCTGATATAGACATCTAAAAAACTGTAATATTACAGAACACACATAATTGGCCTAATCTGAAAATAAACAAAAATTTGACAATCATTTCATGAGTTTTGTGAATACAAAAGCATTTTCCCCTGCTGAGAAGGAAAAACCTTACTGAAAAAACATTTACTGTTTTTAAATTAAACCACACTCTTAATTTCAACTGAAATTAATCCGCAGAACAGAAAATAGTTTACATACTTATTGCTGACAATACTGTGTGACCATTTATGCGACTCTAAAATAGCATTGTGAAACACATTTTAAAATATCCACTGTTCTTATATGTATTCTGCTGAATAACACTTTTATCTTTTCCTGCTTTAACTGATGACATGATAAACTGTATAACAACAACAATACCTCAGTTTTACAGCTGATACACAACTCTTTGAAATAACACAATATTTTTGGTGTATGAAACAGGACTTTTATTCATATGAATGAAAATGTTTACAGTGCCAACCAAATGAACAGCCAAGACTGCTATTTAAAACAATGCAATCATTATTTGTTTTATGGGCATTTGAAAAAGAAATACTATTACTTTGAATGTTGTCCTGAGTACACACTCCTGAAAGTCTAAATAAACTAAAAACAAAAACTACACACAGCAAAGCATGTCACTGAGCAGACTGTTTTGCGCAGGATAAAATTTGCTCAAATATGCCCTGAAATGGCCCATGATTACTTGCATAATGCTCCACATAATTTTCGATTGGGGTTATTGATTCATCCCAGCCCGATCACCACAGCCAGCTGTCCAAGTGCTGGACACAGTAGCAGGACTGCTGGAGGATGGAGGACAGCTCCTGGTAGCTCTGCTCCTTCCAGCTGGGGAGGAGTCGCTCGTTGTTGAGGGCCTGCAGTTTGGGCGTTCCCTCTCGCAGGACCTGGTAGAGGCAGGGCCACCTGCTCTGGATCCTCAGCCTAGTGCGACGGTCCAGGGTGATGCCCCGCACCATCTTCTTGGCCCGCAGCTCGCGAAGGGCGGGCAGGTGCAGGCGGGAGAAGACCAGGCCGCGACTCTGAGACACGTCCAGGAACTCCAGGGAGGACGACTCCAGCGTGTAGGAGACGCCCAGGTTCCTGAGCGGCACCAGGACGTGAAGCGTCAGGGACTTGAGGTAGGGCAGAGACGCGGTCAGGCTCTGCAAGGAGCTGGGGTTGACCCCTTTGAAGACCCAGAAGTACTTGAGCTCCAGGACCCGCAGGTAGCGGAACTGGGTGAGCAGGGAGACGGAGGTCTCGGACCAGTCAAAGTGCAGGCGCATCTTGGTGATCCGCGGGCAGCTCTGCGCCAGTTTCGCCAGCAGGACCTGGAAGTTTTTCACTTGGTCCATCTTGGTGATGCTCTCCTGGTGGGCGTGAGGGCTGGAATACTGCCGGAGGTCCAAGGGCTCCAGCAGAGTGAAGGTCCAGTTCAGGTCCAGGTGGCTGAGATCTCGACAATGGACGCTCTCCAGGAGGTGAGATAGGAGATCGCCCCACTTATTGTACTGGTCCCCGAGATCAAAACTGGCCTTGAGGGTGAGCAAGCTCGCTCCCCGGGATATGAGATGGTGGGCGTAGTGGTGCACCCAGTCTTTCCACCGCTCGAACTCCCGGTTGGAGACCAGCAGGCCCTCCTGGCCCATGTGGAAGGCGCCGCGGCGCGAGAAGTCGGCCACCCTCCAGAGCTTCCCGGACCGCATGAGGACGCTCCAGCCGGAGCACACCAGCGCCGCGCTGCACTTGTCCACCTCGCTCAGGAAGGACAGCACATGGAGCTGGCACTCCACCGGCAGTGAGTTGAAGGGGAACACGTCTTCCTCTGCCCTCCGCCGCTGCCGCCCCCTCAGAAGGGCCACGGCTCTCTTTCTTGGAGGCATGGTCCACGTTGCTGGAGGCCTGGATCGCTCTGGAGAATGTCATGGTCCAGATAATCTTAAACACTCAGGCTGGAGGTCCAAGGAAGAGAGCAAGGGACACAATTAGACCAGATATCAGTGGAGGGAGGGGGTGCTTTATAATGCAATGAAAATGTCAGGGCAAGGAATGGGAATACATTTCTAAATGGTTACGTTTTTGACTGACGGCATAGCTGCCAATCACTATCTGTTGTAGAATAAACAAAAAAATTACTGTGGTACACAGACCTGTAGCTGCTAACAAGCTAGCTAACAGCTAAAATAATAATGTAGTTTGCCACAAAGTGTGCGACTCTGTTTGTGTCACATGTTGAACACAGGTAACGTTCTAGAGTACTTTGTATCGGAGCTAAACAGATACCGCTAACAAGGCAGTATTAAAAAACGCTTACCTTCTGCATGCTGCTATAATGTCCTTTGATTGTTCAGGAAAAAAATGGCTCATCAAAGTTATTTATGACGATAGTGTAGGTAGCTTATAGTTTTATCTCCACTGTTATAAATGTTACTTCTTTCTAGTTATGTAGCTGGTTAGGCCATCAGCAATCATAGCTAACCTAGCTAAGTACTGCACATATGATTCGCCAGCTAGTTAAATAGTTGCTAAAAAAGAATATAGGAATAAGAAAGGAATATAGGCGACACACAGTCTTCGTTTGAAACGTGACCTCGAAAATCAACGTGTAATTGCTGATGTGCAATATAATTTTACATGACTAAAACACAGTAGGTTTTACAGGCATAACTTACGATAGCTTTACATTGTTGAGAATTGTTTTGAACAGTGACGCCATCAACATGCGCTAATCATTTCACTTCCGCATTCCATATTGGCAGCGAAAGTGGGAAACAATCATTCGTTGCATGTTACGTACATTAAATGTAAAACGACATCATATATCTACTATTATTTTAAATAACCTCCTAGACACAATTCTGTCTGTGCATTTGTAATCGATGCTGTGAAGATTCTGCGTATAATCACTGACAAATTTTCTGAATCGTTCGTTATATTCACTGCACTCTCAAGATCGTCGGATTTAAGCATACTGATAGTTGATAATACGCATATTTGCAGCACTGATCCAAAAACAAACACAATTTTTTTTTATCAATGATGCGCAGAATCATGAGTCTTTAACACATTTATATCTTGTTACTTATGTGGCTCGCCGCACAGGGGAGATCCATGTGTCACCGAATTTAGCTGAACACCCCAAAACAGTCTCGTGTTTCAAGTCGAACTAAAATCTGAGGACACATTCTCGTTACGGATATCCGGATGTACCTTTCTGGTTAGATAGATCATTACATCCGCTTTAACTGATCAAAAACAAGCCAGCTGGAATAACTGTCAAATATGATCAAGGCAATATTAATTTTTAATAATCATGGGAAACCGCGGCTCATCAGATTTTATCAGTATTTTGTAAGTAAATTCAGTAATTTGCAGGCGAACTGCGCTATGGCTAGTTGGCTCTTAACCAGATTGCGAGCCGGCTGGCTAGGTTTGCTAGGTACATTCTCTAGATAGACTTGTCAAAATATTTATCTGTTACATGATGTTAATACCTGTAGTTAATGACTGTGTAGCTACCCTCATCCAGCAATATATACGTTAATATTTCTTGTTTGTGATTACCGGCATGACAAAACTGCGAAAATCTATCTAGGTAACATTACCTGCATGCAATATTTTTGTTCATAATAGTTGAATGAAAAACGGTGCGAATACCTTTGATTATTTATGTCATGGGAACTAACCCATGGATGCCGTTTCTTTCAGGCTGAAGACATGCAACAACAGATAATCCGGGAAACCTTCCATCTTGTATCGAAGAGGGATGACAACGTCTGTAATTTCTTGGAAGGAGGAAGGTAACGTTTTAGTATGTGAGGAAAGAAATCATTTAAAAAGCTGTAATGTTATGGATTTGAAAATCTGAGACTTGATTCTGTCATTTTGTTTGGATATGTTTTATCTCAATATGTAGCTTGATTGGTGGCTCCGACTACAAACTGATCTACAGACACTACGCCACACTTTACTTTGTGTTCTGCGTGGATTCTTCTGAGAGTGAACTCGGAATTCTGGACCTAATACAGGTAAGCATGCATTTCAGATGTCAGATTTGACTGGTCATAGGGAACATTTCCACCAATCTATTCGCCAAAACTGCACAGACTTTGCCGAATGTACAGTATCTGACTTCGATGCACAGATGAAAGCATGATGACCAAAACATTCGCGTCAGCATTCGTGTGTGCAGAGTAAAAACACGCAAATATGCATTACGATTTGTATTTGTTATGAGAGCCCAAGCCTTACTACGTATGTTTAACTGTACGTAGAGTACCTATGCATTTTCTGTTCTGACTTGTAACCACTAGGCTGCGTACTTGCGTAAAACAATCTTTTAAGTACACAGTAAAAAATTACTTTATCGATGAACCACTTAATATTTTTAGGGTTTGTTCCAATGTTTCAATAAAATTAACAAGGAATGCAATTATTATAGGCATAATCAGGCATCCCACTGTAGATCTTAAGGATTTACCACCAGGTAACCATTTAACAATAAGTCTCTTGTTCACTACTTCAAACAACTCACTTAAAGCTTAACTCTCACTGTGTTATCTTGTTACCATGTTATCATGTGATAGTTCAGCTGATTTTAATTTAGCTTCAAGCTCATCAGATGAATGAACACAGAAGAGAAAATGGGGTTGGAGGCATTTTTATTTCCTACTCTCCATGGAACTAAGATTTGAGATTTGAGTCTGGACATCACCATAACTTTAAGAAGAGCAGGGCTTTTAATTTGAGGGCAACTTGTGCTTTATCTTAGTGTGTAGATTCAGGTTTGGCTCACCCCCTCACTGTGTGTACTAAGGGCCTATACATTACACAGCTATGCCTTTGCTCACTCTTAAACTGTCTTCCTGAAACAGCTTGAGATGTAATAGATGGTAATAAGTAACTACCTGACAAATCAGATCAGATAGGCAATTTGATGCAAATTGACGGAACACATTCTGACGGGATGAATGCAGACTGGTCCGAGTGAGTGATTACTCACAGGGCTGCACCCGTGTAATGCTAAAGAGTTGCATTACTTGAATAGGTATTACCTCAAACCCACCTCTCTATTTTGTCTACAAATACAACACTGACCCCTAATGGGAAACCGTGGTAACTCGCTTTTTCATGCAGATTTTAGGCTGTGAAACATACACATTTTAAAAATTGTATATTTTTCAGTTTATTATTCATTACAGTGTTACCAATAAGACAGCCACTAATGGTTAACTCTGCACCTAGATGTTTGTTGACATGTTTAAACTGAATCATACTTAAACCCACTTTTTCTGCTCGTCAATGCTGTGTAGCTTTTTGGGATTAGTTGTTTAACCAACAGAGGTGTTGTTACATTTTGAAATGGTATGTTTAGCCTGCCAAAGTCCATGTAGGTTTCACGGTCTGCTTCACCAAGCCCCACTCCACAATGTTCATAACACAATCATTCTTGCTGTTTAACCTGCCCTTAGCTTGTCTATACTGGTTTTCATGGTTGGTGTTATTATTGTTTTTTGTATTATTAATTATTGTGATGTGTGGTTTACCGAGTGCATGGAGCATAAATACTATAAACTAGCAGCATCACTTAGGAAATCAGATATGGCACCATATATGGGAAAGCCAGAAGGTTTCTATGAAATAGTTACACGTCTGATTATACAGACTTTGATCAGATATGGTCATGTTCATTAACGACAGATCCTAAATGGAAAAGGCTTCTTATCACAGTTTTTGGAATTCACGTGTATAGAGGATGTTCTTGGAACCATCAAAAAGAATCAAAATGATTCAGAGTGATTAATGAACAACTGAGACATTGTAATTCTAATCTATATTAGGTGTGACAAATAGCTCTTGTCACAGTGCCTTTTTGTTTTTCTTCCTTTAGATAAAGGTTATAGCTGTTAGTAGTTGTGAAACTGTTAATAAAATACTGAACTGCATAATCAGTTCTGGTAGGATAAATGCTGTGACAGAATGTCTTGTTCACCTGAACAAACATTAGAGTATGCCTACATGCTAATTTTCTACAGGGTGCCTCATAGCAATTACACTTGGCGCTTTTGTATTAGAGCTCATGTTACTTCACAAAATTAGAAGTCAAAATTATTTAAATAAAGTGAATTAAACTCACAGGGAAAGCTACAGTGCTGCTTGGTAGAGAATACACATACAAGCTGGCAACTTGATACATATTTATTAAGTAACTTCACTGGAAAGCTCAACTTTAATGGACTCTTCATTTGACATGTTATCTAATCCTCAAACAAAGCCCATGATCTGACCTTCTCCACCCCTCCTCCCAACTCTGCCTGCAAGTAGTCTTGTTACTCATATTTTAAAAGTAATTTTTGGTCACTGAAAAGCATTAGTACAAGCTTCAAATGTCAAACTAAGATATAAAGTCTCCCCTTAGTACACTTGTATTTGTATCCTGTCATGTGGAGTCTGAATATTTTTGTCCACGTTAGCTGATGGTCCAGGCTTACAGGCAGAGGGGCCACTGGCTCTAACCGCTAGTAATATATTAACATTTCATTAAACACAAATTGCTTCAGTTGTTCAGAACAGCCAGCTGTACCTGTGTTGTGGACTTATACAGAAATCATGGAAAAAAGGACCAGATGCCAGTCAAGTTCATCGGTCATGCATTTGAGAAGGGGAGCGTCACACAGTGATGTCAGAATGTGGCACGTTTGTGGAGGGAAACAGAGAAACCAGTCTTTGGAAACCAGTCCCCTACTTTTCAGAATGTGTACCTATTAACCCAGAAAAACAAGGAATAGCACAGCACAGCTGTGCTTTTAATACATTACAATCGTATAAATATTTACATACATACAGAGGGAGTTAAAGGTGAAAGCAATGATACAAATATTCTACAAGGAAATTCCAGATGGATGAGGTACATGTGCAGTGTAATGCACTCCATAACCTTATGGAGTGAAAGTGCTGTCCTTGTCTTTTTTGCCCTGAGGGAAATGCTGTGTTTTGCTTGTAATATGCAATAAGTAATATGCAAGGTCATTGGTATGACCTCGCTCCCTTTGCACCCTCTATTTAAAAACAAAATCCCTGAGATTTTGGTGGCACAAACCTGTAATTGTAACTGTTCCTTTCAGCATGTGTTCATTTACACTGCTGAGGCAGCCAAACTGCAGGCATTTCACGTCTCCTGATGTTAATGCAACCGGTCAAGTAAGGCTGCGCTTGATTGGGCCTCTCTCTGTGGGCACCAGGAAATGGAAACCCAGTGCAGTCTCCTTAGCTTCTCATCAGTGTTTTTGGCCTTGAGAACAACCAGTGATCACACTATTGAACTTTTGAGACCATTACCTAAGATGGGTGATAAGCTACTATCATCACTTCTATCAAGTATCTTATCAGAGGAGTGACACAGCAGGTTACTTTAGATAGCGGGTTACATCATTTAAAGCAGGTGGGGTGAGGGACTTGTGCTGCCACAAGGCCGCAGGGTGTGCTGTGTTTCGCTGCTTGGATTAGATTCAGAATTAAATCATTAATAGGGACAGTGTCACCTCACCTGCTGTTTTCGGGTGCAAATCGGACGAAGGCCGGGTTACCGTCTAAGCAGCTGCTGGGTTACACCGGGAATCCAGCTGAGCTGGCTTTTCATGCAATTACTGATTGGAGTTAATCTGTTAAGTGGGTTCAACAAAACCCAGCATGCCCGGCGGGCCTTTCCAGGAACATGGGGCTCCCTTCCCCTGCATTAGAGAGAGAGGCACCGCTGAGCATTTCCTCCCATCATAAACCTCCTGGGAAAACCTTCCTGCTGCCTTTCCTGGGGCATCTCAAAATGGTCTGTGTACAGTGAGACTGGAGATGGCTAACCCAGTTAGTGAACAAAGCCACTGGGCTCGTCGCCCTCACTTTGAATATGAGGGTAGTCTCTGGCAGTGAGGAAAGGGTTAACAATAAGTGTAAGTGTGGCAGCATGGTGAGCAGCAGCATGTGTCTTTGAATGGATGTCTAACCTCTAACAGGTCAGAAGTCAACATAGTGTAGCAACAAAGGTACAGTATTATTACAGTTGTAGATGTGTTAAATGAGGTGTGTGTCCATTACAAGCGTATGGACTGTGAGCCACATCATTTCTTTGCAAATGTGAAAGCACCTCAGCAAAGTGCCTACAACCTCAGTTGGTTCTGAAGTCTTCTGAGGTCTCTTCCTTGCCCCCTTTTCTTCTCTGCACAGGTCTTTGTGGAAACACTTGATAAGTGCTTTGAAAACGTCTGTGAACTAGACCTTATTTTCCACATGGATAAGGTAAGTGCAGCTGACACTTATTTGTTCTTTAGGGTGAAAGACATTAGCCTCAGGTATTGTGTGTGTGTGTGTGTGTGTGTGTGTGTGTGTGTGTGTGTGTGTGTGTGCGTGTGTGTGTGTGTGTGTGTGTCTGCCTGTCTGTCTAGGAACCATGGTTTTAAAACCCTGTAGGATGTTCCATCTGAATATGTTGACCCCTACTCTCAGCTTGGAGGCTACTTAAGAGTAAATTTTTAAGAGGGTTAGATTTTTAAAGGGTTTTGGCTTTCTTCTCTGTCTTAAAATTACAGCTGTTTCACTTTATCTTTTGTTCATGCTCAGTGCTTTATCATATTGCTTATTTTGGATTACTTGCTTTTTTTGTATCCAACTTCCAGGAGTTGAACTCGATTACCTAAGAATTTTTTCCAGTTCTTTCAAAGTTGGCTAAAATGTATATTCTTTTAACTTTCAGTCACAGTCTGGCAATATGCTAAATGAAATTTGATTGATTTGATATTATGTCAGACTATTGAGACTCGTGGAGTAGCCTACTCATATGAAAGCATGCTGATCTCAACCTCCCACAGCACCCCCCCCCCCCCCCCTGCCCCCATGTCTCCAGGGCTTCTTGGGGTCAGTAGTTGCATTGTGATGCAAGTGATTAGCTTCCTGTGGTCACTGTGTTGAACCAGGTGAAAGGTGCCCAACAGATGCTACTGATCATTTGTTCACACAGCTAGACACATAGCGAGCCAGTTTGAATTTGCACGCACTTTACCCAAGAGTAAATTGGCAGTGCCCGGCCTTTGAATCGAACTGAGAAACTCCCTCTTACTGGCATGCCCAGATGCCAGTCTTCATGCAGTCTGAACTGAACTGTGCCGGGAGACCCAGTTGGACTCTTAGTGGGTCTGCGGGCCCATGTTGTTCTCATTTCCCAGCAGGAAATGAATGTCATGTGCAGTATCGCTGCTTTAAAGGCAAAGACTCCTCAAATGGCTGCAGCGAGCTGCAGAAAAGGCTCATTCCTCTGGAGGAAAAGGGTCTGCGGTGCAACAGGAACTGTTTCTTTTTTTTTTTGTTGGCCTTGACTGTTCATTCAAATATAGTTAAAAGGAAATTGTATTTCAAGGCTCTGAACAGCATTGTTACTTGTTACTTCTCTTTCGAGTAGTCTCGCAATTCCATTACTTGAGTACTTATTCCCACCTGTCACATGTACATGTGCGTGTTAAATGTATACTGATTCTGCGTTAGACATTATAAATGTGTTTTTGTAGTATTTGGAATCCCTTGCTACTGTGGTTGTGGAGCTGAGATGACGTAAATGCTGCAGACTGGTACTTTTAACTGTTTTTCAAGGGTTTTTTTTTTTACAATTATGTATCAGATTTCATGGATTCATGTCTGTTATATGCTCGTAATTTTTACATGCCTGGCACACATTTAATTCTCTTCCTACAGTCATAAGCAGCAAACAGGGCATGTCTCTTTGGTGAATTCCACTTGAATGCTGCCTTGTTATGTCCACGTGAGGAACGAGGTTTTTGAGTGACATTTAATTTTTTGGCCGAGCATGTGCTAGTAATGATACAGGGATGGAAAAATGATGTCACGGTGGTGAAAATGTTTTTAAGACTAGCGGAATGTGGGAAAGGGAATCGTGAGAAAGGGAGATCGGAGTTTCAGCCTTACTCATCGCAGGATGCTCTTAAATAACAGATTATCATGAGATCACTGTGTTCTTGTTCCAAATGAAAGGTTTTTTTTTCCTTCTCTGAGCCAAAGTCTGTATGTTTAGGGTTGTGGCAAATTGTGCAAAAAATGATCTTGGCCCACTACTATTACTATTAAAATATTATTACAGAAGATGTGGGTGGAGAGTTTAGGGAGAGATGGTAGTCACTGGAGAGACCATGCACTCTGCAATAATTCTTAGCTGGGGGAAAAACAAAAGCCTAAACTTTACGTTAGATTAGTTTGTGGAGGGACAAAACCTGAAATGTACAGCACAGTTTAGAGAGCCTGAGATCTTAGCTGAGCTAAAGGTTGTAACTGTGTGAACGATGTAACTGTGTTTTTTTTTTTTTTAATGCACTCGCAGGTCCATTATATTCTTCAAGAGGTTGTGATGGGCGGGATGGTGCTGGAAACCAACATGAATGAGATTGTGGCCCAAGTGGAGCTTCAGAACCGCATGGAGAAGTCAGAGGTGAGCTGCAAACTTCTCTCCTCTTTATCTTGGCACCTACCTCCCTGCCCTCTGAGCGAAACAGTGTTTTATATTACTTCTCTGATTTAAACTGTTAAGTCACGAGTGGCGTCATTGTTGCAATGTTATTATGTTCTTGTGGTCAGACACAGTAGTGTTTATTACTGATGTTGGATGACACTGTGATTTGTGTAATGCCCTGTTTTGGACTTGTTTTCACACCCTTAATTAAGGTGTCACCTGTCTGTCACCTAGTGTTGCCATGAAACAAAATGTGCAAACGTCACGGAGGTGTCCTGTAAGAGTCTCTCTATCATCAAACGTGCTTTTTAAAATGTGTGAATTAGAGTATAGCCTAGCTGAGTATTTGTGAACCAAAAGGAAGCGCTGAAGGGTTGTGTTATTTTTTAGCTATTATTTTTTTTAAATTTTCTCTTTTTTGCTGTTTCCCAGGGAGGGCTTTCTGCTGCACCAGCCCGTGCCGTGTCGGCCGTTAAGAACATGAACCTTCCGGAAATCCCCCGCAACATCAACATCGGGGACATCAATATCAAAGTGCCAAACCTCTCCCCGTTCTGAGTGGAGAGCCGGGGCCAGTGGCACAGCCTTTGGCAGGAGTGGACCCAGCGCTACTGTTGTGATGCTCGTTTATTTTGTATTGTTTTATTCCCCTCTGGTCATTCCCATTTCAAATCATTTAGCCAAAGTGAGACAAGAAAATCCTGGGATTTAGCCTCATGTCTTCATGTAAGAGACCCAGCATATATTTGCATCCGTACTCGCGTATAACTGTAGCAGCTTCTCGTGTGGTTTTCAGCCATGTCTTTTTGTGAATCACATGGGATAGCGCTTGTGGGCAGCCCATCCCCTTTCTAAATAAGTGATTTAAAAGAGATGTGTAGAATTACAATGTAAGCCTTCAAACTCACTGTTCCTCTAGATGATTTGACTACTTATTTGCACTTGTACTTTTACATTCTGTATGTGTTGGAATCAATAATTGTAGCCTGTGATTTATTTATTCTTTTTTTTTTGGTTAATTTCTGCCACGTGTCAGTTCAAACTTCCATAAGCTCAAGGCTGGAATGAAGAAAAAACCCTATAACTTGTTTGTTACATGATGGAAATTTGAAGGAATGTTACTGTTGCTGGTGTCCAGACCTTGGTTATGAGAGTGTGATAGGTAGAGAAACAGACTGTGACATGTCCGGGATGGAAATCGTACTCTTGATATATAGCAGTCTGAGCCAGATATGGGTGAATATACTCAGTAAAAACTGCCTGTTGGTGGCTTACTAACCTGCTTCCACTAAGACCTGGAGCGGCTCTAACTGCTATGCATTGAGAGTGCTGTTTCTCTCCCTGCATGTAGTTGATGAACGGCTTATCCTTCCTGTATTGAATGACACCCGCCTACACTGAATGTGATGTGCTGCCCGTTAACATGTACCTCTGGTGAAAGGGGGATGCTGTCCTGGGGATGAAATGAGAAAGACAGACCTAGCTGGAGCGCGTTGGCCCACCACGCTCTGTTCCACTATTGCCTTCTGTTTGTTTCTCACACAGCGGTTTCCACCAGGACAGCAGTTAGGAATGTGTTGATGGATTTGATTCTTGTAGAGATGTTTAATCCATTTGTGCACTTATCATGTGTAACAGGAGCTTTATCTCTTTACATTTGCGTGTGTTGTTAAAACATTTGAGTGAGTGTGTTGGGTGGGGTTTTTCTGTTTACGGCTTTCGGAATGGAATGTGTGGGCTCACAGAGGTTTCCACATTCAGTAGCATGAGGCAGGGTGTGAACATGCACTACAGAACGCAGTGGAACCGACAGCCTAGAACCAGAGCAAGATTTCTGGTTGGTTTCCTTGGCTGAAGGCTTTGGTCTTTAGCTCAGTGAGCTAACTGGATTTCACATTGTGACCTACAGACAGCAAGGGGATGTTGGAACCCTACAACAGACCTGCACCTCTATGCTCTGAATCATCCTTGGCACGCATTGCTGTGGTTTGCGTGAAGATGTGAGATGTGTGCTGCTAGTGACTGTTCAGTGATGATAAGGTTCGAATGCCAGAACATGAGTTTGCAGACGTACACACGAACTGGTCTGAAACTGAAGACAGCGCTCCAAATCAGTTAACAATTGACCTTTAATAGCCTCGAACTTTAGTACTGAAACCTGTCTCATTAGGAGGCTGCTCCGGTTCTGCGGAACAAACGTGTGGTCCAAACGCTTCATGACAAAGATGACAAAAAGAAATAATACACTAAATTATTCCTGCTTGGGAAGGCGGCCATCGGTTCCTTTACCTCCAGCCAACCCTTTCCTCGAATTCTGTCTGTGGCTTTCAGAACCTCTCTGGGCCCCCTGAGAAATGCAATTCCAAATGAAGCTTTGAGCAGGTCCTGATTGGTGAAAATAACACATGTGGTCTGAATTTTACCCCTAAGAATAGGAGTTGCCTTGGAAAAACACACACACACACTCATTATAACTCAAAAGGAGATTCAGTTGTTTCTTTTTTGGAAATTTTTACAGTTTATTACACTGACACACATTTTGGATGAGGTCACTAAGCAAATTCAAGTAATCAGCTATTGACTGTTGCCTACATGATTCATTGTGGTTGGTAAACTAATTGTACCATTGGTCTTACACTGGAATTTTGTTTTCCTGACATGCAGTGCTTTGCATGTTTAAGACTTGTCAAAGTGATTTTTTTTGCTGGAATGGGAGTTTCTTTACCAATTAATGCCCTGTATTTTGAAAGTTGCCAAAACTGTGATGAGTGCCCATTAACTGGCTTTATCACAAGCACACTATAAATTATAACTCACAGGAACGGACATATCTTGTCCAAATTCACTCGTTGGGGTTCACTGAAGATATGAGTGGAGATGTCATTGCCATGTATAATGCATAATATTATTTATGATTAAAGTGACTTTTGTTGCAGTTCATTGTACCTGGGTTAATTTACCTGGAAATGCGGTGATTTTCCTGACCCTGTGTAAAAGCGTGCATATCTCCACTTTCCTAAATCTTGCAAAATAAACAGTGGACCTGCCGAATCACAACCCGAAGCATGTTGTCTGATTTATTTTTCAAAAAATGTTGAGGGTAAGGGGGGGGGGGGGGGGGGGGTGGGGGTTCATGCATTGATATCTCTGGCCTGGAAGCAACAGTCTGACCAATGTCTTTGATGTCACTAATTTGTGTGTGCAGGAAGTAGTGTACTGGTAGCACCAGTATACCCCAGGACAAAGTGTACTGGCAACACCTATATCAATCAGGATGTGGTGAACTGGTTTCTCAGTTTGACCTGTTTTTCTTGGGAGGAATTCGTGATTAATGCAAAAAGTTGGGGTATGTGTCACGAAACTGAAAAAGTCAAAGTACATGTAAATTAATTGGTCAACAACCTGTGGCCACTTTCTGTAATATCCACTGTTGTCTGATTAGGGATGTCCAAAAAATCAGTAGTTATAACTGAGGTTATAATCATTATCAATAAATTAACAAATAAAAGGAAATATAAACAGACTGAAAATGTTCTACCTTAAGGATGCAAAAAGTTTCAGGCTGAGCTCATTCATTGTGTGAAATCCCATTTTTTCAGTTAACTCGGTTTCCCTCTTGGAAGGAGTACCTCAAACAACTTAACCACTGCAACAGGTCTCCCATGCCTGTCTTCCAGATTTATTGAAAGGTCTTTGTTGCTGAGCCGCTGGCAGGGTTAGGCAAAGCCCCACGGTAATTTACTGCAAAGGGTTTATTAAAGGCCAGTTGTAGTAACACAGAGATGCAGCATGACAGCTGCACGTTTGTCTGGTTATCGAGTCATCACTCACGACCGTTGTGGATAGCAACAATCATCTTGTGGTCCCAACTCCAACTTTGTAGCTCATTCCTGCTGAATCACAGCATCACTCAGGGGTGGACCTTACAGCAAACGGCAAGAGCAGCACTGTCACAACTGCTCAACAAGGTGCTGCGCTCCCCCGAACGCTTGTGAGAGCCCGCTGCTATTGGTTAACAGTTTTGTGTTCCAGAGAGCGCATTCCTTCCACCCTCCCTGCTCAAATCTGGGTAAGTTGCTGAGAATGGAGGCTTTTTTTTCTCTTCTCTCCCCTTTCTCTTAAATGGCTGCTCCAGTGTAAAAGAAAAACATGCGTTCTACCTCCCCTTGCAGATGGCAGTACCGGAGCAGGCAACGTGTGTTTCGCATCAGCCGAGCTGTTTCAGTGGAACTCGCTCCGGACCTGGACGCGCGCCGGCAGCAAGAGCTCCGTAACTACCTGGTATGTTGTTTTACCATCTTTGTTACGCTGCTTCCACGTTGGGTCAGGTTGCTGGTGTGAATTTTATGCTGTAGGTTAACTTTTTTTTTTTTTTGCGACGGTTTGGCAAACTCTCTGATGCGGCTCTCTCAGTGCCCTAACCACAGGGCCAGCGTCTGCAGACCGACTCCACATCTGGGTAAACGGTTTCCTCGGTTTTTCAGCGAAAGAGTCTGGTATGCCTGTTAACAGAAAAAAAAAAACGGAACAGGAGTGGGCTCACCTTGTGTTCTGAGCATTTCCTAATGATCCTGAGTCTCGCAAGTGTTGGAACGGCGCTTTTTTTTTCTATCCAGACCCCCCTGCTTCCTTTTGGTGGTCTCCAGGTGTTAACCGTTTAACGGACAGATCAGAGATCACCATCTTTGCTGTGGGCTCTCCATCACCGTAGTATGACCGTGAGAGAAGCAGGCTTGCTAAATTTATCGCATAGTGCATTGTGATAATGAAATAGATAAACTGGAATATAATAAAATACTAATTATAAAAAATGGGAAAAATCATGGATACTGTAGATACTGGCACTCCAGTCACAGAAAATGTCTTCCTCATTGTGGAGCACTGGAACATGACTGAGGAAAAATATGCGATAATGATGGAGTTTGTTTGTTGCATGCCATCACTTTGAAGCCAGACAGATTTTCAACGCTCAGGGTCACCTGAGAGAATTATAGGAGACTATTTAAAGGTTAAGTGTTGTGCTCGTTCCCAAATGGATCGCATGAATTATGCAGGGGTTGAATTCAAGGTTCTTGATAAAAACACATGCACCGTGGATCATTTCCTGGAACTGGCAAAGATGAAATGGCACATGTGGCAAATTGCCTCTCTGTGGTTTTCAGGCTCCGCTCGCAAACCGTTACACAGGAGCTTTCCCATGCATATGCTTTTTTTGTGAGTTAATTATTGCAAGTCAGCGCATAATGCTATTTATCTATTTTTAATACTGTTATCTTAAATTGGCCACCTGTTTTGTGTATTTTTTCCCTGCAGACTTTATTTTTGGAGTTTTAGACTGTTTTCCAACTTTTTCCTCCAAACAACATATTGAGAATTAAAGGTTATCCAGGGGATAAGTGAGTATTCTAGATTTTTCTGTTATTTTGCATACTGAAGGTGTTAAATTTTCTAAAAGACAAGACAAGAACCATTTCAAAAGAAACATTTAAGTATTAGATGCAGCAGAGGTGAATGGTGTTTGATGCATGAAGCACAAGTGAAGGTGCTGGTTAAATGTGTAATTTTCCTTTGTAAAGCTGCCCTGGGAAGTGAACCAACCATTTCATGAGGCAGGTTAGACAAACACATTAAGCTTGTTAAAACGGTGGGCATTTATCATTTGTGTTATGTTTTCTTCAACTCGCCTAACTTCTATGTAGTACCTCATATTCTTTATTTGTTCTCTGTTAGATATGGCTTCACAGTTTAACACTCTATTTGCCAGCTTCATGCATGCTTTGGGTCACGTGCAGAGAAATCTAAGTCAGATGTCAAATTACAGGGTGTCTGTGACCACCACTAATGTTTGTGTTTTAATGCTTACCATCAGCTAAAACGCAAATATGATTCATAAACATTCCAGCAAATCTCTACTTTCACTAGAATACATTTCAGTTAATGTTTTAAAATCTGTAAGACTGATTTAATAGCAGAATTGGACTCTGAAATCATTTTGAATGAAACTGATGCAAAAATTTAAAACTATAACCCACAGCTTATCAAAATATTTTTTTAGTGAAATAAAAAAGTGAAACTCTACTATGGTTTTCAATATTTGAAAAGTATCCAGCTAAATTAGAGTTTAAATTTGCTGATATTAAAATCATATTTTAAATAAGAGGTAAATGAACATTATGTAAAGGATATAAGTTGGAAGATATTAAAAAAAACAATATGAAACATTACCACGATGGGACAATAGCCAATTTCCCACAATAGAGCTGGTGTACTGATATTTTTCAAATGCCCTTCATTCTAGAGATAAGACATAGATTGGGTCTTTCAAACCAACTGCTTAGAGAACTGTGTGTGCACTAGTTTGCTCCAGCCTTTGTTCTTGCTTACTCAGTTAGTTCAGTCATGTAATCATTTTGCCACTGCAACACACTTTTGCAAATAACATCTCACAGCTGAATATTGTGTTTTTCTGTATTTTAGTGCTGTGCATTTTATAAATAGAAGAAGTCAGAATATATGTGTACTTAACTAATGAGTTTAACAAATGAAGCCGGGTGTATTGTGTGAAATGAAAACCTATGCATGTAAAAAACTCCAGGACCTCAATTTGACACACCTTAAAGTACAAGGTTTTATCTCACTTGGGGTGGATCCTACTGATCACAAGTCCATTCGATGATGGAGTCGGCTGTGGATCAACAATGCTAACAGCAGCTTTACGCCCCCAATAGATCCCATCAAGCTGGTTTCACTCAAACCAAAAACACCCGCTGCAGAATGGCACGTGTTGTTCTGGCATGCTGACGGTGGCGCCTCGGTTTTAATGGCCTTTTTTTGCTAATGTTAACACAACAGCAGTAGCCCCGAGCAGTAAATCTCCAGGAGAAATTCACAGATCCAACAGAGGGGCCAGTCCAGGTGAAAGCTCATAAGCAGTACAAATTCTTTCTGAAAGAATCCCCTCTGAGAGTTGGAATGCTGCCTTGTCGAGCTTGTTTATTAACCATGACACCTGAATTACAATTCATTCATTTGGCCTGGAGAGACAATTGGTTTAGAAGCTTCTTTTTTTTTTAGATATGATGCCAGTCATATGCTGCATGCTGCACATATCTTGGTTCCCCTCTGATTTGTACATTACTTCCCATTTGAAATGAATTTGTCAGATTCCTCATTCCATGCAACATGTTTCCTCTTCCCCTCCTTTTACCCTGGCACTTCTCAGGAGGATCTGATTCACAGTGTACCCCTCCCTCAAACCAAATAAATAAATACGATATGTCAGTCACACAGGATTAGCTGAAATTGTCAGTTACATGAATGAGGCATATTTGAGTGGTATGCAAGAGGAGAGGGGACACATTTAATCTGAGAGCTGCGGCAATCATTTAAGCGGAGGCTACATTCTTCCGACATTCACATTTCAGCAAAAAGTTCCCCAGTCACTGAAATTAATGGAAATGATTGTGTAAGAACCTGAGGAATGTAACACTCGATTCAATTCATTATTCAAAGTTAAAAACAAAGCACCAGAGCGGTTAGATTGAATGCCACCCGCTTGCTGGGGGAGGATAAGAGTGTTTTTTGGCGCCAATAATTTGCCATTCACGTTTTAATCGAACCAGAACACAGTGATCTCAGTAAATTGTTTGGCGGTACCCCTGGAAAGAGTAACGAGAGACGGGCTGGGGAAACGGCTACCAAGCGACACTTAACTACACAGAGCGTGTGAATCTTCCGACCTGATTCCCGGGCATGACTGTGCCACTTGTTTCAGACACATGCATAAAAATCCAGGATGCAGCAGGTTTAGGGCTCTGGATATTGTCACACCGTGGGGCATGACAGCAGAGGCCCTCGCCATCTTTAACAGTCTGAATGCCCATCTCTTCAGAGGGCATCTCTGGTGTCCTTAGTTATACAGCACTTAAATGGCATCTTTCAGTACTTCAGGTAATGCTATTATTGTACTTTGACACTAGTTGCTGAAGTTTTTCACTTCTGCACATGGTGAGGATTCAGCATGGCACAGGTTGCTGAGGCATTGTGACAGACTGACACATTCTGCCTTTTTTTGCATGCAATGTGGTTCATGTGGCCTCATTACCAGCACTTCTGCCAAATGACTCATAAATGAACGATTAGCTTGTAGAACCATGTCCTTTATCCACTCCGGATGATGTATGCTAATCCACAGATGGCTGCCAAAACCCCTCTCATCTTCACTACGGTGAACGGAGTGTGAATTACAGCAAGGTTTGTTCTCTGTCGTGTTGCATTACCACCCCCACCAATTGTTATGATGGTAAAAACAGGGACTCTGTCTGAGATGTTTAGCTTCCTCCTGTGCGACCGCACCAAGCCGCAGGTCAACAGAGCAGGCCGCACTTGGGGACGTCGTCCGGGCACCCGGGAGCTCGTGCGGATGTTCTCCACCGCGAACACGAGGCAAAGGCCCGACGCGATCAGGCTGCAAACGCGGTATCGCCGTGGGACTCCCATAAAGTAATCCACCAGATGTGGGAGCTGTCTTGTGTATCACAGCCATGCTGGCACTTTGTAAACTCCTGCTGACTTGTTGGAAAAAAAAAAGTAGCGGGCCAAAAAAAACCTCATACAGCCTTTATCTTGCAGCTTTGTGCCTTTACACATCTTCCTCTTGGCTTTCGCTCGGCGGCCTGCTGTGCTTCCCAAATGTCATAATGAATGATCAAAAGGACACCACACCCCAGATCCTGAAAATATGTGCTCTGCACTGTACTGCCAGAAAAACAGTGTAAAAAGCCAGGTTCGAGGCACCGTTTCCATTCAGGTCAACAGGTTTGAATTAGATTTTAAGTGGAGGAAACTGTTCATGATTTAAGTAGGTCTGTCTGTCACTGAATTAACAAGGCCTTTGTTTGTACAGCACCTTCCTACATTTAGAATGAGGTGTTTTACATAGAAGGCTAAAAAAAACAGGAAATGATATTCATAACAGAAATAAGAGGGCATGTCAAAAATACACATATAGACAACTATAAAAATAGTTTATAAAAAATACTACATATATATATATATATATATATATATATATATATATATAATAGTTGCTGTTTTATCCCACACCTACCTCTGGTTCTGATCACCAAGTCAAAGAGGTTATAATTGCAGTGCAATAATAGTTACAGTTATTAGTGATACTGCAGCACACAGTGATAATACCTATGCACAGGGTGGGATTATATTGACTCGAGTTGTAAACTTTGAGTTCATTAGGACTGAAATGACCTAAAGATGACCTAATGTCATCCATAAATGTCATACATTAGCTAGACTGTACCAGCTGTGGTCTGAAATTTAATCAACTTGTAACTACAGCTCACTTTCTGAACCTTTTATTTACATTTTTAGCTGCTTTCTCTGCTACAGTAGCTAGCACCTCTGCTCTTACAGAAAGAATATGCAGAGTTTTAGATTATCATCTTTATGCTTGGTTTGACAAAGGCTTTAGCCCCATCTTCTCCTTTTGTCTGTGTGTCTGCATAGTTTTCTTAATACTGTGTTCTCCTTTAACATTTATGCTGTAAAAAATAAATTGTAAAATGTAATTTGTTCCGCTGGTAATTGCTGTAACGTGGTATTAACTTTTCTGAAATTCCAGAGTTCTTGTATTCACCAAAATTAGTTAGATGTGATTTTTGCACCAGAATTCAATATTTCACAGTTATAAAAGAGTGTAGGATAAGCACAGGGCTTCTTTATGATGTTATTAAATATGTGCTGGTCAAACGAAGAGAGTCAATGGTGCACTGTGAAGCAATGGATTGCATATCTTAAATTATAAATATGCATAAATGTGACTTTTTCCTTTGCTTCATTTTCCCAGATACTATGTGGAATCACCATATTACATACAACATCCGTTACAGTGATTACAGCTAATGGGAAAAGACAAGCAATGTTGCGCTGGTAGGTAAAAAATAAAGATATCATCAGTATTCTTGTATCTGTCTCATCCTCTAGGTTTCTATGACCATTCTCCACAGAGGTAAACAACGTCCCTCTGCGCACCAGAACAGAGTCGTGTTAATTGATGAGTCATTAACGCCGGAGTGAGGAGGGTTAACCAAGGGCATAAATAAAAAGACACCAGCTTGACCTGCTTGCTCTGCACCACAACAGCTGTCAGACATGGGAAAAGGCTTTTACATCAGCAAGAGGTTAGGGCGGATGGCTCTCCTACTCGGTCTGGCTGCCGCGCTGACCATCATCGCTTTGTCGATCGTCTACCACAAAGAGAAAGCTAAAAACGAGGCCAAACCCACAGACGGCGAGCCAGCGACCACCTTCCCCGCCCCAACCCCGTCTCCGACACCCTCCAACGAACCGTGGGACAAGTACAGGCTCCCGGACACCCTAAAGCCCCAGCGCTACAATCTGACCCTGTGGCCGAGGCTTCAGGTGAACGAACACGGCATGTACATCTTCACTGGAAGCTCCAGCGTGGTCTTCACCTGTGTGAAGGACACGGACCTGATCCTCATTCATTCCAACAAGCTGAACCTGACCGCCATCGACGGCCACCACGCCAGACTGACCGGGCTCTCCGGAGCGACCGCGCCGACCATAACGACCACCTGGCTACAGGTGGACACGCAGTTCCTTGTGGTTCAGCTTAACGGCAGACTGGCTGCTGGACGATCCTACCAGTTGGATACAGAGTTTCAAGGGGAGCTGGCTGATGACCTCGGAGGCTTCTACAGGAGCGAATATGAGGAGGATGGGGTTAAGAAGTAAGGCAATATCCTGGAAATGTAAAACTGCTCCTAAATCTGTGTTGCTCTCTGTTTAAAAAAGATCAGTGATGTGCTGATTATCATCATCTACATGAAGTTCTGATTTGTACTTCTTATCTATTGAACCAAATGAAAAAATTCTAATCTTTCAGTCAACGCTATTTGAACAAAAAATTACATTTTCTAAAATTTGATATAATTTTGCCCCCCTCACTTTTATATGTTCTTCATGTTAGATAGAATTATTGAAAGTTTGTGACTGAAATTTTGTTTAACCTTTGGGAATCATACACTCACAATGATTAATCCAGTAACAATCTGAAAATGGTTTTACAAGTGCATTATGTGTCAGAAGGACTTAGCTGGCTAATTGTTATTATGATTCAGAACACTTTCTAACCCTCCTCCCCCCCCAAGGGTTGCTGCTGTTTCCTGTGTTAATATTTAAATCTTTCAGAGTGATTGCCACGACGCAGATGCAGGCAACCGACGCCAGGAAAGCTTTCCCTTGCTTCGATGAGCCGGCGATGAAGGCCGTCTTCCACATCACGCTGATCCATGAGCGTGGCACCATGGCCCTGTCTAACGGCATGGACAAGGGTATGAACACAGAGCACCCCCCGGCCCCCACCTGTCCTCTCTCACTGACACCCAGAGAACCTCTCTCACTGACACACTGACACCCAGAGAACCTCTCTCACTGACACCCAGAGAACCTCTCTCGCATTGGCCACCACCTTACACACTACAGTCACCAGACCTTAGCTGTCAGCTCTTATAATGGAGGCTGCTGCTGACAGCATCTAATTATCTCCACATAATTATCTACAGACAACCTTATGGTAAATTTTAGCTTACTTTTACATCCCGTCACTAGCAGACCCTCTAATCCAGAGGAGGTCCAAAGCAAGCAACAAAACAGCATACAGTAAGGCCAAACCTGGGTGTAAACTCATTCTGTTTTGGAGCATTGCCAAACTGCTGAATATAAATGAAGCTGAGGGGCAAACTCATGTAAATCTGTCCATATACATGTCCTTGCTGTAAACCATAGTAGTAGTAGCATATTTTGTAGCAAAACAACCAAGACCCTCAACCACACAGTTTCTTCTAGCTATGGCTTAGCAGCTACTTCAAAATATCTAACACACAACAATTACCCTATTTGGAACTGCTACCACAACGCAAGCCCGGTTCATTAATGGTGAGGAAACAATGTAATTCATTGCATGGCTCGGTGTAAGAAAACTGACCATGCTGCTAATGCTTTGAAAGGTCCAGTCTTACTACATTGTACGTCCAGTCTTATAACTTTGCATGTCTTTAAACTGTGAAGCTACTGTGTTATTTCAATGCCTCTCCTCTCTTTTCTTCTAGAAACTGTCAACATGACCATAGAAGGCACCCCAGTCACCAGGACCACATTCGAGCCAACTAAGAGAATGTCGACCTACCTATTGGCTTTTATTGTTTGTGATTTCGCCTATATCTCTGCTCCTAAAGGCAACGACGATGTTTTGGTACTTTCTTTAACATTCACCCCATCTGAAGAAACTGATGCGATGTTACATATTGTGTTTCCTATTTTCTTAGCAAGTATTTACGTACTATCCATTTCGTACAGCTGGATGTTTCAGGCAAATCCAATTAAGTGTCTTGCTCAAGGGTACAACAGCAGTGGCCCACCTTGAATTGAACTTGAAACCCCTGGACTGCAAAGCAACCTCCTTAACAAATCAGTCCCACTGTCCTGACATCCACCTCACTGATTCTACAATGCCATCTTCCACCCTGCACATAGTCATAGCTTTGCACATTTTATTTTTAAAGTGTCAGTAAACTTTTCCAAGCATTATCTTGCTTATGACTAATGACTGCTCAGCTGGGAATGGTTTGTTCTGGACACTTCTCTTAAACTGGGGCTGAATGAGTAAAGGTTCTGCCGGTAATTTAAGGGAATCTTTTTTAGTCATGCTGATTGAATGTTTGTCTCTTCTTTTTTTCCCAGATTCGAATCTGGGCTCGTAGAAAAGCCATTGAGCAAGGACAGGGAGGGTATGCCCACAATGTGACAGGACCAATCCTGAAGTTTTACGAAAGCTACTACAATGCCACCTACCCTCTGTCTAAATCAGGTAAGGCTTTAATCAGACACACAACAGATTAAACATGTACTCATTGATATTTTAAGAGGGAAACAAAATAGCAAAATCTTTGCAAGTCTTGAAACTCACTCTACATTTATTTATAATCATTTGACAGATGTTCTTATCTTTAGCGACTTAAAAAAGGTGCATTCACCAGAGTGCAGCTATTAGCGGTACAGTAGCATCATGTGCTGTTAAAGGGTGTACTGCCTTAAACCATTACCATACCACATTCCTATTAACATTGAGCATAAATCAAGCAACCATAAACGCCATGGATTTTTATTGTCACAACGAAAAAAACCACAGTAGCAATATTTATGCACAGCATGATATCCAGTTCTGGGGAAATATGAATCTCACAGAATTGCTGACTAATCACCCTTAAGGGAGGATCTGAAACGAAAATAGAAGAACAGTCCACTCTGTTTCTCCTGACAACAAAACATAGTTTTGTTGAATTTACATTTCACAATTCATCTCTCACCTTTTAAATCATATTCATGCATTCATTCTGATCTTGCAGCAAATCTAATTGTTAAATGATTGACATTTACACTTTCTATGCAGTGTAACCATTTACAATAAGGTAAATACATTAATTTGTTGTATTCTACAACTTTGTATCTTTTATTATTTTTTATTTAACCTGACACAGTTACATTTTTACATGGCCTCTAGCCATTTTTCCACGTCTTTCATTTTTAAGAGTTCCTTTAAAGGGCTAAAATACTGTGCTTTTTACAATATCACGGCACCTTCAAAATTAAATAATATTTTAAAAAAATCTCAGTTTGTGCTGTGCTGGCATTCAGTACTCCTCTTTTTGAGCAGATTATAGGCCTCCTCCTGGGACTACATATCCAAGGATAGATTCATTCCTTATCATACACAGAATGAAAAGGAACAAATGTTCCCTCTTCTCCCATATCGACGAGACATCTTTCTCAAACTCCATCTACATGAGCTCCAACTGCTCCTCTTCTGATATGGGTGCAAAATGGGGAAAAAAGCTCAACTGCCTCATCCCTCCATTTTAAACCAGAGCAGAGTTCTTCCCCCTAAATTCTCTCTGGTTCCCCTGCTGGTCAGAGGATTTCTGGGGGCCACACACCAGGTTGTCCAGGTGTCCAGGTTGAACGTTGATTGAACCAGTTTGGAGGGATGTCTAGTTGAAAAGTTTGCACAATTCTGGACGAGGGCAACCTTTCCTCTCTTTATCCTGAGCAAAACATTCCAGATACACCTGTTTTTATTTCCCGGGAACTGCTGGGGATGACTTATTTTTCCCAGGGGGAACATCTGTAGCACTAACACTCGTTCCTAACCAATCTGAGTGACGTGTACAGGTCTCTCTGGGACATTCTAAAACACTTACCATGGAAAACACTTAACAAGACTCTTAAAAAGGCTTAGCGTACCGCAAGTAACAAATGCTGATAACAAACTTCTCTTACTTGTAGCTTTTAAGGATTGTAAAATTTAACTAAAACAAAGAGGATGCATTCAGAAACAAACCTATTAAATACACAAACATTTTATGCATATACTATGGTAAAAAAGCTGAATATACCAAACATAACAGTTTAAAGTCAAACACTTCGTAGCTGAATTTTTTAACTGGTGCAAATCATGACCGAGATATGAAAGATGTATGCAGAAGAAAATCTCATTAAATACATATTAAGCATTTTAAGAAATACAGAAAGGAAATTTAATACATTTGTCAACTGAATTCTCATTTGCTCATATTTTTTGTGTTAATGAAAAGCTTTACATGCGAGACAATTCAAGTGCATATTTATCCTATTTGAAAGTGTACATTGAAGCCCCTCCCATGTCAAGAGCAAACACCACTTACTATGACTTACTCAATTTTTATTGTCGTTCTTATCTTTATCCTGTTAGTCATTGTTTAAAGTAAAACTGGAGAAAGTTTACAGTCTGCATGTTATTTTTCTTACATTAAGCCTCGTTAAGATAAAAATCTGCTACCAATATCAGATGTCCAGTCTCTCTTTCTCTCTCTTCCGCTTCTCACTGGTTGGTGTGTGATAATTAATAGCTGAGCTAATTAATTCCACCTGTCGACCCCCACTTTAATTTCCAAGACATGTAATGAACCAGTCTACATGGACATGACCCAAACTGTGATGAAAAGAAAGACACGTGCAATGTAATACATGATTTCTGGTGGAAAGCAGCCCTGGTCACAGCCCATTGGCACAGTTCTTATTCTTCCTCTCCCTCCCAGATCAGATTGCGCTGCCTGACTTCAACGCTGGAGCGATGGAGAACTGGGGGCTTATCACATACAGAGAGACGGCCCTGCTCTACGACCCCATCGTGGGCTCGAACGGAAACAAGGAGAGAGTCCTGACTGTCATTTCTCACGAACTGGCCCACATGGTGCGTTGCGTAAGAAGAGTGCCTTTCCTTGCTCCGTTTCCCGTTTTTTTAGGCTGACCGTGTGGTTTTTTTTTTCCCCTTTCAGTGGTTTGGGAACCTTGTGACACTGAGATGGTGGAATGACCTGTGGCTGAATGAGGGCTTTGCCTCTTATGTGGAGTACCTGGGCGCTGACTATGCCGAACCAACATGGAACTTTGTAAGGATTCTCTTCCCCCTCACAGAAAGGAGTTTTAGTGTTTACATCACTGCTTTATGTACTTATAAACCTGTAAAGGCGTAACAATGACGATGACAAAGAAATGCTGCTCAGTTCACACTTGAAGAATTGCTGAATGGTTACCGGACAAACGTCAAATAATGTCACCTTCCAAACAGTAGTGCCTTGCGACTGGACCCTGGTCCTGGCGACCTGAAATAGCTGCAAGCTTTTGTTCTAGCCAGTTGTTCAACCACCTGATTCCACTAATCATTATCTAAACAAAATGCACTTGGCTTCTCTCTGCTGTTCCGAGTGATAGTAGTTTAAAGTGAGCTGCTGGACTGAGGCGCTCCAACACCTGAGCTGAGATGCAATGTGTGTTGTTCTTTTTGACATGGATGTCTAACAAGCCTCCAACATGCTTTTATTTTCAGCCATACAATATAACAATGTTTGTTCATCAGCATTATGCATCTGTTTAGACAGTCATATTGACTCTGGCTGAGGACAGTTCAAAAAGAACAATTTATACAGTGAATGGTGCAGCCTCACCCACATCAGAGACTGACTCGACCTGTGCCGTTGCTTCGCAGAAAGACATGATCATCCTGAGTGATGTTCACACGGTGTTTGGGGTCGACGCCCTGGCCTCATCCCACCCCCTGTCCTCGAAAGAGGAGGACATTAACAGGCCTGAGGAAATCAGCCAGCTGTTTGACTCCATCTCCTACAGCAAGGTAAATTTCCTTCCCACATTACACCACTTCCTGCTACACCACCGATCCAGGGACAGCTGAAGAGAAAACCTTTTTACTATGGAGTGGATGTACATTTCTGTTTCTGTCCATAGGGGGCAGCGGTCCTGAGGATGCTTTCCCAGTTCCTGTCAGAGCCAGTCTTCGTAAAAGGACTCAGTGTGAGCAGAACAGCGCTCCCCGTGTGCTAGCAGGGATATCCTAATGGAAATCATGTTAATGGTTGAGTTTATACAGAGGGGTGGGAGTGTAGCACATTGGTAAGGAGACGGGCTCTTAACCAAAATGTTGCTGGATCGACTCCCTGCTGGGGCACTGCTGTGGTACCCTTAGGCACGGTACCTAGCCCACAATTGCCTCAGTAAATATACTGAGTATATACAGCTGTATAAATGGCTAAATGGATAACATTTATAAAAACTGCAACCTATGTAAGTTGCTCTGGATAAGAGTGTCTGCGAAATGACAATAGCATAATGTAAGTTGCACGTGGAATAGTGGTCCACAGTATCAACTAAGCACTCCATCTAAAATTAGTATTCTTACAAAGCATTCTTATGGCAATCAACATATGCCAACTTTGTTACGCTGTTATTTATGTTTACATTTCTTTTGGGTATGCTAAAATGAAACATCTCTCCCTGCAGACGTATCTGAATGAATTTGCTTACAACAACACAGTGTACACGGACCTTTGGGATCACCTTCAGAATGTAAGCTGCACAGAAATAATAGTGTTTTAACCCAAAGAGATGGCTAATAAAATAGTCTCTGTCAGTATCTTGTGTCAGGAGGTCAATACTGTGTGTCAATCAGTAGCCACCTCTTCTCTAATCTAAAATGAAGGGTAGGAACATCGTGTTGAATTTTTGTGTTGTTGTTGCCAGGCAGTAGACAGCACCCCTGGAGTGAGTCTCCCACACAGCGTGAACGACATCATGAATCGCTGGATCCTGCAGATGGGATTCCCCGTGGTCACCATCGACACTCGCACGGGACAGCTCTCCCAGCAGCACTTCCTCCTGGACCCGGACTCTGTCGTCGACAGGCCGTCCGAATTCAAGTGCGTCTTAGCCAAGCAAATCTGATTGGGGTGGGCAGGACAATTGTTTAGCCATAGGTACCGATCATATTGTCGCAGCGTTCTTTTGATTTAAACACAATTACATTATCTGTTTGCTTATCATATGAGCTTATCCAGGAAATCCATAAAGTTTTGGTTTTAAATATTGTCCAGCTAGATATTTATTGACCTAAGCACTGTATGCATTTGCACAACAAAACTGCAAAGCTCTACTTTGAGGTCCCTTATCGCTATATTGCGCTGCAACACTCAGCAAGAGCAAGTCTAGTTTTTCAAAACAGCAACACTAGAAGTGATTATGTTCTAATGTGATCTATCTCTGGCCACAGTTACGAGTGGTATGTTCCTATTACATGGATGAACTCAGCCATGGAACAGCAACAGTATTGGCTGCTGCAGAAAACAGGTATTCAGATCACTAATAAAACTCACTATTATAGTCAATATGGTCCTGGTAAATAATCATGAAGTGTTTGTGCAGGAAGAGTACTACACATGTGAAGTCATGTCTTTGACCTTAAAATTTATAATTATTGATTACGTTATCAATTAATATCCAGGGAGACTTACAAATTATTCCATTCATACAGCTGGATATTTACTGGCATATATTTACTGACCCAGGATCAGCACCTTGCTTGAGAGTATAATTGCACTGCTTCACCAAGGAAGTGAATGTTAAACTTCCTAGTTACAATTCCTCAACTACCATGGTGCTGTCTGATCAATGCCTTTATTACGCAACCATACAGATAGCCACGAGCCAATGCGAACGACCGGGGCTGACTGGGTTCTGGCCAACCTCAATGTCTCTGGGTACTACAGAGTCAACTATGACACTGACAACTGGGAACGCCTCCTCTACCAGCTGAGTGTTGACCACAAGGTAAAGGCTGCCGCTTTTATGTGGGCCTGCTTAATGCAAGTTCCTTCACCAATTGCTATCTGTTGATTCTTGGAAATCAAAAGGAATACATTTGTCAGATGATAGTGTATGAGAAAGAAAGAATGGTTTATGAAAAAAAGTCATAAACTTAAGAGGAAGAAATGTTCCTATTCCTGTTATTATGTAACTGTTTTTCTGCTACATGCATTTTGTTGTTGACATGTACGGATTAAGTGATTTTTGTATTTGAGCTCATGTGTACATATTTGCGATATTATGAGTCCAATCATTTCAAATGAAAATGTTGTCCTAGTGAGACAGAATGGGACAGTATAACTCCTTTAATAACAGTCCTGTCCCAGTGTGAAGTCAGTGTCTCCCTGCTCTTTGTCAAGGTCATCCCAGTCATCAACAGGGCCCAGCTTGTGGACGACGCTTTCAATCTTGCAAGGTAAGGACTTCACATGAGAGCGGCTGCACTTGCCTCCCACTTGTGCTGTTGAGGTCATATCAATGTTTCGCATATCTTTTCAAAGGGCAAAAATTCTAAACATAACACTAGCTCTGACAACGACCAAGTACCTCTCCCGGGAAAGGGAGTACATGCCATGGGAGTCAGCCATCAACAACTTGGATGATTTCTTCCTGCTGTTCGATCGCACTGAGGTCTACGGTCCAATGCAGGTTAGAGCACATCAGAGCAAGATGTTCAGTTCCAGGTCTCGATGTGTGATTTTTTTAGGCACAGAAGAAAAAGAACCGTGATATAGAGTGAATAAAGATATAGAAAAATATGACTTTACTGGATTTTTGATGTTTCAAAAATGCATACTATCTGATGGACTGTCATGTGGTTGACACTGGTGTTTACAATAAACCGATATTAAGACTCACACTTAAATTGATCTTCATACGGTGGCCGGACATAATTTAATTACATTAAATTAAATTTCAAAAATAATAGTGACTGTGATGTATGGTGGAAGTCTTTTAAGCACTGCTAATCAATCGAGTGTATTCTCAATAGTTCTCATTAGTCAAAGGAATGGCAACTCAAAATAACAATGGTTTTGTGCTTATTTTTCAGGTTTACCTCAAAAAACAAGTCACGCCTCTTTTGGCATACTTCAAGGAGATCACTTCCAACTGGACTAAAGTTCCCTCTGGACACAGCGACCAGTAAGAAAAATCTACCCACATTCTGAAAGGAATATTTTACTCAAAGTACAATGGGTGAATCAAACGCATTGAAAAGTAAAACATTACAGACTCATTGCAGAGTTTACAGGTTGTTGTTAGTGTATTGTTATGCTGAGCATCGTCTCTGCTGTCTGTAGCTAGCAGCTCATCCATTGTGACAGCCTACCATCTTGGCACTGTGTGATTGAAACCAGTTACACAGCCCTGTCTCCTCCCTCTTCAGGTACAATCAGATCAATGCTATTTGGTTAGCCTGCAAAACTGGCGTGGACAGCTGCCAGACATTGACAGCCAACTGGTTCAGGCAGTGGATGCAGGACCCAGATAACAATCCGTGAGTTCAGCATCTGAGAGCTTGCACAGCGTCACCTGCTTCCAGAAACTTACCACAGCTACTAAGACTTTTCTCCTGATTATTGCTGATTACACATCAGATAAATCTTGAAAGTGTGCACTGGGCCACTGGATGTAAAACAGATAGTACCTCAGAGGATAACCTCACAGCATCTTTGGCATTGCCCAGGTGTAGTGTGTGTCAGATTGACTCGCAGTAAAGATCGCTAGGGATTTACAATAATCTTAGTGTGTGTACTAGCCCTTATTCCTAGATGACATACACAACAAAGTTAATTCATTCAGGATCATTTGTTACATAATGGACTTTTTATGCTTTACATGCACAGCTTTATTTGACTGTTACACAATATTAAAAGAGGTTGTGTCAGATGAAAGCTACTGTCTAGGACAGGTTACAGTATGATAAGTGGTGTTTAAAATGGATGCCATTAATGGGACAATCCCAAACAAGCTTCACAATATAATCTCCTAGCCTATGTGAGTGACGAACGCTGTGTTGTCTAGGATTCACCCCAATTTGAAGACAACGGTGTACTGCAGCGCCATCTCAGCTGGAGGCGCTGAAGAGTGGGACTTTGGCTGGGAAATGTTCAAGAACGCCTCCATTGCCTCAGAGGCAGACAAGCTGAGATATGCCCTGGCATGCACCAAGCAGCCCTGGCTGTTGAACAGGTGAGCGTGGCTCAGTTCAGGTGTGTTAACAGCTGCTGGAGCACTCAGGTCATATCCACAGATAACCATCACTAGGAAGTGCAAGGAGTGTCATTGATGATTAATTGAGTGACAACATGTAAATCAAATGATAAACAATGATGAATTTTCACTATTGTTATCGCAAAACTGTTCTACACATTTTGTTTGCTGCATCAGGATAAACTCCTCTCTGTCTGTCATGCAAAATATTTGGATGCCAAAATCATCTTTATTCTGGGGGGCGGGGATGGGGATTAAATCTAGGTACCTGGAATACACCTTGGATGCAAATAAAATTCGAAAACAGGACGCCACCTCCACCATTGTGTACATCGCCAGAAATGTGGTGGGGCAGTCTCTGGCCTGGGATTTTGTCAGAGGAAAATGGGAGTACTTATTTAAACAGTAAGTTGGACCCATTATGATTAACATGGATCTGCTCTGCCTGTTAATAAACAAAAACATGAACTGAAACTAAACATGCTCTGATGATGAAAAATGTCTTATGATCCAATCAACCCTTATTAGCTCTTATCATGTAATTCCGTCACCCTGAATACCAGGTACACTGTATTATAACTAGGTATACTGTATTACTTATATTCAAAACAAGAAAAGGTTCATTTTAAACTAAAAAAAGACATCTTCACACTTGGGGCTAAGTTACTGAGAAACTCACTGCCAGAGTCCACCTCTGCAATGGTTAAATGTAGACAACTCTTGTTTATGTCTTGAATTAAAATGGTTTATAACTTGCCTGTTGTTTGCAGTTGATATTGTAATGGAAAAAAAAAATACTTTTAAACTCAACTTTGTAAAGGAAACAAATAGCAGGGAGGATGTGTGCATGCTGAAACGGAGCAGGCTTGTACCAAGTCAAGAAGTGAGGCCTGAACTGAAGCGTTCCCTTTATTATCTTAAACTTTGTTATTTATGGTAAACGGGAAAAGCAATTCCCTTTTGCAACCTTTGACACAGAGAGCCAACTCTGCAATTCTGCTGATCTCATCTGTGGTTCATGGTCTCGTTTGAGGAGTGGCTAAGATTTTCTGTAATTCTAATTTGTAAAATGTGAGCACCATTTCCTTACTAAACCTGGTTCCAATTATCTAAACCTCAAAAACAACCAAGACATATATCCGGACGGTTCCCTCCGTTTTTGCCAAGGTTGCATTAACAAGTATCCTAATTAATTGCTTTATTTCTTGGGGAGTTTTGAGGAAATCAAGATATTTTGTACTTTTGGGTAAAGGTACTGACCCTTAAAGCAACTCTGAATGCTTGATGCCACTATGACATTCAAAGAAATATTGTAGTAGACTAAAAAGACTAAAAACTTATCTAAAAAGTTATCTTCACTGAGGAATAATGTTAGTGTTGGTGTTCTTAGGCTTGAGAGGAATGTTTTTCTATGTCTCTGACAAAATATGTACAATGAATTTAAGATGCCAATTTGTGCTCTTTTAGCCCCCAATACACAGGGGAAATTGACCAAAGAGGGCAGAGTCTTCAACTGACATTCCATATTTGTGCAAAATCTACAATGTACCCCTTGAGATGCTGTGGTCATTGCAACATTCTCTCCCATTGTTTTGTTTTTATTAATGTTTTTTGTCCTCGTCTTTCCTAACTCTTAGATATGGAAGGGGGTCTTTCTCATTCTCAAACCTCATCAGTGGAGTGACCAAGAGGTTCTCAACAGAGTTTGAACTCAAACAGGTAAACTGAACAAGATTTGTAAGCGGTTTGTCCCATAGCAAACAAAAAAGATATAATCAGCTTGCTCTGTAACTCATAAACTGACACCAGGCATCTGTTGATTCATACAAAAGTTCCTAAAAAATTCCCTTTGACTAACTGCAGAGAAGCATTATGACTAATGAGCATAGCTTATATGCTAGCTGAGTTTGTAGTTCTATTTACGCCAGTTAGCACCAAACACAATGTGCGTACAGGGTGTGTCATGCTGTGACATAGTAGTGTCTGCAGGTAGCAGTACACTGGGGCTTTGCAAACTGGTCTGGACCTTTTACTAACATGTTGATGCATTGCTTGCTGAGTTCTGCAGCTGCTGAACTCACAACATTGTGTGATTGATGAAAAAATGTGACATGATTAAAGTTATTATCCGAAAGGAAGGAAAAACCACAATGTGGTAGGATGGAATCTGGGCCTTAAGTCTCATTTTGTTGTTGTTCTTCCCCAGCTCCAGCAGTTTAAGAAGGACAATGAGGATATTGGGTTTGGCTCAGGAACCCTTGCAGTGGAGCAGGCCATCGAGAGGACAACAGCCAACATCAAATGGGTGTCAGAGAACAAGGAGCAAGTGCTGAACTGGTTCATCAGCGAATCACAATGAAGAGCCTTCAAGACCTCAGGAAATCACAATGTATGCTGGAGCAGACATCCGCAGCAAAAATATACCTTGAATTATTTCAATATTAGTGGACCGACATGGCACCCCTTTTTATGCACTGATGGTTTGACGGGCCAGTTAACCCACTGTGATACCATGCAAAACCAAAAAGCCTGTATTTGTGTTTCAGTCTTTTATAGTCTGTTGAAAGGGAACTTTTAGCAATCACCCAAATTGATTCTTACTCTAACCTTTATGATATTTTTAATCATACATTAAAATATTCATTTCTGTTTCTCAACTTGTTCTTTTTTCAAATACTGTTTATCACTGATCATACAAATTGATAACTAGAATTGATTATAATAATCGCTATGCTTGCTTATTACCCACTGTTAATATTTGTAAATATAAATCCTAAATTTCTGCTAAATAAATTATGATTTTTTAAAGACACTGGAGTTTATTTTAATACATTGAAAAAGAAAATAAACATTTGTGAAATATGAAATTTTGATGTTATGAATCTTTTTCACACATCGCTCATAACCAATATAACTGCAGCACTGTCACAGGTTTTAATGTGTAAAAAGTATAGTGTATTGAGATGATTTCATAGAGACAGCAGACATGCCCACAAGAGGAATGGGCAACCCTCTATATACTGGGTGTAGTTTAGAGTGCCCTGTTCTGATCACCAGACAAGAATGTGCAACTGCATCATAGATACTCAATATAATGACCAGATATTCATGTCCTGTGTTCCTTCAACCCTCCACACTTCATCCTTTGCTTAGTAACAGGAGGATCCAGCATGGACAAACACCAGAGGCCCTGCATTCCTAAGCAATACTCAGAGCATGAAAAATTTTGGATGCCAATGGTTTTGAATACCACCCAAATTTTAGAAACCTATCAGCTGGGTGATTATTAATACAATGTGTTCCAATTAAATTAAGATCCTTGTCCTATGAAATCGCTGGATATTTGCTATGACGAAATTTTTGAAAGAGTAACACATTCATTAAGCAATTTCAGTGTACTTGTCTGCAACCCACTATGCCTATGCCTATAGGAACACACTGACATGTATGGCTGGAATTCAAAAGCATGTTTCAAGGTGTAATGGAGTGCAGGTCCATACCATGGGCCTTTTTAAAATGAACAGGAATATCCTGGACAAACATACATAGACTCCTGAGTTGGAGGAAAGGACATTTTATTTCATCAACTCCTTTGTTTTTCTCCTCCCAAACGCACCCACACCATGGACTCTACAAACAAACAAGGAAAGTGGCCAACTGGATGTTTAGGAATTTCTAAATCTTGGACATTTTTTATAAATATGCACTTTTGTAGCAGCTAAAGTAAATTAAATGTTGGTGGTTTGGGGGATCTGTTCACTCAAGGGCACCAGCAGGACAGATTCCATCAGCCAAAGGACCCGACGACTAGAGGCTGATGGGATTTGTAGTGTTGGGAGGGCACTGGCAAATGGGGCTGAACAACATGGGCTGTGAGTTTCCTGTGTTTGCTTTAAATCAATTTGTATAGGGGTTGAAAGAAGGAAAAAACATATGAAATATTTTAAATGTGGTAGAGAGATGCCGGCATGTCGGTACTTATTGGTTTATTGCCTTTGTTCAGTTAATTGATTTGTTTGATTCTTAGTTTATTCTGAAATGGCTGACTTCCTTTATAAGAGCAGCATTCAGTCAGTATGGAAAGAGCTGGCAAAGAGTGCAGTGGTGACTTGAGCAGCTGCATAATTGATGTATTCTTTTTTTGCCTGCCTTAGGCAATTATTGTTTGTATTTTATTTGTCTTCTTTTTGTTTGCACTAGTATTTTTTTTTTCCATTTGTTAGTTTATTATTAATTTTGTTATGTTCACCTGTCACAGGCTTGAGTGAATAAACCACCATCATCAAATCTTTGGTCTCATCAGTTTTTTTTTTCCCATCGCCTCTCGGCCATTCTACAACACAAGGAAACTCGCAGCACAACATATTTGCGTGACAATCAATAGCATGAATATAATGCTATTTTAATCAGTATAAATACATACTAAAGTGTGATGGCCAGTGGGCAATACAATTACGACAAGGAAAACGTACATTTTAAAAAGTCAGCACTTCTCTTATCATTAAGCTTTTTATGAACTTCCCAGATAGTGGAGAACAAGGTCCCTCCTTCTATGAGATCAGCCATTAACCGAAGGGAGGAGGCTCTACCGTGGGCATTAATAAAAAGCCCCTGGTACACCAACTCGGCCCTCTTTCAGCATACTATAACATGGGGAAAGGCTTCTACATCAGCAAGGCTCTGGCAGTGGTGGGTATTGTGGTGGGCGCAGGAGCTGTGGCCACCATCATTGCTCTGTCGGTTGTCTACAGTCAAGAGAAATCCAAAAATGAGCTGAAGCCCACAGATGGAGGTGTGTTACCCACAGATGGTGGGGTGACGACCGCCTCCACTACCCCTGCCCCCACCCCATCTCCGACACCCTCCAACGAACCGTGGGACAAGTACAGGCTCCCGGACACCCTGAAGCCCCAGCACTACAATCTGACCCTGTGGCCGAGGCTTCAGGTGAACGAACACGGCATGTACATCTTCACTGGAAGCTCCAGCGTGGTCTTCACCTGTGTGAAAGACACGGACCTGATCCTCATTCACTCCAACAAGCTGAACCTGACCGCCATCGACGGCCACCACGCCAGACTGACCGGGCTCTCCGGAGCGGCCGCGCCGACCATAAAGACCACCTGGCTGCAGGTGGACACGCAGTTCCTTGTGGTTCAGCTTAACGGCAGACTGGCTGCTGGACAATCCTACCAGTTGGATACAGAGTTTCAAGGGGAGCTGGCTGATGACCTCGGAGGCTTCTATAGGAGCGAATATATGGAGGATGGAGTTAAGAAGTAAGGAACTGTATCTAAACTATGTCAGTAATTTTATCATATGGCACAGACATATCCATATTTCATATTGTTCCTACTCATTTGACATCATTGTTTTTATTATGTATTATTTTCATTTAATGCCATTTCACGGTCTTGGTATATACCTATATTATTATATTTAACGGGAGTCATGTCTCATGTCAAAATTATGAACAAAAATCCTTAATTTATTTATTTTTCTATTTTTTGACATTTATGCTTTGAAAGAGTTATCATATTGATGACATGGATGGATTTCTGACATGGTAATACTAAAACAAAGGCTTGTCTGTTAGTTGTGTTCGTGCTTCCATTTTCTCCATTCTCCTTTTTTCAAGTCTCAGAATCAGTTCTACGCATAAAAGGAGCAAGTTTTTAGCATGTATCATCCCCTCTCAGAAACCCGCCCTTCCCAGTGAAAATATATTGCCAGTTACCATGTGGCTGAACAAGGAAAAGAAACAGCAACTAAGACCTCAGAGGGAGCAAAGAGAATGTGAACATAGAATAACGTCAATGGAGAAAAAATAAATGGAAAAATGCAGACAAAATCTGTCAAATGAGGAAGAATGTTTTCCTATTTTGACTTTGCACTTTTGCAATCCTTTTCCCCTTCTGACATTTCTTTTCCACAATGGCATTTAGATTTTTTAAGATGCATTCCTTTTCCTTATTTAGAAATCCTATTCTTCATTTAATATTTCTTTTGGCCAAAAAATAATCCTCCCTCCAATTACCCTATAACATGTAATTAAATATCATGTGTGTCCCTGCCTTAATTTTGAGTAATTGTAGATCCTTACGCAACATCATGAGTTCAGCACTCCCTGAGGCTAACTGAAAATAATCTATAGCAGTTACTAGTTGCTTTAATCTGTGTTACTCATAGTTGAGGACAAAGTTCACTGTGGATAAATTGAATATGAGCCTTCTAAATGGTTAAACCCTTTTTTTTCAACCATTTAGAAGCAAGGGACTTAAAACCAAGCAAAAACCTACCTCATACTCATCATACATAATTATGGTATATTTATATCTGTACATGTCTAATACATACCCTCTATGCCTATACATCCTACAGTGATGCTTATGAACATGCAAATATGCATTTTTCTACCCAAAGGCTCCCTTTCTGAATCTGTTAAAAGGTGTAATGAGGCTGTACAAAGGGCTTGAGAATCTCCCTGCTTCTGTTTGCAATTAGCCATAATGTCTGCTTTAATTGATTATGTTTATACTGCACATTTCCTGTTTTTAAGGGTCGTTGCTACGACGCAGATGCAGCCCACGGACGCCAGGAAAGCTTTCCCGTGCTTTGACGAGCCGGCGATGAAGGCCGTCTTCCACATCACGCTGATCCACGAGCGTGGCACCGTAGCCCTGTCTAACGGCATGGACAAGGGTATGAACACAGAGCACCACCCCCCCCCCCCACCTGTCCTCTCTCACTGACACCCAGAGAACCTCTCTCACTGACACACTGACACCCAGAGAACCTCCCTCACTGACACCCAGAGAACCTCTCTCACTGACACACTGACACCCAGAGAACCTCTCTCACTGACACCCAGAGAACCACACATCACACTACAGTCACCAGACCTTAGCTGTCAGCTCTTATAATGGAGGCTGCTGCTGACTGCACCTAATTATCTCCACATAATTGTGTACAGCCAGTTAACAAAACCTCAGTCTAGCTTCTAACTTGCTTTGTTTTGGGGACAGTAAAAAAAAAAAAAAAAAAAAAAAAAAAAAAAGAGTGATCATCTGTGGGGACTGAGCCAAGCAGAGGTTCCCAAATATGTCCATTCTAATGTTGAATCCAACATTTTCCTTTCAAGCCCTTATGAAGTAATACCATGTTTAAAGCTGGCAAGTAAAGATTATTAAGATTTAGTACTACAAGAAAGTTTAAATTTGAGGCTGTTAGTGTGAAAAGCAGCTTGGTCCTCTCAAACAACCAGTCATTTGTGATCATTTGTAAGCATGCATTTGTATTTTTAGCAAAAAATAAAATGAAAAGGTCAAGTTGAGGTCTACTATACTTCATATTTATTTTACTATGTCTTATTTTATTAATGTTGTCCCCACATCATCTCTTCTGTATTCATTTTTAGATACAGTCAACATCACCATAAATGGCACACCAGTCACCAAGACCACGTTTGAGCCAACAGAGCGAATGTCAACCTACCTATTGGCTTTTATTGTCTCTGATTTTTCCTTTATTCAAACTATGGAGGACACTGTCTTGGTAAATGTTTATCAAAAACCTCCTTTCCAATCTTTTCTCTCATTCTGATCTGCACTGTTTTCCATGCTTACCATGTGCTTTGCCACCACATTACATACAAGTAGTTGCAATGGTAAAACATTTTTTAAGCATATTACAATTATCATTGAAAGATTTAACTAAATTCACCAAGTTTACATCTAGAGCAATTCAAGACTATAGGAAACTTTTAAGTTTTACAGTTTTTCTTTTAGTTAGAATACAGTCAATACAGACTTGCTCCCGGCAGGGTGTGTGGTGCGGCCTTTTCCAGCAATAAAAGTTGAGTTGTTTCTGTGTGAAACACTTACTAAACCAAGGCCTTTCACCACGAGGCACCCACTCTCACTACACACAGCTCTTGCACGTCACATCCTTCTTTGTCTATGCAGATCCGAATCTGGGCTCGAAGAAAAGCCATTGAGGAAGGACAGGGCAACTATGCCCTCACCAAAACAGGACCAATCCTGAAGTTCTTTGAATCATACTACAGCGCCCCCTACCCTCTGTCCAAATCAGGTAAGGCTGAGACCACACACTTGCACCGTAGACTTGATTGACATTCCCTGGCTACAACATGCTTCTACGATTTCTCCCTCCCAGACCAGATTGCCCTGCCTGACTTCAACGCTGGAGCGATGGAGAACTGGGGGCTTATCACATACAGAGAGACGGCCCTGCTCTTTGACCCTAAAAGGTCCTCGAACGGAGACAAAGAGACCATCGCAATCATTATTTCTCATGAACTAGCACACATGGTATGTAATACACATCAGTTGCTTCCATTACTTTGTATGGCAGTTGAACCCACAACCTTCTGGTTACATGTTCTCTAACCACTTTGCTGCACTGTTCTGTTTTACCTCAGTGGTTTGGAAACCTTGTCACGATGAAATGGTGGAATGACCTATGGCTGAATGAAGGCTTTGCCACTTATGTGTCTTACCTGGGAGCCAACCATGCTGAGCCCACCTGGGGTATTGTAAGTTTCTTTATTTTCAGTTTGCTCCCAGTTCCACTGACATTAGTGCTAAAGACATTAGATCCGTTGGACATCAGACCAACAGAAACGGTTTATAAAGACATTTTACTGTAGCGACTGTTCTCAGTGACAATAAATGCAATTACAGACTATGGCAATGACTGAATACTGATGTGATGAAGTCAACTAAATGAATCGTTACCATCCAGTAACAGTCAAGCAATTCTTGAGGAAGTTGAGTTCTTGGAATTAGAAGGTTAACTCTACAGATCGTATAATTCTGAAATGTCACGCTTGAAATGTCAAGCATTTTACAACCCCATTTTTTATCTTGTTTTGTATTACATCCATGTATATTTAATCAGATTAAACAAGTAATTCCAGATGTTAAGATATAGCACAGCAATGCATAAAAGCAATCATTCTTATGGTGAGAACTCCATATCTGACAGAAATATCGTATACAGCCATAGAATTCTAACTCTAACTGTGTGACTGGGCACTGCTCCCTCTACAGAAAGACCTGATGGTCCTCAATGAAGTCCATGGGGTGTTTGCAGTCGATGCCCTGGCCTCCTCTCACCCCCTCTCCTCCAGGGAGGACGAGATCAACAAACCTCAGCAAATCAACGAGCTCTTTGATGCCATCTCCTACAGCAAGGTACACATCAACACGTCATGGAACTCTGGACAGGGTTGCGGGAGGGCTCCTTTATAACCTGACACGGGTTATAAATTTTTTTCTGCAATATGTGGACTTGTGTCAGTGTGTAACGCAACTGCCTCCTTTACATATTAATGATAACTTTCAATTATTACCTATTTTTTACATTTTATTGGATGAATCTTCATCTTAAGCAAATTCTATTAGATACCGTATTCCAAAGCTATTCTCCTCTGAGGAGGTGCAATGTTGGGTAAGTGTTTTTGTTTCTGTCACTAGGGGGCGGCAGTGCTGAGAATGCTCTCTGAGTTCCTATCGGAGACTGTCTTCGCCAAAGGGCTCAGCGTAAGTCTCGACACAAATAGTTGGCATGAAAGTAGTTCAGGTTGCACTCTCTGCTTGTACCATCAAAAAACATTAGGCATTCATGAGATCATCTTCTCTAACTGATCCACCAGATCACTTTGCACACTGCAAATTTCTTACTCATGCTTGATGTGGCAAGTACTGGACCTTCATAGTACTGTAAACTACTATTGTGTCTCCACTAAAATAAAACATCTCTCCCTTTAGACTTACCTGAATCAGTTTGCTTACAATAACACAGTGTACACAGACCTGTGGAATCACCTCCAAAAGGTAAGTTATGCTACATCTACATCAAATAAAATGCAATTGTATGTTTTTGTTGCTCTACAGTTATACTGCAGACACAACTTGGACTTGAACACTGCCTGGAAGACGACTGTGTTTTTGTACCATGTCAGATCCAATCATGCAGTGTTGTAGTAAAGACTGATTTTGGTTGCTGCATGAATTAATTTATGTGGGTGAAATTATGTAAATAAACAGAAAAGATTATACAGGCAGGCAATAAATGAAAAAAGAACAGAAAAGCAACCATACCAGCTACCAAACTGTCCTGTCATTTTTCTGAGTAAAAAAGATTTACATTTCATTAAAGTCAAGGTGTTTTCCATATTGCCATGTTGAATTTCTCCATAACCACCCAGCTCGGTTTGATTTGTGATGCCTGTACTACTTGTGTAGAAGTCCATGAGTAACCTCATGGGCTCACCATGAATTGCCTTGCTTTAGGCTTATACACACAGATCATCTGAGTGCACAATTCGAAAACTGTGGCAATCATAAACAAATAGACACAGGCAAAATTTGGCTTGTACTTGCTTGCTCACAGTCAGATATTATTAAGGCCTTTGTTATAATCACTGTTTTTTGAGAGCTAGATCATTTTTGTGACATCAGCACTACAAATAAGTTTAATACATTATTTCGCTTTGTAGACTAAGGCTGCTCTTACTTACAGGAGGTCCTTGCCCTTTGTGTTTTTGAATATTAGTGCCAGACAGCCTTCCCTGTTCCTGGGCAGCAGGATGATGTGCACAGACACAGTCTCACATTTATTTGACATATTGCACTTGCTTGTTGCAATATAATACACATACACAAATTATCCACTGCTTTACTGCATTAATAAATTTAAGCAAATGTATTTTTATGTCCACACTGCGTAGGTCTGTTATTAGAATGTTACATTGCATTATATTACAAATGTAATGTAATGTAATGATGTAATGTAAATGTAATGTACTATGCTGCAGTACTTCCTCCAATTTCAGACTTCAAGAGCATATTTGTTACAAATGGCGAAGGTCTCCTGAACACTTTTTTTAATTGCTCAGAGTCAAGGGTCAGACTTTGTTGTGAATACCTGGGTAATTGATGAGCAGAGGGACGTTGCTAACCGGCTCCCGTTGTCACTGCCAGGCAGTAGACAGCACCCCTGGAGTGAAGCTCCCGCACAGCGTGAACGACATCATGAATCGCTGGATCCTGCAGATGGGATTCCCCGTGGTCACCATCGACACTCGCACGGGACAGCTCTCCCAGCAGCACTTCCTCCTGGACCCGGACTCTGTCGTCGACAGGCCGTCCGAATTCAAGTGCGTCTTAGCCCAGCAAATCTGACTGGGACAGGCAGGACAGTAAGGCAACTGGGACAGCGTAGCATAACCTGTAACCCAAAAGCTGCAGGTTAGACTGTCAGAAAGGAGACTGCTGTTGTACCTTCAGGGTGAACGATTTTAATGCTGAATTGCTTCAGTAAATATGCAGCAAAATAAATGGATAATATTTCAAATATAAGATGTGTAAGTCTGTCTAAATACATCTGCTAAAAGACAGCCAAATCCAAGGATATAGGTAGCATTCTGTGGTCTTGGCATTTATTCATTCCTAAGATGTTTATCCAAAGATGAATTTGTACACTGAATGCCCAAACAAAAGATATTCTCTCCTAATTTGAACTGTTTGTGCTCTCAGTTATGAGTGGTACGTTCCTATTCCATGGATGAAGACAGCAGTGGAACAGGAACATTACTGGCTGCTGCAGAAAACAGGTATGGTTGAAACAGTCACGTATAAAGCTGTTCTCACTTTATTGTGGTGAAATCATTTTTTCTCCTTCACGCTTCACCAGTCAGGCGGTGGCCATTACGGTGGAGTGACCAACATGTAAAGCCATGATTTATAATGTCTGCTCTTCTTATGTTCGTTGATTAAACAGCTACTCACACTCCCATGAAAACAACCGGGGCTGACTGGGTTCTGGCCAACCTCAATGTCTCTGGGTACTACAGAGTGAACTATGACATTGCCAATTGGGAACGCCTCCTCAACCAGCTGAGTGTTAACCACCAGGTAAAGGCTGCCGCTTTGGCATACAGCCGCAGAATGTGAATAACAAACTTTACTTGTTGGATTTTGAAAACCTAACATGATACATTACTCTGATGTGAAAGAAAGTTAATGCCAAAAAGTCATGTATTTGAAATTTACATTTTCAGTAAGAAGACTTGGACTGTTATAAGTTACAGCATTTTATGTCCTGCATCTGTAGGGTAGCATGGAACGGTATAATTCCTTATGTAACTGATCCGCTCCAGTTGTAAGTCAGCATCCCTCTGTTCTTTGTCAAGGTCATTTCAGTCATCAACAGGGCCCAGCTTGTGGATGATGCTTTTAACCTTGCGAGGTGAGGACTCTGCACATAGAAGTGACTGCAACAATTACCCGTGCAATTTCTTCTTCTCTGTTAATATGATATTAAGATGTATCCCTATCCCTTCAAAGGGCAAAAATGATTGACACAACTCTGGCTCTGAGGACGACCAAGTATCTTTCACAAGAAAAAGAATACATGCCATGGGAGTCTGCTATACGCAATCTGGACTATTTCTTCCTCATGTTTGATCGCAGTGAGGTCTACGGTCCAATGCAGGTCAGTTGATTTTACACAGGATGTTATGTTCCATTGATGATTAAAAATATATAGTATTAAGAATTTGTTGTAGGTGTACAAACATAATGTCTTGATATCTTGTGTGCATAGTAAGGTGTTTTAGCATGTTCAGCATTCATAAAAGTGCAAATTTCAATTGTAGGTTCTTGTCTTGTAGGCATACCTCAAGAAACAAGTACTGCCTCTTTTTGAGTATTTCCAGAATATTACTTCAGATTGGACTGAAATACCATTGGGGCACACTGAACAGTAAGGAAATGTATTTTGCTTTGCATGTATGATAGAGAAATGTTAAACAGAGCATGAGGGCTACCTTGGTGGGGGTTAGAGAGAATCCATGAATAAAAGTATATCAAAATAATAAAGAAAGAAAAACTGTATACAAGGGCAAAGATTACATGGGTATTTCTGTTTGCAGTCCCTAGCACTCTCGTTGATGCTGTTCCCTGTATTTTGCTGAGCCACAGCTCAGCCCCGCCAACTTTTCTCATGCCTTCAGGTACAACCAGGTCAATGCCATCTGGCTGGCCTGCAGCACGGGAGTCGAAGGCTGCCAGAATCTGACCACAAGCTGGTACAGGCAGTGGATGCAGGATCCAGCCAATAACCCGTGAGTACAGGGCTCCCTCGTCAGACCGTAACTTGACTCCCCTACCTTTTTTCCCCCAATACCAGTTTAGAAATATTAACCACTGATTTATACATTGATACTAATAATTCTACTGACGTCTCCACTATTGCACCACTTTCCGTGGTCTTAATTTTGTGCTATTGCGTCACGCATTTGCACGTTTGAGCAAGTGAGGTCAGACGTTTTCTTTGGTTTTTACTGTCGTTCATATCGTCATGCATCAACATAGTATGTAAAAATACATGTGAATGAAACCGCCATCTAAGCACATTCAGATACTTATATTTGTGATGCAACATTCGTTAAAGTTATGGAGTTTGGAAATTCCGTGATGAAAGGAAGTTGTTAACGTTAGATACTGACCTAGGCAGCTCAAATCATGTCACAGACGTGAACCCATAAACTGCTAAAAGCTGAAAATTCTGCAAAGCTAGCTAGATTACTATACCAGGGCTGCAAGCTTTACAAGATTTTTCAGTCGAACTGGCCAAAATGTCACTGATTTCACACTAACACTGAAAAACCAGCCGACCGAAGTCGCGTCAGTTTGACAAAAAACAAGAATTTTGAGTCAGAACAGCAAAATGGACTTGGCCCCGAGAAGCGGTTATATTTGTGTTTCCATAGTGAATAGTTTGTCGTAAGGAGCCAGTTGGCAGTGTGGTCTTTGGGCCTTTTCCCGAACAAACCTTGAGGCTTTACCTTTTATGTTGTCTGTGTAACTTCAATGGTTTGGCCTTTTTGGTGACAGATGATGTAATTTTGGCTTGGGATACTGAAATCTGGCTTCAGAACCTCAAAATCGTCATCCACTCACGCTACCAAATTAGCCTCGCACACAAGCTAACTTGTTAGTTTTTCATCGCATTTGAAGCATGAGCAGGTACATCAAACACTAGCAGATGATACATAAAGTTAATTATTTGTTTAAGGTCAATATTAGTATTTATATCGTGGGTTTTAAACACCGTATCTCAACTGCTCAGCTATTTATGTTACATACGTGCAATTGTAAAGCGACCTATGTCAGGTGTAAACGTACCATTCCGTGGTGGCTGAGTTGTGGAAAGCACAAGAAAGAAAAGAAGAGGATAAGAGGATATTCTTATTAGATAACTTCACAATAAAACAATGTGTCAATTCCGTTACCCAGGATTCCTCCCAATCTGAGGACGACGGTGTACTGCAGCGCCATCGCAGCAGGGGGCGCTGAAGAGTGGGACTTTGGCTGGGAAATGTTCAAGAGCGCCTCTATCGCCACAGAGGCCGACAAGTTGATGTCTGCTCTGGCTTGCACCAAGCAGCCCTGGCTGCTAAACAGGTGAGCGTGGCTCAGCTGTGTTAGGGTGTCAGACTGGATTAAAGTCGTACAGCTAGGTCACACCTTAAGGTTACCAACAATTCGGTCGGAGAGGAGGGAAACAGAAATGTCACTTTGCAGGTTCACTTTATTTTCACCAGCAATTTCCTCTGCTTGTCTGATCTAGGTACCTCGAGTACACCCTTGATCCAACAAAAATAAGGAAGCAGGACGCCACCTTCACCATCGTGTACATCGCCAACAATGTGGTGGGGCAGTCTTTGGCATGGGACTTTGTCAGAGCCCGATGGGAGTATATATTCAGCGAGTGAGTTGGTCCCAACATGTCAGCTACATTTATATGCGCTACCCTTTACTGAATTTTCTCAGCATTTCCTTTTCATTGTGGACATTTATAGTTTGTAGCTGATCACAGGATAGTTTTTATACATTAATCAACCCAATCAACCTTTATTTGGTTTAGTGACCTTTGCATTCAGATTGTTACTGGGTGCTTTACAGCGCATTATTTGTAGAAAAAAAAAACCCCTGGAAACTCCTGGAAATATGTGACAAAAGATGTAATATATGATAAAAAGTATGTTATACATGTATGTGATGTAAATTATACAGTATACTCTTCTGTATATATCGTAGGTATGGTGGTGGATCGTTCTCATTCTCAAATCTTATTGATGGTGTGACCAAGAGGTTCTCAACAGAATTTGAACTGAAACAGGTAAGCACCACACTGTAAGCACTTTTCTGTATTTCTCCAAACATAATTGTGCAGTCAAAGAAGCATGTGGTCAGCCATAGGCCTAATCAAAGCCTAAGTCTTGCCCCATATCATTATGCTGTCAGAGTACCTCAATTTCATTTTAATTGTCAAAACTGAAAACTGTATAATTGGTGCCATCTATTGGTGAACCTGTAAAGTACATTCAGTAGTAGTACTCTTCCCGGAGGATTCACAGTAACAAAATACACTGTAAATGAATGTGTGAGACATAAACTGCGAATTGCTAAATCACTGACTATTGAAACTGCACCCAGGCTCAATTCTGCACGCATTTACGTTACGTATTTGTTATTTACGTTTAATTCTTATCTTAGCTGTTTAGATAAAGTGTAGAATTCTGTAATAATGAGTTATTCCACAACTGTTGTTGACATAATGTTTAAAACACTGATATTATATCATGTCTCTAAAATGGAGTGATTTAAATATTGAATGTGAAAATAAGAATGTTAAGTATGTTCTACATTTGTAACTCTCATTAGGGGTAGATGCATGATTAAAAAATGATGGTCAAAGAGTGCTGAACACCTACAGAGTACCTGCCTGAAGGTGGTTACAGTAGATTGTTATCTGAAAGAAGATGCATTGGTCACACTTAGTTTTTTTTTCTGTTTAAAGAAGCTTCTCACCTACTTCTGATTCCAAACTTATAAACTGCTGGTTTGGGTCAAATTCGAGAGACAGAAACTTCTTTGCCTAAAACATGAACATTACAAAGGTTGTGTGTGAAAGATTTGGTCTTTTTGTTGTGCAACAGCTGCAGCAGTTCAAGGAGGACAATGCGCAGTCTGGGTTTGGCTCGGCTACGCTTGCCATGGAGCAGGCCATCGAGAGGACAACAGCCAACATCAAATGGGTGTCAGAGAACAAGGAGCAAGTGCTGAACTGGTTCACCAGCGAATCACAATGAAGAGCCTTCAAGACCTCAGGAAATCACAATGTACAGTATGCCTGTTGGAGCAGACATCCGCAGCAAAAATATACCTTGAATTATTTCAATATTGTTGGACCGACACGGTACCCTTGTTTACGTGCTGACTGCACCACAAAACAGTGAGTGTCCTTTGGCAGGATTTTTTCATCGCTCAGCTTTGACTTATAGGTACTCAAACAACAAATAGCCTAGGAACAAAACAGGTCATTTTTGCACTTCTACGGGTTATGTGTATAATGTCTTGGACTGAATAGTCTAAGTGTGGGATTGTTGTTTTACCATTGTTTGTAGTTCTTTTTCAAATGTCTGGCTTGAATTATTTTTTCCATTTTATGGATGTATGCAGTGCATTTTTTCCATTAGTATGTCAAAAATCATCCATCAGAATCACTGTTACCAGACAAAAATGGTATTATGACTCAGGTTCTGATATTGACAGCATTAAACCTGTAGGCAAGTGGCATAACAAATTGTTTGTGTATATTAAGGCAAGGGCACATTTTCTTAGTTCATCAGTAGATTCCATTTATCCTCACCATTGACGATAATTGTGATGGTGAGGTTTTTATTATTACATTTTGTAAATGTAAATAAGTCAATCTTATAAGGTTTTATATAAATATATACATAATTTTCTATGCGGTCCTGGCTTACTATACATTGTTTACAGATGATTTAATAAAGACAAATTTTGGACTGTACACATTTTTCATTGTCCTGTGAATGCAGCCTATCCTTGTACACAATCTGTGTAGATTCAGATCAACCACATCTGTAAGTGCACTATAATCCCTTTGGCGACTTCAATGAACCTTGACAAAAGTGTTTTGATAAGGTGAAAAATATGCAGTTTGTTCTACATAGCTTTGGTACAGTCAGGGGTAGTTAATGGTAGCTGTATTTTTGCAAATTGGAGCTCTAACTCAATCTAACCAAAATGCACTTGATCATTTTTGTTAGACATTATTATTACTTTTTTAAAAAAAGCTATTATCACTTTTTTGCACACAACATGGTGTGTAATAAACACCAGAAATAACGTAACACTTCTTGAAATCAGTTACTCTGCGATCGCGTTGCAGTTAGATTGAATACGCCCCTTGTTGAAAGTACTTCACAGAATCTGGGCCATGCAGGAAGGCGTGAAAGGGCACAGCCACACGCTTGCCCGACATCAAAGCGTGGGAGCAGGAACTGGACAGGACGGAACACATGCAGGGAGGAAGTGCTGTCCCAACCCAAGTGTGACATTTCACCACAGACACGACCTCTGGTGTCTGAGAGCCAGGATCGCGGGACAGCAGGGGGACTGTCACCTCCGGGGGTACTCTGCCACCCAATCCTCTCTCATTCTGCATGGGCCAGACAGGCACACTCTGTCAATCAGTGTTCCTGCATGTACTGGTGCTCACACCAGAAACTATTCCTTTAAAAATAAAACAGCAGTTCATTACTGTTTTTTTGCACTCACATATCTGTAGCAGAATGATTGACATTAAATGTTTCCCAGCAAAAGCTTTGGAGAAATGAAGCCCAGTGCGAGTGTTTCCTGGGAAGTAATAACAGAGTAGCTCGTTTTTTCACAAAGCAGTTTTGGAAACAGTTGGCCACATACAGCCAAGACATTTCCCTGGTTTTATATTTTCTTGTTTCAGAGAAGAGAAGCATTTGTTCTAAAATACAGGTTTTTCTGCCGATGGATACACATCAGAAGGCAGTTTATCAAAGGCCAGTGTGATTGGGGATCAGGCATGAAAGCCACTATCATTTCAGGGGAGTGTTAATTGGGAACTCAGGGCACCTAAACACACAAGGGGATCATCCCCTGAGTGTTAAATATCATTGGGGCAGGACGTGAGGCTAACTGACACTTAATGGTTCTTTTATGTGAAGCTTAAGCAAACAAATGAAGCCTTTTTAGCTCAGCAGGGGGCTTCTTTAGATATGCATTCACCCCAGACAGTGCTAAGAGTACACAAATTAGCCTTCCCTCTAGGGGTAAAGCACGTTTAGGTTAAACTTACATCTCTGCATGCAGCAGATCAAAAGTCACTCATAGACGTGGGGAGAAATGGAGAGATAGAGAAAGACAGCATATATGACACATGAAGTTCAGAGAGAGCATAGGCAGAGATAGATTCTTTTTTTTTTTCTTTACAAATATGTATCATGTATCCTGCATGCAACAACTACATATTAAATACTGTCAGACAGTCAAAAGTAGGGAGTATGCACTCCCAGTTAATTAAGTGAATTCTCAGTGAATTAAGTCTCAGGTGCAAAAAAAAAAAAAAACACCATATGAAATGTGGTTGTGGTGTTTATTATTTTGTATCTCTTGTTCATATTCATTAATGACAATAGACAAATATGAAATGTTCAACTTTTTATTTTTTCACATCCTTTAGTAAATAAATATATATTTCTATTTACAAATACCCATTTTAGGAATAAATACATAAATAAAGTACAGATTTTGCACTCCTTTGAATGGTAAGGTTTGTGGTCACCGTCCGCGCTAAAGGTCATGCTTTAAAGTCTCTGAGTTCTCACAGTCAGCAGTGTCCGGGCAGAATCATTTGCTGCTGCAGGGCCCAGTGTTCCTCTGGGAGAGTGTGAGCAAAGCTGCTGTCACTGATGGGATTCTGCAAAGGAGAAGACAAGAACAGAGGTCAGGCCACTGGAAGGTGCAATATTTCTGTCTTTGTACACAACATTTTACTGGTGCTCAGTACTTATGCCTATAAGATTAAAGCACATCTGTACTTTGGTACTTTAGAGTTCTCTGCATTATCTTTCAGCTCAGGTAACAGGAAATTAGAGATTAAAGCTGAAGACATGAAAAGGATTGGAGCACACAAAAGAGTTACTGTAGAGACTGCAGTGTGATCAAATGCACATACCTGGTATGTCTGATGTGAATAAGAGAAGTTCTGGATTGACTGAGGGAAGCAGGGCTGGAAGGAAGCAGCATTCTCCATGTTCATGGTGCTGGCTGTTTGCTGGAATGAGCTCTGGGCAGTGGCCTGGGGTCCGTGGAGAGATGGGGAGAAGTCCGCCTGGTGTCTCTGGGACAGGACCTCCTCGGTGAGCCCCAGCTGGGCTGACAGGTGGGCGATGTAGCGGATGGTGAGGCGCAGGGTCTCGATTTTGGTCAGGGTCTGTCCGACGGGGGCCACGGAGGGCGGGAGGTAGGTCCTGAGGTGGTGCAGGGCCTTGGTCAGGTCCCTCATCCTCAGCTTCTCCCTCTCGCTGGCACTCTGGCGTTTGTGGCCGGGGTACTTGGAGCGGGATTTCCTCCTCTCTGGAGCTGGGATGCTCGGTTTCTTCTCCGAAGCAGCAAGGCCACAAAACGCAAAGCAGTCCATTGCGTCCGGCCCGGTGCCCCACTGGAGGGACGGCGGGGAGAAGCTGCAGGAGTCGATGGAGGAGGCAGGGGAGAGGCTGCCGCATGCGCTGTAGTAGCCTGCATCTGAGCTGGAGCAGGCTTGCTCCAGTAGAGCCTCGCAGTCCAGGAGCTGGGAGAGAGTGGAGTCCATGGCTGTAAGTTCTTCAGCTGGAAGCTTCTATGTCTTTGGTGGAAGTGCGGATGACACTGAAGAGCTCTGGGCTGGCCCCCTGAATTTATCCTGGAAAGGAGGCAGAAAAGGTGTGAGTTTGCACCTTCCCTGGCCACTCCAGCACTTCAAAGTCCCCAGTGTAGAGATCACACCGCAGGCAGGGGGTCTCTGGGAAATCCCACTGTCCCAGACTCAGGTGTGAGATACCAACCAACAATAAAAAAAACCTCAGTTAAAGAACATTTAAACTTTCAAGTTTCCGCTCTCTTGTTGAAACTCTAATATCTGTGATTTCTCTTCTGTTTCAATGACAGTTTCTCCTTAATGACTAGCAAGCCAACTACAGTAAGGTTTAATTTCAATGTAATGCTAAATATACTGTAGACTATGGACAGGAGGGTTGTGGGTCTATGTCCTTCCCTAAGATGTTTTCTTGCTATATTATTGTATCCCTAGAAAGTAATTTCTCATAATTTAAACCAGAAAATATCAATTTGTATAAATGGGTCATTGGAAATTACAAACGTTGTGTCTCACTGTATAAACAAGTCTGCAAAGCAAAAAAATAATGCAATTTATTTTTTAAAAATCCTGCACATACCCCCGCATTATTTTTAGTAGCCCATTTAAATCGATTTTGTATTTGGGTTTGAATGTCATTCAGAATACCAATATTCTGCTGATCCTGATAGATTGGCTTTCCTTGTGGAGACCCACTGCATTCTCAGATCACACCTCCGCCAGAAAAAGTGTGCCAGCTGTAATGTGTGAAGAGGTCACACTTCCCTGGTGTTTAGACAAGCCCCTGTGCTCTGGTGCTGATCTGGGAAACTCAGGGGAATGCTTCAGCAGGCCTGGGTGTGGTCTATATTGGAGATTGATACTGGAGCAATACAAACCAGGGATAAAATTCTTGAATAAGATATATGCATGTGAAGCCATGTAACATTTAAGAGCGTGAAAAGCTGACTTATTCATTTAACGTTTTAGCATATTTGCCAAATTATTAATAAACTACACAAATATGCACACAATGAGGTGTAAATATAAATACAGGAAGATCACTGCTACACTAGACTGTATGTTTATAAATATGACTGCAGAGAGCAGAACTCTTCAGAGGACTGTGTTCTGTTCTGAGTATATTGAGAGTTCACAGAGTGGGTTCCTACAAAGTGTTAAAGGATGCCACTTTTCCACTTCCAACTTCTCTGCCTAATTTAAGTGGTAGAGGTGTTTGGTAACTTCTGATCAACGTCCAAGATCAAGGTCTCCCGACTACACATCAGTAAAAGGTGTTTGAGTCTGCTTTCAAACATTTATAGTGGAGGCACGAACTAATTAGCGGGTGCATTTCAACTGCTAATGCTACTTCACGCCTGGAAGGTAGATGTTTAATGACCAGATACCTTGTTGTCAATTCCAGCTGAATAGCCATCCGGTTCAAAGCCTCACTCCTAGTGCTCGGGACTGCTTGATATTTTCCCCAATACCCATACTCAGAACTAAGATCAACAGAACCGAAGGTGTGTATTTGTGGGCTTAGCTGTTATTTTTTGGCCTTGAAGTGCTAAGCGACACCTCCGCTGTTCCCAGCACTGGGGTGGTGGGTTGCGGTGGTTGTGGAAGAGGTCACTGAGTTCTGTTCCCACAGAAGAGAGTGTTATATTTTACCCCTACCTTTAAAGCAGTGTGGAGTTGTGATGATGGTGCATAACCTTTTAAAGTGCAAAGAAAACAAAGTCTGATTCCACTGGAGTCAATGGTGTTTGTGACTTTTACCTTGTTGTGTTATTGTATAACTTCAGTAACACTTCCTAATGTAGAAATCTACTGTTGTGCTGTAGTTTCATACCAGAATTAAATCATCTCACCTGTGTGTGGGATGACTTAATTCTAGTATGAAACTACAGCACAACAGTTGTGGCTGCCTTAAAAGAATTGCAAGCAAACTTTGCCTTTGGACTTGTATGATTGTAGGAAATATACCCCTGCTGCCAAATGTTAAACTCTTCAGAGACTCTGAAAAACTCAGCACAGCAGTTATGTTTTTGAACACTGGCATACTATTCTCATTGCATTCACTGTAGATTATGCTGAAACTGTGGCCTCTTCTCAATCTGACTACAATGCACTTTGGACTTAACTTTGAGCAATGAATTACCTGAAATGTGCAAAGTTTTTTTTCTCTTTCTTGCATTGCACTTTTAACTCACTTGAATGCCAAGCTCATAATGTTGCATAAGACATGGAAACAGCGTCACATTTGCCTTGCGGTTGTGTCTGGGCCTGTGTCTGTTTCCCATTAGTGAGGGATATATTGCTGCCTTCATGGAACCTGGAAGAGATTTAGGTGCTGGCCAAGAACACGATAGTTAGTATGTAGTGATTAACGTATCAAATTGCTAGTTAAATTCACGAGACACGGACCAAGACCATTTAATACAAGAAAACGAAAGTAAGAATATCAAAAATCATTTTAGTGCTGTGCAAAAAGCCAAGATTTAAGAGCCAGAGTACAAATTTTATAAACACAGGGAAATTATCATTGATTTTTCTCACTCCTTTTTCTTTTACTCCAGACATAGGATGTGAAAAAAAAAACATCTTGTTGGCTTTGTTAGCACATGGCTGCTCTGAGCAGGCAAGATGGGGTTCCTACATCAGATATATACAGCAGATAAATCTTTATAAATCTTGATTTGCAAAAAGGAACAGAGATTTTAATCAAAATGCTTTTTTATTAATTAAGTAAGCCTCTGACATGAGTGTTACAGATCCTTTGAGGTTTCACCATATGCTATTTTACCTCTGTGTAATGAAGTCCAAACCCATGGAAGCTACTTCAGGATGGCATATAATATTTGTTTTGCATTGGGCAGAGCTTTCAGGCCCTGTTTCCTGTCTGTCTGCAATACATCTGTCATTTCTTCTCTCAGTTGCTCTGAAATGCTACACTTGAGGAATGTATACATACATAAATGCACATTGTTGTCTTAATATATAGAACTTGTCTTTGGGGCCTCTACATTAGATTTTTTTTTCAATTTTAGACTAATTATCAAATTGTGAATGGTTCGACACTGGCTGTCCCGTCATTTGGTAAATGTGTATTCACGATGAATGTCTAAAATATTGACTTTTGTGGCTGTGTATTGAGGCCTGTTCATTCATTAGCACATCAAATGCAGCCCTCCGTCTGCTAAAACAAGCGCTTATATCTAATTCTCTGGATTTCTGACACCCCACTTCCCCAGCAACATGCATATCCAGCTCCGTCCTCTCACACATTAAAGGATTATCAAGATAAAGTGGGATGAAGAGGAACCTTTGAAGGGATCAGGTTCCCCCAGACAGCGAGGTGCGAAGGAGCCATCCTCGTTCCCTTGGAGTTCATTAACGAAGGCCCTCCAAGACTTTGACACACGGGCTATAGCTGAATCTACAGTATATCCTCAACTATCAGTTGATAAACTTAAGAATGTTTTTTAGGCTTTTTTCTTTTAAATATGTAGCAGTTATTTAAGCAGCTGCCAAATTCACGACACTCTTGAAAAAAATCACTCCACAATAATCACTCATAGTTAAAGTCACATTGCAGTTAGATTGAATGATTCAGTGACTCTGATTTACAAACACCACACGGTGATGTAGAGGAAAAATGACATTTGAACTTACATTCAGTGGCCTTCTCCAGCTGTGGTCCATCTTAGTTTATGTCTGTTGTGTTTAGTTTGTGTTTCACTGATATGTAGCATATACTTTTTGGACATGACTTCTATATCACATGAAGTAAAACCTCTAGTTATTGTGCTGCTTATTTTCCCCAAAGTTCTGTTTAAAATGTGTATTTGAGAGGTTTTACTTTTATTTAATGCGTGCAACATACTTGTTTACACCACTACACATTTATGCTGTTTTTCAAACAAAACCACCATAGTTGCAGTTCAAACAGCAATTCTGCACAGTGAAATTGATACCTAATATGAAACAGAAGGTCAAAAAATGCTGAAAAACACATATTTGCCTGGATCTTTACATTTTATTTGTGTTTTTAAACAAATGTATTTGCGAGATAAATAACCCAGGAGGCAGAAGTGCCTAATTTACCATTTTTCACCAGGATGCCAACTTTCAATCTCTTATCTTTGTATTACCATGCGGGTGCTAAGCTCTTTATCAAGGCAGGGATAAGAGGTATAATTAGAATGCAAATATCTAGGTGGAGCTGAACTGCAGACCTCAGCCCACATGCGTAGCTCAACCATTGCTATTCACGTGTTGGTATCTGACCAGCAGAGGTCACTGTTTCACCCAGCCCCTGAAGTAGTTGCTGCTGTCTCCAGTTCAGTTTGAACAGAGACCATAAGACTCCAAACATTCGCAGTAACACAGAACTAGTGAAGTAAGGCATACAATATAATATTATTACATTTTCTCATAATACTGAATTATCATGTGAATACCTTTTAAAATTTGTTATTAAAGTTAATAAACGCATGTGTAATGGAGATGTAAGAAGTATTAATGTTTAAATGTTATGCAAGAAGTATTATGGTTTGTTTATGTTCTCATTGTAGTGATATTTATGAAGACCACATTATTATTTATTTAAAATATGCAACATAAACAATTATATATATTAATTAAACCAACTGACATCTCCTCCTTCAGAGAATATGTTCTGTTTCCTGTCCCCAATTATGTTGAGGAGTTCTTGTGATTGAATATTCCATTGAATGATGACATGGATTGAATTTCAATGTAAAGTTAGCAGGGGCAGTTATCTCATTATAACAGAGAAAATCCTTTGCTTGAACTACTGGCTGCAGAACTATGATGTTGCAAATGTCAGTGGTTAACACATTTATCTATTTGTTGTAATATATACCCATTGGCACATTGGATTTGTTTAATGAGAAAACACATTTGGAACATGGCAGTATTGTATTATAAAATATTAAGGAAAACTTTAAGTAAATAAATGTATGTAATAAATAATGTAGGAAAAAGTTCGTGTTTTTAAAAAATTGTTTTATTATAGACAATTATATATTTTCGGTATTTACATTAGGCGCATCAGTATAAAATATATTATTTCAAGTTTCAATAAATTACTTTTTCTCACTACGAAGACGCTTCACAAATTATAAATACTGTACAGGTGTAAGTGTCTGAGGATGGTGTCTTCATCTGGTCCTGTGGTCCTTTCTCTGTGTAGAAGAGATGTCAGATCCAGAACTCTGCTGAAACCATCTGGCAGGGCAAGTCTTGGCTGTACATCTGTGACAGGGAAGAAAGAAGAACTGCATTTTAGGAGACTCCTCACTTGTTTCATTGACATTCTTGAAAGAACATAGAGGGACTTCTGCAAATTCTTACAGTCCATAATCAGTAAACTGATATAATCTACTGCATCATGATTACCATTAGTGCTGAGTAGGTGAACGGGGGAATAAAATTAAGGAATGAATTTCCTCTCCTTAAAACCTCAGTGCATAAAATATGGCCTGCTCTGTGCCAATGGCAATAGAGTGCTAAGTAACGTACCTGGCATGAGTGTGCAGTTTCTGCATACTTGGGTGACTGCAGGAAGGAGTCCATGCTGGAGTTGAAGACACTGTCCTGTGCAGACAGCTCCAGTGCGGCGTTGAACTGGTTGTGCTCCACACCTGCACTCTGCTTGGGACACACAGGTGTCCACAGGCTCTCGTACTGTCCCATGTGCTGGTTGTGACTCTGCCCTTGTCCCCACAACTCTGGCGCTGAGCTGTACTGGAAGCAGCCCTGGATCTCCAGCGAGTTTTGTTGCCTGGAGGTGTCAGCCTTTGCCCTCCGGGACAGGGCCTCCTCGCTGAGCCCCAGCTGTGCCGATAGGTGAGCGATGTAGCGGATGGTGAGGCGCAGGGTCTCAATTTTGGTCAGGGTCTGTCCGACGGGGGCCACGGAGGGCGGGAGGTAGGTCCTGAGGTGGTGCAGGGCCTTGGTCAGGTCCCTCATCCTCAGCTTCTCCTTCTCACTGGCGCTTTGCCTCTGCTTGCTGGGGTTCTTCGACCTGTTCCTCCGCACCTTTCCTCCAGAGAGGGTAGCTCCGTCATACTGGGATGGGGAAGTGGAGGCCCTCGCTCCCCCTGGCCGAGCGTACGGAGCCCCTTTCCCAGAGCCACAAGGCTGGTAAGGGGGAATGTACCCATATCCCACCGGTGAAGCAGGAGAGACAGCCTCTGGGGACGACATGCTGGTGAACTCCGAGTCTGAGCTGTGGCTGTTCCACTGATACTGTGCGGTGTAGCTCAGGCAGGGAGCAGAGATATCCATGTCAGCTCTAGTGTGTTTGTCTCAAGGATGGGGAAGGTTGCGAATGCTGGCTTGTGCTGCAGTGAGCCCTGGTTTTATGCTGGGCGCAGGACTCAGAGGTGTGAAGTGACACCTCTGTAAGCTCTCCCAGGCTCCAGGCAGAGGGAGCCCCTCTCTCTCTCCCTCTCCCTCACACTCTGCCTGGGAAAACCTCTGTCCAGGACAGGAAGTGTGAATTTTTACCCCTCTCCAAAACAATAAACACTGCTCCCTCTCTGTTTTGCCCATTTCTCAGTCTGAGCTACTCCTCAATGCTTCAGCACCCTTCAGAAGTCACTACTGTATTTCAGATAAGGTTGTAGTTCATCTGAAATGACTGCTCCGAAATTAGGTTTGTTAAATGCACTCATTATAAATAAACAGCGAAGGCACTGACCGTGTAGGCTGTTCTCTTACACAAGGTAGCTATTTCAAAGTCAATGCATATGTTTTTGACTATAGTAACTAATGAAACAAATTAATGAAACTATTTAAACATATTATTAATTTTATGTAGTGATATTTACAGTATGTAGTCTGCATGTCCAGTTGTCCTCCTTTCATATCAAAATGTTTGCATATATTATTCCCATAACTTAAAATAAACTTTAATTTTTAAGTCAAAAGTCATTGTGATCACAGTATGTGTATTTTTTACATCACTACCAATTAAGAATAATGCAAGAGGCTCGTTCTTTGGTGAAGCAGAGAATCTGTCAAATCAAACATCATAACGTACCTCAGCAAGGATATTAAATCAGTCTAAATGAGGTTTAATTCTGAGCATCAGCCTTGATCATTCCAATTACACAGGTGGTGTGAAATTCCATTATTGGTTCACACTGGCGGGTGCACAGTGGTGTCGCGGCTGTCTATCTAATTCGCGTCATTAGAGGTGACAATTCACGCCTCGGGGCTGAGAAAGTGGACCGCCAGCCCTGCACAGCCCTCAGGGCCTGCCCCAGAACATCGCCCAAATAAACCTGCCTCCAGTACACAAGCTTTGACCTGCTGACCTGCCGATGACTGTAGGTTCAAACCACAAAGTACAGCTGTGAACTGTTTTAATTTTTGTAGTGTTCAATGTTTTCATTTTTTACTAGTTCTGTCAGGTGGATTCCTGAAGTTTACTTTTATTCTGCCCAGGTGTAGCTCCGTAACTGGATTTCCAAAAAAACATGACAATATGTGACAATGATATGATTATCTCCACAGCCTTGACAATAACGTATAATTTGTTTCAGTCCTTATTATGCAGTCATTTTTTGTGACTTTCTTCACCCACCATAAGCTTTGATTGCAGTTTTTGTAATTCTAAAAAAAAGATCATGCCCTGTTATGAATTCTTTATTGGTAGAATTAGAACAACAGTGTATTTCAGTTAACTGTAACTGTGAAGTGTCCAGCATAATTAATTATGTAATTTATAATTCTTCAGTCTCCATCTTTAAAATAGAAATCCTCTGCATCTTGGTGTGAGTCGGAATATATATTGTCATGTCATCATCGATGAACCCAGTTGAGATCATACTGATGAGATCCCTGCGCACACATGTAGACGAGAGGCTGTTCCAGAACGGGACCTCCCCCCGTCTGACCTGCTTGTTTGTACAAGACACTGTTCGTGTCAACCTGTGAACTCCTCAGGGAAAGATTTTCTAATGGATATGGGTCTGAGCTGTAGGGCGCCCTGACCTCAGGCCACAGAGTTCAAGATGGTGGCCTCACTTTACTTCATTTCACGCAATCCTACTCTGTGCCTTAGCAGCCTTCTCAGCATATACACTTGATGTAAATTGTTCACTGCTAAACAAGAAATGTTTATTGGCTAACCTCTTGGTTGATAAAACTGACATGAAGCAAAACATTTGACTAATTACGTAACTAATTCCAACCTGCTAAGCTTGATTATTCAAAACTTCAATCATGCTTTGAGGTGATTCAGCTAAATTAAATATTTCATTTAAATGTTGCCACTGCAGACTTTATTGTACTGTGCTACTGTATTTATTGTATAGTTGCACTATGTTCTGCACAGATCTCTGTATAGTGTGACATATATGAAAGTGTTCAGCATGTTTTATATAAATGAAAATCTGCTGTCTTACATGGGAGCACAAGCCCTTTTCCCGTGCTGTTGCAGCTGACCTGGCCTAACCCCGGGTTCACCCTGTGGAGGGTGAGACAGTGTTGGTCTGTGGTGGGTATTGGCACCTCCGGACACCGGCGGGAGACACAGTGCTGGCACCTGTCCCCTGCCACCCCCGTCTTCTCAGCCATATAAGACACAGGTAAGCACTATGGGAGGACTCACAGTGCAGACACAGCGGCACCGTGGTATTCTGTCATTCAGAAGAGTAATTAACATAGAATATAATATACAGAAAACTCTATAAAGGGCCAATTTGGAATAAAATACCTATAAAGAGAACAATACTAGCTATGTAAACATCATATCCAGAACATTTTGTCCATTCTGACTATTTAACTTAAGGTATGCATGTACATTGAAGATAACTGGGCACAGAATTACACATAGGTGTTCAATGAGCATGAAACTGGCAAGCAAAATGAGGAATTCAAAATGTGATTAAAATGTTCATTATACATTATCATCCCTGTATCTGTCTATATGGTTGTAAGCTAGCTCCAACTGAGAGCAATCATGTATATTCACACTGTTTGTAATTCCAAATGCATATCTTCTTTTGAATAGTGACTATTAATGGTGTATTAAAAAGACATGCATGCAAACAACTAAATATACTTTGAATGCACACATTCATAATTCTCAAATATTGGCAATATTCCCTGCATATACATGTGTTCACTGTCAATGGACCAAGGCCATTTCTTGTCATTGATCGCATGAATTCCTGATCACTGTATTCCCGTGAGAATTTGGGTGAGATTTTGAATGCGTAGTATTTTTCACCCTGAGTGTGAAACCAAAACAAGCTGGACATTCTGGTTGCACAGAATTGGGGCGACATTCCATCAAGTTATAAATTACATGTACTTATAAGACCTGGACAGAGTTGTGAGCATTCTTAAAGTAACATGATTTTGATGATTAAATATAATTATTCTGTATTGGTCGCGTGCCCAGATACAAATATCCCATACTAGATCCCTAGCATGCAGTTCACAATCAGACAGGGTCTATAGAGACAGCACATGTCCAGCTCAATAGGAAATTTCAGTAATGTTAAATATCATATGGAAAACACCCTTTGACACCAGTTGAATTTCAAATGTTTACAAAAGACATTTATGCAAGAAAGAGCAAGAACTATTTTTACTCAAGTCTATTTTTTTTTTTTTTTTTTTTTTTGGTTTTGCACATTCTCATGAACAACCGCTACTGGTAAATGGCTCACTAGGCTTTTTCACACTCCTGTCAGAGTAAACACTACCACCTACTAGTGTCACTCCCTCACACTTGTGTGCTGCCTTGTTTTGACAAGTGCCACTGCCCCCCCCCCCCCGCTCCTTGAGGTTCTCTCAGTTCCCCACCCCCACCTGCATAATGCTTTATGGAATAGACAGCTGTAGGGAGGTAAGTTGCTGTGTAAAGACATATGTCAATCATGCAAAATTGAATGTATAGAATCTGTGCTGATCTCTGTGGATTAATGAAATAAATACCAAAATGAAGAAAAAAATGTCAATCAACAAACTCATAATTATGACCCACAAACTGTCAAGTAGATCGATAGATTTTTATTTTTACCATCACAAAACAAAATCGGGGAGAAATAAAATAAAATAAAATAAAAGATGGTCAGAACCTCAGTCAGACACATATTTTCTTTTAAATTAAAATATAAAAACAAAAATATGGCTCTCCACACACCATAAATTAAACACTAACAAACTAAGTCAAAATAAAACATTGAAGACCTGTATTCATAAGCCTGTTCTTGCTAGTGTAGTACAGTTCAAACAGAAGTCAAAGAAAAACACACTGACTACTTACTACTGGTCTGAGCTGCCCCATATGAAATGAAATATATTGTAATATATTGAGATATACGTTGTTCAACCAATGAATATATTGCAAATATATTTTAAATATATTAATGGTTTCAATGGGCTGACAGCTAAAAAAAATATTCTCTAAAATATTCTCAATATATCATTTTTTTGTATGGGGCTGAGCTCAAGTGAGGACAAAAACCTTTGGCTTGATGTACAACAGATATAGTATCAGTGCTTTCAGTCAGGAACTGCTGCTCTTAATAGCAAATAGGTGGTCATACAATATACATATTTTATTTGTTGAACAGGATTTAGAGTGAAAACTGTCAAACTGTCAAATTCCTCAACAAAATCTATACTTTACCTCAGGAAAGCTAAGAAAAAATATCAACATTTTGCTCTACTATAGCTTTGGGTTTCATGGTTTTAGTTTCAATAATACTGTATTTCGATGACCTTTGATTAACTGCAACACTGAGCATAGGTGAATATTATTCAACAGTATGTAACAACATATTATCACAGCCTTGTCTTTAACAGACATATTTAAGTGTTTACATGACATGAATGATTGGTGAAATATGTTAATAAATTGGAAGCAAACTTGTGCCACTCTCTGCTGTTGAAAATGGAAATGATTCTTCAAGACTCTGTCTGATGACTTCTTTCGAAGCTGCTTATGAATGCAGCCCTTACTAAAATAATCATACATTTATGTCAGCAATGACCACAGTCAAGTTCAGCATGTTTATTTACAGTGAAACATACAGTAATTACCATTCAGACTACCGTTTTGTTAATTTAATTACAGACATTTAAAAGGATATAGAAACATTGCTTGGGGATAACACACATGCATCTTTAACAGTCTTTGAAATAATATGCAGCTTTTACATTTTTTGTAGATTTTATGACATTAGCAGATGTTGTTTCCAATGCTATTAATGTTGTGAAGACATTGGTTCTTCCAAAAATATAAATGTAAGGATTTTTTCTGTTGCTGTTTCAAAGTATGCATGGTTTTCGGAATCATTTAAAATTAAAAAAGAAGAAAAAGCAAACCATGGTGTGGTTTGAAATACAACATGAAGTAACAAACTAAATTTAATGGTATAGGAGAGTTTCATAGGGGATCACTCTATGAAGAAAGCTAAATATTTCACGGAAAGAAAGCAAGGACGTTTATCGACAATTCACATACAGGAGATAGCAGAGGACTCACAGATACAGCCATTCGTTTTGCACCGATGCAAATTTTTGCTTTCAGCAAAAACCAGAAAATGCATTAAAAAGCAGAAAGATACATTTTGCCTCTACATTCTGTGCAGATGGATGGACACGGTGCTTTGAAAAGAACATAAGATCATGATCTGGTTTGTATCTCTGCCCATTAACAGCTACAGACAATGGCAAAAAAACACTGACCCTCTCCTAATGAAATGTCCAACCACTTTATCAGAGGTACAAAGGGGATGTAATTATGTTTCTAGTAATTTAAACAAGTAATATCTAACTGTTCTTTTTTTCCTTCTACAAAAATTATGACCTTCAATGGTATACAGTGACGACCCTTGTTTCACCCATCTTGAAGCTGAATTCTCATAGCGTAGGAAAAAAAATATCAGCAAATCACAAGAGAAAAACATTTTCAATACAGTAGACTTTATTATCCTAACCTAAGACAGAGGCCATCAGCTGGAGGATGGTCCTAACTGAAACATTGCTGAGAAGCAAGCAACAACTTCTGCACCTGAATTCCACGCTTTAATTAGACCATAAAATGGCACAGTGAAAAGACTCCCTCAATCAGCAGAGCTTTTTGTAGCATAATCTGGAGCGAGAGAACAGCAGTAATTTGGACTATGCTGGCCAACAGAAGCCAAAACTTTTAATGTGAGTCTGCTCCAATGAGACTCAGGGTTGACTCAGGGAATCTCTGCATTTCAAAATAAAAGCGCTAAGTTTAAAGTTGTTCTCGATGGATCTGTGCACTGGTGGGGGTGGGGGGGGGGGGGCATTTCACTTCATTCTTTTTGTCACTCACTGTCATTTTACCATTTAAAACCACAAACATACCAAGTGACAAGCCACAGAGTGCTTTGTAGAAATTTGTTTGATCCCAGGGTTACTTTATTATGACAGAGGATGGTGGTTGAGGCGGGTTTAAAAGAAATAATGAGACGAATCTACGCAATATGAAAACTGGTGAAGTAGAACAAAAGAAAGCAGACACTACATAAATATTCTCTACACAATTGTGGACAAATCTGACCTCTTCTCCATTGCATGCCTGGCATGTGTCAGTCACTCTCCCAGCTCTGCTCGATCAGCTGTGCGGTACCTGTCCCGGACTGTTGACCTTTGACCTTTTGTTTGGCTTTTCACATGAGCAGCTTGTCGCGGGTCTCGGGCAGCTTGAGGGCCAGCAGCCCTCCGCACACTAGCGCGGAGAAGGCCATCAGGATGGGGATGATTTTGGTGATGCCCACAAACGAGGAGAAGATAGAGCCGCTCAGGATGGCGGCCAGCTTGCATAGGGCGTTTAGGACTCCGAATGCCGTGGCTCTGTAGGGGCAGACAACCGCGCGTTAGTCACAACGGGCAATAAAGGCTTCTTTTGACAAGCCTTGCATCTCAATGAAATCCTGTATATATTAATTTCTTTAACAATCATTAGCTTAATGGATAGCTAAAGGGTTCGAATAGCATTTAGCTTAATTTTACAGGAAAGAAAATGACATATGCACGTGTGCTGAAATACATGCCTCATTGCCTTCTGTTACCAATCACAAATTCCTCAAATACCAGAAGGAAATGATGTGGGAATAAAACTTCATTAACCACATAATGGATGGAGCTACTAAGAGGCACTGCCAATCTCTTACATGTAAGAGTGAATCAGAAGACTTTGCTGTTAATATTAAGACACCATGATTCACTGTAGTTCTAATCAGCCAGTGATATTAGATGATAGTTTGATCTATTTTAGGGCTCAGAAAGCCTCATTCTGTCATCATCACTGGAATGGATGATTGACAGACAATGCAGAGAATTTAACGCTTGCTCTGCCTAATAGGACTGTTGCTTTGCATTCACTTTTTAAAATTTATTTCCATTTTGCATCATACATCCAGACTTTTGACGTAAGGATCACAAAGTATACTGCTCAAGACAGCAACAGGAGCTACCAAAACAAAAAAAAGGTGACGATGCAGACAGCAACAGTTGTGTACTGTACACCGACTAAAGTTGCGGTCACGTACACTACTGACAAATCTACGGTCGCATAGTACAGCACGAAATGACTGGACGCTGCATTCTCTACCTTTTGGATGTTGGGTACAGTTCCGCTGTGACGACCTCAATGCCGTTCCAGGCCGCCGCGCTGGTGCCACAGAAGAGGCACTGCCAGGCGATGATGGCGGCCTGGCTGAAGCTGAGGAACAGGAAGAAAGTGCAGCCGGCAGAGATGAGCATGGAGCCGCCTGCAGGGGGTGCAAGAGAGGCCCAAAGGCACCGGATTCAATTCAGGACATTGACAACATCAGCCAAAAAAATGTTCCCACTGCTCACCACTGAAGCTCCGCTTTTGCCCTCGCTTATTCACTCACCAATAATTTGGGTCCTTCCCATCCTGTCCATGAAAAGGGCTGATACGATGTTGCCTGGCAACACGGCCAGGTTCCCCAGGAAGCTGACAAGGTATATGAGTATATCGTTCTCCTGCTGGAAATTTAGGTGGCAGCCCTTTTTAGGGTGTAGGAACGTAGTATTCTCCAGTCTACAGTCAATGAACTTCTCCTCCCACAAGTCTGTGAATTACACGACAGATACATCATAAAGGAGTTGATGGATATGTTGCATTCCTATTTCCAAAGCCGTTGTTACATCACACAAATGATGCGTAAAGCATGAAAGTGTACGCTTATACAGGGTGTGAGGCATGGTCTAATTGCTTCAGACTCCTGCTCAATGCTTGTGACTTCATTGAGCTAATAGTACCCATATGGTTTACACTCAGCTCTCACCCCAGTGCAAATTTCTCCTGTCATTAGTGTCCTTTAACAGTCCTCTGAAATGCAAGTGAGTTTTGTGTGTTTGGACACACAAGGAGTGTGTCCACTCCTGTAAGATTAGTGTGTGTGAACCCACACACAGCAACACAACTGGTGTATGTAACTAATGTTTATCCAAATGAGCTGTGTGTGCATGCATTTGTGTGTGTGTGTGTGTAAGTATATGTGTGTGTGTGTGTGTGTGCATCTTTGACCAGCAGCCTGCAGCATATCCTACCTGTGTTGTAGAAGATTGTGTCCTTGATGGTGCAGTTCTCGAAGAAGGTCTGAGTAGACCTGATGTCCTCAAAGTAACAGTTTTCAAACAGTGAATCCTCAAACTTGACAGACTTTATCTCTATGTTGGTGAACCTGTCAAGGAAACACAAAATAGAAAGTCTCAACTCAATAAGCATTTGAGAGAAATATTTCCAAAACAGTTCCAAGGTCTATTACTAAATTTACTAAATTTACCATTTACCATTACTAAATCTCATTACTTAAAAACTGCTACAGGATGTGTGTTCATTCATGAATTTGTGAGTCACACATCATCTGCACATGGGTAATTACTCAATTAGATCCAATTCTGTGTAAGAATTTGGGTAATACTTTTGGGAAACACTAATGTCAGTTAGTAGATCATTAGTTAAGTTGGAAAAGATGACTTTATAAGTACTTTATTTTTTCCTCAATCATTCATGTCTAATTAAAGCAGGACAGTGTTCTTTTGAATGACGCCTTTAATGTTGACATTCATGTTGCCGCTGAAACACCTAAATAAGCATGTTATGGATAACACATTTAAAGCAGTAACACTGCATCATTTCAGTATGCATTCATAATGACTCACAAAGTTTTTTATAAGGTCTTCAGTAACCATGAAAAATGAAGTCAAGATCATTTTCAAAATTGTTCTGCAATAGATTATTATACAAGCAAACACATTTAGGACATTCTGCAAAGATGACAGTAGAATTACATGAGGATTTTCTCATAAAAGGACATATTTTCTCTTGCATGTAGAACTTTACATGGTGGAACAAGATGTTATCATACTTGTCATTGATGTATTCTCCCTCTTTGTGGACCTGGTTCTCCAGAGAGAAGTTGAAGTGGAAATGCTCGACCCTCTCCCGATGGAAGAGCTTCACTTTGGACTCGTACTCCTCGTACTGCAGGTACTTGACCATGTCAGGGAACCACACCGACAGCCCATAGTAACTGAAACACAAAGTGATTTTTAAATTTAAAATGGGCCTGCTCTCCTCTGTCAGAAAGTACTACACTCAACTTGTGTGTTCTCCCATTTGAAACCTGAATTCCCTGGAGGGCTTCTCTGTGTTGAATGATCATGCTACAATGATTCAAATTAAAGGTGTTACCTTTGTTCCCTCTGAAACACACATGTGTGACCACCTGGGGTGAGAGCATGCATTTCCTGCCCTTAGGCACCACCCCATCGCCTCAACTGGAGTCAACACTCTTTGCTTTTCCCTCAGTTAATCACCTAGGCAAAGTTCATTGATATAGGTTTGCAGCTGGCTGTCTCGTCAGTTGTTTACCTGAAGGCCAGGGTAAACCATACGATGGCCATGAACAGGCTGGTGAGTCGCAGACTGGGTGACACAAGGGACAGCACGTTCTGCAGCACCTGTGCAGAAGAGCGCGTCACAAAGACATTGCACGCATCGCAGAAATCGCAGCCGTTACCCTTCATGTGCCGTCCTTCGATGTTTTCTGTCCTTGCTAAGATCCTCAACTTACCTGCTTGATCAAAGTCATAGTTCTGACCATCCATCGCTGAAAAGCAGTTCCTGTGGAGCTTTGGATCTCAATGAACTCATCCTCCTGCTTTGGTGTCTTTATCTGGGAGACCTGAGGGGAAAGAAGGATAACATCAGCGTACATCTCTGCTTTCAGTGGGATTCTGATTCTGACGATACAGGACTTGGGCACGGACACACAGCAGTATCAGCAAACACAATAAAGTGTAAACCTACAGTGGGGTATATTTGTAAAGCTGATAAGATATAGGTTTACTTACTGTGAACACTCTTTCTGGCTCACCCTTTGCCCTCCAGTTGGTGTCATGCACCTGCTTCAAGATCATCCAGGCCTCGTCATGCTTTGCGTTCTGCAAAAAACACATTGATATATAAACTTAATATCTTTATTAATACAGATGTAGATGGAGCCTCTACCAGATAGAAGTAACTTGTAAAATGACTTCATATAAGCTGACAGTGCTAAAGCTTCTTGTCTCTGAAAAAGGGAATATACTGTGTGAAGGTATGTTCCTGCAATTAAATCAGTTACCCAACTTGATCTTATGCTTTTTGATAAAATTCCTGTTTTTTTAAATAAATAATTAACGAATACCTTAACATTTAATGCATGTTTAATGAATAATGCGCCAGATTGGCTGGAAGGCTCTCACTGTACCTCCAAGAGGAAGCGCGGACTCTCAGGCATGAAGATCAGGCCCACGAGGGATGCAATGCCTGGCAGAGCGCACACCAGCACAAATATCCGCCAGCTGTGGACCTGGAGCTCGGTGCCCATGCTGAAGCCCCAGCCTGAAACACACAGCAGAGCATGTGTTCGCCTAGCTGCCGATGTACAGGTAATCGCAGGAAGCAGGTAGTTCCTGCCCAGGCTTCACCTCGGCTGTGAGGAACTGGGCCTTCCCTACAGGACCCATAATCTGATCACAACGCCCTTACGTCATTTCTACTGTAAAGAACTGTAGCTCTTTCACGTAACTGGCGTCACAGTGAATATGGTGCAATAAATAAGATTCGGTTTAACAACACTCCTATGTAACATATATACTCCTATGTTACTATTGTACAGCTCCACATAAACACCAATAGTATTAATGACCGTTTGAGCATTTGAATATGAGCTTATGAGTCTTGTCAGCAAAAAGAGAAGTTTAATAGCCTCTTTGATTTTCTCATACTTCCTTCAGATAAGGTTTTTACATGCATATTTTATTTCATGTAATTTCAAAATTACATGCTTTTCATTTTGATGCAGGGAATTTACTGTAATTCTAGCTGTTTTGTATCTAGCCTTGTTGTTCATGTTGCCCCTGTGATATGTATTTATAGCAACATTGTATTAAATGCCTCACTCTGAATCAGTCTCATATATAGACAGACAGACAGATAGACAGTTGTCCACTCATTAGATTATGTCTACTGTTGCATACCATAGTGAGGAATGATGCCCCAGGCAGTAAAGGAAGCATAGAGCCCCCCCATCATCCAGAACATGCACAGCCAGCTCAGGTGCTCGCCCCTCTTGTCCATGGTAAGGAACTCAGAGAAGTACGAGAAGACAATGGGAACGGTGCCTCCAATACTGAAAAGAAGAGACCACACAGAATTTGTCATGACAAATTATCTCTGCAGTAGGAACAAAGATCTTTGATGAGGACGTTGTCTTGTGTTCAGGCAATGATGAGCTCCAGAGCAGACTATTATTGTTCTCAGCAAAAACATACTGGGGGCGCAGTGTTATCCAAAGGGCATCATTCCAAAGACAAATTCTCCAAAGTCCACATACTTTTATGATGACTGTAAGCTGAACGTTTCATATGAAGGAGAGGTGTGGAATTCCACAGAGGGAGGGATCTGTTCCCGGCGTTCCTTTTTCATTGTTGCCATTTTTAAACAAAGAATAAAGAGCTTCTGCAGCTGTGACCTAATTGCTGATGTGGGGCTCATCACTGCTCAACGCACACAAAAAAGCCAAATGTACTATTCCGGTCACCTGGAACTATTCATTTGGGCTGGAACACTGTTATGTTCTTTTCACTGTAGTACAAAAAAGCATCAGTCTGCAACTAAATCCTTGGAGCCAAGCTGTTGTTGGGTGTAACACCATTTTGCAGATTTATTTTAGTTCTGAGGGTGTACTGTATTTACATTTAAGAGCTAATGCAATGTGACTTTTACAGACATCTGATGATAGTACTTCTCCTGGCTAGATAAGAGCCTATTCCATTTGCTGAAACGTTCAAGCTCCCCCCAAATGCCCTGGTACTCTTCTTCAGGACAGTCTCTCACCCGATGCCAGAACAGAGTCTGAAAAAGAGGAAGAAGCCATAGCCCTGGGCGAAGGAGGAGAGGAAGGCAAAGACACAGTGGATGGCCAGCGCGATGATCAGACACTGCCTTCGACCAACCTTATCCGCCAGGCCACCCCACACAAATGCTCCCACCATCATTCCCACGTACACTATCAAACCTGCAGGGGAGAGAGAAAGAACAAGAGAGAGCCGAAACCCAGTCAAAGTGCAGAACAGCAACGATTCATACATCCCTGCTGAAATGCTTCATATATAATAGTCTATATCTCTTCAACTGGATTCATCTACATCGTTTATATTTATTATCAATACTAAACAAAATATTAAGTTGCATTGGTGTTCAATAGCACAGAATGATTCAAGATTCATGATTCTCCCTGTGTAATCCATGCCTCCTACTTATTCTGTGCTCTCTATTTTAAAGTATGCTTTACACTGTTCAGCACACATTGTTCAGCCATTCCCACTGAGTATTTGCATGGTTCAGTGTGTCAGAACACCAGTAAAAGCAATATGTTTCTCTGTGTACTTGGTGCATTACTCTAACCAGTGCCCGTGGCTGTCTCATTTTCAGCAAAAAGGTAGAAAAGATATTTCATACAACACCCCTTAATTCTCTTTGAGTAGGAGTACATCAGAAGTATACGACAGGACTGTGTCTCAGTGAAACTCTTGCACTTTATGCCTGACTCCACTAGGTGGCTCTATCACTCCTCTTTTTTTAGGGAGTATGGATGCAGGGAGGGAAATGTCATTATTCATGATATCCTCTGATTGAGCTGTTGATATGCACAGAATTTCTGTTGACATTTACCCATGAAAGGGGGAGCCATGTAGCAAAGACTCTCCAAGGGAGGGTGAAGGATCTGAGAGAGAGGTTTCTCTCTGGCATTTAACACAAATTATAGACAACTGAGCACAAATGGCACTGCTGGACACTTCAAGAATTAGATAACAATATCACATTTGAACGCATTGTCGAAGTATAAAACTTTGCGAGTTTAAATTTAATTAGCAGAAATGTCTGGTAATACATAGTCTCTTACAGTTTTATATTGCATGTGGAAGCAAGTTACAAAAAGTTACAAAAAGCTAGCGTGAATGGAAAAAGACAATAATAATAATACTTATATACAGCAAGAGTCTTTCGTTTTTAAACCCCCAGGTAAATGCAAGGCATTCATTCCTACAACGCTGATGAAGTATTTGGTGAAATCTGAAAATGATGCTTTTGTGGACATTTTTATCTAAATAATACTTCTGAAGGACTCCCTTTGATTTTGAACCTTTCTTTGAATGAAATGCCAAAATCAAGTGTTAACACATGTTAAAGTGTTAACACATTTAAAATGTTTCAAGATGATTTAAAACAATCATACAACACATATTTTTAAATACAGTACAATAATTCCCCTTTAAAGAACTCTCTGCTTTAGCTAATCAAACAACAATGTGCTTTGCATAATGAAAGTGGGTGAGATTTCATCTTTTTATCACTTTTTTGAAACAAACAGAGGTCACTTTTGTTTTGAAAGTTTTTTTGGATAAGCTTTGTGATTATTAGTCACAGATGAATAATAAATTATGAAATTAACCAAAAAACGGTAACAAACATGCTTAATTTATAAAAGTCAAGGGCACAGCAAATTGCAGTGAAATTGAACAGAGCCAGTGGGGTTGCAGTGGTGTGCATTGTGCCACGGTGTTTCAAACGTATTCACCTGCAGAGTGTCCTTGGTTTGCTGTGGTAGGTTTTTAGGTGTCTTGTCTCTTTGTCCTGTTTGGTTTTTACTACACAGCCCTAATTACAGTAGGGATAAGCAGCTTAACAGGCACGTGAGGGGATGGTGTGAACCCTCCCTCTGGATTACAGCCTATTTCTAATAACGATTGCCCTCATACAGCACCGGGCTGCATCACATTCCCAATCTGAGTAGTAGAACCTTCATTTGGGCCTTTAAACAATTAAAGCCGTGGATCACACATGCTGTCAAGGGGGGAGACATTGCTGTTGTGTGAGGTGTCTTGGCACCAGTGATGAGGCTTACTGCTTTATGAAGTGGGACACAGTGCACTAGGACAGCTCTGTCCATAGTAATTTGGATATGCACTTGTACCTGGTGATTAAATTTCACTCAGCTGTTTTTCATTGATAGCACGTTTGTTTATGTACATGTAAGGTCTTGTATAAAGTCTGCGGTCATTTGTAAATGTTCTTAATCGCATACTGTAAACGTTCTCCAAAATATGTTTGGGGAATTATTATTCAGAGCTCAGTTTAATTATGGATCTTATGCCACCTGCAGCCCACTCTTATCTGAACCTTGGTGCCAAGCACAATACCATTACAGATGGCACTGGCATCAGGCGGCCTGGCATGAGACCGGCAAGGTAGATGGGGAGCGCCCTCTGGAAGTGGCAGAGCATATGGGAACCAGCCCTGATCCCCCTCCCACAAAAACAGAGACAAGGCTGTCAGCTGTGCACAGTCACACAACACTGTGACTGGACAGCTCTGATCCACTGAATCAGAGCTCAAGTGATTGGGATGCCAGCCAGACTGATGGTGAAGCGAAGGCAGGGTGTCTGCAGGGGTGGGCTCAGAAATCTCTGTCCCTCACTAATGAAGGCTTCTGCAGTTTGCTGCCACTGTGGTTGGGTTTGGCTTATTGCAAGGAGAAGCAGACAAAAATAAAGAGACAGGGTTAGGTAACTGCACAAGAATAGTGTCTCTGATAAAGTCATTAGTTGGTTATAATTCAAATTCCAAATAATCGTGCGTTCCGCCAAGGGGTGAGACATCTGTGACGCAAAACACAGAGTTAGTGGATTTTAGTTTGAGGACAACGGCTACAGTGTATGGTTAAGCACATTTCAGAGATTGCAGTATTTGTTTGTCAGTGAAGAGATGAATAATTTAACACGGCTAAGGGGCTCACTGTCTGCACTTTTAATATGCAGTTTCATCACTACATAGCCTGTAAGCCCAGCAGGTCAGCATATTAGAGTGATGTAAATTTAAAGCCTGTGTCCTAAGGTTGGAAAGGCTTTATACTGGAAAAACAAATGTATTTGGTACGTTTCCACTACATTAGAGTGAACAGTGATTTTAAAACTGGAAACATCTCTTGCAACAGAGAGACCTGGCCATGAGCTGTGGCTGTGGGCCCTGGAGATTGAATGGCGTGCTGCGTTTTCTCTAAGAGCCAATCTGGACCTGTGACAAATGGAAGTGAAGCAGCAGGTTTCCGCATCCTAGAAGCAAGGTCAGGAGAGGGAGGCTATTGATTCCACAACCACCTGCTGACTCAAGAAATAACCAAAAGAACAGAAAAAAACAGATCTTCAAGTTTTGGGCTTTTTCTCTCAGGCAGTAGTGGCCTACGAGTGTCATATGACAAAATCATTGACCCTTCAGAATGTTCTACTTTTGAGTTCTTCATCAGAGTGGTCGGTGATTGTGAGTTTCAACAGTCAGTATGTTGAGACAATAATGTTCTAGAAAGATAAAACCAATATCCATTGATCCACTAAACTCAATGTTGAATTCAGTTGAATTCATTAAACTAAAACTATAAAACAAAAAAATTCTGTAACAAGAAGGTATTTGCCTGTGGTGGAGGGTTTGACAGTGCTTTCAGAGAAAATGCACAGAATAGAATGATTTCAGAAATAATTATAACACTGCAAACTGTGTTTGCAAAAAAAATGATTGTGGGTTCAGACAGAGCGAGGGACACATCATTCATCGTATTTTTTGTTTTTTGAAAAACAAAACCTGTTGCAACCAGAGCAGTCGCGGTATGGTAACAGGTGACACGGTGACATGGTCAGTTTTCACTCAGGTGACAGGACTTCTTGTGAGTCACGGGGGAAAGGGAGATGCCAGCACGCATGTCTGTGAGAGACGGACTGCTGACTGGCCGCACTCTGTTTGATTAGCGGTGAGCAGCAGGCTCCATCACGCTGGCAAAAGCCGCTGGTTTTGTCATCAGCTGCTCTCCCTCCTTAGTAAGTGGGAATACATCGATGTGAGGCGGAAGGCCCAAGGCAGCCAGATTAATTGTGGCATCGACCGAGCCATTAGCTAATTTGCTTGGGCACATTTTTCATTTACAAGCTTGCCCAAGTGCCTGCTGGGTAGAGCAGACTTTATGGAAAAGGATTTTTGTTTCACCCAATAGTTTAATTTGACAGTTTTCATGACTTGGCAAAATTGCCCAAGTATGTGCACTCCTATCTTTATATCAAAATATTTATGTAAAGCAGTCTCAGGAGCTGAACATATATATTTTGCAACTCTATTTTTTTTTATTTGGACCGCATTTTGACACTCACATTCCGTTACAGCTCCTAATAACATCTATAATAATATAATGTTATATTTGAAGTGTATATTAATACAGTGGAGCGGCAGTATGGCATAGTAGTTGGGAGCAGGGCTCATAACCCAAAAATTGCTGGTTCAATTCCCTAGTGGACCACTGCTGCTGTGCCCTTTGGAAAGGTACTTAATCCAAAATGTCTTAGTAAATACTTGGCTGTATAAATGGATAACACGTCCCCTAAGCAAATGTAATGTAGTGTTAAGGACTTACCCAGCATGCCTTTGTTGGCATTGGATAAGCACATATCCTTCTCGGCGCTGGGCAGCGCGAACCCCACCACGAAGCACTCCACGCCATCCGCCATGAGGGCGAGGCCGGTCACCACGAACAGGGTCCACTGAAAGCGCCCGTGGCCACAGTCCTCCATGATGGACTCGTACTGGTCCGCCAGCTCCTCCTCCTCGCTGACGCCAGTGGCGGCGGCCCTTGCCTTTTCCCGCGCGGCCGCCCGTGCCGCCCTCTGGGCCGCCTTGATCTCATCCGGGTGGGGGATGCCCTGGTACTCCCCCTCATACATCTGGTCGTCCTCATCGTGGCCTTCGGTGACATCGCTGGCTGCGTCCTCCTCCTGAGGGGGGTAGTCTGTCTGGTAACCGTAACCGTCCTGGCCCCCCTCCCCTTGCCCATAAGTAGGGTAGGTATTGTCCCCCATCCCCTCGTTGCCCTGCTGGTACACATTGTTTTGATATGGGTCGTCCATCCTTGCAGACAGCGGAAGACCAAGGAAGTGCCTTTACAGTTATATCCTAGTGCTGCAGATGGCTATATCAGCATAATCCTTTGTAGCCTTTTATTGTCTGAGATCTTGTGTTCCAGACCGCAGTTGGAATCCTGGAGTGGTTTGTTGAAATATTCTGGTTCTGACTCTTATTTTCAAGATTTTCTCAGCACAGGTCCAAGTCTTAGGTAAGGCTTCAGTAACAGGAAGGATGGTGCACTACCTCTCTTTGCACATTTCTGCACAAGGCCACATGCTGAACCTGAAAGGAAATAAGGTTAAAGATATTTTCATTACCTGTGAACACTAATACATTGGCATTTACCTTTATTCATTTCGGGATACACTTTTATCCAGAAGGACTTCGAAAAATGCACTCAATTGGGGAAGGCATGTAGCTGTAGATATTGAACAAAAACCTTGTTTAAGAAACACACATTACCGCATATTCAAACAATTGCTTCATTTTGTTAAAGGGTCTCATTTTGTCTCCACTGTACATGGAAATATGATTCCAATAACCAAGAGTTTCATAAATGTTCATCACCTTTATGACCTTTCATGGTGAAACACCGCAGTTCTGACCATAAACACTTCAGTGCTGATTTTCTTTTTTTGCAATATGTAATATGTACTATATTCTTGTTTTACCATTGAAAAAATATTCAAAGGCTTTGAGATGGCATTTTGCTTACTCCCACACCATATCTTAATTATGGCTCTAGATAAACGAATACATTGACTGATTGCAGTTGTTAACATGTGGATTGGAAAGAACACCCCTGCATCATAAAAGCAATTCAAAGGTAGAATTTTTCTCCTTTCTCCAAAACAACATTAATGATAATGCTGACATTTTGTCAGCATTAGTGAAAGCGAGTGAAGTTAAATATTTAATTCAAAGTGGTGCAGAATCTGTTTGATCATAAAATACAAATAGTTCCTTTGATTGCTATTAGTTACACCATGTTTTAAATGTTTATGAATTATTAAAAGGTAATACATTATTATTGTTGATACTGCACAGTCATGATTTTGCTTTAACATGACTATTTATATTTGTCTTCATTTTCAATTACCAAGTATTTGTGGCAAATGAGCAATTAGCTACAGTGTGGCTTTCTCTTTATCAGGGATATGCAATGTACTGATGAATCACACTGTACTGTAAGGGTGTTGAAAATCTGTACTTAGTAAAACTTCTCAGAGTGTAGCTCAAGATTTTTCAGGTTACTTGCAGTAAAGTGATGTGGTAACCAATCTGAGAACAGAGGATAAAGAGTCTGAGTTTATTTGCTGGACACCATATTTATTTATGAAAAGTAAACCATTATGAACTGTATTGTTGGTGGATCTACTTTGTGCTGTCAGTCATTGACTAGTATGAACCACCCAAATTCTGTTACTCTCCACAACAAAACATTATGATTGGTTAATAACAGCACATGATAGCTCCACCCTTTTGGGGGTAATTTTAAGATTGCTATGCTATCACTGCTGTAGTGTTTATGCTTACTATCATAGCTGTTCAGCCTCATTAGCATAGGCTATTTGCAGGGTGGGGCCTGAATGATGTGAATCCTCTGTGTATGGATGAAGTGTAATGCGCAGGGAAACTGGAGCTTGTAGTTACAATGTGAAAAAATGCAGCAAACTGAGCTCTCAGAGGAATTGCGACAAAATGTGATACAGTAGTTTTTTTACCTTTCCTTAAATGTATGAATGGGATGTCCCTTGTTTAATCGAAACCAAGAGGAACTGTTGACAAGTGAAAATATATCAAAAGGCGTGTGATACTGTGAGTGTGTATGGAGGAGATCATGCTTTCAGACTCATGCTTTGATCTTAAGAGCTGCAGGGAAGCTCTCCACTAAAATTGATATTTGGCATCTGAAAGGTATCTACCCTGTGCTGAAAACCATCTTATCACGAAAAATTTAGCGCAGTTTCTCTCCATGAGATTACCCAGAAAACACAGTTGTTAAGCCTTTCTGATTATTACAGCTAATCATTCATCAAATTATTAATGGCTTGTAAAGCATGCTGTTACACAGTATGTATAATGGAGATTTTCCCCCAACATCCCAGATTAAGAAATCAAATTTCCAGCCATTTAATGAGATCAGTGAAACCCAGACAAATCTTCCCTCTAATCCGGCACATAATAGCACACTTTACATCTGTATTGCTCAGAGCAGGAAGGAATTCAGGCTGTCACGCTGCAGGGATGGCTTTATCCAGACCTACACACCAAAGTCTCATGTAAAGCTGCAAATTGAATTTGCCCCACTCGAGGAGGTCCTGGCTGTAGTTTTTGAATGGACTTCATGACATCCCCCCATGCTTTGAAACAAAGATGTGAAGTGGTTATCAGAGTTCAAGATAAAGAACTGGATCTGCCGGCTAATGCTATCGCAAAGACTGTGGCTATTGTGCCCGGCAGCCAGAGGCAGCAGTCCAGGGATATCATGACATTTTTATCTGAATGTCACAAACTATATAATGTACAGTGCTCCGAGCACTCACTGTTGGCGTGGTCATTCTCCTCATCATTAACATCATCATCATTTATGTTGATATTGTACCAGTAGGGTGCAGTGAGTTGGTCCAAATCCAAGCTTAATTTAATGTCTCTGACTCAGAGAAATGACATAGGACACAGGCTGTGCTGGTCTCCTGAGGTGTGATCTTCCTCTTCCTGACAATTAGCACCTCCTGTCTCATTCACACCTTGCCTTTAGCCACGCCCCCTGGTTCCCCCATGCAGCACATTCACAGCCTGCTTTCACTACCAGGATCCTTGTGCTCCCAGATAGGCCACATCGCAGGGGGATGAAGGGAAAGCTTTCCCTTTTCATTCACACAGCCAGTGTAATGCCAGTGCCCAGAAGAACTTTGTCACTCAGGGTGTACTTTTCTGAATATGTTAAAGAGTGGTTCTGTAAATATCAATGATGCTGTGCACTGTGTCTCATCACAGATGTGGCAACGGGATCCCCTGATACTTGTTCTGCTGGTAACATCCAACACAAAACACTCATACAGAGAGCGGGTGATCTGCACTCTTCACTGAGCCATTGTTCTCCAGCTACTCACAGTAGTGTAGTCCCACTTAACATTGTCTGTATCACTGATAGTATTTTTCCTTTCATCCATCTGTGCTCTATTGAAGAACACGCAATATGCTAATCAGCTAACCCTGGCACGAAGACACTCTTTTTCAAGAGCCGTCATTCTCGCTAGTGCAATGCTGCTCTTGTTTTGAAGGGAAGGACAATGGAGAGATATTGCGTCTGCTTTCCTTTCCGATAGTGTGGGTGAAGCTCAGGGAGGCAGCGCTTCAGCAGAGCGCAGCCTGCCTCTTTTCTCCACTCCGGTGTTTGCTGGGCAATGACAGCTGAAGGTCACAGGCCCCATATGGGCTGATCTCTGGGATCCACTTTCAGCGCTGAGCGCGCCCTGCGTCTAATACCTTGAACACTGCCAAGGCAACGGGCCATTCAGAGGAGAGAGAGAAAGCAGGGGATCAGCGCACCAACAGGTGGCCCTTCACAACGCCTCACTCAGGTTTGCTTTGACTCCTTCACTGCGTGTGGTTGATTCAGGAAGAAAGGCGTCTCTCTAGGGCGGGAAGAACTGCGCTGTACAATTCATTGTAAAGAGGAGAAGCAATACGGGGGGGAAAAAAGCTCAACAATCTTAATGACACAGTTGTATATCAAGTCAGCAAATTTTCTTTCCGATTCATTCAGTATTACATCCTTGTTCTGGCTGTTGCTTTGTGCTAGATCAGCATGAAATCCCATGTCTGGCAAGTGTCACTGTTATGTTTTCAATGTTGATTGCCTTTAGAGAGAGAGCTTTACAGACAACAGACACAACGCAAGCAGGGCTCATACATATATCTCTGTGGGTGAATGAGGTATTCAGCTGCACATTACATTGGGTAACTTCCGGTTGCTTCAGACCACTCATTACAAACACTTAATACTAACTAGCTTCTTGTTCAGGATGCCCTGCACAGGATATTGCGAATGTTACCTCAAAAGCACATACAGATATCAGCCTACTGTTGTATTCTACAATGCATTTTTACACGGAGTAAGTACTTAAATGGCCAGCGTTTTTCTTTTAAAACCATGGAGCAAATTTAAACCGGTTCTTCATCACTGTTGAAGGTCAACATGTATCACCTTTTGGTAGGATATGAGGATCTGCCACAGGACTAAATGTAAATGTTTCAGTATTCAGTGCAGAACTCTGTGAGTTGTAGAGTTTGCTTCAGCTCATTGATTGGGCCCAGAGGCCCCGGTTAGGACTGAGAACTGATGTGGTCAGAAGTGCACACTTTGAATACATATGTTGTATGTGGTGGAGACAGAGCAGAGCTGGCTGCTTCTCTGCCACACAAAACAAAATTTTCCCCCCATGGTTCAGTCATGAGGTGGCCTGTTGGGGACACCATACAGGATAAACTATGCCACTCTCAAGTAAATGGGGGAGATCCTATTTAAGACTTAAAACAAATTTTATAAAACTAGACATCCTTAAGGAGACAGAGGTTCATGTACAAAAATGCAAATATTAATTCAACATGTGTAATTAGTCACATGACATTTGTTTACATGGATTCTAACCGAAGTTACTGTGGTTTTACAAAGCTTCTCCATGCTGAAAGACTGTCAGAATGATTAAATAAGCCTTATATTACAAGCAGATACTGTTGAGTCGTGTAAGTACATTAAACCTTAATAGGCGCTCTGTTCTAATATTGGAGCATTGATGGATGCTGTTTTCAAATATTAAGGGAGAAGGCGAGCTGGTTGGAAGTGCGGCAGAGAGGAGGCGGGGTGGGCGGGGGTGTATGTGGGGGGTTGTGGTGGTACAACGGAGTGAGGAATAAGCTGACAGTGGGAGCAGTTTTTCAGAGCAGCGGCAGAGCCTCTTCCCATGCCAGTCTGGTGATTTTGGAACAGGAAACCCTAGCAGTCTCAGAATTCCTCCAGGATAGTGCACATTGCACTGTGGAAGCACATCAGGCAGTGTGTCCTGCTTATTATGGTCTGGGCATTTTGAGGGCCTTTAATCATAGACCACTGAGCTGTTCGAGTAGTTGTCATCATCTTTACCACCCAGCGTTCTGCCAGTCACTGCCAATGAAAAAGTTTCCAAATATGATTTCCAAATATTGTGTCCTGGCTACTTACAATGCACTCCAAATTCACAGAATCCTTCATCTGTGGCTGTTTCTGTTATAGAGATTGCCTAAGGGAAGATGCTGATCAATAGATGTGGCCTTTGGGAGGGAGCTGAGAGGGAATGGGGGCGTACGTATGGCTGCCTCATCTGACCTTTACATAGTGTTTTCCATGGCAGTGAATTAAGATGTCTACAAAGGTTCTGCACTGATGAACAGAAAGACCACCCAGAGAGGTGGCATTTAAGTGTAGACAGGTGTACTTATCAAACAACACCCCCCTCCCCCCACCACTCCACCATCCCCTCACTCCACTCCTCAGACCTGCTTTGAAAATGCCCAAAGCTCATTATTACAAATGAGCCATGACCAAAGGCATTTTATTAAACAACCACAGTGCCATACATTTATTAAATAATCACCATTTCACACACACTGGGTCAACTCCCAAACAGAAGAAAATGGAATGAGGACTGGTTGTGAGTGTTCTGCTCTGTTCGAAGGCAATCGAAGGTGCTGGAAGTAAAAGGTCACTGTAGATGACTATTACTTCCTCCATGTTGGGAGCAGGCTTTGCCGACCATAACCAGCAAAGCTGACATGTGTTCTTTTATGGGCCTTTTCATGGGCTGAAGCCTCCAAACAGCAACCCGCCTGCTGTCCAAACATCAGCACCAAGATCCTCAACAGAGACAAATTCAAACAGGTGTTAATTCTGTAGCTCTGATCTTCAGAAGCAGCACACTCTCAGACTTCTGACTCAATCATATCTGTGAGATTCCCATTGAGAGGGTCTGCATGTTTGTGAAGCTCAGTGAGCACAAATCGCTGCTTGGAGCTATAGTGGCTGAGGAACTAAAAGGGTAAAGGTTCAGATCCTTGTGGGCCACTGCTGTTAGAGCCCTTGAGCAAGGAACATTGACCTGAATTTTATCAGCACAATATACAACTATATAAATGTAATGTGCAATAAGATGTTAAAGACCCTCTGCATGTATGTAAATAACCCATGTAATAAAAATTGTGCTGTGCTAAACTTCCCAAAATGTTGCATCAGTTAATAGATTTTTTCAGTCTAGATATACAGCACAAGGGACCACTTAGTTTTGGTGGTGTGTGGCAAGATTCTGGGGGCGTGTTCCCAACTGAGTTTCCCCATGTGGTGAACCATGGGGATCCAAACCCGACCCACTGATTAAGACAGGCATTTCAACTGAACCCAGGACCCTCGTGCCTGCGTGGTGACTGTGCAAAGCTTGCATTTCATAATTGGTCCCTATGGCGGCTTTGTTGTGTTGTGTAAAGACAATCTGAGAAACTGAACTTGATATACTGTGGCTATTTCTATTTTGAGAAAACCTATAGCTGAGTCCTGGGAGACAGCTTCCATGGCCGGGATGGTGCTAATTAAATTCCTCTGTGACAGATCCAGCCCCAGATGTGTCACGTCTGCACTGTGCTCATAGCAACTCTGCAGAAAAAAGGCACACTGCTAATTATTATCCCTGTTGTGGAACACAATGGCTTTCAGTTAAAACCACTTGTAAATTTGTTCTCATTGCTTTGCCTTTTTGGAAATACCTCTGTTTACGCTAACCCTCTTGAATTCACTGGATGCTGCACTAACCAGATTCTATGAGGCTTGCTGTCATGACATTCCTGTTTTTGCAATGAAATAGTGAAATTCTTAAATGTGAGCATTAAATGGCTTATATCTGAAAATAATATATATTTGAGACATTAACAGATATCAACAAAAGAAACATTCTTTTCTAAAAAATTGCAAACCGGAGTACCAGAAAGTGTCCGCTTTCCCCATTCTTCCTTATAATGAATTAACCAAGTTAATCTGCTAGTTTGCATGTCTGTAACATTAGCTGTTTGTCCTTCACTTCCTGTTTGACTGACTGATTTTTTTTTTTTACAAAATTATCACTTAAAACACTCCACAGCCCTGATTTTTGTATTTATGCCAGACGTAGGTCTGTTTGTACACCTGAGTGGAGTAAGCACAGATCAGTGGTAGAACACAGACACTTGTCAGACTGCTCCCTCTCTCCTCCCAGTGAGAGAGAGTGAGGCAGGCGAGAGTGTCTCCCACAGGAGGAGATAATCCCAGCCTCTCTCCGGCCTGCCCTAGAGCTCATTACAGAACACTACTGCCCGCCCGCGACGCCATTTTAATCTGGCACAAAGCAACCATGGGACAGAGGATCAGTTTGGCCATTGGCTCCTCAGCTGTTCCCCATTGAGGTGCACTGTCACAAGGCTTAAAAAAGAGCAGCGTGCCCATCGAGGCACACTGTCACAGGGCCTTAAATGGGGGCTGTTCCCCCCTTGAGGTGTGATGTCACAGGTCTTTAAACCAGATCACAGGCCCCTTGTGGACCTGTTGGACTCTCTTAGTGTGTCCTCCTGTGATGTCATCACTGCCCCAGGAAAGCGGATATCGGGTATTGTCCAGAGAGAGAGCTAAGCAAAATAGATTGCTTGTGTTTTCCCTATTAACATTTGTCAAACGACGAAGACTGTAGCGAATCTGGCAGCTGGGGGCAGTGCGCACAGTCCGTTTAACAATTAATGGGATGACCAAAGAATTTGTCTCCCTCTGCAAGTACAGCTGACAGGCTTGCCAGTGTGTTATCATGGTGCACATGATCAAAACTGAAAGAACCATGCTATGATCAATGCAGCACTTCCACATTCAGTCCTGCGTATCGACTATTTGCACATGCCTCCAAAGGAGATGGCATATGTGTAATGCCTTTAGGCAGGGATGCAGTGTTTTGTGCACAGGCTGGTTCTTTTATTAAGGAAATCTAATCCTATTTGCTCTGTGTTCATTGGAAGTGAGATCTCATTCATTAAAGTTTGTGCCGTTGCCCTGAAAAGAGCTGTCGTTTGTTCAAAAGGGTGGCTCCACTAAACATTACAAATGCATCTAGGCTACGTGTGGTCACTCCCTTGGTATCCACGTGCATGTCTGAGATGCACTCTGCAGGTTTTCCAAGCAGAAATCTGGGTCAGACATGTTTTCTGATGGAATTTTTGCTTCCCTCTGTCTCAAATAAGCGATGACCAAAATATCTTAGCGAAAGGAAACTTTATAGAAATATATTTTACTCTCAGAGTGACAATAACAGACAACATAAATTCATACGTGTTTTTTCATTTTATCTGCTATGCTTGAACCCAGGCTTGCACAGTGATTTTATATTTAGTTGCGTGGCGGTGTGACAAAGTGCCGTCACTATGGTTGAGTATGCGCTCTGACTGCCATACCAATGAGCCTCTTTGGCGTCGCGGTCAATGTTGCATGGTTGGTACCCTCTAACCCTGGGTTCGAGGCCAGGTGGGGTGACTGCTCTTGCCCTTTGCTACAGGCGGTTACGTGGTGTTTTTAGAAATTGTCATAGCTGTGTGACATTAAAGATTTCATGCTTTTTGCAGCAGATGAAATCTTGGAAACACCTTGATTTTCAATCAGATCTACTGCTCTTCAGTATTGATGCATTGTCCGTAGGTACACTCCTTACTGTAGCCATTTATTAAATTCCTGACAAACTGCTGTCTTAATGATCTTTTCACATATTTGTAATTCCTCCCATAAATAGCTCACTCCGATGTAATTCATATAATACAGTGCATCTCTGTCTTGGAGTAGAATCCTGTTAACTAATGAATCTTAACAGTCATTGGATTTCAAAACAGGAAGTATGCTGTGTATCTGTTCAAGAGACGGCACTTCACCACTCTGTGTATCTCTTCATCTCACGGTGTGCAGTCGCGATCCGCTCTGATGTCCTCCAGCACCTTGCTGTTTGCCTTGAGAGACAAAGTAGCAGTGCAGTGTCACTTGAACCTGCAGCACTAATAGAGGAACAGTGTGTCTACTTTTGCAGTCCAACTACATCTGGTAACACTGGTGACTTTGCGGCCCAGGCCACCCTGCTCATTATCCCTACAGTGAAGTAAAATCAAACCCAATGGCCAGTCTCATCTAATCTGAGCAGGTTTTGTGCTGTCTTCTTTTGCAGTGTCATTAATGACAATTTATGGGTGACAGTGATCAGTACTACAGTCCAGCACAGCACACACGGCAGCATCGTTAATGGTCGTAGATGTCATCAACATTACATAAACAGAAAGCTTTTCAGAGGGTCTCAGTATGGCAGATCACAGTGCCAAAATTCTGGACTTTGTTCACATCTATGAAACAAACACTTATCTACCCAGTAGGGAAGGCGATCTCACTTTGTAAGAAAATGCATCAGTTACCAATGGCTGATTGACACCCATACCATGCTATACCAAAGGACCTGCTGTGTACTACAGGTATGCTCTGAGCAGTGTACAAACAAACTGTGCAATCCGTAATCCAGGCTAACCGCGCTAACTGAGATTAAGCCTTAGCAACTCTTCCCCAAGCAGCCCAGAGCCGCCTGTGATAATTGTGCTCCTGTCTGAAGTGCGACCCAACCAGCAGGTGTGAACATAACCCCTCATAACACCTCTGTCAATGCCTATGTCAAAACAGAGGGCCCACCACCCAGCCCCCCCCCCCCCCAAAAAAAAAAAAACAACATAGAATGGAGCTGAGAGCACATTTATTTTGCACACAGAGAAATCTGCAGCAATCCGCTGTCGTCATGACAGATGAGGGCTGCAATTTAATCCTGCTTAAGACTGCGGAAATTTCATTCTGTCCACGGCCCAAAGCTTTAGATTACTGTTTCGAGAGGGGAGAGAGAGAAAAAAAACACGCTTCTGTATCCTTTTGTTTTATTATTATGATTTTTGGGGGGGGGGGGGGTCGTTCTAGGCGATGAGAGAGCTGCTGTCTGCTGCTAATGGGACGTAGCACTGATAAAATCAGCAGTGAAAGATGACTGCAACCACAACGTTTATTGTCAGACTTCAGGAAAAAAAGGTTAGTGTCAGACCAAATACAGTAACTCTCTCTGTCCCCACCCAGCTCATATCAGGGGCTTAAAGGGATTTGTTTTTGCCAGAAAATTGGACAAAAAACATACTGTAAGCAATATAACAACTTATGCATTTCAGACCTGAAGAGTAGTGGTTCATTATCCAACTGTCACACACAATTATTCAAACAGCCACTAGTAAGGCATTGAATAGATGATGATCACAGGAATGCTACACTCAGAGAGCACATAGTTTCTGCAAATTGAAGTTATCTAGTGAAATAGAAAAGCACATCTGTAATCTGTAACTCAAGGTCTACATGGCAAAATAGACTTACACTGAAATCAAACCTGACAGCTCAATATATTGCCATGATCAAAAGTGACTGGAAATATTCCATTGGCTTTGAGAATTTTTTTTCTATGTGTGCCAAAAACACACACAGAAAGCTCAGTTATACACTTACACACCTTAAACATTATGAAGACATGACACAAAGGTGATATCTTCACTTATTACTAATCACAGAAATAAAACGAGCAACGAAAAAAGATGCAATTGCTTTTCAGTTGGATTGCACTCATTCACCAGAGGATCTCTGGTGCTTAAGTAAAGAAGACACTCCTCTCCTGGGCTATAGAGTTCACCTTCAGTGTCCCGCTCTGCTTTAGTCTGCTCTCTGACGACACCACCAGCTGGGAATTACATAACACCTGCTTTTGTCTTTCTGCTTTATTTATCTATTTCTCTTTTAATCCAGTACTTTATTAACTGTTTAAGGGGATTGAAAAAGGTTTGTTGGGATGTTGTCCTTGGCAGCACACACATTTAAGGTATGTGTCTGTGTGTTGCATTGTGACATTTTTACATTTTTAAAAAAGAAAATGTTTCGGCTATCATCTCAGATCAGCCGATCATACCTTTTTTGAAGATATGACATGTTTCTTCATATTTAGATCTCCTAATTAGTGCTATTAAACCAGAATAGGTAGTTGTCTGACATTTGGTGCATCAGGTAGAGTATTCATTGATTGAATGAACTCTGTGCTAAAAGTTTCTTGGCAGGGTGTGCTTCATTCTAAAGCCAATCTCAGTCATTGAACACTTATGTTTCATTGCAGTACTCACTTTCTGTTCAAATGCATTCTTTTCTGCAGTGACTCTAAATGAATTTTAATTGCAATATACCGAAATAGTTTAGGTTTCTGACACAAATAGCCAATCAGGAGAAGATTCTCTCAGAAAGCCATCAGTCAATCTTTAGAGCCAATGCATCATGACTTCACACTGAATTTACAGTGTTGCATCAATGCTAGAATGTCACTGCAGCTTTGGAGCAATGTTACAGAATCTTACAGACTCCTTGAAGAATACACATCATGGTAATGAATTTTGCAAGATTCAACATTAATGCAACAATGCTCTGTCAACTGGGATTTGGTTGCTCATGACTGTTGGTGAGTTCCTTCTATCCCCAGCCTGCAGCATTGTGAGGGCTAATGGGAGGTGAGCACTCTATTACTTCTGATCAATCAGAGGCTTGCCAGGTACCAGTCAACTGCAGGCTCATTTTCATTGTGTGTGATTCCATTGTTGAATAACTGCAAAGTACAAACCTAGCCAAAATAACACACCTCTCTATGCAGTAAAAATGGTGTAAGGCCAAGGTAAACATATATTTTCTCTGGATGGACAAGAATCCCTGTTACATTCATGGAGTGACCTGCAGGTCGAAATAAATCTATGCATCCAATTATGTTCCATCCTTTTTCAAGTATGAATCGCTGCCAAGGAAACAGCCTCTTGCTATCACTAAAGAGCTGCAGCAGAGATCAGTAAACAGAAGTCACAGAAGGCTGTCACTATCATCCCCTCTCTCAGACTGAACTGCACATGCACATCACCATGCTGCAAAGGATATGAAATACAGATGGCTTTCAAACATTATTGTTATTGATTCACTTTCCACAGCATAGGGAAACGCCTAAGTAACAGAATGAATGCAGATGCCCATGCGAACACACAAGGTATGCTGTGGGGGGAACTCCGGTTTGACTCATGTAATGCCATAGGCAGACCAGGGAAAGCTGCATTATGGGTAATTCCTCCCCAGATGCATTTACGTGGGAGCATAATTGCAATGGATCATTTAGTTGGGTAATTGTGGTTGATGGCTGAGTTTATGTTCATGTTACTCTGGTGGGGGCTGGTGGGATGTACTTTTTTGCAGGAGAGTAGTTTCATTGTTAGTGTTGGCCTATGTTTGCGTAACTGTCATAACGAGCAAAATGATCTACAACATAATTGGCTGAGAGGCAGGTGAAAGTCTGGTATAGAATACTTTAGGCTCATCTTGGCCAACACAAGAGTTCACCTGTGATAATGAATTTAATGATAGCTACAATGTCCGCCTTTTGCATGTGCACCCAGGCTACGCAGCTGAGCTGTTGGTTGTTCTGTGAGGTCACTGCATGTATTCCCTCCTTGGTTGGGTGGAAATTGACAAGCCTGCGTAACCCACAGTGAGCTGGACAATTGCACAGAATAGGGAAAGCCATATCACAACAGCAAGGATGGTGTCAAAGAAACCATTCACTGCAACAGAATGTTACATATTTTTCCACTTCATCTGTGGGTGTGTAAGGCACATTTGAGATTCTTTTCAATTTAATTATATGTAATACAATGCCCGCATTACCTTTTCTGTCTTCATACTGTTATTTACTACAGAATCTCTGAGTGCATCAGTGTAAATCTATTACATTGAACAGCTGTATATTTTGCTGGGAAACAACGACATGTCACATTCTTACAAGGCCCTTTGAATACAGTTTGTGCTGCTTAAACAACATTTTTCAGTGTAGCACGGAATTTTTTAATCTGGTAGGAGATGACTGATATATAATCAAAATGATCATAAACTGCCTACAGTTCCTCAAACACTTTAAATGACTGTATGGGTATATTACTGAACAAGTCTTAGAGGCCATGTAGGATTTTTATACTGTTGTATTTAACTGTTGTACTCAATATGGTTACACGTATGATAGTTACAAGTACATAGTGTAGATCTGTTGTTTCTGTGCACAAATCAGTTTCCCTTTTTCCATGTCTAGAGCCTGAGCCGCTGACAGCTATTTCCAACTGAGTGCTCATGGATCTTGCTCTTAATGAAAGAGTCAATGAGTCTGTCAGAAAGTCAGCGATTGGGCCTGTTATACAGCATATACCACAAAGCAGAATCAAATAAGCTTCAGCCAGTGGTACTCTCTGAAGAAACCGCAAACTGGCCGTCAGGAACAGGAAAGCCGGTTTGATTTTGACATAAAGTGCAGCTGCTGGCATGGCTTGCTGCTCTGACTCTGAGTTAAATATTTAAAATGCCCTGACAGCTGTGAGAGTCATTCCCTTTTGCTCATTTCTACTGAGACCAGCGATGGTAACAATCTCAGACCATTGTGAACAGAGACTTTCACACATGGGAAGGAAGGACATATGTTTGTGTAGAATGTATCGCTTTTGGGGATGATAAGAAAAAATTAACTATTTTTCCAAAAAAGAAGGAACCTTGGCAGTTCTGTCGTCAGCTAATTTTTACTGTGGATGGGCCATTTGTTCAGGACGACACAGTTGAAATACTAATTCCCTCAGGGGCTAATATTGTTTGCAGTTTCTCTTCCATTTTGTAGTGGAAACTGAACAAAAAGGCAAAGCTTTCTACTCCAAATATCTCCAGGTGATCGTTATCCAAAGATGGCTGCCGGGGGCAGAGAACAAACAGCGTTTCAGCGAGAGAGTGACAGCTGCCTTAAGTGCAGCTCATTAAAGTTTAATATTCAGAGACATGCTGCGTTGTTTGCCTTTCCATCAGAGACCAGACTCACAAAGCAGAGAAACCCCCCTCTGCAGTGTACCAGTGCTACCAAAACATTGCAGACAATGAGCGTTCAGAAGAACAAGACAGGGGTGATACAAGACTGAGCAGCAATTTAATTAGGATGTTAAGAAATACATGGATGGGGCATATAACCTGCAGAGGCGAAATGTCGATTCAGTCTCTGCTTGTGGATTTATTTGGTCAAATTGTATGATCTGGGGTGTGAGGAAACAAACTATGTTTCTGGGGTTTTCATGTGTATTTCATCTTAGTTCTGATGGAAAATTTAATGAGAGCCTTGGCATTCTGTCTATCCAATTTCTGCTCTGATCTGTGAAACCAGTTCTCTTACAGGTGGTACTATCCTGCTTCATTCCTTATGCTTTCAAGAACATATTTATGGCACATAGATGAGAAAATTCGCCCTGTTTGAACAATGTCATTATTACTTTTAAAATCAGAGTCATTGTGGCTAACATTAAAAACTTGACCCTTAGCCTAGAAAAGACAGGCAAGAAGATGATTACTGGATAGGGCTCTCACATTTAAACAACTGAACACAAACAAAGAAGATGTTCCATGAATAAAAGACCTTGTTTCTCTGTCACAACAAAGCATACATTAGTGTAGGGGGTAGCTTTAAACCAGAATTATAACAGTGCCAACATTGAATCCTTTTGATTTTCAGGAGAGCTTTGAGTATGTGGTTTTCGTTTCTGAAATGGCTTTTAAACTGGACATTGTGGCAGTGACACATGTGAGCAGAATCACTCTTCAAAGCACAGCGATGCCATTAATGTGGGTTTGCTTGGGTGGGTTTACCGGCTGAAAAGGGCCACACCCACAGACAACACAGCTGCAGGGAGCACAGACGCAGCGATTGAGTTATCTGCATTTCATGTCACTCCTAAATTGCATTTGAGCACTACAACAGTATCACTGTCTCGCCCATCTTATGGCATATCCTGAAATTAGAAAAGCAGGAAACAGGTGGATATTTTTCCAAATGTGGTCCTAATGTTTTGTGGTTCATAACAGCTTGTCCAAAACTGACAGCTTTATGTTCCCAAGGTACATCTAGTTTTTACATACTACACTCTAGACTGTCTAGTGCTACGTGCTGAAATTGAACTGATATCCTTTGACAGCTGACACACTTGACCACAATTTAACCAACTATACAACCACATCCAACACAGGGAGTCTAGTTTATGCATGCAAAGAGAGTAAAGTGCAGAACAGCTTGAAGTGAAAATGCTGTTTTGTGGGAAAATTGTCTGTCTTGGGAAACTGCTATCTCACTTGGTCATTGCAACAAATAAACTTGAGCCTGAGCCTCAGATATAAAGGTAATAGCCTTCTGTGTAGTCTGGACTGAATCACTTCAGTGTCAATAATTAAGTGTCATTAATTCTTTAATGTATTTTGTTTCTTGGTGTTTTTATTTTAGCTACTGACTTAAAATCCTCAATGTCAGGAATGTAGCTCATTTTATGTGAAAATTAGCATGTGGATTTAAGGTAGCATTAAAGATTGTGTTGCAAAATAACATATGAACACTTACTAGCACTAACTCAACCACTTTAAAATTACAACAAATGGCTTAATATTAATTCACTTCATAATTATTAATTAGTTTTTACTTAAATTTGAGAGGGTTGCTCCTGTAAATATGGGATATCTGTGACCACTGCTTGCTGAGAGTGATGCTTTGGTGTGGAGGGCCTTTGTGATGTCATAAAAAAGGGACTAATTGATGGAGAGGAGATGTGAAGGGCACAATCATCTCAGCGGGACAACAGTACAAAGAAAAAGTTTACAGTTTACATCAACTTTCAAGGCAAAGATGCAGTTTCAAACTTTCCCCAAACAAGTATTTCAATAGCACTACAGCTCTATAGTGGCTGCACAAAATACAAACTGCCCAAATTTTTCTTGTTTCATCAGCCAGTCGATATTTTGATAAATGCATCTCTTTATAGAAAATAAATTTTATGACTACAAACCCATCTTATCAAGTCAGGAGTCCAAGTTATGAAGATCTGTGAACACACATACACACACACACGTACACAACTGAGTCATCAGGACATGAGGGAGGTCATTCAGAAGAGACTGGTCATGCTGGATCATTGGCACAAACATGAGAGTAAGGACACAGGGTGCCCAGGGACCAGTGCCCTCTGTGGCCTGTGGAGGTCTTGTGGGGAATGCAATCTCACCTCTCCCAGCCACCCCCCCAGGAGCACATAGCCGAGGAAGGAAAGCAAATAATACTTATGCTCCAGCATTTCAATACGACACAAACAGGCCCACATCACCAGTGAGATCTAAAGACAGCCTGCATCGTGCATCTGCATATACGAGACATTTATTTTGCATAAGTAATGCACAGGTTCCTCTTTGCCGCGGGGAGAGTGACAGTTTGCCTGCACCTGCTGGGAGCTAGTGTACATGAAAAGAACCCAGAACGGTATAGCGATGGAGTCTACACTAATTTAATCAGCAGCAGCACGGCGGACACTATACACTGCAATTCCCATATGGGCCAAACACCGCACATTATGGTCAAAGAATTATTCATGTTACTGCAGGATCCATTAATGCCTTATTTCTGTTGCACTGAATCCTTCTGCCCTGCAACTTTTCTCTCATTGTAGCGTCTAGCTCATGAAACCTTACACTAGCGTCAATCTATTTGATCAGCAGTGTTCCATTTATGGCCAGAACAATCATATCAATTTCCTTTAGAATATAATTGGAGGGTATTTATTGATTTTGTAATAGGCTCCCAAACCTATTCAGGCTTTTATAAGGTAAAATGAGGCACGCTCAATAAATATTTTGTTTCTTGCATTTTTTTATCCCCTGGACATAGGTTGCTTCCATGGGTTGTTTCCATGAGAGATTCCTTGATTTGAAAAGTCGTTACTTTTTTTGTGTGTGCGTGCTTAGGAAAATGGTTAATCCCAGTGCCTCATTTGATTCAATCCTCAAAGAACCAAGGAGAACAATTCTGCACATAAATTATGTTTAATCAATTTAAAAACTAACTTTCAGATACAGTGCAAGAGTACACCTCTTAGTATTTTTTATAATAACAAAACGTGTGCTTTATAACCCATATTATTCAGCATAAACTTCAAAGATGAAGCCCAATAAGCAATCCTGGAAGGCGCATCCATGAATAATAAAAATATATTTATGTCATCAAAATAACACAAATGAACAAACAAGTACTGCAGTAGCTGACTTTCTTACCTGAACTGGCATTCCCTTGGCACGAAAAACAATGCCGCACTTTTAAAAAAATCACATAAAGAAACGAAAGATCCGGGGACAGATCGGTGTGGAAAGTAAGCCGCACAAGCTACTCCAGCAGCCAGCCCGAGCTGCAGGACAGGAGATTAGGATCGGACCTCAGGATCCTCCCGGCTCATCCCGAGACAAGCTCAGTGAACCCACTGGTGCCTGTGGAAATGGTAGCGTCCATCCCGGCTCACTCGCAACAAGCGGGGAGGGGAGGAGAGGGGAGGGGAGGGGTGCGTGTGTGTGTGTGTTTGACAGAGAGAGCTAGAGAGAGTGAAAACAAGAGAGAAGCGGGAGGGAGGAATCAAGCCCAGCAGATGGGTGTGTGTGTGTGTGTGTATGTGTGTGTGTGTGTGGGGTGGAGTGGGATGGGGGGGGGAGTGGCACAGCGCTGTCTAACGTGACAGATGTGTTGACTTTTAAGTTAAACAGGAAATAGATGCTGTGGCGCACGAGACAGAGTGAAAGAGGCGGGAGAGAGAGAGAGAGAGAGAGAGAGAGAGAGAGAGAGAGCAGCTCACCTTGCAGCAGGGGGACTGCTCCTCCGCCTCTGGGACTGCAGCGCGGCACAGGTAGACGTCTGCTCCGCGCACCTGGCTCCCTCCCTGTGCTACTGAAGCAGACGGGGCTGCAGACGCAGTCACGCAGGAGAGAGCCGAGACTCACCTTTTTTAACGCCTCACCTTTTTTAACGTGCTTAATGTGACCCGAACCAAATCAGTTCACACATCCTCTCGTCTGCTTAACAGCGGGATTCTAAACACACAGCTCCATTTCGTGGGGCGACAAGTCTCTTTCCATCTTTCCTATGTGGTTGAATACGCTGTAGCCATTTATCTTCCTGTAACTGTAGCATACACAGACACAGGAGTATGAGTACTGGAAAATGTTATGATAAGCCATTTTAAATTGGGGGGTGAAAGGGAGTCAAACAAACCTGCAAACAGGTAACAAGGCACTAACATTTCATTCAGTCCTCACTTACTTGGCAGCAGGCTGTGACCAAGACCGTGTTGATCAGGTCTGACAGACCAGATGACCAGTGGCAGTGGACATGTTGTGACCCTCCTTTTCACCTCCTATGTCCTGGGACCCTCCCGTATGACCACCAAGATGGTCTTCAGCCAGTTCACAGTCAAACACTCCAGCGCTCATTAACAACACGCAGGCCTCGGGGTCAGCGAGAATGCCTGCTGTCTCTAGCAGATGTCATTGATTAACTTCCACGAGGCAGGGGCATGACACGCTTGAATGAGTGGCACGGTGTCCGGAGACGAATTGACACTCTGAACCATACTTGGCTCTTTGTTGAGATCATGACTCAGATCATGAAATGAAAAGGTCTATGATATGTTTTTATGTCATTGAAAGGTTAGAAGGACTGTTAAAACCGTTATCCCTTTTCACACAGTTAAAATGGAATGAATATGAGTCTGTTAACACAGGTATATGTGCATAATGTTACTAATGAAAATTACATCAACATTTCTACAGAAAAGGCCAAGCAAAGTAAATTTCACTGCAGATTCGGAGAAGCCAGTACACGACTCGGTGAGTTCACATAAAAAATTGAAGCCCTCCTTAGATTCAGAAGGTAATACTAATGCCAGGGTGTGAATTTCTGCTTAGCACTGTTCATGACTACAAACACAGAAACGGTTCAATCTAAATGTGTGCAGTGCGGTGTTTGTTGCAGCTTCTCTTTGCACCAGCCTGAAGAAGACATTTGACAGGTTTGAAACTTATTACTTCTGGCTAGACTGCTTTATTGACATGAGATTGATCTGTTGATTTTCACTCAGATTTTGAAATGCTTTATTTTTTTGAGTGTAATTAAGCTAAATGTTACTGTCATGGTATAAAGCAGAATCACCCCACTGAAAAGAAATAAAGGATTATCTTTCTTGAATTGCTACTGCCTTTTCCTTATATGCCATCTACCTAGTGCCCCTACTACCAGTTGTAGGATAAGGGGGTTCCAAGACCTATAAGACCTAGTATTCAAAAGGGGATCCATCTTTTGTAGCAAAGTGATTTTCTCCAATTTTTTAATTATTTGCTGCTCTAAGATTTCACAGAATTCAAAGATGCAAGATTACCTAGCCTTTCCTTTTGAATCCTAGGTGCTTACGCCCTAAATGAAACTCAGATCTTCTCAGAGCGAGGAGGACGGTGGCTTCCTCCTAACGACCTGTGGAAAACCTTGTGACAGATGAGCGGTCTGCCCGCATCATTCACAATCTGACACTTAGATGGGGGAGGATGGAACGAAGCGTCCACTTTCCGATTTATACGAGGTTTCGGCGGTGACAAACGATCCTTTTAGCACAGTGTCAGCCCCGCAGGCCACGAGCCAATCGCAGTTAAGCGAGCCACTTTTCACCGAGCACCGCGCCCTTCCCCGCGGGTGCTGATCGAATGCGTTCCTCATGCTGTGCATTGCAGCGCACTGCCTGGTCAGAGACCACCGGAAGCTAGCTAACCTATACAGCCGGACTCGAGATTATTTGCCCGTCTCGTGCCCGCGTGGCTTTATGGCTGCCACCGTGAGCACAACTTCCGATCACGGACAAGGAGTCACGCCCCTATGGAGGAATTCCGATTACCCAAGATGGAGTTTTGCTCCTGCTGCGTGCAGTGACGTGGATGACCTCGTGTCCCACCCCGGGACGAGGCAGTTGGTTTGTCCTGGGACGGGACATCATTATGGAGAGTAGATGTCTTGCACACAGGCAAAGCTCTCTAATCCCGAGGCCTGATAATTCTAGCGCAAAGAGGATTAGCTCCACCCCAGCAGAGCCACTGCCTAAATATAGATCAAACACTCCCCTGTCTTCGCCTCGCTCCCTCTTTCCCTACGCCCCCACTCCTGCTCCACCTGGACTTCATCCACCCCACCAGTCCATTAGAGGCCTCCCAGCAGAGGCCCATTCTCATTTCCCTGATGAATATTTGATGACCTTGCGCCTCGCCAAGGAACCCAATTAACCAGGCTACTTGACACACCAGCCCTCATCTGGGTGGCTGGTTAAGCAGATGTCTGTCTTTTTTTAGTGTGGTTGCAATTATTTCCTTTCTTTCTTTCAGATAAATCACACAATAAAAATGGCAAGGGCTAACACAACAGTACTTCACAAGGCCTTTCTTTTTGAAAGTGCTCACTAGTCTAATCTCCATAGCTAGTACTGGGTGAGATGAGAGTCTGAATGTGTCGATGATGAGAAATGCAGTGCTGGAGCTTGTACTGCGGCTGTACCTCATTTTTCCCAGAATTCCACAGGGGGCCGGATGGTTGCGTGAGCTTGTGTGAACTCTGCTGTTTGCGTCGGCAGTGAGTGTATTCCTAATTCCGCTCCCTGGTGTCCTTCATTCTCTGCATACAGAGATTTTATCCTGGGAGGATTACCGCTTCCGGTCGTAGCTGGATGGGATTGGGGGGGTGGGGTGAGCGCGTGCGTGGAGAAGTGCGTGGCAAAAGGGGGGACCCCCCAGACATGCATTGGGATTATTACGGGTCTTTTAAAACCGGCCGGCAAATTGGCAGCTCTCCAGGATGGATTAGACCAGACAGCAAGGGGCTGGGCTTGAAGGATCACCCTAGGGCCCAGTTCGCTTGTGAGTCTAAGATAACATTAACATACGATAACAAGGTAATATTATGAACTACAGGTATAAACGACATTCCGATTGGCTCTTTTGGCTTTCCTTCTCTCTCTCCTCTCTTTTCATTGGTGGAATCATATACTTTAGAATCATTGAAGTTAAACAGTGATACCTGTGCCTAAAGTAAAACAAAACATGATGCTCTTTTATCATTAATTGATACTATTCAAAGCAGGATTTCACAGTCATTAGGACTTAAACAACCCGCACACTTTGGGCATGGGAATTCATGTTATTGCACAAATGCTCAGGATGACTGAGATTACCATGACCACAGACTCTTCCTGCGGACTGCACACACAGCTTGATAATCTGATAAACTCGCTGGCTGGAACGCTGCATCTGTGGTCATCCACCACACGCTCTGTCACTCGGTATTCTGATCATTCTTGTATTTCTATCCAGCTAATACCAAAAACTAAAAGTCATCCCAATGTACAGCAAGACGATACTCAAGGTTAACTAAAGACAGCCTCAAATAATTCTGGACTATCCTGTTTCACACAGATGCCACAAGAGATAGAATGTCTCTTGGAATGGAAAAAAAGGCAAACCTAGGGCAAATGGTGAAAACTGTATGCCTAATGCCCCATGAATTTATATAAAGCCTTTTGACATCAAAATATTGTGCATGTCTCTGTTCTTAGAATCCCCTCCAAATGGCTCACAGCAACCATGTTCCAAAAGCTCTCCCGCTGCAGGGTCCACTGCAGCGCTGCTTATATGTTTGTGTATTAGTAGCGCATCGTACTGAATTGCGATGACAGGTCTTGGCCCTGTCCTGCGAAGCCTGCACTGACACGCTCTGTCGGAACCTCGGCTTGTCTTCGTGTTCAGCCCCTAATTGAAGAGGAAGAGCTGCGTGAGCGTAATCCTCTCCCCGATTTGGTGAATGGAGGTGGGCCGGGAGGTAAGGCGGGGGGGGGGACGCGGCAGAGATGGGCCGACCTCAGTAAATCCCTCTTGACAGATTGGAGGAGCAGCCCTCCCCATCCATCACCCAGCCATCTCTGAGCACGCTACTCTCAGCTTGTTGGCACAAATCATCATTAAAATCCAGGCACAGCTCTCCCCTCATAAATCAGACCTGCAGTACCCTGCACTGTCTCTGCGTCTCCAGAGTGGATCTCTGTACCCTCAGCCAGAGACTCTCCCCAGCAGACACTGTATAACCCCTTTACACACTTTCAATACCCCAAACTATCCTGGGCACCCCTACTAAACTGTACACAGTTTCACTACTCCTAACTCATCTGTTTTACTCCTCTAGTACAATCCCCTTACACATAAAACAGCAACAGCTTCTATATTCCCCAGCGCAGTTCACTGAACCGACAGCACAGTTCCTCTATCCCATTTAAATTTAAATCTCTGCCTCCCAGTATAGTCTAGTCTCTACCCTTCACAGCACCCCCCCACCCCTCCAGCACAATCCCCCTTGGCCCAGTAAGAAATATTTTGCATGTATCTGAACAGAGCTATCTTTTTCATTTTCAATTACGCCCAATTAATCCTTCAACAACAACGTTTAACACCGCTGTGCTAATTGAAACACCATTTTCACTGAATGGCCCCCTGGTTTCCCCACTCATACGTGCACCGCCACGGCCTGTAGAGCTTGCATTTGTGTTCGTAATAAAGCCACCCACAGGTCCCCCTTTGATCTTGAACTGGGTGTAGAGGAGGGCTGCAGCGCGTGGGCTGGAACAAAGGGCAGCCAGGCACGTAGCTAGCGTAGCGGCCGTGAAAGAGGCCAGGTGCTGAGCTCTGTGTGTTGTGCTTTACACAGCTGCCAAAGCCCCCGTGCTCCTGTTTGGCTCTGCACACTGCACTGCCTATACTCTGTCTGTGCCCACAAGAATACACAGGATACATGGCGGAAACAGCTAATGCCTGCCAATTGTGTGGTTGTTGAAAACTTGAAAGTCTTTTTTTTTTGACAGGTAGCCTATTGCATTGTCATGGAGGGTCAATGTTAAACATCTGTCATGATCCAAGTCTGCTACACAAAATTACAAGAAGAAATCATAAGTAATAGTTTTGTTTCTGTGAGTTTGCCGTTTCAGTATTTTCTCATTTTACTGGGACTAAAGCTTGTTGTGCTAGCCATTGAGGTCATTTAAAAAATTTTATATATAAATGATTTTTCCTCTTTTACCCTTTGCTCCTCTGTCTCAGTATTAGTATTCCCTCTAAGGAGGGGACCACCATTAATTGGGCACACAGCACAAGACATTGGCACAGTGTTCTCCAACTTTAATCACAGTTCACCCCTACAATATTTCTCTCGATGGGCACATATGGACTGTGGACAATGAATGGTTGCCTCTGTCCCTCAGGTCCACCTGAAGGCACACTGCTGCCCCTAGTGGTGTTGTAAGGATAGTGAACTAAGAGGTGAAGGTCACCACCTCAGCTGATTACTGGTCACCTTCCTTTAAGTCGTGTTAGGGGCTTACTTACAATGTGTTGCACAATAAAATATTTCAGTAACTTGCATATTACTTTTTCTAAAATACAATGATGTATGCACGTCACACAATTTCAGCAATGTATTACATACACATTACATGATTTCAATCATGTATTATTTATCACTTCATCTGTGTAATTTATTACTCAATACCCATACTTTGGAAAGAATGCATTTCCCCTTGCATTGGGTGTTGGGGTACCTAATATTGGTCCAGATGGTAAATTGGGTTCTAAGTTATCACACAGATTTCAGTGTGGAGCAGAATTTTTCTTGAATTCTTTCTGGAGCTTCAGTAAACGAGGAATCTGAATCTTCTTTCTGAATCCAGGCTGCAAACAGCTCCTAGATATCTAGACAAGACAAGCGATTTCAAAATTTTGCAAAAATTACCTCCTAACACTATGTACAACAAAAAAGCACCATTCAGGGGATTTATGAAAAACAGCCTTTGAAGCTAGAGGATTTAATTTTCTCTGATGTCTCATAATACCTTCCATATCCAACTTAGATCTACCGGCAGGCACTCGGGCTAGTTGTTTTGGCTCATTAGTGGTGTAAATGCTAATATCTTCCCATATATTTCAAGCTTCCAGATTAGATGTTCTTCCATGGCACATAGCGCTGGATCAGAACATCAGAGGCATTATGAGCTAGACAGAGGAAATGAAAAGTTATTAAAACCCCAAACAATATTGCTGTGTTCTGAGATTTTTTCCAGTTATCCATTGCTTGCATTCCATTCAGAGACCCTGTTTAATTTATCTGAAGGGGGAATCATGCTGCTTCTTTCAGATAAAGCATTCATCTCACTCCTCATAAAATCCAGCCACTGAAATTGATTTTGGCTGTACTATACAACAAACATGTATCATCTTACTTCTATTCATTATATTAACATTAATTAATTTGCCAGAGCAACTTGAGTAACAAGTGACCAATGACCAAAGATCTGTATGTTGACTCATGATGTGTCAGCCCTGCTAACATGGAGACTGTACACATACTTTAAAAAGCATGAAATCTGCATAGAGGGTCCTGATCAGAAAGAACGGTGAGGTGGTGGAGGTAAAGGGAGTGGAAGAGGGTGTGCGTGTGTGTGTGTGTGTGTGTGTGTGTGTGTGTGTGTGTGTGTGTGTTTGTGTGTGTGTGTGGAGAGAAGAGAGAGTGTGTGAATGTACAGACAGAGAAAGAAACAGCTTATTGATGCAGTCTGGATAGAGGATGAATGCTAATGAGCCAGCCAGCCGGCGTGCCCACGCTCGGAGGAGAGCTGACTCCTTGCATGCCGTACGTCTTGTCAGTCCTGCATCACCCGCCCACGCGCAGCCCCGATCCGGCCGAGTCAGCGCAAAGCAGGTGTTCTCTGAAGCCGTCACCCATGCTGCTCGCCTCCCTCACGACACACACGCTTGCCAGTCATGACACACCACTCCGTCACAACACATGCGCTGCTCGTCATGAGCCGCACAGATTTACAATATGAGCACACCTCAATCACAACACATGTCACTCATGACATGTGCAATACTCAGTCATGACATAAGCAACACCCAGTCATGACACAAACACCACTCAGTAATGGCACACAATGCTCAGAGACAACCTACAACACCCTGTCATGACACACTACTCAGCCTGCATACGCAGGCCTCACCAAACCCTGCTTCTGTAAACAGGTGCCATGGACAACGCTGCTCCAATCAGCGCTTACTGTGTGTGCTTTCAATACAAAAATATAGATGGCCATTGGTACGAACAAAAGGGCCATCTAACATTATCTGGAAACAGATTACCAGTAGGTACTGACAAATGGATGACCCGAGAATACAATGGAAAGACACATGAACAAATTTACAAGGATAAAAATGTACATGCACATGGCTGGAAGGTTTAACATCCATAATGAAGCTCCACAGACAGTGCATTTTTCTCAGTCATCTCTGCCCTGGCTGCCCTGGGTGTCATACGTGCTGAACGGAGAGATGGGAAGGCTGTGCCTCTCAATGCTGCATTATTTATCAAATATTGATAGGGGTGACATACACAGACTACTCAAAGGACAGCCCAGCAAGCAACATGTAGCAGTAGGTGGTCATGTTTTATGAATGATGAACCCCACTCCATACATTAGGCTGTTCTTACAGAATAATATTTCAGCTGAAGAACATAATATGCTATTAATTATTTCTGAATTTCTTAGGATATTATGCTTTACCTATGGTTATGCATTTTATGAGGTCAGGACAACTGGCTATGTAGAATTCACTATGTGAAAGGATTTGCATGTGTAAGGTATTAAATGAATGAACGATCTGAACAGCTTGTACATTCAATAAGAACGTAATTACTCAAATGCAAAGGTTCTCATCTCACCCCAGAGGGTGGAAACAGCGCTTTCTAGTGTGTCATTGGTATACCACACCATCCATCTCCCAAAGCCAAACCAAAAGGATCTGAGAAGTATAGAAATTGGATACAATTATGTTTTACATGCCAGTCATTGAATGAAATGGCAAAATATTGTAAATCTTACTTGACCCCATGTCTTTTTCGGGTTTACTTCCCTTTTAGAAATAACTCAAAATAATTCCCAACTACTGTACTGAAATTACATTGGAAATATTATCAGTACATTGGACAAGAATCCCTCATTCATCACAAAGTCACATTTTTATTAATCATTTTTAGTGTTCTGAGACGAATGATATTGTGCCACATCCCCTGAACTGTCATATTTTTTAAATAAAAAAAATTCCCATGAGATATTTGGTTTTGAAAAGTATCACAGAAACTGCTGCTACTACTACTACTAATAATAAACATCATCAAAAACAACAAAAATAAAGCATTTCATACTCTCATCTTCTTGGAATGTTGTGGAAATTGTGGAATATCCGCAAATTTAGGTTAGTATAAGTTTATTAATTAATTTTAAACCATTGGGTCCCATTGTGTAGTAATCCTGATTGTAAAGCCTGTAGTCCCGAATATCAAGGCCAACAGCGCCCTCTGCCTGCCAAAGGAATGTCTTCTATTGGGCACACTAGAAATAATGAATCATAAATCATTTCTGACAATGTGCTTTTAGTGTTATTTTTGTGATTTGTTCATGCTCAATAAAGGAGTTTACAGTTAATGCAACAAGAGGATCTGTGGTTTATAAGTGTCTGTTGTATTCAGCACTGTAGGAACATTTTGTGGAACGTGACACCCACTATAATAATACCAATATTTGATATTTTTGCGCAGTATGTGCCAAAAATGTGATGTGAAAACTTCTCCTAGCGAGCCAATTTTTCATTCAACCAAGGGGGTTTAGTCCTCTCCTTAGGTGAATGCAAGCCTTCAGAGAGGTTTGGGCCACTGTTCTATTGTGGCTGTATCAGTTGCACTGGTTCAGTGGCCTCTGTAGGTGGCATCCAATTCCGAACAAAACTATCCATTTTCATTTACTTGCTGTGAGTTTTGAAGTGAAGGGAATCGATGATGTTCTGAAAAGCAGAAAGAGACAGCTCCATCTTGTGGACGGGCCTTCAAGCCATTTTCTAATTGATTTCCATTAACTTTGACTTTAAGCTCTGATGACTTTATACGAACTCTCTCACTAAAAAAGCCTGATTATGCTGACGGCGAGCAACATTGGGTTCTGCGTAACTGCACAGCAATCCGCGATCGCATTTTTCATGGGGGACTAATCAAGGCTAGACTCGCACAACTCATAAAGAATACGGCAGATTTATACCGTTAGTCTGTTTGCTTTCCCTACTGATCGGTTTTAGTCAGCATATATGGAAACCATTATTTAAACCAACAGGGATTAAACTAATAATTCGATGGTTAAATCTGGACCTGTGGCATTTCGTTCTTTCAGCAGCAATCACTGCTGCCTATTGCTTTTGGCAACACCCCCTGCAATGCATTGCTGGCGTTCCCTTTTCCTGACCTCGAGAACTGGTATCCCTCTTGAAGGATGTTTAACATTTCAAGATGGCAATGAGTGATGTGCAGACAAGTTGTTTTCATTCTTTCATCTTGTGTCTTTAAAGTGTGTCCACAGATCCTTCCCCAGCTGTGAGAAAAATACGTATTTTGAAATAGTTATGTATTTCATATTTACATGTATGCAAATAAACTTAACGTTCCGCAAACTGCACAAGGATTTGCTATATGGAAGATATCATTATTGCTGGTTGTCGGTTAACGTGTTTTTTTCAGGTATCCACATACCATGACTGAAATGCAAATGCAAAGGAAGTCTATTACAACATTGATATACAATTCTGTATTCCAGCAGGACAGTGCCATTTATGCACATCTCGTTTACCGTAAATATTTACCTGCGGTGGCGATTTGATAACGGTCTCACAGTCCCTACCCTCAGCACATTCTGCTTCTCCAATCCCTGCTCGCCCCGCCCTCCATCACTACCACTTCTCCTACCATCAACTCCTCCAATTTACAAAACCCCTTTTGTTGTCGCACAAAGCCTGCGATGTAGTGCTTTGTGCTCCGCTTGTTTCCCGTCGTTCCTCCTTGGCAGCCGGCAAGCAGCGGCGGGCCGCATACGCGGCGTTAAAATTCGCTCCACGTTTCGCCCGACGCGCGAGCGCCGGAGAAGCGATTGTAAATGTGTTAAAACGCAACTCCGCGTGACAGAATATGGAAGCCCTTCTCCAAGGCTCCTTCCTGTTTATCTAACCCCAGCGCTTGGCACCGAAAAGAGAGTAGCAGAGAGCCTTTTTTGCCTAGAAAAACATGCCTGTTTTTCTTTCTTTCTTTTTTTTTATTTTAGCAAGGGCTGTATGGCACAGAAACTTTTTGGAGACCCAGCCATAGGGGACCGGGGGTCCTTCAGGTTCTCTTTAGATGGAGATGGAGGGAGCGGGGCTTTTCATTGAGTTGACACTTGGATGAGTATCATTTCAGGAAATGAGCCGACTGACACTCATTTCAGTCCTCACATAATATGGAAAGCATGTGCTGGAGTATGTGAGCAAATCCGGGTACTCTATCCAAATCCGGGTATTTTTGGCTTGCATAACACAGCATGTAGCCCTGCTTGTTCTCAGTGTGAAAATGGCCACGGTTAAGGAGTTTTTTTGTTGCTAAAAAGAGTGAAGCTGGTGGAACTGAGAATCTTCTCCAAGGCATGGGGGCCATGTAGCCTCAGCATTGTTGGATGCTGTCCATACCACACTGCGCCCCTCCTCCTACCCCCCCCCCCCCCCCAAACTGCATCACATCCCTCCCACGCAGGAAACACATGGCACAGTTCAAAGAGGACAAGACCATCTCGTGTGGCGTCTCCCGATCAGCTGACAGAGGCGATGCAAGCATGTGTCGTGAAGGGGGGGGGGGGCTGTGTATCACCCCTACACCCCAGATCTCTTCGCCGCCTGCTCTGCGGTCATGTGGTCGCTGTTTGCTCAACGTCTGTGCAACGTGCTCCCTCTCTCTCTCTGACCATTCCTGTCCCCAGATCACTGCCCCACCCCAGACAGATTCCCCCCTCGGTGCGAGCAGAAATACCACGTCCGGCTGCCGAGACTCGCATGCAAACGCTGCAGAAAACCGCCACATGTTTCTACTTATCCTCAGCAGCTGGAGGAATATTTATGATCTGGTATATCGGGGCTGCATGGGCCTTTTACAGCCAGGTGGTCCATGGGATAAATACACGATTCTTAGAGCTGGTTGTCTCTGCTGAATGGATTTGAATTCAAGAAGGCGAAACAAATCTCTCTCTGGGTTCGGGGGCCCTGTGCTGTGTCTCCAACACTCCCAAGTGTTTACAATGACTGGATGTAAGTCGAGGGGTCTGCATATATGGGCCCGGGCATGAGAGTTACCTAATAGAGGAGGCCAGTGTTCCTAGAGAGCTGCCTCACGTGCCTTTTTCCTGACACTTCCTGAAAACGAGAAAAAAAGAGAAACAGAGCAGACAATCAGTCCGTCCACAAAACTCTCCCAGCACCCCTGAACCAATGGGATTGAATCGAAGTGTTTCAGTAAGCTTAAGTGTGTATAACAGGGCACTGTTGCAAGGTGTTATTTCAGCTTGGGAGCAGATATCCCTTTATTATTTGCTTTGCCCAGTTCCAGGAACCAGGACTTTCACGTTCTAGGGTCTTGTACAATGGAGCCATAGAGCCTCATGCCAGTTGACAACTGACTGCTTTATTTGCTTCTGCAGTCACTGTAGGAATCATTGATTATTTAACTTTGCTTTTTTTCCTTTTTTGTCCACTTCTCTAACATGAGAGCTATGATTTTAAAGGTTGTTATAGACATTCTACTGTTTGAAACAGGAAGCAGTAGTCACTATTCCTGAAAAGAGCAATCTGTGTACTTTCTGCCCTAGACAACAGATCTAAGATTAGCTTGCTCACCCCTGAGTCCTAACCCTAGCCACTAAGTGTGCATTGTTGAATCTGATCCAGGATCAGTTGCAAAAGGCAGAAGGGGGCAGGGAGAGGAAAGAGAGAGAGAGAGAGAGAGAGAGAGAGAGAGAGTGGGAGAGACAGCTGTATATAATAAAGGTTGTTTACAAGACAGAAGATGACATCACTGGCAGCTCAGCCAAGACAGAGATTCTACAGTGAATTCATTGTCATTCAGTGCCTCTAATAATAATATTGATTTTGACCAATGCCTGTGCTTCTGAAACTTCAATATATTAATGTTGAGAGGAGTTTTTTTTTATAAAATGTACTGAATGTATAGCTACATATGAGTACCTTTCTGGATATGTTTTACTCACATGGTACATTTGTTTTAATTGATCAAATCAAAACTATCAAATTATACTACACTTTGCTTATTCCACAACCATTTGATTGGAAACAATTAACAGTATGTCTAAACTAGCTTACTTTTCAAATGTATGCCATGTTTTGTACCCTTGTGCACATTAAGTGACCCAATGGCATAATAATAATAATAATAATAATTGTTATAATAAGTGTGGGATTCAAACCCATAACCTTCTAGTTATCAATCTCTAGCTGATAGTGTAGTGTGCTGTACCCATGTTCACTTCACCTTAACGCTATACTGGATAGTGTAATTTAATGTATGAAAAAATTCAGCAGTGAGTAAAATCATTGTTTTAAGTACCATTACCGTAAATGAAAAATACTGGCCAGTGGAAGAGAGGGGCATGGACCTATTGCATTACTTTAATGTGCCACTAGAGGTCTACAATATCCACAAGAGATTTGGCTCGTTGAGTATTCACACTTAGTCAGGAATTATGAAAAGCCAACGAAAAGCCGTCGATCCGTCTAAATGCATGTGCAGTCATCTGGCTGCAATAAATCTTTGAAGAAAATCTGTAATTTTGGATGAGTTTAAAAACTTAAGATCTCAATTCTATATTACATACAGTTATTGTACAGTATAATAAAACTAAATACAATTTACACTGTTGTGTTTAGTTTTATTAAGAGGCAGAAATGATTCTCCATTCAGGAAATAGAAGACGTTTGATAATTGATAATGTCAGACATGAGTAACTATGCACAGTATGTCATTTTTTTCTGTTTGCTCTGTCACATTTAAAATGAATAACGTTCATCATAATCATCTCTTTTGTACGACATATCATTTTCCTAAGTACCGATGACGGTCGAACAAGATCATTTAAACTGCTAACATCTGCAACTCCTGCTGAATGAAAGTTCATCTTTGAATGAATTGACTGGGCGGTTTTGTCATTTTGTCACTTTATTAAACAGACGAAACCATTGATTTAAAAATAAAACAGACATTATTATGGTTTAAAATACCAGTCTTTCAACTTGGCTGCCTTGCAGGTTGAACAGAATATATGGTTATTATGAAGAGTCAGATGTCAATTGTAGTCCCTGACAAATAACAAAATACTTGACTGGTAATACGATACGTCGCTCTTCAGTCACTGCTTCGGTGGTGAACGCTCCAACGCACAAATTGTGCCTATTGTGTTATTAAAAAAGATTAAAAAGACTTTGATTGGCATATTGTCTGACCAATGAGAAACAAATCTTAACACAGTCCGTTTTCTGTGCCAACCACTGACTCCAGCATACTTTAAGATCCGCCCATTCCGGCATGCTTCGTGAACCGCCTCTAAAAAGAATAGTTTGTTGGAGAGTGTAACAAGTGGACGCTTTCCCTTTAGCATTAGTCTCCGTAGTGGCTAAATTCCGAAATTGGTCAGTCGTTACACTGCTGGAGGAACTTCAGCGGATTAATCAATGAAGCGGACCGTTGGACGTTTGAGTTGATGATCGGGAATAGGTCTTTGCTTGAAACAATGTTGGTTTGCCTTATTAACTTGTAGAGCACAGAAAGGCTATGCTTCTTAAAGCGGAACGCACGCATTAAACGTCCCGAAGTTCGAGGTAAGGGACATCTGAATTCTCCATAGCTACTGAAGACTGGGCAGTTTTTTCAAGGGCAGTGTTTTAATCTAGATAAAGTGTTTGGAATTGTATTTTTGATGTATATTAAGCCTAGTTGGATGAATTTGCTGTTCGCGATAGCTAATTTATGTGGAGAATAGTGTTATTCTTATAACGTTTTATCTGACTTTGGATTATGGACAGCACACGCTACATTCAGGAATACATGAAATAATTTGGGCTTTATTTATTATCAAGAATTATTTTTTTGTTGTTAAACTTGTTATTTAGTGGTATTTTTTCCATTCATTTGGATGTCGTGTACAGCTTGGCAATATTATATGTGTTGTAAACCGAGACCAGCATAATTAGACCAATTACATTACAGGCCGGGGATAATTCCATACTGTGTGAATGGTATGATGGTGATATACTGTATCAAATGGCATCTCGAGCACGATGATGCACTGTAAACTGCCCCACCCCCGGCACACGCTATGATACCCTAGAATTGGCTTTAGAATCTAGGCCAGACGGGCCTTGCTCCGAAAAGTTTGGAGAACTGGACTCCAGCCTGGTGGTTAGAATAGCGAGGAAGATGGGAGACTGTAGTTCATTGTTTTAACCAGGAACTGTCACATTTTGTTCTCATACCCGCTCCACGCTCCACGTATCACCAATGCAATAAAAGTAGATTGAATTTAAGAGGAGCCTATTTCTCCCGTATACGTGTTAATTTAGGCTCGACCGGGCGCCTGATTCGTATATCTTAAAACCCCGACAGATAACTCTGGCTATGGTTGCATTAAACAAATTACGTTCCTGAAGCCTACCAATCCAGAAATATACCTATCCATTTTCTAACTGCGCTGCTTCTCAGTAACTGCCGTTGATACCATCATACAGCATATATGTCACAGATTATGCTTTTGACAGTGTTGTCTGTAGGTTTTTGTTACTTACTCTATAAATGTAGTAGTAAACACTTGTTGCATATAATAAGCAGATTCATTTTCACAAATGTATAATTCACTTGTAATTGATGATCAGTGTCGTCATATAAACGATACCCCAAACCTCTAAATTCGTGTATTAGTATAAAAGTGCTTTTTCCTCAGGATATTGTTTAGGTTCAGTCTTATTGGTGAGGTGCAGTGAACCTCAGTAGGTATTGGGGAACCTCATCTAGTCAGGCCTGTTTAATGGTTTGTGTACAGTTCATATTAGTAGCTACATAAGAAACATGGAACTGGACAACTATAGTGTTAACATATATTATGGGAAAAGCTAGCCTTAATCAGTTCAACCGTGTCACCTCAAATGTCTGCAGCACCTCTGAAGAATGGTGTCGCTTTACTTTGTGAAAACAGATCTGTCTCTGCGCGCTTACACTTTGCTGCATACTTGCATCACACTGCACATTTCATTGCACACTTACATGCTTACTCTTACCTAAGAGTGAAAGTGAATTTGAGGAAGTGCAGGGTACTCAGTTGCTTAACTAGGTGCTTAAGATGCAGAGACAACGTTGCACTAATTTCTCTTCATCCCTGCCCACCGGTGTGCATACAAGTTTCAGTCACATTCAAGATTGTTATGTAGAGTAAACACTCCTTCAGGTGTTTTGTGTTCATTTCTGCCCACAAACATAAATTTTATAACCATATTTATTTTCTTGCTTTCACTCTCTTTGATTTAATTTTGATCATTGTTGTCTGTTGTTTACTGCATCGATTTCCAAGGCAACTGCTTTCTAACGCATCCCCAAAATACTTGCCTGGCAAGATAGTATAGGTGTGAGCTTTTGAATGCAGTTACTGTAGTGCTGGTGAGATTAGTCAAGTGTTTCATTCAACAACTCAGTACAGAGTTGCATTCACATTGGAATACAGAAGACACATGGGCATGTTTATAACTGTAGCTGCTCTTTAAAAACTCCATTTCAAGTGCACCAGTGCTCACCTTAATTACACCTTAAATAATGCATAATGCATGGATTCAGTGCTGTTAAGACAATGTTTTCATTGGCATTCTTGCTGATACAGAGAGCTGATTTAAGATTTGTGGTTCACCAGTTGTAATGGAAGACTGATTTCCATTGTCACCCTTTTAAAACTTGAGTTGCGTTCAGTTCACCTGACACAACCTATTAAGTGCTTCAGTGGAAAGGAATCGGTATCCAGGTGACAGTGATGTCATATCATCGGGCACATTTGCATGACAGCAATATTCCAAACCCAGTCTCTCCAGTGAAGCAGTTTTCATGAATGCATTTTAAGTGTTCCAGTATCCATCAACATTTACAAGCAGATAGGTGTTTGGAATTAACAGCGATATGGGCATATGTAGGCTCATTCTTTTGAGCATTACAAACAGATTGAGGGAAAGCAGTATATTTTTATTTCCACTTCTAAAGAACGATGGTCTCAGAGATTTCAGGATCATCAGGGCTAAGGGAAAAACTGTAATCATGCATCGACACAAGACAAGACGGATTTTTAGATTGTAATCTGTTCATTGTAATCAAGTTAGGTTGGCAAGTGGAAACTTGATGGGACCTACTAAAATAAGCACATTACAAAAAAGAAAGACATTCTCAGACTGCTCTCTTAGTGGAAGACACTGTGTGAAAATGGCATTGTGCAAAGAATCAAAGGTGTGGCTCCTTCACCTCTTCTGCCCTGCGGTTTTACAGATTGAATTCAGATTAGGGTGCGTGCTTGCCTGACTTGCACAGATGATACAGTCAGTGGCTGCGTGTTTAGAAGCAACAGGAACACATTGCTGTGGTGCTGTGGGGTCACTGTAAAACAATGTTAATCGTGCAGCGTCTGAGACTGAATAGAACTCGCAGCAGATTACTTTCAATGAAAAGAATATGCTAAATATTTTACTACACACAGATTAGTTACAGCTTGGTTGCATTTCACATTCATTGTTTTAGCAGTATTATGTGGCAGAGGCACTGGGAACTGGGGCCTCCATTTTATGCAAAAGATTAGTATTTAATAGGATGAAATTGTATAGTAGACACCCTTTTTTACGTCTTGTAATGCATTTGTATATAGAGATCGTCACATTTGAACCCACAGCCCCTCAGGTCCCAAGCCTGAGGCTTCAACTATAAAACCTGCTGCCATATAGTGGTGAGTTTATACACATCTAATTACATAATGATTACCATCTCGATAGATGTGGCATTAACACAGCCGAATCTGTTGGGCCCATTCTCAACCTCAAACCTATGTCTTACGCTCATAGCCCTAACCCTTTAATGCGACTGCACATGTTAGTACTTACACAGCTTTTGCACAGTACTTGCTTGCAGTTACACACTGGTTAGTTTTCTAATTAATTGTGCATTTACGGTGTGGCTACTGCCCACTTAATGCAAAGTGTGAAGTTGACATTCTTTTTGACGTGCGTACTGTGCTCTGTAAAAAATAAATAAATAAGTGTAACATCAGCCATGCAGAGAACAATACTCAGCAGTGCAACTATGTGACTCTTTAGTTATAATTAACTAGAAAAAGATGGAGGCAGAAGGGGAACATTCATGGCTCCCCTTTAAAAGTAGAACCGCAAACCTCATGAATTTCTTGGCAAGGGCGAATAATTGTTTTTGAGTTTTCTGTCCTCCCTGTGATTACATATATCCTTGAGTTTGTTGTTGTTAAGACTAGAAGCATTGGAATTCCCAGGGCATGCTTAAGACTACAGTCTCTCTTCCCATGGCTTCACTGCAGCTCTCGTGCACTAGAGCTCTCGCACTCTTTTTCACACTTGTACGGCGCACCAGTTTGGCCCGTTACCAGTGCTCGTCTGGGTCGGTAAACCACTGCTGTGGAATATTTTCAGAAGCCTTGAGGGTGCTGAATATGCAGAGTTTGTAGTTTGAGTCTGAAGCAAGCCTTTGTGTCAGGGTTTCATGAGGGTCAGCCTTGAGAAAGAGCCTCGGCCGGGGTCCTTAAAAAAGGCTATATCCTAAAGCCATTAGTGTGGCATAATGCATACACAGTTCTGTGGACATTCCTCGATTTTCCATTGTTAATGCAAATTTCCAAACTCGTCCGGCTCTCCAGATAGAACCGTCAAACAGGGAAAGGGGTGCGAGCATTCCGCACAGTGGAATTCTCTGCATAATGAAACTCTAGACCTGCCTGTGGCTTACGGCTTGGTTGGAGTTCAAAGGCATTACGAGGGGAGCTCTACCAAAACACAGGCCTGAATAATTTGATCGAAAATTGTTTTCATGCTCAAAGTCATTACAAGGAGAGCTCTACCAAAACGCAGGCAGGAGAAATTGTTGATCGAAAATTGTTTTCATGCTGTCCCGTTCGCACGAACCCCAAAAGCGAGGCATTCGGAGACCAGCCTTTTCAGGTTTTCCCTCATTTACAATCCTCGCCATCACCTGCCCTTTTGATGATATAACCGTCTTCTCAAGATGCCATTCCAAGCATGGCAATGATAATGAAGATTAAGTTTCCTTTGAGGAGGCTTGCTTTCTGATGCAAAGGACTAGGAATCCCAAGAATTGGCAACGCAGTAAATCACATTCGCTCTGTTGCGAAGGTTTGCGTTTGTTGCACAAAGGAAAACAAAATGTTCGTCATCCATTTGACCTCAGATCGGAGGTTGTCCCCAAAAACTGATCTTTGCTTTCTGCTCTTGTGAATGCTCTCGCTCAGAGTGGAATGGGTTAACCTCCCAGCCAGGCGTAATCAGAGATACAGTGACCACAGTGACAAACACAAACCCGGGAATAATCGCCCCTGTCCGCCACACTCGCTTCCAGGGATTGTTCCATTTGTTTGAGTTTTATTTGAGTTCTGACGCACCCTCTACCAATACTGCAGCTCTTTGTTTTATGCGGTGAAATGCCTCTCACACCAGTGGGTGATTTTTGCGCGGCTAAAGTACACTGCATTTCGTTACAATGCCACCTTAACGCTGTTGGCATGGACACGGCTTCTCAGCTTGGTGCCATTCCTGCCTTGTCACTTGGTGGTTTTGCATGATAGCAGGAGAGGAATCCACTTGGAAGCTTTGCTGACCTGCTTTGAAATGAAGAGTGTGCAAACACTATGCGGCAGTCATGGCTGTCGTATATAAATTTTAGCTGGTGAACACTGGCTTGGAAGACATGTCAAGACTGATGTAGTTAGACTGAGGAGGCACTTGGAGCAGATAAGGGACATGTGAATGCAGATGATGTAGCTCTCTCCCCATCCACTGCTTGTTTTGTGCTCTGGGTTGCACTCTCGTGGCTTTATTGCTTTGTAAGTCTATGGTCACAATTCCATACATTCCTGCTTTTCCGGTTTGAAACTTTAAAGTGGTTTTCCAGTGCCTAACCGTCTTACACTCTGACAGATTATACTTGTCTCGCAACTTCCTTTCATGAAATCACCCAGACAAAAATTGCGGTTAGGTCTTTTAAATGCAGCCTGCATTTGCTTAAAAAGAACAGCACGAGGGCTTTTCGCCTTTGGAGTTTTTCATATGACTGTCGTAAAAAAAGGGAAAAACAGGCTCGATAACTTGTTGTTTTAGATACACATCTGTTCATAACATGAAGTCAGTGCATTGGGCAGTCACAGTGTGTGTCTTTGTGTGTGTCGCACTGAAATGTGTTGCAACGCATATATTTCCCAGTCTAAGGCACGACAGAGGATGTGTTGCACAGCGATTACAATCGTGTCATTGTCCTCTGTCATGCATCGTCATAGAAGCTAGCTTTGTCTCTACCGGTGACACACGACTGGGACCTTCTGTGAAAACGCGGCGGAACAGCAAGTAGTGCAGTCCCTTGCAACCTTTTTGTTCCAAAATTAGTTGGTCCGTTTTCTGGGAAGATGTCACAGTTTGAAAGTGAAACCCAAGTACAGTGTTCACATGGTCTTACCGAGCACTGTGGCCATTACATGGCAGATTGGTTGGACACCGTCAGTGTTAACCAAACGCTGTCCCTGGGGTTTGTTTTCCCATGGGACCTCCATTCGTGCCTCTTCCTGAGATAGAGAAGAAGCAACGCTGGCATTCCGCCCTGGCTCCTCAGCACCTGACCCATGGCCTACTTCCCCTCTCTCTCTCCTCCTGCCTCTGATACAGCTTACATCTGCTTTGTCACTACTGCCACCGTGCAGCCATAATTAGCCATCAGTAATCGGAGCACTTTGATGTGACACAGAGGCTGGGCAGGACCGGTCTCCATTTCACAGAGCCGTTTCATGCCTGTTCGTGGCCTTTGTAGGTCGAGCGTGGAGATAAATGATATTATGAGCCTTAAAGGGGCTTTTTAAGCCTGCTGCAGTCAGGATTTTGCTTTGTGATTTTTATTTAGCGTAGTGTATTTCACCTGCTTATACTGGTCAGGTTGACTCTACAGGTGGCGGTGGTGTCAGGAGTTGACATGTGTGACCTGCAGGGCAGCGTTGGTGTTTTAGGCGCTGGTGATGTCAGCGGTCAGCATCTGTGGCCTACAGCGCAGTGATGGTGAATTAGGTGCCGGTGACGCCAGCAGTTGAGGTCTCACCTGCAGGGCAGTGGCTGCGCAGGTTATGTATTGGCTGCGGCCCGGTGTCCAGGCCTGGACGTGAACCCTTACGCGGCCGGTCAGTGATCTGTGGGGAAGCGGGCCCGTCTTCTCCCTGCTCCTGCCCCCTTTTCCGAGTGCTGTCTCTGTCTGAGAGCACGTGCGCGGTGTTAATGAGCTTGCGCGTCTGGGCCGCTTCCTGTGAGCCGCTGCCGTTTTGGCGCATCCCCCTGGCCTTTCCGCACAGACGGGGCCACTCGCTTCCATGTTGGGCAGCGCTGCAGCCTCCGTGATTCAGTTCCTGCAGTAATAATGTCATTTGCCAAAGTCCCATTATGGCGATGATCCGTCAAGGTCAAAGCCAGGAATCTGCAGTGGCCTGAGTTTGTCTTAGAATATCTCTTTATGCGTTATGGCAGAACTCTCACAGCATAACTCGTTAAATTTGCAGAAGACATAATGGCAGTCTGAATAACTATATTTGCGAGGCTGCAGGAAACAAATGTCATGAGGAGGTGATTTTTCAGCCATCGTAAAGCAAACCTGATTTTTGGAAATGGATTCCGTTTTGTTACCTGTGTTACACTCTGTCCTCAGCAGTACATGTCTCAATACAAGCTGACTCTTTACAATGACACATTGTTACTCCTGCGTTATTTTTACCATCAACACTTTACGTTTATAGTTTCTCACTTCAGCGCATTTGCTGGCAGCATTTTTCCACTTTGTGGGGAATGATTAAGCCGCTCCAGTAAAATGAAGCTGTACCAAATCATCAGGCCCGAGACGATACATTCACCTCATGATGTGATTTTCAAAATGGAGTTCACAAGATGAAATTATCACGAAACAATGTTCCCCTAGAAATAATGCTGATAAAAAAAAAAAAAAACAGAAGTATAACATGATTAAGCATGTTTTGTCTTCTTTTCTTATCTATCTTTAGATATCAGTCCCCTAGCCGTGCCAATATGCTTGACAGACCAGGGGTTTGAGTGCCACATTGCTTTTATAAAACAGGTCCATAATTGGATGAACAGTACTTGGTTACATAAAGCAAGAAGAAATACAGAAAGTAACAGGTTGTTTTAATTACTAATTACCCGTGAGTGTAGTACTTAGCTTATGATATTTATAGTAACTTTCCTGACAGTATGAAACAATGCTGCTGGATTTGCTAGGTGGCCAATGAACGAGCTACCTAACAAGTTGGAAGTATTTCGTATTAATGTTGCACAGTAGAGATCAGTTGCTGGCTTTTAGAGCAGATGTGTAGAATGTATTTCGATTACATGTTCTATATATGTGTATATATGAAGTGTGTGTGTGTGTGTGTGTGTGTGTGTGTCTACGTGTATGTGTATGTAGGTATATTACAATAAGATAAACCCACTATTTGTGTAGTGAATGATAGCAGTCGAAAAGGGGCTAGTTTTAGCATGTGGGCGTGGGCCTGGTCAGACATTTATCAGATTTGGTGAAAATCGTATTTAATGAGTTATCCATTTTATGGTCTGCTTGACTCATATCGTGACTCTAAATGTTTAGTCATTATGTAGTCACCGATTAGGCATTTGGTCATTTCAAGGGAAATCCAGTGCTGATAAGTGCCATCGTTGTATTTGCAGCACTGAATTGTAAAGTGATTTTGGTCAGGCAGAAACTGCCCAAGGAAGCTCAGCTCTGTATGAAAGGGTTGGATGCTGTTCTGATGGATAGACTTGCTTCGGGTGAATAATTTGCTCCCATAGTCTGCCCCTTCCTCTTTTGGAGAAGTTAATTAGCTGAAATAAACATCTTTTAGAATCGTTAATATTGCTTATTAAAGGTGTGTACCTTTCTAAGTGTTTGCTTTGCTTATGCGTTTAGGTTTCTCACTGTGCATGTGGTTGGTGGCATGAGGGTTCTTTTTTTTTGTTTTTGCAATAGAAACCCCGCTTGTGAAATGGAAACCATAGTATGAAATCACTGGCTGTGTAGCACATGCTTCTAGAGAATGACATGTTGAGAAATGTAGGTGGAAATGGAGGTCGATGAAGGTAATGCCGGATTCATTAAAGCAGACCCTCCATTTTGTATACTGTAGAAAGAGACAATTATCATGCCTCATATCAGGAGCCTTTGGATCGAGCAGCAGCAGCAGCCTTTGGACTTTTTAGCACTCCATTCTCTGACTCGCACGAGGATGAACTTGATTTCAGTTCAGTGCTGCTGATGAATGTACTTCATTGTGTTCCTGTGCCTCCTCAGTGTACTAGCAGGATGTTGAGTAAGACACCATTGCAATAAGGACATCTTATTATAAAAGCAAGACACGGATGGCTATAGGGAAGGAGAGAAGATGGTTGCAGTGTGTAGTCGCTGGTTACTAAATTTTGCTCCTAAGTTCTGTGGAGGTAATTTGCTATTTGTTCCATGGTCTCGTTGTTTGTGGTGAGTTTTTATCATTCCTCCTCTTTTAATGATTTAGCAGAGGACGTGGGGATGGGTAACTCCGCTCCTCGAGGGCCAAAGTCTTCCAGGTTTTAGAGTTACCTTTTAATTAGTAAGCGATTCATACCAGGAACACCTGGGGAATTAACGTCCTGTCCAAGCAAAGGCTTAGATCATGCTGTTAGGAGGCAGGGCAGAATGAGAACCAGCTGACCCCTTAGCCCTGAAGGATGAGACCTGCCCACGTCTGTGCCAAGAAAAAATCAAACGTACCGTGAGCAAATTTTACATCTCATTGTGAGTCACGTTGCAGTCACGATACGCTGGTCACTGGCATGACTGCCCAGAACCCAGCACTTTGCCTGTGTTTTGACCCTTGGAATATTCCCCAATCATCAACCGAATGGCTCAAACAATATCCTTGAAACCCACATGTTTGCAGTCCTCGGGGTCCCTGCCACCCAGTCAGGTATGCAGTCTGTATTCCAGCATGAAACAATGAGAGAACCATAACTATTGCATCACAAATGAATCACGCCTCATTGGCCACTTTCAGGTATAGGCAGACAGTTTCAGGTCTGTTTCAAAACAGTGGCTCACATTTACACTGGATTAAATTGGACACACCTGACCCTGGATCCATTTTAGCAGAGTCAGAGGTCAACTGCACCCCCTCGCTCCCCACATGACAGCTGCAATACAGTGTGTCAAAAGAGCACTCGCAAATTTCATCACAAAGTTACACTTGATTCCTCATTCCACTGTGTAGCGGCTTTTGGTTGTGTCACGTATCATCTTTATGGAAAGTGAACCGTAAATATCATAAATGAATAAAGTCTCATTCCTATTGGCCACACTGAGATATGCAACTTGGCCTGGACTGTGGTACAGTATACCTCAAGGTAGTGTTATTGTGACAGTATGTAGTTTATGATATGATGTATACGCATATGTGTGCATTATATAACAGAAGTGCAATAGTGCATATTTGAATGGTTTAATGTTGAGGTGGAGCTGAATGCAGGCTAATGTAAACACCTGACTGAAGAGAACAGAGGTGTTTCTCTTTGTTTCTCAAGCAGAGGCTCTGATTAGATTTCACGCCAGGAAGCAGGGGTGGGGTAGGGGATGTCCCGTTTGAAGACACACTGCAGAGAGATGATGGCAGTCCATGGGGTGATTACAGGTTGTCCTTCAGCACGTCTTTATTATTTGCCATCCTGCCCAACAGGTATTTGGTTTCAGTTCAGAAGCAAAAACTGTCATTACCCTCCATGACAACCAGGCTGCACTGCAAGTGTTTTACCTCTCCCTCACCCCCCCCACCTGCCGCTCCAGGTAAAGCCTCTGTTGCCTTGTCCTCCCTGGACGACGTTCAGAGGTAGGTTGACAGTGGCGTGTCCGATTTGGCCGTGCAAGGCGGCGATTTGTGTGTTGATGGAAGAGCCGCAAGTAGACCTGACGTTGGATTCATTCTGACTGCGTCAATGGTGAACTTCCCCTCGCTCTGCCCTGCATGCCAACTCTTAGTACCATGAGTGGAACAAGTAAATTTCAGATTTTTCTAGTGTGGGCTTTCTGCTTGTAACTGTCCCTTTACAAATGCTTGAAAATGAGTGAAACTTGGAAATTGAAGAGAAGGCGCACATTGCTCTGCTGCTTGTCTACATCACGTCACGCACCTGTACTTCTCATGGGGTGCTTTGCTTTGTTGATTACTGCTACCATGCTTGACTTTGTGTTCATTCTATCTTCGTTAGAGGCAATTAAATTGCACAAAATGACTATTCGAATAATTTGACAAAAGTATTCTTCATTCTGAGCACATCCTCAGAAGCTCAAGTTATGGGAATGCAGCTAGATAAGGAGTGTCACGCGCTGTCGAGGAAATGATCACAACGCTACTCTGGAACAATAAAAACAGCAGTTATAAAATGATTTATCGATACCTTCGCCCCCGTTTTGTGATGTTACTTGCAGCGATGCAATAAAACAAAAGCGAAGACGCCCCTCGGCCGCGGTGTTCGCTTATGGGAGGCCTTTGTGAACTAAAACATCCTGAGTTGTCATTCCACAGCGTTACAGTAAACACACCAGCTTCCGCCAGGCCCTGCCTCTGGCTATGTCAAGTGTCTTCTCCGACAGCGAGCCTCAGAGAGGACAGTTCCGGCCAGGGCAGAGGCGTACCCAGGGGGCAGTGCAAACAGGACCAGAACACCATCCGCGTTGAGAGGCGGCTGAACGTGGTCTGCTGTAAACACCCTATAATTGTGTTGGCCAGGGCTACAGCATTTGGCCTTGAGGTAGGAAGAGCTGGAAGGTGCCTCACTCATGGCATACTTGTAAAATGAGGGGTAAGGCCTTGTCTCAATTTGACTTGGAACCGGACGAAAACACAAAGGTAATTGTTTGCAGTGTGCGATTTCCATAGAGAAAAAAAACAGAAACAAAACAAAAGAAGAAGCTTTAAAAAAAAATGGGGCAGTTTTTTTAAGCCATCTCCTGAATGCTTCCAAAATTGTGGTTTGAAGGGAAGGGTGCTGCACTGCTAATTTTATCCCTGTCCATGGTGGTAGTTCTTTCTTGCAACCATTGTTTCACCATAACACCAGCACTGACCGTATATTGACTGCTCTTTTAAAAACAAAAGGTGGACTCCAGGCAAATGAAACTGTGTCTACCTGTGTTTTATGACAGGGAGAATAGCACATTTGTAAAGGGATAATGCTTGAATAGTGTTGTGCTCACACTCACTGGTCTGGGAATGTTGTTAGCCTGGTCTGACACTGTTGCTTTTTCAAGTTGAATGGATACACTTCTGTTCTTTTGTGTTGGAAGTCACCCTGGATAACAGCGTCTGCTAAATTAATGTAATGTAATGGTTGTGGATGTGGTGAAGGCTAGGCCCTGGCAGCAGAAATCCGCATGCCTCTGCCTGTTTAGCTCGCGTGCCCAGCCTAGCAGCGCTGTTTAGGGAACCTGCATTCAGCAGGCGTTCAGCTGGCCGGCCGCAGAAGTTCCGGGTCCTACTGGGCGTGCTATTGTGGATCAGACCGCGTTTGTTTACTCACAATGGCACCCTAAGCCTCGCCTCTAAACCATGAAAGTGCGCACTTGTGGGTAAATCTCTGCGCGTTTTAGTAGCTTTTAATCGCAGGCCCATTTTGCTGTCGTTGTACAATGGCTGCTTCAGCCACTTTGCTGTGGAAGAGGGAGCTTCCTTTTAATTTTTGTTTTTGGTGTGTCAGAAAATTGAACGTGAGCTCTAATCTTCTACTAAGGGTGGGCTCTTGTTTTCATAGCAGTGCTGTGGAGCCATAAGTGTCTGCATCGTTTTGGTGACAAGTGTTTCACTGGAAGCTGGATGTTGAAAGAGACCGCCAGGTTCACCCCGCCCGAGTTCAACTCTGTAGGTGCTTATCCCCCTGCAGGGGGGAGGGGGAGGGGTGTCTGACCCTAAGGTCAAACCAAAGAGGAAATACTCACTGCTCTTCAGAGAGAGTCTAGTTTTGGATTTCCCATCAGGGAAACCATTTGGATTTTTACCTTTTGGCTTTCTTGCAGAGATTGACAGACTCCTGAAATTGTGCTGTACTTTACCAATGAAGGCTGTGGCTTAGATTCTAACCTTTACCAGGCTTTGTTTTAAATTTTAAATAGAGAATTCAATAATTGTTCTGTTGTTTCCATCCACAATATTTTTAGTTATTTCCAGTGTCTGATGAACTCATAATGGTAAGTTTTGAAAAGACAAAGCACTTTCATTCAACACAGCGCTCAAGTTAAGGACAAAGGGTCATTGGCTCCTGGAGGCTTTGTCATAGTTGTTTCAGTTCAGTTCCTTGTGGTCACTGTTAAATGCTTGCGGGTTAATGTGTATATCCAATCTGAGAAGAAAAAAAATCTTTTTCACTGCAGAACCACATGATCCTTTTTGACCGATGGGAGGATTTGCATCTTCCTCAGAAGAAAGTAATGAATGCAAGGGACATGATTGTGTTCTTTCTGGGGTTTATTTTTTAACTTGATTGGTGGCCAAGTGTTGAGGCTAAAAGCGTCCCTGGCCATATTTTAAAAAGAGCAAAGCCCTCCCCTTAGCTCAGCGTCCACCTCTTGAGGTCTAGCGTCTCCTGTGTTTATCAGTCTGGAGAGTGACCCTGTCAGTGCATGACACTCTTCATTGGGTGTGGACCTGCGTGCTTGTGCATACACTGTGGCCAAAGATGCTTTTTTTTTTTGTAGCACCCTGACCCACAGTGCTTGTCCTTTCTCATTGCTGTTGAAACCTGCCCCATGGGATTCTGGGTAGGGGATTAGCTACTCCTGCAGTGACCCAGGGTGTGGGGCTGTCAAACAAACCACTGGTTAAAGTTTAAACCTCATGGACCCCCCCCCCCATCCACACCCCCACCTCCTGCTCCCTCTGTTCTGCCAGACACCCCCCCTCCCCAGCCCAGAACACACAACCACTCACCCATGGCTGACACACAGGTCCCTGGTGACCGCGTGGTCACAGACACGGTCATTTCACTGACCACATCTCTGCTCTCTGCAGCCCTTATTTATTGTCTCAAGTTTCACTTAAAAGGCACCCAGGGTGCCCAAGCTGTATGAGAAAATAAAACACAGGGAAAGACTCTGGTTGGACACACCAAGCTTTAGAAATCAGCTGGGTTTGTCAGGTCTTTACTGGCTTTTTCCCTAAGAGCTAAAATCCATTTCATGTTCCAATGAGGCCAATCAGCTCTAATTAATGGAAATGCTTAATTAGAAAAGACCCTAATGGTCGTCATCCACAGGACGTGGTCGTGGGGTTGTTACTGATGGTCACAGTGGCCATTTGATGTAATAACTTGTTGGTGGACGGTCACTGTGGTCACACACGTGACCAGAAAATTTTCAGAGGTTGCATGCGAGCTGGGACAACCTTGTTGTCAGCTGATATTTCAGTGGTGTTTTGCTGTCACGGGGATCAGTCAGTGTGCTTCGATGCGTGATACTGCAGGGGGAAGTCTGCTACAACAGCACACAACGGGTGTCATCCAGCCGAGCAGCACAACAGGTGTTGTCAAGGGTGTTGGCGTGCCTGCGCAGATACGCAAGACGAGATAAATGAGATTAATGTTTAATTTACCATCTCGCATCACATCGGCAATAATTAGAACCTATGGAGGGGCGTGACCCTTCTTAAGCTGGCTTTCATGCTGTCATTTATCAGCCTTATGGTTTTATTTGACTTCAGTTTGGCCTCTTCCCTGTTTGTGTTACGTTATCTAAAAATGCATTACACATGGTTTGTATTTCTTCGATTCCTACGTGACATACAGAACGGTTCTGTGTTTGTTTGCTCATATCAGCTTTCGTATCAATGCACAGTGTGTATTTTTGCTGTCCTCTGCTCAGTATCTCTGGAATGCCAGTAAGCATTGCTCAGTACATAGGAGGGGGCATATCTATGCAATTATTTTGATAGGCCAAATTTAGAATGGGTAACCTGTCCTCTATTTTGTGTCAGTTTGAATGTTTGACCACTTTTGGCATTGGTGGTTCTTTGCTTGCTCTTTACTTTTTTTTTAATCTGTATTTTTTTGTGCTGTGCAAGATGTGCTGGGCCTGAACTGTGCCGTGCAGTTCTGCGCATCTGAACACCCCATTAGTTGGTGCTGGCCGTTCTTTGTTCACTCGTAGTTCATCGTTCCTCCCTCTGCCCTGCTAAACTGCGTGTTGGACTGGCTCGGAGCTGCGCGCTAATGTCTGCCGCACTCTCATTAGAAGTCCTCTGGGATCTCTTGGCCTGTTTGCATTCACTGCTGATCACAGCCTCAGCCCTCCTTTATTTTTCCTGTCCGGTGTGCCAGCTCGCTCCACGCTCCAAAGAGAGGCTCCCTCTCCAGTCAAAAATCCCTGGTACTGACACGTAAACCAGGATCTCCTGACTGAGATATATCCCTGAGCTGTTTTTGTGTTTGGTTGGCATGGAGACCTGGAGCCGGGAGAGCAGCAAAGCCGCTGATTGGTCTAGTTCCAGGAAGCGCTGCAGCCAGTGACGGAGGATCAGTGGCTGTTAGTGCCTAAAAGAGACTGCCTGATTGGCCTGCTCTGCCCCCGTTTCTCATTCACACCCTGGGCACGGCTCAACCTATCTAGGTGGGGTGAAAACAAACAGTTCCCAACCCTAACACATATTCACCCCTGTCTGATGTCACCATGGGAGTCTCTCGCATCTGAGTCATTAGCCCACAGAAACTCCCGATACTGGGCAAACAGTGACGTGGGACATAACTATTTTCACAGTTTGAGTCAATAATTCAACTGAACTATCTCATTTGGAGTGAATGACTAATCATATATGTACATATATAGAATTGATTTGTAAATTAAAGTATACCTGACCTGCCTATAAATAACTACATAAATAGGCTGAGAGAGATTGCGTTAGTCCCTTAGTGCTCAAAAGGCCAGCACTGTTGAGAGCTGTTTGGTTCAGCAATTATCACCTCATTAACTAGGGCTCCATCACAAATGGCAAGCGACAAAGTGAGGTTGGCACATATTAGGTGTCTGCCTTCGTTACATAAGAGTCCCCCCCCCCGAAAAAAAACGAAAAAACAAAACAAAAGACAGGCCTTACATGTTCAAGGACTATTCGCTAGAGGAATAAGCAACTAAATAGGCTAGAATGCACATGCTCCACATTAATTGTTAAACCTTTAACATTGAGAAAGACAGGAAAGGAATCCAATGTAGGAGGATACTCCAGAGGAAGACACTGCCATGGGCTCTTTCTGCTGTTACGCGACTCTGCGGAAAAACCAAAGAACCGCTGCCAAATAGTGCTCTCCCCCGCGGCGCGCTGCCTTTCATGTCTCTAAACGAAGTCCGGTCTCACCGGGACCAGCAGACGTGCCACATCCTGTTAATGTCACAGGGCCATACGTGTTGACCCCTCCGTCTAGCCCCTCCACCCCCTCCCACGAGCGGGCTGCGTAGCCGCACACAGGATTCCAGCTATTTGGTACGGAGGTGTGACTGAAGATTAGCCGTGTAGTCCGGATTGTTCATGCATTCTTTCGGTATGACCCAGGCTTCCACATTTACAGCCCACGGTACCCTGGCTGGCGGCCAGCGGAGCTCTGCTTCCCGGTTTATCATCAGGGATCTGAAAATGCAGTGGTCGCGCAGGGCAGGTTTGACACAGAAATAGCCCAACAGTGTTCCTGTCCCGCTTTACTTGTGTCCCAAACCAAAGTTTTCCTATGACTCTTCCTCTGCAACAGCCTTGATTGCAGGCACTTCCATACCAGAATGGGCAGCTCGCATGGTTTGGGGTTGGGTCTGTAGGCTGGTCTGCAGTGCTATGTCATGGATTCCGATCCCGGTAGGGTGGAAATCGCCCACCAGCAGGACAGAATTCACACCCAGGTGGGCGATTGCGCAGAAGGGGAAAAAGTTGCTTGGCGACAGCAGCGGGGGTGGCGTACAAGACGCCATTGACTACAGTGGAATGCGATAGTATTTTTTTAAATCCCTGTGAAAATCAGCCATTGGTGTGAAAGGCATGTTAGTATATGAATGGCCAGTGAGGATTTTTTTTTTTTTTCTTTTCCAACGGAGAGCAGGCAGTCTGAGCGTAATGAATGAGTTAGCAAGTTAATCTGCTATCCCATAATCCTATTTCAGCCTGTGCTTCATTCATGCTGCACACACAGCAGCGCCCTGGTTATTATTTTTGCGTTGTGATTGTGCAGAGGGATCTTTATCCCCCCTCCCCCAGCACACACACACACACACACACACACACACACACACACACACACACGCGTGCGCACACACACTTAAAGCTGCTGACTGACTTGTTTTGTGTGTTGAATTTGTTTCATGGCATCTCCGGGTGGCGCGAGGCGTTGATTTATAGTGTCGCTCTTGTTGGTAGCACACTTGAACTTGTCATACCCTGCACGGGCGTTTTTACAGCTTTATTAAGAGTGGGAGACAGTTTAAAAGCAGTCAATTATACCTTGGCGGAGGCAGGAGGGGGGGCAGATGAACACCAGTGCCCCGACACGCTGTGTGCTCGGAGCAGACGCTTTATTTGAAGAGAAAAAAAACAGGTGTCTGGCGCTTGTGCTGGTGAAGTAACAGGCTGTGATTCTTCTTGTTGGGGGGGCTGTGGGAGCGATGGGCTGGGGGTGGGTGGTTATTTCGGCCCACTGGGAGGTGCGTGCACCCTTTTAGTGTTGTGGATGTGCCTTTCCCAAAACTGACTGCTTGTTCTGACCATGTGGCGGGCAAACATCATTTTAATTAAGTCTCCGCTGTTATTTGGGGGGGGGGGGGGGGGGGGCGTTGTTGCCTGGGGCATGAGAGGACGGCCTTGCCTCACCCTAGACCAGGCCTCAGACGAGGAGAACTAACAGCAAATTCGCTATTAGCATATTTCTAAAAACGTTAAGGTCGCTGCACACAAACTATCCAAAAATCAGGCATTCAGATAAAGATGGATCGAATCAGATAAAATAAAAAGAAAACAATGTCGGAATAAAGAGGAAGAGACGAGGCACAGGGCTTAAGTAAAAGTAAAAGAAGATTTAACATACTAAGAGCATTGACGCGGACTACAACAAAGAAGATGCAAGATTAAGAATTAAAATTAAAAATATGCCTGGCTAAATGGATTAGCCTTGAGTTCAGATTTGAAGGCAAGAATGTGCTTATGGTCTACAGGCAGTGAGACATCCAGGTCCTGGATTTATTTATTGTCAGGTATGGCCTTCCGATTTTCTAGAGGAGATTTTGTTAATTGTGCAGTGTTTGTGAGGGTGTGTTGTTATTGAGAGGGTGTAGAAGTACTGCCTCAGTGGAGTAATTCTGGTAGAGGGTTTGATTGTGAGACTGAATCCAGGATGACTGCTGCTGTTCTTGTAATGCACATGCATGTGTCTGTCTCAGAGGAGAGTTGCATCCGCTTCAGGTGGGAGGAAGTCTATATTTAATAGCGTCTGTTGCCGGAGCCAATCACAGAGGCCCCAATGCCTATGACATCATAAGGAGGAAGCCACATGTTTGGGAAGGACGTTGTAATTTTAGCAGTGTTGTTTCCATATTAAACTGTGGTCTCGTTTGTATCTGGTGAGGTCATGAGACTGAACTGGATCCTTTTGGTTTTACTTCTCTTGCCATTTTGCCAGATCTCGTGCTGTTTGCTTTTTTGTAAGAAATTTATCTCGGGGGGAGATTTTCTTTGGCTCTGAAAATGCAATAGAGCATAGTGGAAACAAAGACCAGAAACCGAAGGGATCTCACCATGACCAACACCATTTCCACACCACCGAGGCCAGTGGCTACTGTTTCACCATAGCCAGCATCACTTCCACCCCACAAGATCCGTGACCGCTCTCTCACCGTGTCACACGCCACTCCCGCTGCTACCCATGACCGTTCCTCTCTCACCATAACAAACGCCATTTCCACACCACTGAGGCCTGCGGTGTTATGTCATGAAGGCCTGACCCAAGTGAACCTAGTCAGTGTGAACTAGGTCAACATACAACTAGCTGTGGTTTTAAATAGAGTACAGTACATTTTCTGACCTGAATCTCAAAGCCATTCAGATAAGTTGCCGTTTTCTGATATTTACGTATGTATGTATACATTCTGACATGGTTAGAAGAAGTGTGGGTAGTTTTTTTGCGGTTTATTTTATTATTAAACTGAAATACTCCAATATAAATGCTGAATATGAGGGAAGGTTAAAAGTAACAGCATATTGCTGTTTTGACAGCGGGGGTGTTGTGTCTGATTTGAGAGGGGCACATTTGATAAAATGAGGGCCGCAACAGATCTGGAACTGTTACTCTTCTGGGAAAGAGCGAAAGGCCCAAAATACAAATATGATTATAATGTTTTCAGAAACACAGCTTACGTAACTGTGGAATTCTTCTTCCCCGTGAGCCAGTATTTGTTTTTCATAGACTGCTGTGTTATGGTTCGCCGTGCTGTGATTTCGGTGTTTGCTTTCCAGTCCTCGTCCTATCGAGTCGCTTGGCGACCGGCCTGTGCCCTCGGCTGACATCCACCCGTCGCCTGTCAGTTGCTTGCGTCTGTTGAACGATCAGAAGATGCTGTGTGTGGAGTACATCTGTGTTTGTGCATGACTGTGTTGCCTGCTTGCATGCAGAGCGACGCCTTCGCAGACCGTCGGGGTTACTGCAAAAAGAGGGATTTGGGTCAGATATGCAAAAAATAAAAAAGAGCGTTGGAAGAGACAGAGAAAGTCATGCACTTCAGATGCACTGGGAAAAGTGCTGCAAATCATTCAGAAGAGCCACAGCTTAGTGAAGCAACAGAGTTATGGTTTCAGTGTCCCCTGTTTGCCACTGTGTGTGTGTGTGTGTGTGTGTGTGTGTGTGTGTGTGTGTGTGTGTCTCTGATGTGCACATGTCTACACGCATATATGTATGTGTATGCATGTGTGTGTAGTAGGGGGATTTCTTTGTGCGTCTGAGATGTGGCACTCAGAAAGCCTCTGCACGCGCTCAGTAGGTCAGAGGGCGAGGCATGGCCCGTCCCCCGTGTTCAGCTATGGAGCCACAGCAGAGACAGCGGGACAGAGAGGGCTTAGGGCAAGAGGATGAGATCAGTGAGTATAATTAGAGCCAGCTGATTATCCTTTTACCTCATCCTCCCTAATTCCAACAGTACCCTATTTATTGAGGAAAAGAACACGAAAATTGTCCCGGGAACAGAGAGCGTGACCTGCCCCATCCAGCTCCTCACTTCTGACTTATTAATGGCTTATAGCTACGCGCAGTCAGTGTCCATATTTCACTGCCATTTCCTGTATCCCGGCCCTCTTAAATAGCGGCCTTTGTCAGGTTTATGGGTTCTGGAGTCGCCTGATTCAGCGGGTCGTGTAGAGTTTCAGCTGCGTGAGAGATCAGGCCAAGCCACACAAACAGCTCCGGGCCCCGCTGCCAATGTCTCCCCACACGGGTGACGGGGCGACCCGCCGATTCCGCGGCGTATGCAGTTGCCTTTTCTCTCCGGAGTGCGTTTAGAAGGTTCTAGATCTGAGGGAGGGGCTCCCGCCTGCACGTGCTGGTGTCCGTCACCCCCCCCCCCCCTTCAGGAAATGGAGTTCTCCGCACTGTTGATTCACAGATCTAATAACCGGCTGGGGGGTTTTTCCCTCCTGGCTGGAGAGGCAGCTCCTTTTTCCACTGCTTGTAACCAGTCTGTTGGAGATGCCCCGGGAGATTTGTGACACATTTGGATGGAGTTCCATGTAAAATCAACACGTGTCTTCTCAGTGCATATGTGTGTGTGTGTGTGTGGGGGGGGAGTCTGTCTGGTCTGTGAGCTGAGCAGAAGGCTGTCTGGCCCTGTGTCTGTTCATAGTTGGGTCCCAGTCTTATCCAAGTTGGGCCCTGCTCAGATCCTTGTCTAGTGCCGGTCAGGTCTCAGACTGCTCTGTGTCTTGTCATGATTCTTTTTTGGTCCCTTTTTAATGCAGTTTGGCCCCTGTGAGGGATGGACTGTAGAGTGTGCAGAGGTGTTTCATAATTGAACTTTCATTGCATCTGAAAGAAGGGTGAGTCAAGAGGGAGAGTGACATCACAATGAACGAACCCGCTGTGTGGCTGAGGGGATCTTCCAGGATTAAACGACCCCTGTAGAGCACTGCTACACTGATGAGTCCTTGGATGAAAAAAAAAAAAAAAACAAGTTTACTTTATTCAAACTTCTACTAACACAAATAGGCCTGCATTTTTAGGTCTTGAGTTTTAATCTGACTTTTAGCATATGTTTGTGGTCTGCATATGATACAACGTGTGTGTGTGTGTGTGTGTGTGTGTGTGTGTGTGTGTGTGTGTGTGTGTGTGTGTGTGTGTGTGTGTGTTTGTGTGTGTCTGTGTACGTGTGTGCACATGTGTGCAGGTATGGGTGTGTCTTTATTTTAGCCGTCCGTCACGTGTGTGGTGATTGACAGCTGCTCAGGCTCCCCAGCAGGGCAGATTAAAGGAGTGCAGCCCTGGGTGACTGTGCAAGGTGTCACCCTTCCTCTGACCATAATCGCTCCTACAGTCGGAACTGCCACAGGGCTGTCATTATAGTTTTGTTGAAGAAATTCTGGGGCTTGGCAATGGGGTCTGACTGACCTGTCACATGGGTTGTGGATGTGTAGGCGACACCCGCTTTGCCCCATGGAGCATGGCACCATGAGTGATGTCCCCGGCGGCGTGCCGTGCTCGTTGGCGATAATGTCAGACTTAATATATTAAGTCGGCACAACGCAGCTGCTGCTCCACCCTGTCAGACTCTTAGACGGGAAATATTTACCCCTCATTTGTGTGTGAAAAGGGTGCCCACCTTGCCCACAGGTCAGCAGGTGGCTTTAAAGGCATTTTAAAGGCAGGGGTGGAAATCCAGGGAAAGTGATTGATTGGACAAGGCACGCAGTTCTAAGTCAGTCTAGCAAGGGACACTGACCAACTGAGCTCTCTCCCTGTGGAGTATTTTACCCTCAGAGTATACACTGATCCTCTTCAAAAAAACTGTTATTAGCACATTTTCAAAGCGACTGCTAAACGCATATTTTGAAAGATAAGTGGAAGAGAGCCATAGGTGCCCTCAAAGATAAGTTCACAGTGAGGCTGGGGGGGGCAACTCTGCACCAGATCTCCTCCCTGCTCTGCTGTGCTTAAATAAACCAGCTCAGATGCAGAGCAGTTTAAGAAGCAGTCAAACAGGATGCAGCTGGATATGATACATGCATATATGTGCCGTTGTGCTTGAGTGTGTATGCATGCCTTTGTATTTGCGTGTGTTCGTGTGTATGCTTCTATACTTGCAAGTTTGCAAAAGTATATGTGCATGTGTTTGAAACTGAATGTGCATGCGTGCAAAAGTGTAAGTATGTGTGTGCTTTTGTGCACGCGCATGTGCGTGCGTGTGTGTGTGTGTGTGTGTTTGAATGTATAAATGCCTGTATGTGCATCTTTCTGTGTCCTTGCATTACAGAGCGACATGTTTGAGATTAACGGCATGGCACTGGAGTGTGCTTATCACATGAGCATCAGCAACAAAGCCGTTGTTTACATCTCTGCCCTCTATTTAATGGGGCTCTGATTAACTGGGGACAAGTCGCGTTTCTGTCTAACAAATGAGCCGTATCACAGCGGTCTGAAAACCCTTGTAGCGACTGAGCCAGGCAGTGGATGGGCATTTCCTGCACAGTTTACTCAAATGCAAACAGTGAACACAAACACTGCATAGCTGGAATGTCTTTTTAATGCAGCCCAGTTCCATTTTCTGCTGGGACATTTAGCATGTCACACAGATATGGATCATCACTAATTGCATTCAGCACTTTACATCATTATGTGCTTTGCCCTTTCGGTTTTAATGAAAACAAAGCAAATAGTTTAGTTTTCTGTAATTATAGTTTTGTTTTTTGGGGGGTGACTTACTAGTCAAAAAGAGCCCTATTGTAACATGTGGCATCCGATATTCAGTAAATTATTTTGATCATGAGTGGCAGCCATACAGCAACATCTGTTTAATGTGAGTCTGGGCTGGTTCTGAGAAGCACTTTCACAGCTTTCTTACGCGCCTGGTGCCTTCCTTCATGTAGTATTGCTTTTAACTCATTTCCATGGAGCAGTTTAATATGTAGCAGAAAAGGAAGCCTGGGGAATGTGGTACAAGGCTGGTTTAGAAAAGCCTACTATTGTCAACAAAAGACATTCCCTGAGTTTTTTTCTTTTTCAGAGGAAAATAGCAGTTGCCCTTTAAGGCAGCCAGCTGGTAAGTACAGCTTCGGAAACCTTGGGTAGGAGTGAAGTCAAAGGAGCTGAAACTGATCTTTCTCTTGGCCCAGATATGCATAACTAAATGAGGTGAACTAAAGCCGTGAAATTCGAGTGCCGCTACAAAGTCAATGCAGCTTCTGTTACTGCAGTGTCGTGATGAAATCTGTCACTGAGTGGGTTGCATAACCAGTGAAGGACTGTCCTGAGCGCTGCAGCCCGTGAGGTGAACCGGTGGAAAATCGGGAGATTGAATAATGGTGGCTAAAAAGGCACCAAAGTCTGCCAATCCCCATCAACTGGTGTTGTATGTGGTGAAGTGTACCAATTTAAATGAAGCCCACCCATCTACAGATGATTCCTTTGTGTATGTTTTCATCAAATGCCGTGGCATTACCTTTGTAACTGTTTCCATGAACATTTTCATCATATGACAAATACCTAAAGCTAAGTCAAAACTCCATTTTTTTTCTTAAATGGTTAAAAAAATGTATTTAACGTAGCCTAGTATCGTTCTCATAACCACGATTATTTTATGAAGTACAGAAAAATAATGCTGCAGCAAGTAAGTTAAAATGAGATGAGCTGCAGCTTGGTGATCCTTATTTGAAGAGTTGTACTTATTAATCACAAAAAAACACTCAAAAACAGACCTTTTAACAATTATCAGTTTACTCCTCCTTTTCAAGTGCACGACCCTATACTGAGGCGAACACTCTGAGAAGCGCTGTGTCAATGGCATGCCCGGACGGTCAGGGGGATGAGACTGGGTTACCCCATGCATTCGCAGCGTGTGGCCCGGAGGCTGCACCTCTGCTGAAGGGTAGCTTTCTCTGGGTGTACTGAGTTTCACTGAGAGGAATAACAGACAGCCAGTGAAAAGCTGCAGGATTCGTTCCTGACCCCACTCGCACTCAGAACCAAGCTGCCACCTGCACACTCGTTTTCCTCGCTCTCAGAAACAGAGGATTGTGTGAAATAAACCTCGCTACGGCCATCAAAGCCTTGCTGTATAATCACCTCTGTCACTGTAAGGTTACTTCCAAGGCTCACAAGAACTGAACCTACGAAGAGCTGAAACTTTCAAGGTTGAAACTAATGAAATGATGTAAGACCAAATCGTCAAGACTGCCTCTGCTGTTGGAGTATTTTGCACTGCAGTTAGGCAATTCATTTTATAACGGAAGGAGAACAAGACAAAGCCACCACGGAGCCGCCCCTCACCCCACCACACCTACCCTAACGGCCAAAAGAGGTCTTAATGGCTGCTATTAGACGCAGTTTGTCACTCGCGTACCTCCGGTGAACTTTGCACAAGTATAAATTGTGGTCAGATAGTTGAGCGAGAGTTCACCAGAGGTACCCTGATAAGTGTGATAGCGCTGAATTCGTTTCATTGACATTGTTTGTCAATGAGTCTAACACTGTTTTCTCTCTTTTCTCTTTTAGTGTCCAGTGTCATGAAACTTAATCCACAGCAAGCTCCGTTATATGTAAGTACACACGCAAACTTGTAAAGATTTTTTTAAAGGCACAAACAATATGATACTCTGTGTAAAATCACAGTTTTATGTTTTACGACTGTATAATAACATCGGTTTTATGAATGCTTGCACGATACAGTCGTATATTTAGTCACATACTTCTTAAACTCAAATACATATCAAAACACAGTAAAGTATGAAAAAGCCATTGTGTTTCTTGCACTGGAACTTGTTACACTCCCCATTCTTTGGAAACAGACAGAATTAGTTGAGAACACGGCGTACAGATCCCACCATTTGTTGTAAGGTGCTTTCAACCTGGCCGTGTAGCTACATGCTTTTGCTCGGTTTTAATTAGATCTACGGGGGCACAATGTACCCAAGTGTTGAAAGGGCGTCCGAGCCGAGACACAACAGCATAATTAGATTTGGTGCGAAAACAGCTATGCTTTATTTAAAACAGGCGGCACCCTTGCTGCAGAGCCAGGATTGAGTGCGGGTCGGTGGTTAACCAGGCAGCAAGAATGCTAACCCCCTCACCCCCCCAGCCCATACACCATGCCTTCACACCATCCTGGTTCTGAAGACACCCCCCCCCCCCCCCGCCCAGTTTTCTGTCAGCACGTTCTCCTGCGTACCTCTCATTGGCCGATCTTCCACCGGCCCCGCCTTAGCTGGAGGTCAGCTGTACACAGGTGAAGTGTTTCCATAGCACATTTAAACCGGTTGGCAGTATGTTGGCCAACCCTAGACTGGATGCTAAGCTGGCCCAGGGCCAGGGTGTGTCAGGCATAACTAGGTGTGTTCATACTTGGTATCCCTTAGTCAGAAAATCTTTTTCAATGCATATTCTTAGCAGGGTAGAAGAGCTTACATTTCACTGATAGCTCCTCCGAGGTCACATACATCCAGTTTCATTGGCCTCAGTCTTTTCACTGTGGTGTCTTCAAAACTACAACCAAAGCATAAGCATCCGGATGTCTTTTACCATCAGCTACCAATAAAGTGCACATATCCTTCGATCTCGCTCAGATTTGTTAATAAGGAAATATATGGGATACAGGTGGGTTTATGTGGCCTCGGAGCAGGTTACTCTGAAGATGCTCTGTGGTCAGCTGTACCTGAGGAGTAGGTTAGACTCCACTCACTGGGATGCAGGCTGCCATATTGGGTCCCAGATGCCTAAGGGGGGCCATGTGTCTGCGAGCAATCTGCAGTTGTGGCTGTGGAGGTCCAGAGTGGCTTTTCCCCTGCACAGGAGGAGAGAAGACCGTTGAATCACAGTGATACTATCATGCTGTTCCCTGAGGGGGAACTCGGCACTCTGACCTCTTGGATTCCAGGAAACCCAAGAGTCATTCCCTTCAGCCGTGACACAGCAGCCTTACAGTACCCTACATTTCATCCAGTCAGAAGCACTGCGCGCTGGATCAACTAATCATTTTGATGATGTTTAGAAACTCTCATAAAAAAGGACACAAGAGGAGGATGTGGAGTAGGTTGACCTAGTGTAAGCATATGGTCTTGAAGGCAAACTGGTAAAAGTTCATTCTTTTATTTAAAAAAGGAAACGTGAGTCTTGCTGGCATCTTCAGTGCACGGGCACGGCATTGTGAGTCAGGCTGAGATAAAAGCGTACCCTCATGTCACATGTAAGGAGAGCTAATGGGGGTGGGGGAGTCACAGAGGAGATTCAAATGACCCCCGGCTTCAAGCCTCCATTGGACCTGGCAGCTGTCAGCACCAGAGAGGGAATGAAACAGAGGAGGGGGAGTAATGTACGGCTGGTGTCAGGTTTCAGAGAGTGCTCACATCCTGTGGGGATCGACTCGTGTGGGTGCACAGAAGCTTGGTTCCCCAACTTGGAAGCACTGAGCATGCTCAAAGAGTAGGAAACCCTCCCCCCTTCAGACAGAGAATAACTCCAAAGTCTTACAGCCAAACCCTCCAGTAATAGTTGTGATGTGGCTTACCTACATGCCTATTTTGATGTTGACACAGCATAATTAACAGGAGAGAGCAAGCAAACCTGATCATTGAGAAGACTTAAGTAGTGTACGTATGCTCTACACCTTGCCATCAGTTAACATGTAATAAAATGGTTCCACTCCAAATATAGCACATTATCTTATTCTGCGTGTCCACATCAGACTCTCTCTAACTTGTACACAGTTAGAGAGAGTCTGAGAGCCTTTTGAATTGAAATGGTTATGCCTTTTGTAGTCATATTGTGAGTTACTGCAGTCTCTGACCCCTGAGTGATATGTTTCCTCAGCTGTATGCGTGTAGCTTTTCTCAGAATGCGAGCAACCAGCACAAGGAACACGGCGTGCAACGCTGGCGTGTGGTAGCCTTAACGCACCCGCTCGCCGTGCGCTGCATTTCCTGCTAGCCGCGTGCTTTTCACCGCACGGCCTTCCTGCTGCTTTCAAGGTGTGCTTCTGTCGCCATGTTTCTGCCCAGTATATCTCCACTGCTCCTTCTCGATGGTTTACCAGTTTAGAGAAAGGCAGAAGATATAAATGGGCCAAACGCCTTCAAATTTACGAGGAGCAGATAAACAGACGTCTTTTTTTTTTTTCTTTGCGGTAGCAAACAGCCAAGCGAATCCTAAATAAACCAAGGCCTTGTGAATAACAAGCCTGACATCAGTTGTTAGTGACTCTGAGGAAGTCACTTTCACTGACTGAAATCAATTTTCCTCTAGTTTGTGCCTCGGCTGCCAGCTTTCTCTGGGCCTCCCAGGCTTTTGCTAATCCTCGTGTACTTGTACGCTGCGTTCCCTGTGTCACAGTCTCACGGAACGTGGGACACGTCTCCTCCCAGCTTCCCTTGCTCTGCCTAGTGTCTGGGGGGATGGCTTGGCCCTGTCGCAGCACTCACGTGACATCCAGCCTCGGAGGGACCCCTCGTGCTACCGAAAGCATAAACTCGCAAGCCCGTTAACCACTTAGGCATGCGTGACACTGCAACGCAGGCATCTCTCTCTCAGCCCCTGCTTGTTAGCCCAAATGGGATTACCCCTCATCATTCTCCTGTTCTTTTGGACCAGCTTTTCCTTTCAGATGATGTCATAGAAAGCCTTGTAACCATCCCCTCCTCACGCTTGAGTCTGTCACTACAAACTGAAATTACAGATATTTTATTTCACGACCAAGTATTTGGCTCCTGTGTTCCTTTCATTGCCTGTACCTCACTAACAGAAGGTTGTGCTGCTGTCTGTGTTGCTGCGCTCGCTGTGGAGGTTCTTTTTTTAGACCATTCCTGCCCAAGGATAGTTGTAATGAGCCAGCACATCGGAGTACACAGGGAGTTGAATATCTGGCAAGTATATTGAATATCTGTGCTGGAACGGTCCCATCCTTCCTGCTGAGAAGGAGTCATGAAGGAGTTTTAGAGGAGGCTCAAGTTGCCGTTATTATGAGTGGGCAGGTGGAAAGGCCTTGGACGGGCCTCTCACGCACACACACCAGTGGAACAGGCCTCTGTTCCCCTCTCGGGGGTGCAGGACCGCCTGTCCTTCAGCAGCTCTGGTGCCTGATCGGAGAGGCCGTGCAGGAAACATGTGTTCTCCCTGCGGACCCCTCTGCCCGCGCACACACCCGGAGGAGCGGGCCGCGTAAGCGCTGTGCGGGGGACGTAGCTTCGACCTTGCAGCACGCCCTTGAAGCGAAGCCCCGCCGGAGCCCTGGAGCATGCGCAGCTGTCCCGGCTGTCGGACGCTGGGTGCTGTCAAATGGCCAGAAACGCACACACAGACACACACTTGCATTTCATATCCCTCTATCTCGCTCTCGGTGGTCATTGTGATCGTTGGCTGCTCACTTTTGGTAAGCTGTTTGCTTGTCTTCAGTACATGGTCAGAAAAAGCAGCGGTCTCGGGTCAGAGGCCAGAGTCTATTCTAGAAGAACGCGGAGGAGGGGGGGGGGGGGGTTGTTAGCTCTGGGTGCCTCTTCCTTGGGCGGGATGCACGGTTATTTACAGTGCGCAGTCCACCCAGTGTACAGCTATGTGCTACAAGAAACCTGGAACTCCCTGTGGGCACTGGGATTCAGGTGCAATGCCCCAACAGGATCCAGGGGGCGCTGTTAGGCTCCAGAGCTAACCACATCACTGCTGTATGGAAACTTATCAAGTCATTCTATGGCTGAGCTGTCTATTCAAACCAGACACATAGTCTCCAGGCAAATCCTAATACTTTGGCTGCATGCATACCACGAAGTCCTGGTGGGCTTACATTTGCAGCAGATGAAAAAAAAAACAGTTTAATTTTAGATTGATTCCTTTGAGTTTTTTCTTTTGCCCCTCTGAGTCATCATTTGTCACTGATGCCCTATCCTTTGTGACACCTGTCGTGGAATCATTTGCCTCTACAGTCTAGAAATGGCTTGTGGAAGACTTGGGAATGTGTTTGTGAGTAGCCTGGAGACCAATTTCGGGTTTCAGTGGTTGTCTGATTGAATGGCGAATGCTTGAATATTGTATCCGCAGTCACTGCAGAAGTCTGTAAGCCTTTGTCTTTTCGGAAGTGAGCGGTACACAGCTCCTGTTGGCTTATGTCTCCTTGAGCTCATGATCTGTTGTACATCCCACTGCAAGTCGTTTGTCATCGGATAATTTCAGACTGTCTTGCTAATGTGATGACAGATTCTATACCTTTGTAGGAATGTGCTATCATGTGACCTCTTTAGGTTGTTTTCAAAGGAAAAGTTTCCTTTAAAGCCACCCCTTTCCCTTTCTACACCTGCATTTTGAAAACAAAAAAGATAGACATGCCAGAAGACTAAAACAGAGCACTGGCTGCTACCTTCATTTTGGTAAATGCAGTACCTCTCTAATTTGGCATCAGCTGCTATAAACTGTGTATGTTTGGACAATTTGCTGTGTGTGAAAAGCTGTGCCTGTAGCCCATGGCAACTGTTGCAAAGGTGTGCCTTGAAAGGTGGAAGACCTCCCCCCTCAGTCTGCCATCAATCACAGTGCAGGAGAGGAGGGTCATTACCCGACAGGACACCGCCATTATCCCCCCCGCCTCGGGCCAGTCCTGTAGGAAACGGCTCGTTTGGAGCCGAGCGATAAGCCGGCCCATCCATCACTGTAAACAAGGGCCCTCTGTCAGCGTGCCCACTGTACCGAGGCCGCAGCGCGGACAGAGGCATGCTGGGAAACGGGGGAACAGTCTGCGTTCACGTTCGACAGCAGCTGGCCTCGTTCGGGCCTCCATCCTGAGCTCTCCTCAAACTAAGACTGGCTGACCGTGGGAGGACGCGGCTTCGCCGGCCTGCCCAAAACAAACAGCGTCCCTTAGGCTGGCCCTTCGTAAAGGCAGTTGTAGGGATTGTAATGGGTGTTTACTGTTCCGAAACACTGCCCTCTTCTGCTGGGAGGGGGGAAATCCAGACGCTCTCGAATCTCAGCCACCCCCTCTACACACACACTCCCCCCACACCCCCGCGTACCTTGTGACACCGCAGCGGTTATGTGAAGGTGTGGAAAATAACACAGACGGCCTTGCCCCGCCCTCAGATAACCTATAAATAAAGAGGACCCGAAGCAGGAAGAGTAGCTGTCCGCGTATCTTATCTGTTTCCTCCCAGGCTCTTCTGTGCCTGGTTGCTGCTGAGAAACGGGTCCTGGGTAACGCTCCGTCATGAACCCTTTATATAAACGTCCTCATTCAAAAGGAACGTCAGGCATTTCTATATTCATACAGCGTCTGTATACACAACACACATATTAACTGAGTATTTTTAGAAAACACAAACGCACACATTTATGTTATTACTGTCTGTGTAAATTGTATAATAAATATTTATTATATGTCATAGACAGGACAGCTTGTTTCCCTTTATTGCTGCTGTATGGACTGGTGATATTATTCCCTGTGTTGCGGTTTGATTGCTGTGTGTCTGAAGGTGCAGAGACATAGTAGAAAAACAATGTGAATGTCCTTATATACCAGTGGCGGCTGGTGAGCTGGAAACAGGGGAGGCTGAAACATTAACTTTAAATCTATCATTACTTTCAAACTGTTCCCCTTTACCCACCACACGTGGGTGTCCTTATGCACTGCTGTTCACCATGCTGTAACTGCGAGGTGTGCCTTCTGACAGTTTTTCTCAATTTGCATAAGGATGGCTGCCAGCCTTGCCTGGGGTGTCTCGATTTGTCACTCATAACTGACATTGTTCCCAGCACCTCCAAGGGTGTGTTCAAATATGCACCTTGAAGGGAGGGGTGGTTACTCTCGCTCTTCAAAATCGGCAGATTTTGCGTGGCTTGTGGCATAGGGAAACGGAGAGCCCTGCGTTACCTCAGTGCGGGGGTTCACCTTTCAAATAGGAGGCCCCTCCCTGACCCTGCCTCTTCACCATCACATTACATGCATTAAGCAGACGCTCTTAGCCAGAGCAGCTTCCGGCACGGTAGAACATAAATGTATCCATTCAATTTTATGAGCAACAGTCAGACCAGGCTATCAACACTGCCAGACCAGTGGGTGTGAGCATAACACTATTCGGGCCCTACCACAAGTTAACTTGTGCAGTTTGACAGAAGCCAGGCATACTACGACACAACAGTCCCTAGAACACAGAATCAAAATACACCACAATACTACACGTAAAATAAAATAAACATCACCAATCAGTAGCAGGAACACCGCGACTGATAGAAAACTGTGCGGTGCGTGCTTGTGCTTGGGAACAATACGAGGCGAAAGGTCACATCTTGATGTCACCCTCCGTGATCCAAAGCTGTTACATGGCAAGTCCAGCAATGCTGAGAGGCCTCGGTTCCTCTCTCACTCAGTCCTTTCTCAGGACCGCTTAATGACCGCAAATTGTCAGGCTGAAAAGTTGAAAAGGTCACTGAGATTACACACCAGAAGCAGTCTGTGGGGAGGTGTTGAAAGTGGATGCCAGCTATCCCAGAATGCCTTATGCCTTATAATTACATGGAGCCTACATTGTGGGAAAAAGACACAGGAGTGTCTTCATGAGGCCCCCAGCTGCCATAAGCTCTCTGTTCAGAAAGCTGTCATGGGCTAAAAAGATGAGATTTTCAGACATCTGTGATTTCCACACACGCACACCATACACACTAGCGCACACATGCTTACAGACATACACACACACGCACACACACACACACACACACACACACACACACACACACACACACACACACACACACACAGACAGACACACATACACATACTCGCGTTGACTGTTAAGTTAATTGAATATTGTGTGCTGGTATTATCTAAGCAAGCGAAAGGTCATTTTTGTTTTGTTGGGATTTGTTGAAGTGTGCACAGCTGACTTTCCTGAGCCACAGGCCAGCCGAAGGAAGAGAAATACCATGTGTTTGTGTAGGCCATGGAAGTGCACATACTTGGGCGTGATCTTTGCGCCTTCATAGCGGGAGCTGTGTTTGGGTCGTCTCTGTGTGCCGGGGAGCAGTTGGGTTTCTGCTGCTGGCGTGTGGAGCTGAGAGGCTGTGCTCAATCGCAGCGTGCTCATTGAAGTGAGTGAGTGCAGTTTGCGTGGACCATGCAACCGGAGACACAGGACCTGCTGGAAGGCCCCTCCATCTGTCTCTAACCGTGGCTCCTCTCTATCTCTGTCTATCCCTGTTTCCTCTCTCCACAACGTTGTATGTTTCCAACGCTGTCTCCTCTTTCCCTCTCTCTGACCCTATCTCCTTTTTCTCTCTCTTGTTCATCGCTCACCCCGTGTTTTCACTCTTCCTGTTATGCTCAAACTCTTTTCTCTTCTGTTTGTCTCTGACTCTCCACCCCTGTCTCTCTCCTTTCTCTGTAACCCTGTCCCCTCTGTCTCTCTGTTACCCCGCCCGCTGTCTGTCTCTCTCTCTAACCCTGTCTCCTGTCTCCTCCCCCCGCTCTGTGGTTGCAGGGCGAGTGTCTCCTTACAGTGCAGCTGTGCGATGAAGAGCGCTTCAGGGATGAAGAGGACGTAGAGTTCTACCTGCTGTTCTCCGGCACCACTCAGCGGCACCTCACCACCACCCTGAGGATCAGCCATGTCACCCTGCAGGCCGTCTGTCCCGGTAAGCCCCCTCTCCGGCCCCTCCCGGCCACACCCCTCACCGCGTCCCACCCGGGCCAGGCGTCGCCACGCTCACCCCAAGGAAGTGCGGCGCTTGCGTGGGCGGCACGGTGCCTCCGCCCTCCGCACGTCCCAGTTCGGCTGGGGTCAGAGTCTGGGAGGTTGCTGCTGTTAGTGAATGAGCTCAGCCCGAAAGAGCATGCTGTTAAAAGAGGGTGAGAATGAGAACATATGTAGCACGTTTAGGCTTTGACACAGGGGGCCCCAGGTCATCTGACAGTTCACACATGCTCTTGCGTAATACAAGTGTTGTTGAAAGATACTCAGAATGAAGAGGAGCAGTGAGCCTGGGGTGTAAACGTGGATTTGCCCTCAGTGAGCGGATTTTGATGTAATCACAAAGCAAACATGTGCCTGTAACACCAACGGTGTAATTCTTCCCTGAGCTATTTTCTGTCAATTAAATAATAAGGTGACTAGAGAAAGACATATAGTATTTGTCCCTATTAAACAGAGTGCAAACCTATTCTTTTTTTGACCGTTTTAACACTGGATACCTGTGTAAGGTTATGTGGCTTCCCTGAATGTGACCTGCTGGAATAACTACACCTGCAAGAGGTCAGGTCTCAAGAGTCAATGTTTAACGGTGTCCTAAAACAGTGGAGTGTTTTTGCTAAGTAAGCTCTGTGTATTTACTCAGCCAGCTGGGAGAAGGGATTTTGCCCCATTGGTCTGACTGCTATCAGTCAAGACCCAGCAGTCCCTCTGGTCTTGCTGTGATAACACTGCCGGCTACAAGACAGGCTTTTAAACCCTCGGTCCTCAGCAGACAATACTGATCTGAGCTCTGGAGCAATACAAACAAATTCTCAGAAGCCTCCTCTGCATATTTTTTACATGGAAGCTAATCTAAGGGAAAGTTTTTGGTACGACATTCCCAGACTTTTTAAATCAACTCTGTTAAGGGTCACAGACTTGGTTGGAACGTCCAGCCCTTGACTTGGGGTTCATTTTCAAAACTATAACATTCAAAATGTGCGTTAAGCTGTATGCTATTAGCAAATGTGTGTACTAGCTGTTATTGTAGTATGTTGCACAGTAAATATGACAGCAACCCTAATTACCCTTAAAGTTGGCATTAAAATATTATGCCCAGTATTCTTCACCCTTGTCCTGGAGGACTACAGTGTTTCTAGCTGCATATGCATTTATATTTCTGCCTTTGTTAGGGAAACGGGTCAACACTGTGGAGAAACTCACAGATTCTGTTAGGCAGTTAAGGGATAAGGGGGATTGAGAGCTCACTGCCACCACTGTCACCAGGACGCGTTGCCTGGAAACGCGTGACTTCGGCCTCCCTTGTTCGGTCACGTTTCCCACAATGCAGCGCATTTTCCCGTCATGGTTGTGGCGGTGGCGGGAGGAGCAGGTCAATGGAGCGCGCACGCATACCTGTTTGAAGTGGCCACCACACTATCAGAGATTGACTCTGGGGTCAGGGCCTGTGGCAGAGTATTCCTTGGAGCCTGAAGCAGAGAGGGCAAGAGAGAGAGAGAGAGAGTTGGATGGAGAGGTGATGGCCCGTGGAAGGAGCGGTCAGAAGATTTTCCCTCCCTCATCCCTCTTTCAGCTGCGTCAGAGATCCTCAGCCTTGGGGCTCTGAAGCAGATAGGTCTTATATATCCATCTCCTGGTGGCTTAACCTAGAGCTAACATGGTGTTTGCACACAGCTTGGACTAGCAGAGTTCCTGTGCATTGTTTGAGAGAGGAATAGACAAAGAATTTACAAATGAGTTTTTTTTTTTTTTTTTTAACTAAAAGCGAATGTTCTGGCACGGTGCCACGCAATTAAGCAGAAAAAAATGGCGCTGAAGTAGTTTAAAGGCATCTGTATTGTGCAGAGCTGTGTGCCAGTGGAGATTAACAGCACTAGTGTGATACATGCCACCCTAGGGCTCTTTGGCCTGGCTGTGTAATTATTCATCGGAGAGAACACTTAAAGGCTTTTCACCAGTGCATTTACAACAGAGAGTGAGCATGGAGAAGGGTTTCAAGAGACACGTTCATCCATTTCAAGGACACCTCTGTCTCCTTTGTTGAGTCTCCCCGCTATGGAGGTCCCGGCTTTTGTTTTATTGAAGCCCGGGGTTGCTAAGATGCCTCTGTCAACAGTTATTAACCATTGGCCATTTTTACACAGGGGGCTATTAGCACAGAGATTCATTTCAAACAACTGTCTGGAGCTCTATTGGAAAATCTTGTGTGTGGCGAATCCATTTAGAGTGCTATTGTTCATGTTCCGGATGAATTGGTGTTATGATCCGGTGGCAGGAGCTGTGATAAACATGGACCCTTGTGTATATGTACACACGTACACACACACACACACACACACACACACACACACACACACGGTGCAATACGCACTTGAACAGTTACAAATTTACACACATTTACACGCATGCAAATCCACTCCAAAAAGAAAAAAAAACTAAATTGACCACACACAAGCCCACCTACACTTGCACACAAGCATACAGACACGCACACACATGGCAATATTCACTTATACACAATTGCACACATGCAGACACACACAAATGCACATGCACACATGCAGACAAATACACACACACATGCACACATGGTATAACACATACTTGTACATAAGTACATACATACACATATGCGCAGACACACACACACAAAAAAACACACACACACACACAAATACAATAATATTTATACACACATGCTCGCACACACACATACACATACTTGTACAAATACTATGTGCACACACACACACACACACATGCACATGTGTACTTGTACACATACTATACACAGGCACAGATGCACAGACACACAGGCACACACACCTGTATCTATGAGCACAGACATACACAATAAATGCATTTGGAACGATGATGTCTGTTTTATGCTTGCCTCCAAATCGGACAAGCCTTTTGGCCGGCGACACAGGAAAAGAAAAGCTGTGATTATTTATGACTGTTTCTCTTCAAGTATGTGTCTGCCATGTCAGCGTCTTTTTTTCCTGCAATTTCCCCTCTCTCATGAATGGAAATGAAATGTAAGCTACCAGGCGAGAACTCTTCACACTAAATACAGTATGTCTCTTTCTCTCACACTGTATGCATGGTTTATACATGTGATTAGGCATTTTATAGGGGCAACTATTCAACCAAATTCCATTGTAAATGTAGTCATTTCCTTTGCTAAGTTAGTAGTCTGCCCACTACCCTTGCATCCGTGTGTTGTCTTATCCTGACACACAATGTTCTATTTTTAAAGGACAAGATACACCAGCTAGCTAGGCACCAGCTAACAACCAGTTTGGTTCATGCCCCCTAACCCAGCCCACCTTTATCCTCTTTGGCCGCATATATCCCCTTTTGCTAATAAAAGTTAATCCAGGCTGTTAATGGGTAACATAAGGGATGGTCCATGTGAGAGGAGATGTGTGGGCAGCTTGCCACTCTAGGCTGGGGTGCGGGTGTCGCGGAGCTGGGAGGAGCCCCAGACTCCAGGGCCACTCCCTGGGGGCCTCTCTTGGGGCCACAGCTGAAGGCACCGGTCAGTACCTCCTTATTTAGGCTAACCGCTGAGTGGAAAAGGCCCTGGCTGCCACTTTTACTGACGCTGTGTGCCCTAACCACAGGCCCTGAGAAAGACCGCAAACCACCCATAGCTCTGCCCACAGATAACGGCTCGCGCTACACCAACCCGTGGCTAGCCCCAACTCGCATCACTTTTTCCACATTTTCACCATTACCGTCACTGTGGTGAGAAAATTGAGAGGACATTTTCTGACCCTGACAGTATTATTTTTTTCCCCCTCAAACCAATTTTTTTTTCAGAAGCGTGTCAAAATAGCAAGTTACTTAGTTGTTGTCATATTACTTATTACTTAGATATATTGATATCTTAAAGTTTTCTAGAAATTTTCTTTTGTACGTTTCATAAGGGATGACAGACTGGAGCACAGTACGCATTCTGATTTACAGTTGTTTATGCAGTGTATTTAGACGTTGCTGAAGTGATGGTAAGAGATTGTAGTCCCGCTGTATATTTACATGCTGTCCCGTCAGTCTTGTCTCATGGCTAACGGGAGATCTCGTAAATATATGTGCCTCACATGGTCCCCGCTCTGGAGTCCTCACATTCCTGAGAGAGAGAATTGCATTCTATATTCGGACACAAGGCAGTGCATTTCAGAAATGCCACTTGCGTTTGATAAAGATAATCCCTTTTGTACATGACCCATAAGCACCACCTCCTTTATATGTACAAGTAGCCTATGAGTTAATGGTTGGGGAGTAATTTCCCCAGTAGCATTTTCCCTCTTAATCCTTACTTCTGGGGAGAAAAAAAAGGAAAAAAAACTGTTGGCCTCTTTCTGAGACAGTTGATTGGCCATATTTTATGCAAGTCCAAAAAAAAAAAAAGACTGTTATTCTGTCAGATGACACATTAAAGTCTGACATGAAGCTTTAAGGCTGCGTTGTTTGGTGTTGTCCTAACCGTTCACGGATAAAGAATGTTTAATGTTTGGACGGTGCGTATCTTAGCAACTGCAGTTGGACAGTAAATCTCGGAGTTTGAAACAGAGGGCCAGGGGGTGGGCGCAAACTGATCCAGTTCAGTAGTTTGGGAACCCTGTCAGCCTTCCCTTGTCTGCGGTACTGCCACAGTCTTGTCATTCCGCTGTCAGCCCAAGAGCTCAGATGTAAAGCTGAGAAAGTCCTCAGTTTATCTCTGCTCTGACAGGCCCTCCATCCAGACCTTTCCAAACTGAAGTCTCAGTGATTACCACCCTGTGTCCTTGATAGCTGTAAGATCTGTTTGCTCCCCAGCAGAAATGGTACAGGCACCTGGGATGAAATCAATCAACACAAATGGGCGTTTGTTATGTCTGTTGGCTCGGGGGTCAGGGGTCAAGGGGTCATGGCACGCCCAGCCCACCCATGGGTTACTCCACCTGTCACAGCTACAGCACACTGCATTCAGACAGAAGATTGGTTTCCACAAACCCGCCTTAGCTGTATGCGTGCCATTGTAATCCAGTCCAATATGGCAGTTTGGAGTCTCAAGTGCTGCTGACCACAGAACATCTTTAATAGGGCTGTGCGCTGGCCCATCAGTCCAGGACAGATGCAGACATTGGGTCAGGGTGCTGTTTGGACACATTTAACCCCCATCTTCAAGAATAGCTGACCTGTCTAAGGTGGGTCAGTGGAAACGCAGATGTGGTGATACTGATCAGCCTGACAAAGTAACATCTCTCATATAGGTTGGTTTTGAAGGTCACGCAAAATGTTAATATGATCTTCACGTGGGATGGAGTGTGGATTCTAACTGGCTGTCCCCGTTTGACTCCGCCCCCCTCCAGCCCACGACTGCTGCGAGTCGGTGCAGGTCACACTGTGCTCGGCCAGGCCGGGCCACCCGGTGGACACGGTGGCGGAGGAGCGCTTCCAGTTCGTGCAGGACCTGGCCTTCGACATGGCGCAGTTCCTGGTGAGCTCGGCTGGGCGGGACGAGGGCCTGGAGGGCGCCATGCTGCTGGACGAGTGCCAGATACCCCTGCAGGAGTGTGAGCGTCTGGACGAGAGCCTGGCGCTGGCCCTCAAACACCTCACCCTGCCCGAGGGTTGGAGCGTGCTGGGAACCAACCTGAGCAGCACCACCGGTGAGTATCAGCCCCTCTTCAGTGTTCTCAACCAATCATGACATGAGGCGGTTCAGTAGTCACAAAGCAACCTGTACTCCTGCTTTCAGTGTTCCTGTAACAATGTAGCTCAAGCGATTAGAGCGTGAGAAAGAATAATAGTCACAGTTCAACATGTATTCCTGCTGTCAATATTCCATTAATCTTCTAGCTCAGCCAGTTGGAGTCTCAGATAATCCAGTGGACACAAAAGCAATCTACATGCAAAATGATTAGCTTGATTAGCTTTTTTTTTCATTTTTATTTCATTAAACTTGTGATCCTGCTTTAGCAGTCTGGAGAAGGTAAAAAGAAAAATTCCATGCTCCATGCTATGAGTCTGTATGATGTAAACAGTGTCACTTTCATACTAACATTTTTGTTCGTTGCTGGCATGTGTATTCGTGACCGTCCATTGCTGACTGTTCAACATATCCTTGTCACATTTCGCAGCAGCATTAATATCTGCTCAGTTCATGCCTCTGCAAGGTGTCTTTGACAGAGTGGAGCACATTTCTTTCTCTCGCTGAGAACTTTCTGTCTCAGCTGTGCTCTATTGAAAGTCTTTGGAGTTTGCCCACCAGGTGGTTCGCTAATGAAGCTTAAACTCCGCCCCATGAGTCGTGGTTCTGACCACTCCTGGCTCGAGGAGAGTGTTTGTCCCATAGACAGCCTATCAGAAGCCATCATGAGTTGACTCAGACATCTGCAACTCATTTCAGTCTTGGAGAAGCAATTTGGTTAATTGGCAAAAAAAGAAATCCCTCCAAAAAAATGGAGGTTGTGGAGCATTCACAAGTGGATTAGGGAGTGATTGGTTGCTGCTGGAAGAGAAGGGAAGGACTCAGATATAAAGCCCGTGGAGCTGCCGATCCCTGGAAAAGTGACACAGACCCACTGCTGTTGTGCTTGGCTCTATTTTTGTCATTTTTTTTCTTTCATTTTTCTTCCTTTTTTCCCTCTTCCTATTGGGTCACCATTACAAGTGCGGAACGCAATGTCAGATATTTTAAAACAAACATTCCCACCCAATTAAGCTTCTCTCGCTGGCATTGAGTATTTATATGGACTGCTTAGTTGGACCTGGGGCTTTTTTTTGAAGAGGAAAGTTATTTTTGATAAGCAGGGATGGGTCACTTTCAGTCAGAAAGTAGGCTTAAAACCTGGCACAGACATGTTGTAGTGTAACCGCTACTTTAGCACTAGGCCTACTTTACAAAGCGTAAAACAAATACACAAAAAATGACCTGTTGGAATCTTATAAAAATAAATCTTCTGCAGTAATTTTCTCTGATTTGGCAGGATTTAGCATGTTAACTTATGAACCCCTTTCTACAAGTAAGTACACGAAGCAGTCAACATTGAGGTTAAACCCAAATGATGGGTGAAGTCTTGTTTTTAAGAATACATAACGTTTATAATGAGGGTGTTTGTTTGGATTTTTTTTTTTTTGTGGAACACCCGTTCTCTCCAAACGGAGACATTGTGTTTGGTAGAAAGTTCCAGCACTGGGATACACGCATTGCTGCTGGTACCCTGCCAACGGGGTTCACGTCAAGATGCCAGTTTGTATTTCACATGTCTTTTCCCCTGACCCACAGCCGACCCCAGGAATGTTCCAGTCTCTGGAAGTCGGCTCTCCCTCGGGTCGCCCCTACATCATTGTTGACATTTACTCGGTTGACAGAAAAACATGCTGATGAAAGATGAAAGTACTGAAATGCTTCTTATTCAGCATGTCAGCACAGAGGTAGTTACATGACTTAAATACTGTTTTCAAGGGCCGCAAGTCATCCATTTTAACACTTTTATATCTGGGGCTGTGGTTGAAATTAAAATGTATTCTCTACATACCGTCTGCATATTTTCCAAATAACCGACTCCGATTCCAGCATTGTAAAGCATGCATAACTATTTGCAGAAGTATTTGAAGACTTTAATATGAGACTCTAAAGCTGCTAGCTGACTCACTAGGAATAACTTGGTAACTTACAGATAACTTATAAATTAGTGCACCGATTCCTAGATTCAGAGCTAGATGCAGTATGAAAAGTGGTGAAATGTTACCGATCACATGCAGTCACGGAGTTTAAACATTTTATACTCTTCAGGACGCTTGGCTGTTCCCCCCTCTTGTAACCCAGCATCCCGGTCATGCCCACTCGCTGTCTTGGCCCCCGTGTGGCGGAATGAGTGCGTCCTGTTTCGGTTAGAACACTTGCCATCTTTCATGACGGACTGAAGGCCCACCTCTTCAGGCTACACCTCAAACCCCCGTACCAAAGCATGACACTTTGTCTTTCTTAATTGCAGTTATATATGTGGAAATGTATTGCAGAGTTTAGTGTAATTGGGTGTGTGGAGGTTTACTTGTTTGCATATGGCATGTTGTAGCATTATATTTGGAATGGTATGGTCCTTAAGTCTTGCATATTGCTTTGCACTTACATGTCAGTCTAGGCACACATTTGTGATCTCGGCACCAATGCTCGCTCATGTGTGGTTAGGGCTATCCTGTTTTTACTGCTTTATTAGATGCATTGTGCAAATTACTCTGGATAAGACTGTCAGTCAAATGACAATAATGTACTATAATGCAGTGCTGTAATTAAAAGATCTCAGATTATATGGCTGCTGTGTTAATTTGTGTAGGGTGAAAATATAATGAAGTCAGTAGAGTCAGTTTGCTTAGCAGGCACTCTTATCCAGAGTGACATACGTATATTACGGCTGTTAGGTGTTATCCATTTGTACAGCTGGACATTTCAGGTTAAGCACTTTGCCCTAGGGTACAACAGCAATGCCTCACCAGGGAGTTGAACCAGCAACCTTTCGGTCATTAACCCCGCTTCTTACCACTATTCTGCACTGCTGCCCAAGTAGCTCACCCCCTCTCCGAGAGGCACTTTTAATCCAGCTGCAGCTGTATAACCACCGGATCTGTTGGCACAGTCTAGACGGAACCCAAAGCTGGCCATTGAAAATAAACTGAATCAGCAGCAAGGGCTCACGGCGGACATGCTTTGGCCTCCCAGGGCGCCGGCTCAAATGGGGTATGATAAATTCATGATAGAGGACTTGTCAACAGTCATTTTCCCCCTTTTTTACATAATGTCTGGGATGCACTCCATGGTGCTACGAATGGAGCAGTCGGACCTTATCATTTTTGGCAATGGCAGCGAAACTCATCAGCCAGATCCGTCTTATAATTTTATTCTTAGTAAATATTTTGTTAGACGGATGTGGAACACTTGCATGGTGGACAGGGGGGAAAAAAGAAGAGAAAGAAAAAAAACTTTCTTTGGAATGAAAATTGCAATCGCTTTCAGCAAGTTAAAAAGAGTAATCTAAATAATGTCTGATAAACACTCACAGATAACCTCTGCAGTACAACTAAACAAGGCCTTTGGGAACGCTTAGTGGGCTGTGTTAATTGCTTGTTTCTTTGGCATATTGTACAAGTACGTACACACACACACACACACACACAATTAGTCAGTCTTCTGACAGTGAAGCGGACTGTGTGTGATTAGAGCACTGGACTTTAAGATCATGCATTTTAATCCATTGTGGGGGGCCACTGCTGTTGTACCCTGTAGCAAGATACTTTATCTTGATGGCTTCAGTGTAAGTTGAGTAGTAGTCTCAGTCAAACTGGATAATAGTGTGTGATAAGGCAAGTAAAACAGTACGAATCATGATTTTGATGGGTTTGATTTATTGGGAAGGGTGTTTATCACTCAGAGAGGATTTTGGTCTCTGCTGTTTGCTGGGTTTGTTTTGGTGGAGTGTATTTGCTAAGCAGGTAAGGAAAGTCTGAATTGTTTGTTATTTATTGTAAGAGGCCAGGAGTAAGCCCTGGGCTCTCTGCATTCTGGTGTCCAGCATGTGCCCTGACTAGTACTGGAAATGGGTTGCCCTGAATGTGTGACTCAGCACTGGAGGCGGATTGGAGTTTGGCCATGCTTTTCATGGGCCGGTCACAATCAGGCCAGCCATCGCACGGAGGTGTCATTTTATTACCATCGTAAAGCACACGGCGAGGCTGGATTGCACCCAGAGCACAAAGACTCGAGCCGAGGGGGTATCACCCAGCTGAGATGGCCCACCCAGCTATCTGCTCGGAACACTGTAAATGCTGTGTGTGAGTGTGTAATCTGTGCTATCAGCGCTGAGGGAACGTTATTGCTGGTGTGTCAGGATGATAGGCTCTTTAACATGGACCTCTGCCTGGGGAAGATAAGGTGGTACAAACAGCAGGGAACGAGAGGAGAAAGGGGCTAGTGCTTCAATCCGCTCCTGCCGGGACTGGTTTTATGTCTCTAGCTGTGAGAGATTTCAGCCGAAAGTGGGTTTGAGCAAATATGGAGTAGAATGTTGTTTGCTATGAAAGAGCAAATCAATTTATAAGAAGCAGGATGTCACAGGTAGTGGCTCTATCTACTGTAACTGCAGCTCATAATAAAAAAAAAAAAAAAAACCACAACAAAAGTGAAATGGTGAATGAATGCCCACTTGTGAGGGTTGTTTGTATGGTGCAGTCGATTGAAGATTTTTTTCCCCCGAGTTTAAGTGTTAACACAAAGCACTGTCGGTGATGGAAACCTATCATTTAAAAAGTCTGAAGTCAGGGAAAGTGTTACACAAGACCTTTTTGGTGCTTTGCTAGTTAGGAAAGTGAAATTCTCTAACTTGCCAGCTGTACAGTGCCATCTTAATCCCTGGCATTTCCTGCAGTTGGCCCTGGGCACCTGTGCCAGAAGTGAAAGCGGAGAGACCGGTGGGCCTTGCCCACAGGTCTGCTGGCACCGGCCGCTCCGGCTGCTGTTTCTGAGTGAAGTCGAGCTCAGGCTCTCTTCCCCAGTACGCTCTCTGCTAGGCCCAAACTGCAGACTGTCGGTCTGAGACTCCATGCTCCCAGGCCCCTTGCATGCCTCTCGAAATCCACCAGAGAGCCTGGAATTCTGACTTTCACTGCGGTGGAAATCAGATTTGCAAGGGTGTCCCCCCCTCCCCCTTTAACGGAAAGATTATTTGAGTTATTACAGTGTAAACCAGAAGGTTAAAGTGTCTGAAAAATACTTTTGTCTGGATGTAAGCATTTTTCTCAGCCTAAATAGTTATTAATACTATGAAAGCATATATAATTTGGTATCAGATGGGACTGAAATGTGTTGCCTTTGAAAGTATTTTTGAATTTCGGACCCTTTGAAGATTGTTTGCAAAGGAAACAAAACCAGTCTTTACAGCACATAACCTTTAACATGTTGTTTTCTTTAGCACGCGTAGCAGTGTGTCAAGAATGATTGGAAAAATCCATTCAAAAAATAATTTCAGCCGCCTCTGGCTAGCAAGACTGCTGCACAGTTGGCTAGCATTGGCTCTTTCAATAGAGAAATAATAGAAAATACAAGGTCTGCAGATTAGTACAGAGACACCACCAGCCATTTTTTGCCTTAACATTTCAAATCCTTAAGAGAGATGTACCTCACTTGCAACGATTGCTTTGTTATGTCTCAATTATAGATATTCTGGTTCCACAGAAAAGACTTGTTTTAAGTATTGCATGCTATGGCTTCACAATAATGCATTGAATGTCTAAATTAATACTTGTTGACTAAAAAGAAAAACAGCCCAGATATATTGGAAAAAAAGCAGTTGAATAGCAACCTAACTTACATATATTACAATTAATATGTGAATTTCCTGAATGTGCATCTCAAAAGCTGTTGGACTGGTTATTGCTCAGATTATTTGGTAAAGAATGAAAACGGGTAGGAAGGCTAGAATGTGGTTACCCAAGACGTTATTTGGTGGGGACGGGGTGGATGTCACTGGTCTGGCATTTTCACACCCAGAGCGATGATGTGTAAGAATTTGGTTTAGAGAATATGGCAGCTGATACCTGTGATGCCTTCATATTTGTGAAGATCTTCTCATGCTGAAAGCATGAGTCACAGAGAATGGGTCCCTTTTCATCTTTTTTTTTTTTTTTAGTGCTGGTGTGAAGTAGAATTTACTGTGGGTTGTTATTGAGTGATTGAATCTATCGTTTGAATCCTGCGGTATGAAGCAAGCGGTCTTCATATTCAGAGTTGGACCATACAGTGGAGAGAGCAGAGGTTTCACTTAGAAAAGAAAAAAAAAAATCACTCCTTTTTTTCACAAGAGAAAGTTGCCTGAAACTAGTGTAAAACACTTCACTCTGTTGCACAGCTGTGCCTCTTAAGTAGCCATGATTAAATCTCTGAAATTAAAAATAGATTACCGGTGTCAAACCGAGTATAGCTGCCATTACGACTCTTTTGAAAATACCACACTCAGTTTACCAAGAATCTGTAGTAGTTTCTCTCCCTAATCCTTTTGTGTGTGTTTGGTTCAGGGCTCTGCATTTTCCCCTGCACAAATTGATTTTTCGAATTCCCAATGGCCTGTTTAAACTGGAGCGTTTCCTTCCCAGCTTTTCATTAGCTGGGTTTAAGAACTCTCCCACTGTGTCCTGATCCTCAAAGGACGGCGTTCAGGGCCGGCACAAGTCTTTAAACCCCAAAAATACACCCGTAATCTGCCACATTGAAAGCGGTCGGGAGAAAGCTCTTAAAGATTTAATTACACTGACAGTAAGTAATTAGACTGTGGCCCCAGGCTTTCTAAAAACAGCCCCCGGTTGGTTGCGATTCACCTTCGCTGAAGCACAGTGCGCTGGGCTCAGCAAGGGGGCGTGAGATCGGGCAGTAGGAGCTGGGGGTGGGGACAGGGGGGCGGGCCTGAGGAAGGGGGGAGGAGCACTGTGCTCTTGCCATGTCACTCCCAGCTCCAGTCGCTCACGCAACAAGCCAGGTGTCCGCGGAGAGGTAGACAGAGGCATTGCTGGAAACAGGTTGGAATCTATAGCACCTTGCTGCTGTGTTCTTTTTTTGACATTCTTGATGGATTGCCGCTGCGGTTCGGTTTGGGAGCGCAGGGCCGCACACGCAGACTTGGAGGATTGACGTGTGTGTGGGGATGGAGGGGGGCTTTGAGTGTTTGCGCTGCCTGACGGTTGCACCTTGGACCTGACGACCCCCTGCCTACCTGTTCCCTCTCCCCCCCCCCCCACCCACCCAGCGCACGCACCCCAGGAGACCCTCCTTCACTTCGCAGCCCGCCGCGGCCTCCGCCAAGTCGCCGTCTTCCTGTTACAGCAGCCTGGAGGCAGAGAGGCCCTGAGAGTGCCCAACAAACAGGGGGTCACCCCGGCCGGTGTGGCCGAGAAGAAGGGACACAGCCACCTCCATCAGCTTCTCACTCAGTAAGTACTGCTCTCTTTCGCCTGTCACTCCCTCTCAAAAACAGCACCCGGACTCCTGCTTGCTCAGTTGCTCAAATGGTTAACACTTTTTTGTACACTTCTCTCAGCCATTGCAACATATTTGTCAGTCTTTGTCAGAGAAATGTATTTATTTACTTGATTTATTCCTTTATGAACACCTGAATTGAGTTGCTGTTCTTTGCCAAGAATGGAATGCAGTTCATATTTCTGTTCTGCTTGTTTTCATACTGCATCCATTCTCCTTTCTGCAGAGTAAGTGTTTTTGTGCTCAAACTATAACAATGACGTGGGTCATGTTTCTCTCTATCGGGTTATTACAGAAAAAAAAAACAAAACAAGAATCAGAAGTAAAATCAGCTGTTTTTCGTGAAGGAATGATACTGTATCTGTAGGACCGGTTCCTTAAAATGCTGCATGACAAACGCTGAACAAAGAGCAGTGTTTGCATGCGAGCAGGTGGAGGTATGCTGTGATGAAATGGCTATGTGGAAACGTGTTTGGAAGCGTGCAGAAGGACGACAGGGTCAGAGCACAGGGACAGGCCCGTGGCATTGGACTCTCCCTGCACAAACAGCTAAAGTCAATAAAGCAAAGGGATTTCTGTGCGTGTGTGCGTGTCTGTGTTTGTGTGTGTGTGTGTGTGTGTGTGTGTGTGTGTGTGTGTGTGGGAGAGAGAGAGAGAGAGATTGAGTCTGATTTTCTTCAGTGTGTCTTTGTATGTGTTTGTGTATGCTGATTGTGTGTATGTGTGTGTGTTTCTCTGTGTGTCCGTGTCCCAGCATGTCTTTGTGTATGTGTTTGTCTCTGTGAATGCTTGTTTATTTATGGGGCTTTATGGCTGTTTGTGTGTTTGTGTGTGTTTTTGCATGCATGTGCATGTGGGTTTGTTCGAATGTGTGTGAGCTTGTATTTTTTTGTGTGTTTGTCTTTGTGTTCATTTGTCTATGTGCTCTGTGTGTGTATGTTTGTATTTGTTAATGGTCTCTGTATGTGTACATGCATTCTTGTGTGTGTTTTTTATTCTTTGTGTTTATGATTCTTTCTGTGTTTGTGTTTCACTTTGTGTGTGTGTGTGTGTGTGTGTGTGTGTGTTTCTGTTCCTGTGCGTGTGGGTTGGGGGTTAGCTTGAGGTCTGAGAGTTCCCAGCTCCTCTCCCCCATGGACCTTGCACCATGGTGAACGCAGCAGGTCTCTCAAACAGACTGCGGCTCAAGCCGTGACGTAATGCCTGTCACTGGCGAGCAGCTTTCTCTTGAGGCAACAGCTGTGGGGAAATCAGTGGGGTGGAATGGTGGCCTTGCTTGGCACACATGGCTGTGTTCTCACATGCTGTACCAGCCTTCACGTCTGCTCCATTCCTCCTCTGACAGCTACGTGCCATGAAAAAAAGACTACGTGACCCTTACATGAAAAGGCTCCTCTGAACACAAAGCATGTCACCTGAGCATCTGTGCCGTATCTCCTCTGTCTCCGAGCGGTTGTCCCAATTAGTGGTTTCTGACAGCGGGACTGGAAAAACTGCATTGTTTGAGGCAGTGTATTGAATTGAGTCAAATTGAATTGAGGGGGCCCTGCGTGTCCGAGAGAGAGGCCTTGCTGAGCAACACGTTCGGTCTGTGGCGTCACACACGGGGCCAGTCTCCAGGGTCACTGGGTCCGGAGAGTCGGGTAGCTCCTTTTATCAGGTGGCGATGGTGTAACCCGATAGCCGTAGGAGACAGGAGGCGCCCTGGCTGGGCTGTGCATGTGACACAAGCTCTGGGGATGGGGAGGGGGTGGGGGGGTGGGGGCATCTGTTACAGCGCCACACATAGCCTGAGTGATTGTACTAGGCCTGTCTCTGTGCCTGCCTCACCCTGTCATGAATCATAAAACCAGTCCACACGGAACCTGAGGGTAAATAAAGACGTCGCATGCCACCGGCGACTGTTTGTGCCAAAAGCCCGGCCGTTTCCGAGCCCGTACGGGCGCTGCTTTTGTCTGCGTGTCTCCAGTCACACGCGAAAGTGAGGGAATTAGTCACCTGTTGACGTTAAATGGGCAGAGACGTGAGATTAGCTGGGGTCGGGGAGGGCTGTTCCTTCACTTGTCAGATTAGAAAGGTGAATGTCGCTCTTTGGGTGCCAGCTCCCTCCAAACAGCATTATTATGACTTTCACTTCTGTGTGGATTAAGCAAAGCTTGTACTGTTGAGAAAAATCTCACATCTTTTCCTCACAGAGCACTCTGTGGCCAGTCTTGAATCTCTAGAAATGGACCTTTGCAGTGTTATGCATTTGTTATGATGTCAGAGAGGCTCACAGACTCTGTAAATTGCCTCCTTTCTTTGCTCATGTCCTTTTCAGCAAGTGATGTCAGTGGTTGACATGGATACACACTCAGCCATTCATCCTCTTAATTTTTGTCCCCCCCCCCCGCCCATTAAATGATTAAAAATACAGCAGAAAGAGAATCCCTACGCCTGAACCAGGCGATTCATTGTGGCCATTTACCTGCTGATTCATTCACTCCTGCGTTCTATTTGCGTTCATACTTCGCTCAAACTGGTTTCGCTGAGTGTCACCCAGTGACGCTAGCACTCCTGAGTCAATGGGGAGTGCTGCCAGCTCCTGTCATTGTCATTGTGAGTGACTGGAAAGGTCACTCCACCCAGAGTCACACACCACACACCCAGCTCCGGCTCTGAAGTGTTTGCCCAGTCCCTCGCTATGTTAGTAAACACAGTGGAAACACAGTGGTTTACACAAACCCGGACTTCCCATTAGTGTATGGGTTCACAAAAATGAGTTTTAGCTGCACTTTGCATTATGGAACTTATGTTTTTGAAAGCTGAGGGATGGCATACTTTTCTTGTGAGAGAGTGTCTCTCTTTCCTCGATTAAAGACTAATGAAATAGCAGCTGTCAAACTGAGCAGACGCTGAACTGAAGGCGAACCTGTTTTAAGGGTGGCCGAGAACCAGAGCGAGCGATTGGGCGGCACAACTGAATTAGAAGGCGGGGGCGTGGTTCGTTTAGTCAAATTGGCTGATGGTAAGAAGGGAGATTAATCCTGTGTCTCGCTGGGTATGTAGGTGTCGCGCGACTGGACGCACTCTGAGGCAGAGTTTGTTTGCGTTTGGGCAGGGAGGAGGTCTTGTCGCAGTCCGGGCCCCTGACGATCTCCTCTGAGGGCGGCGTGGTCCAATACCACCCCAGGCTCAACACCTACACGCTGACGGTGGGCACCGCACCGGGCTGCCCGGTGCCCAGCCTGCAGAGGGACGTGGAGGAGCTGCGGCGCGTCATTCGCCACCACACAGAGAGCAAGGTGAGCGCCGCTTTCGATTGGCCTCCGTGGCCGTCCCACAATTCCCTCTGCCAGCTGTTTCTGCCTAAAACTGCTTAATAGATGGCCTTGTTTTGAGACCTTTTTATGAGCTTAAATGTCAGGGACAGCATTTTATCCAGACGTGCCAAGCATCTGTAAAATCTGCCTTATAAGGGACCACTGATTTTGCGTTCTTGCAACAGTATGTCCAACTAAATACATTCCCTGGGATTCATTTTCGAGTACTTAGTTTGTAAGTGAAATTGATTTAAAGCTCTACATAGAAAAGCATATTAAGAGATAACTATGCAGGAACTACTGATCATTTTTCAGAGAATAGCCCTTGATATCCTTTTGAGTGTGTTTGATGTGAGAGGCTTGCTGTAATCAGAACAAGGGAAGGAGCCTCATAATGTGTCCATTTATACAAATGACTAAAAAATAGTAGCGCACAGGAGCCTAAGCTAACATGTTCACGCCTCTGTCTTGCTCAGGGAGGTCCCTTGTCGCAGCCGCCGTTTGAACTGCTGAACGGCGCCCAGGAATGCAGCACGGGCCCAGGAGCTGTGACGGAAAAGGCCTGTTTGGACCGGTTACAGCAGCCCGCGCCCTGCGGCGTGGAGGAGAGCTCTGAGCAGGGCGAGGCGGGGTTTCCCGGCCAGCCGAGCCGCGCCGGCGACCGCCAGAGCGAGGCCAAGCCCGCTGTCCACCCCGACCCGACGGAACGCCCCCCCAGCGATGGCAGCGAAGGGGACGGCGCACGCCCTTGTCAGAACAGCGGCAGAGATTACCAAGCGCGAGAGGAAGGGGAGGAGGGGCTGGCCGCGGCTGGTGTAGGGGACTCTGGGAAGGCATCAGATAAAGGCGCTGACACTGCGCAGAGCCCGGCAGAGGGTGAGAGAGACGCTGCGGTTGCACCATCCTGCGGAAAACAACAGGAGGAAGCAGATACAGCGCCCGGCGCAATCAGCGGCTCGCAGGGGGGCGGAGAGGAGCCCCGTGCAGAGAGCCAGGAAGAGGGGAGACCCGCGGAGACCGCAGGACACGTGGAGGACGACCCCGGCGGCGGCGGCGGCACCGCGGAGACGGACATGGGCCACGCGCAGTCCCAGGAGTACTCCCAGACGTCGGAGCCCGACGGGGAAGAATGTGCGCGGGAAGTGGAGCGGGATGGAGTGAAAACGGAAGAAGTCACGAGCGGAGAGGACTCGAGGCGCCATTCAGTCCAGGAAGGAGAGGGGGGATCGGAGGACGGAGGCATGAGCGTGGCCGAGGACGGAGGAGAGGACGGCGGGGAGAAACGGAACGGTGAAATCGCCTCGGAGTGTCCGAGTCTTTTGCCGAGATGCTCGAGCCCCTCTGAGGCGGGGCTTAAATCGGGCACGAGCGGCTCTGAGCCGAGTCAGGAAGCGGCTGCGGTGGATTGTTCTACAGAAAACGAGTGCGGGGACACTGAGGTGAAGAACAATTGCACTCCAGAGCTCGAGCGGGAGCCGGGAGCGTGCGGCAAGTCGTGTGCTAGCGCTGAGGTGGAAACAGGAAACCTCACTGATGAAGCCAGCAGCACAGCTGAGCAGTCAGAGAGCACGGACGGCCCTCTCAGTCAAACAGAGGATGAGGACGCCCCTGTGTCACATTCAGTGGCACAAACCAACGAGGAAGCCCTTTGCTCTTCTCAGCCTTCGGCAGAGGAAGCTGACACTGAGGAAAAGGCTATGGATGGCACAGAGGAGAGGGTGGCAGAGGAATGCCACCAGGAGAGCCAGAGTGACTCTCTTGAGACAGAATCCCAGGAAGTAACATCTACAAAAAACGACATCACTTCCTGCTCCTTGCCGGAGGCTGCTTCAGCTATGCATGGAGATGGAGACAAAGGTGATGCGATCCCGGAGGTGGCTCCCGTGATCTCCAGCGAAGAGGACTCTTTCCAGTCTATCAGCAGCTCCATAGCCGAGCCCTCGCTCCTCCTGCAGGGGGCAAAAGAGGCAGAGGTCTCCAGGGAAACACTGTCTCCGCAGGCAGCTGTTTCCCCTGAACAGGAGGAAACAGCCACACCCTCACAGGCAGACCAAGCCCTCTCATGCCCAGATGTTGTGTCTCCCTCGGAAACGGTCAGCGACGCCCAGCGGGAGGGGGAGTGTCTAGAGGAATTGGTGACGTCACCCACTGAAGAGCCATTACCCAGTGTGGGCGCGGTGACAAAGGAGCCTTCTCCAGAGCCAACGTCACATGCAGCATCCGAGAGCGACGGACCCCAGACTGAGCAGCTGGAGGAGAGTGAGGCATCTGACCTCAAACAGGAAAATCAGGAGGCTCCTGTGGGGTTAGAGGTCAGTGAGAGCGATTCAGCCACTCCCTCTGACCTAAAGGAGGAGGAGGGTCACGGACCAGCCCCTCCCGAAACACAGACAGAGCAGGAAGGGGAGGAGGAGGAGGAGACTGCGAAGGAGGAACAGGACACCCTGTCCATCCAGGAGAGCGGCCTGGAGATCATGGAGGCTGAGACCACCACCGAGGTTGGTCCTGTAAACACCGGTGACCCGGGTCCAGAGAACGTCCCGCCACTGCCAGAGGGGGACACGCCGCACCCTGACACTGAGAACGAGGAGGGCGCAGTGGAGAAGGACAGCGAGCTGGCCGCGGGTGAGGTCGTCGCACCCTCCGCGCCTCCCATCGACGAGGTGGAGGGTGACCCCGCTGTTCCAACGTGCCCGGAAAGGGTGTGCGAGACAGCTATACCCGCGGACTGTGACCCCATCGGCCCGAGCACCGCAGGGACTCCCAGCTTTGTGGACGCTGCTGTCGTCTCTCCCCTGGGGCTGGAAATAGTGGAGGAAGAGGCAGAGGACATAGAGGAGACCAGTCCGGAGAGTGGAGAGGGACCGCACACCACTGCAGCGCTAGGTAAGGCCAGTCCTCTAAGCCCTCTCACACTCACTCCTCTCATGCACAGCATTTTATCACCGCGTTCGTGTTTTGATAAAAAGGATCATGTGTTTCCATTATTGCAGGGTAACGTCTACACAGTTCACCGCATGAGAACCTAAGCTATTTTCCCCTATATGCCAAGGCTAAGCCTGCAACAGCACAAGAGGGTAACGTGCCCCTCTCAGATATGATTAGAGAGTTCTGCACGCGCCCCCGTGTACGACAGGTTATGTAACAGGAGATAACGTTCCCGGGTGTCTCACCTCTTTTTTTTTTTATTCCCCTGCTGGAGGGATTATTTAATCCCAGCATAACGTGACGATGATCTGGCTTTAGCGGTGTAGCGGTAAGCCCTCCTCAGAGGATGACGATGTCACATGACCGGGGAGCGTGCGGCTCGCCATTGTGCGGCCGTGTTGACTTTGGCGGCGGAGTGACCGCAGGGGCCCGCATCCTCCCTGTCAGATGTTTGCCGTTTCGGGAGAGCCGTGGAGTGCCACTTGACCTTCCCCCCCCTCACACAGGCTCTGCGACTACAGCCAGCACATGCTCCGATAAGAGTGCACTCCGGCTTGCTTTCATTCACGTTCTCCTAAAAACCTTTTATGCGTACAGTATAAATACAGACGCACGCATATTTGCACACACGCACACACATTACATTACATTAAATTGCAGACTCTCTCACCCAGAATCACTTACACAGGTTACGTTTTTTACATGTTATCCATTTATACAGCTGAATATTAGCTGAGGAGGTTCTGGGTTACGTACCTTTCCCAAGGGTACAGCAGCAGTGCCTCAGAGGGGAATCGAACCACACACACACTCACACACACTCATACTCACACACACTCATTCACACGCACACACACAGACACACACACACAAACATGTATATTACACCTAGAAAGCATAACCTTATTTAAAGCTTATATAAAGCTGTGAGATATAATCTTATTTCAGTATCTGCATATTAAGTGTAACGCCCCTGTCTTTACTGAGACCTGCGCGATGAGGAAATGTTTATGCAGCACAATGTATATTTGCTAGGCAGCGTGTCCTAGCAACGGGTGAGCTCATCTGATGTTCAGGAAAACGGAGGCCTGCAGAAATGTCATCTTCTTTGAGCTTTTCCTGCCATGCGCGCTTTTTGTTTTGGCTCTGAGATGCGAGGGTTGGAGCGCTGGGGTCCGCCCGTGTTTTTTTTCAGACGTCTTATTGTTTTGGATGGTGACAAAGGCGCACTGAAATAGCTGTGTGGTGACTTCACAGTGAACATCCCCGCTGTGTCGATGGAGAACGAGCTGAGCGATCGCTCTCCTGTGATTAGTAAGCCGCTATAAATATCATTTTTTTTCTGCCTCATTGTTCTTTAGTTTTTATTTTTGGCATCTATGGTCATGTTATCGGCACATAAATTTGCCAAACTAGTTGTAGCTCCGTTCTGTATAATTAAAACAGTTCATATGTTTGTGCATATGTGTGTATTTTATTCATACGGATACATAACACCTAAACATTGGATTATCAATACTAGTTTTCTCCCAAAACAAAGCAAAAAAAACACCAATGAGAATTGGTGACCTTGACTGACCCTCAGATGCATAGAGCTGCATACAGGATCTGATCTGACCTCCTATGTTTAAGCCAGACAGCTTGATTAAAGAGCCATCAGTGAGATTCGGTGTTACATTGGCATCAGTCAGTAATTGGAGAAACCACGGCTGGGGCGGGCAGAGTATCCTCTCATGTGTAATAAGCACTGGTTCCCAGGCCAGTCTATACAAACATGCAGTGTCTATGCCCCACTTTCACTGTGACACAGCCCCCTAATCAAAGCTCGCCGGGAGCGATTCATTTATTTGGGGCAGTTGTCGCATCATGTGTCAGACAAGTGATTTTGGATTGGGTCCATGGGCTGGTCCTTGAATTCATTATTGATTCCCACCCAGGCAGGATGCATATCGTAGAGTGACCCGACATAATCAAATCGAGCTGGACGAAGCGATCACAGGGTGAAAGCTGCATTCTGGCAGCAGGGGGCGGTGTGGAAGACGCCACTGGCTGTAATCGACTACGACTGTGTTTGCAAAATCCAGCTGAAGTCAGCTGTTTGTGTGGAAGACGTGTTATGGCTAAAACCTCCTGTCTCTCTCCACAGAGGATAAAGAAACTCTTCCAGAAGGGGACGAGGTGGACAGCCGGAGAAAATCGTGTTCTAGTGACGGGGTGGAGACAACGAGGGACACAGCAGAGGTGAGTCCGGAATTATGGCCTTTACTTTTGGAACCAACAGAGAAGGATTATGCTGCTTTGTAATATAAAAGGTTTACTTTTAAATATGTGATTATCTGCTGCAGACAGAAGTCCCTACTCTTTGGTGATTATGTCGGCCTGCTTTTTTATGAGAGAGAGATTTATTCTCGTTTTTGGGAGGTCTCTTTTTAAACCAAACCTGCTTGCATGTTTGTGCCGTTTTGCTCCAGCGCCCTTTCATAAACGTCCCCATCAATTATTAGTCGTTTTTTGCATTTGAGAAAGTCCCGAAACTCTTGACGTAGATCTAGGGCCGAAGCCTGACCTCGGCCAGGAGGTCGGGCCGGCGTGATGTGGGAAAGCTCTCGGCCCACAGTTCACTGCAAGTCAGGCCGGAGAGAGAGCGAGAGAGAGGATGACATCATGGGTGAAAAACAGGGCAGGGACACGGGGGGATGGGGGAGGTCCGCCCATGGCATCAGCAGTGGGTAGGAAGTTCCTGATTGACTCCAGGATGCATCCACACCGAAAGGGCACCCGCTCCGAGAGGCTTTATTGTCCCCCGTCTTCCTGTGGGAGACCCCATTGTTCCTGATTCTTTCCTATTCTGCGCCGAGTACCTGGATCCACCCCGCGCGCTCATTATGGCGCGGCCCCCCGTGGGGGCCGGGCGTATCGGGCGGCCATTGAAATGCCCTGTCATCCGAGAAGCAGCGTAATAATGCAGGCTTTGTTTTAGCAAGTGTGGATCACGGGGTCAGAGCTTGTCCTCATTTCTGCGATGTCAGACAACTTGCCTTTGAAGTACAGTACCAGTCAAAAGTTTGGACACATCTGATTAAGACAATGGGAGACATGCATTCAAAGACATTTTGATCTGGAGACTTGGGCTTAAATGCTTGAAATTTCTTGCCTAGACAAATACAAATAGTGAAATTAATATATGGATTTCTCTCCAAAAAATTTTTTTAATTTTAAAAAAAATATTTTTTGGCTATTTTGATAAAATTTAAGGTAGTTTTGATTTGTTTGTAACACCTTTTTGGCCACGGCATAATTCCATTTGTGTTATTTCATAGTTTTGTTCTCTTTACTAGTATTTTAAAATGTGGAAAACAGTAAAAAATAAAGAAAAGTGTGTCCGAGCTTTTGACTGGTACTGTGTATCCACTGACCAGGATGTTTCCTGATACTCAGCAGTGCTGAGTGCTAGTGAGCCATCTTTGGTGTGGAGAGGATTCACCCAGCAATCATCAGAAGTAAAGGCAGATACTCTTAACAGCGAAGCCACTGAGTAGGTGATTTAAGACAATGCAGGGTTTGAAATGAGTCCTTGTCACGGAAGCCCTTCAGCGTAAACCCTGTTTTGGTTTTAAAACCATGATCATGTACTTGTTTGTATTTCCGTGCTGTGACTTGCCGGTCACCACAAAATCACAGCGTTGGGGACGAAAAAGCCTGAATTTCTTAGCAGAGCGTGCACACGCTTATCGCGTGAGTAGCATAAGTACAGTTAGAGTGCGCACCCGTTTATCTTGTGAACAGCATAAAGCACAGACACCATCCTGTTCGCCGGGCTGAGCGCCTCTCTCTGCAGCATTGTTAGCATTCGAAAGCCATTACGTCCTGGAACGTGCCCTTCGCCAGGCTCTTAAGATACAATTATCAGCAGCGGCCTGTGGCTAGACCATTCCACAGGCCAAAAGAACAGGAAACACTGTGTTTTTTGTACCCTCAGCTTTTTCTAATGGATACAAGGGAAAAAAAAGGGGAGCACACACTTAAGAAACGAGAGAGGATGTGCCTGATCTCGGATTTGTGTTGATACAGTACGGGCACTCTCTGTGTCGGAGCTTTGGCCTTGCACATGGGCTGAAGGCAGCTCAGAAAAGCAGAGGTGAGCAGGCAGAGTTTTGGCTGTGCAGTGTTTTCTTAGCAGCCTGCACTCCACTGGCTGTCTGCAGCTTATTTCTTCTCAACGACTGACTGTCCCCTGTGCAACCTGCTTAGGTTGCTGCAGCTTTTTTCTTTGTCGTTGCAGGCTGCAAGTTGTGTGCATCTTTTTTTCCCCCCTCTGCCTCGTAAACTCTGCAGGTTTGCAGCTGCCTTTTCATTCGTGCAGACTCAGCAAGTTATCTGCAGCTTCATTGCTTTGCATATTCTACAGATCAACTGCAGCGCCAGTCAAATAGCTGCTGCCCCATCTCCTGTGAACATAATTCACCCGCTATGAGCTGAATGAAGACTGTTCATCTACTGCAGATACCTGTGGCGTGACAATTCAATTTCGCATGTGTTCGCGATAATAACTGGTATGCTCTGATACTTTCTACTCCCAAAACCAAGAACTGGCCTGGGGCAACCAGAAAATCAGTCTTCTAAGAGCAGCCAGCAGAGGGCGATCTAACCATAATGCCATATGTTTTATCTGTTTGAATCTTGGGATGGTGTTTAGAATATTCTACGTTTTAAATATACCTGTCAATTACGTTTAAATGGCAAAACCTACTCCGCGGATTTTGAAACTATTTAGTAATCTGTCTGCCACATACATTTTTCAGTGTGTATTGTGCACAGTTTAATACTGACTAAAATGAGCAGGAATGGGAAGGTTTTTCTCCATTTAAAAGTTTGTCTTGAGTCTGGAGTCAGACAGGGTCTGCGGCCTGGAAAACGATTTTCAAAGGCAGACTCCGCTCCAGCTCTGCCAAAGCTTTGTGCTGGAATGTCCTCAGGCTCCCCCTTGTGTTGGCTTCTGGAATAACACTTTCCAGATGTGCACTTGAAGTCTGCAGCTCAATTTCCTCCATGCAGCTGGGGAGGGGGAAAAAACTGAGGGAGTTGCCATTACTGATCCAGGATCCCTACAGAGATATCATTCCTTCGTCCCATTTCACTTGTTTGAGCCTTTCATGGCTGAGCGTGGCAGCCGTATCTTCACTCTTTTTCACTTTGAAGCGTAGCAAGAAAATAGCGGGGGAGTGCCTTTATTGGAAATGGTATTGGCTGGCTTTACAGATTCATCATGCCAACGTCTGATGCCAGCTTGGCCTGTTTTGACAGGCTGAGGAATACTGTGATCCGGGAAATCAACGCTGGACTGTAGAAGTTTCTTATAGGTCTCTCAAACCAGAGTACTAATTTATTTGTGACTGCCGTCATTGGTGCATTGTGGGTCTATACCAGAGCTTTGCAGCTCAGGCAGCTTCCGGGTGGGTCCATCGGTTGGTCCGATGAGTACCCAGCGGATTTGCGGATTTTACTCAACATAGAGATCGCCAACCAGTGCAGCAGAAATGTCACTGAGCCAGGCAGTTATGTAGCAGGGATAAAGTCACTTGGAAGCCGCCAGGGCCTGTGACAGTAATAGAATGCGACATAATGGTTTTTAAATCCAGTGAAAATGGCCTGTTGGTGTGGAAGGCATTTGAGGGTGACTCGGCTCCGTGTGATGACCTCACTGGGTCACAGAGTCATCTTCCCGTTACTCCCCTAATAGATGCTAATGAGGACTCCTTGAGTCGAAGGTTTCCCTCAACATAAGGGTGTGTCATCAGCGTGGGAAGCTTTCCAGCACTCGCTGGACACGCAGTCACCCAGACCCCCAAACTACAGCATTTCAATTTCTGCTGTACGGTCAGCAGTTTACCTCAGTGAATGGAGAGCCAATGAAAGGCTGTACCTTCCCTAGAAAAATAGTGTGAAGTTCTTCTGTCTTCCGTCACTAGTGTAACTCACAGCTTTCCTTTAGCATGTGTATCTAACTGAAACTTGAAATTAATTGAACTTGAAATGAAATTAATCTTTATAGAAATGATCATTTTTATATTTATAAAATGACATCTTTATCAATTAGATTGTTATAAAATTAAAGTGTAAAACGTATCAGAGGGGAACGATGTTGGATGTACTGATCGTGCCTCAAACACCAAGCTCATTTTAAGGTGTATCCCTAAATGTCCAACCAAGCAGTTTCCCTGGGGTGGGCTTTGCCACACAACCAGGTGAGTGACTCACGTCCTCCTGGAAACAGGGAGTGTGGAAGAAGGGAGAGGAACAGGGAGTGAGCGCGGCGGAGCGATTTTTTCCCAGGGTGTGTGGTTTAGGAGGAGTGACGTCTGGCCTGCGAGAAGGAGGAGTGCTGGCACAGCGGGCCCGCCACACTGAGCCCATTCACAGCTCCCTGACCAGGGTGGAGATCGGCACTCCTACCCATAATGCAGTGCCTGCTCTTTTCTAGAGATCTGAAGGTCTGGCCTAGGGGGACCCTGAGAGAGTGCAGTCAACAGGTGACACGCATTTAGGAAAGTTCCAGAGCCACGCAGGCTGAATGTACACATCACCCTCACAAAAGGGGCCTTTCTGTGTGCCCCCCCACCCCCACTGCAACCCCCCTGGATTCCCCCTGACCTCCTTTTTTATGTTTAGTGTTCTTTTCTTCTTTAAAGATCATATGCTCTATATGGAGAGTGTCACAAAGTGTATAAATACAACAAGTCAAGTAGGCTACTTTGTATGCCTTCTCTCGCTTGAAATGGTATTATAATAATTGCTACCTTATGAGTAATCACAGATCTCCATCCTTTCTGCCTTGGGGATATTTCTTTTTGGGGAGAAAAGGATGAGTATAATGGCAGCACTTTCTTTCTGAAACACACCGTGACAGTGGGCACGGCGGTAAAGGCGCTGTCCTTAGTTAATCAGAGGATTTTTGTGGGGACGGGCAGTATATTTGGAGATTTCCTTTGTGTCTCGTGGGTGGAAATAGAAGCAAGCTCTTTGTTAGCGCAGGCCTGTGAAGCTGGGGAAATGTGGAAGTGTTTACTCAGGGAGGGGTCATGCAGGAGGGGGCGGGGTGGGGGCCGAAAGCAGGAAACCATGTGGCAGCGTGTGTGTGTCTGCCCGTGAGTGTTTCTGCCTGTGTGTGTGTGTGTGTGTGTGTGTGTGTGTGTGTGTTCCTGCCTGTGCATGTGTGTCTGTGTGAGAGAGTTTCTGCCTGTGTGTGTGTATATGTTTGTATGTGTTTCTGCCTGTGTGTGTGAGTGTGCGTGTGCATGCATGTGTGTGCATGTGAGCGTGGTCGTGCAAATGTATATGTGTGTTTGTATCTGTATTAATGCGTGTGTGTGTGTGCGTGCGCGCGTGTGCACGCACATGTGCATACACTGTTTGTGTTCCTGTGGTCTGCCTATCCGGTAGTGTACACAGTGTGTGTGTGTGTGTGTGTGTGTGTGTGTGTGTGTGTGTGTGTGTGTGTGTGTGTGTTTGTGTTCTGCGCTGTGCATCTTTGTGTGTTTGCTGTGTGTGAGCACTGGTGAGGTATAACACAGGGAACACCGTCTCCCTGCAGGAGTTCCAGATCACATGATAGAACACTTTACAGCTTTAGGGCTTTAATAACGTGGAAAGAAATGGTAATTCCGCCTGGAAAATCATGTTAAATGTTAAAGGTTAATGGGGTTCGCCCCTCAAGAGTGGGAAAGGTCGCCCAACTGTGTTTTATTGGTGTTTTTGCCCACTGTGCGTGCATGCAGTATGGAATTATTCCTTCATGATTTCTGTACATCAATACAGAACGTTGAAGCAATGTTGGGAATTACAGCTTGACCAGACTAAACAAGGATATATTGTTCTCAAAAAAATATTTTTTGAATGGTATTTTCCGCTCATAAGCATCAGATGTTTGATTGGCTGTATTCTCTGGGGGAAAGCCAGCCAAAGCAATTTGGCTCACGATTCAGGTTTTCCAGAGTTTTAAGTTACGTTCCATTCTCTGCCTAAATGCTGTAATAAGAGGGAGATCTCGGTTGTATAACTGCTTTTCCTTGCTTCGGTCTTACTGTTTGAAATTAATTCCATGGTAGCAGCTGTTTGTGACTTTGATGGATCCTCCCAGATGTGCAGGTTTTGGTCTTTGCTTATCTCTCATAATGAAAATCTGATTTTATTTTGCTCATGGCACAAATTTCACTGCGTGTTGCGAGTGTGTTTGTTGGTCAGCACTGAAAGGCTTTGTGTCTTTGTGTCTATCACTATAACTGTGTTTGTACGCTTGCACAACTTTTCTGTGCAAAAATTAGTGCACAGTACATACCACTATCACATGCTGGTTGTCCTGTCAACCCTAAAATCTAAAGATTTATACCTCTTGCCACATGAGCTCTTATCAAATTTCACCCTAAATTATCTGTAACTTTTGTAGCTATCCAGCTCACAGACAGACGAAAAGACAGACAGGCGATAACGTATTCTGAATCCCACATACACACTGACTCAGACTGTGGCATTTTTCCTTTTTGCCTTTTGAATCTGTGATTTTAAAAATAACTTTTCTTTTTCATTTCTTATCTTATTTTATCACTGTTGAAGTCATTAAACTGAATACTAAAAACCACAGCGAGCAATGACGCTGGCCCCCGTCCAATCACGCACTGTCCTTTTCGGGTGTTTATCTCGCTTCCTTCAGCGGGCGCGGCGATGCCAGGCTGGGTGTTGAGGATGCTGCGGCAATTAGGTCCATGTTGTCACTCGGCGGGCATCACTGAGGGCCTCGTCACATGCATGGCCTCCTTATCAGTCTGTCCCAGTGGATGGACCTTCCTGCCATTCAGGAACTGAGCTCATCGCTGTGATTCACAGCAAGCCTGCGAAAGACAGAGAGAGAGAGACAGAGACACACACAGACCCAGTGTCAGAGAGAGAGAGAGAGAGGGAGAGGGGGAGAGAGAGAAAGACCGACAGAGGGAGAGGGAAGGAGGGAGAGGCAGAGAGAGAGAGAAGGGGGGGAGAGAGGTAGAGAGAGGTCGAGAGGGAGAGGGAGGGAGGGAGAGCGAGAAGAGAGAGAGGGTGAAGGGAGGGGAGGGAATGAGCAAGCAAGCGAGCGAGTGAGCGAGGGAGGGAGGGAAAAAGGAGTGAGAGGGGCTGGTTCTCCGCACAGATGTGAGGGATTGGGAGCCTCATTTTTCCGAAAAGCTCCAGCGAGGACTGCACCGGTCGGGACTTCATGTTGGAATCCGGCGCCTTTTTGTTGAAAACCACTGCCATTCACTCGGGGGAAAGATGTACGAGCGACACAAGCGGAGGTACAGCCTTTGTGCCAAAGGGGAGCGGGCCGTGGACGTGGTTCTCATAAAGGTACGCCGCCTGTCCCCTCAACCTGGACAGCCTCGCCAACTGTTTGTTTTTCTTCCCGTTTAACCGTGTGGAGAATGGATGCACCTCAGTGCATGGCGTCTCTAAGGGAACGTTGAGCGGTGTGATTACTTCATACTTTATTTTCACTTACCTTTGTCTTTTTTTGAATCAGTCCCAGTTCTCCTACTCAGATCCTTTCGCGTTCTTTAAGGTACAAAATAGGAGAAGTTACGAATAGGAGGAACTTTTTGCTAGTGATGTATATTTTCTCCACAGGTCTGAGTGAATTTGAATTTTTGCGAGGGGGTATGTTCGTTTGTGTGTTCTTTTCATTCTTAACCGTCTCATTCAGATGGGGAGTGTCTGCCACTGGTAGACGGCCACACAGTCTGGAGCGTGCAGTGTGCTGTAAGGGTGGAGTTTGTTATTGGATGTGTAATAGGGGCCTGTGGGCCTGGGCCCAGCAGCGGCTCTGCTCTGCAGACTGAGGTCGATCTCGGGGGAAGTTTAGTCTGCGCGAGGCTGCGCGTGTTACCGAATGTCACTCAGCTGCACTGCCATGGATGCCTGTTCGAGGCGTATCTCATGCCCTCTGCCTGTTCGTTCCTGGCCGAGACCAACGCGGTCCCTGCCGGTCCGCATCACAGACCCAACCTTGTTGCGCTGCCCGAACTGTTGAGAACTTGCGTTAATGCGGCTGTGACTGCTGTTTTGATAAAGCATGATGAAAAGGGAATACACATATGAGGACTGCCATTATCAGTGTGCTAATGTTGGGTGGTCTGGAATACAGGGACGCTCTTTCTTCTGTGGATACAGACGCGTATTAGGAACCCGCCAGACAGTCCTCGACCGGAATGCACATTGCACTCGCCCTCTTTCAGACGGCTTCATCCATAATTCTAACATACGCCTTTTTCAAATTCCGAGCGGTGTATTGGAACAGTGGAGGAATGCCAGCCAATGGCATTGGGTGGACTGGCGAATATGTATTTAGTGGTCTGGGCGCTGTATCTGTTCTCAGAGGCCGCAGAGGGACACGCCAAGACCACTTCCACGGAATACTTTACCGATTAGGAACGCCCGATAACCCTTCAGCGCTTACGTATGCCGTTGACTATCTCCATTCCTGTGACAACAGAAACAGCGCTGGCATCTTAGCGTCTCGGGCCTGTGCTTGATCAGTTGTCATTGGTCTGTCACTGGGGCAGATGATGGCCGAAGAAGTCGTTAGGGGGCTAAGGCGCAATCCAATTTGACACCTGGCTGTTAAAGCAAATTCTAGAGTTGCTGTAAAGTTAGGTAAAAGTGGCCTGTTGCTCATGCTTGAGCTGTCTTGAATTGGGCCTTGTCAGGGCTGTAGCTATCCTTGAAAATCCTAGAAAATATTTGTACTTCAATCTTTCTGGCTAGCTCTATACCTTATTTACTATCAAGTCTAGGAGTGTCAGTGTGCTGATATTGCTAACAGTTTATTAACTTCTTGGCTTGTATTTTAAGTCTGCAATGCAAAGTCATCAGTGACTGGTACTCCCTGCCAAGTACGCATCTGCAAGTGTGTGTCTGTGCAGATACAAAATGTTTTGAAAGCAGAGTCTCAGAAATTTTCCCGACAGTTTCAGCTTCGACGTTTCCCAATTTCACTGGAATTTGACTACTGCGACAACAAGCATAATCTCATAAAATCTTCTGTTCCTTAAAGTCTCATTGAAAAGTTGTGGGGTATATAAATCTGATTTAAGAGTGAACTGTGGTGAGTGATCCCCAGGCCTGACTGCGAGAGGCCGAGTGACTGTTTCCTGGAGTTGGCCTCCAACAGGTCCAGGCCAGCTGTCTGCAGAGGCCCAGAGAGAGAGAGGGGCGAGGAGGGGACGGGGGTTTGGTGGCGGTCTGGGAAAAGGAGCTCTCCTCTCCTAACGGTTTCCTCTGGCTCAGGGCCGGGGCCGTTGGATGGAAATGGGCCGCCAGCCAAGTGACTTCATAACACAGCACGCCTTTGAAATCCCGATTCTCACACTTGTACCGGAGTTAGAGGCCTGCGCCGTTTTTAAGCCAAGAAAACAAACATTTCTTAAATGGTTTCTAAGGCCCTAGCAACCGAAGTTCTGTTTATAGAGCAGCCTATTAATTGATCTATCTGTCTTCATTGTTCGCCTGTTTTTGTGTCTGCCTGTCTACCGGACCACTTAACCATGGATTTCTCCAAGGTCTTCCCCCCGAGTCCCCCCCCCTCCCCCCCTTTCTGACTCATGCCAGCCATCTATAAAGTGCAGGGCTACGACCCCTTATTTTTAAACCATATGTGTTTTTATTGGGTACATTTTTGAATACTGGGCTTCCGTCCCTGCCCACCGGCATCCCATTTTCACTCGATCGCCCCGCTCTCTGAGCCTGGCCAGGGAACAGCAGCAGTCCCAGGCTGCTGGCCCATTCTGGATCTTTAGTGTTGCTGGAGATGCTGGGAGCTGAGCGGGAGAATATATTGGCTTAGTCTAGGTATATGTGTCAGCTGTAACACACAGCCTACACATAATTTCTATACAGATATGTATGTGAAGGGTACGTGTTTGACACTCTTCACTCTCAGCTGTATGCATGAAGGGTGCACAGTAGACACTGCATTCTCGGATGCTTGTGTGAAGGATACATGTCAGACACTCTCCACCCTCAGCTGTATGTACTGAGGGTACACGTTAGTTACTTAATTCTCAGATATTTGTCTAAAGGGTACGTTAGGCACTCTGCTCTCACCTCTGTGTACAAAGGATACATGTTAGATGCTCCATTCTTATACACTTGTGTGAAAGGTACATTTTAGACTCTCCATTCGTGGATGTTTGTGTGAAAAATACATGTTAAACATTCTGTATTCTCAGCTGCATGTATGAAGGGTGCATGTTAAACGCCCTCCGTTGGAGCTGTACGTATACACAGTATGCGTCAGACACTCTCCATTCTCGGATGCTTGTGTGAAGGCTACATGTTAATCAGTCTACACTCTCAGTAGGAGGTGTGAAGGGTACATGACAGACACTCTGCTCAGGTGTACGAAGGGTACATAACAGACAGTATCATTTATGTGTCTGTGTGTGGGTGCGGCTCAGATCTAAAGCGGGTGCTGTCAGCGCATCACCGGTGTGAACGTGTGCTCTGTGCCTGAGGCCGTCTTGACAGCCGAACACAAACACAGTTGGGCGGCTTCCGCACAGAAATCGCCCGTTGTTTGCGGAGGATTTGGGAGCATGAGCGCGTAGGTCTGTTCATGTGGTGTCCTCTGGAATGGCAGAAATCTCTTTATCATCGGCGTGTTTGGACTTGTGTGGTGGGGCCCGTTTGATATCTGCGCAGCTTGCAGTGGGAACTACACTGAGCTGTGTGTGTGTGTGTGTGTGTGTGTGTGTGTGTGTGTGTGTGTGTGTGTGTGTGTGTGTCCGCGCGCGCGTGCGTGCGTGCCTGCGTGCGTGCGTATGTCTCTGGGAATCTACCCACTCTGCCACAGGGGCCTGGAGCCTGACTAGAGGACAACAGAGCTCAGTGTTTTCCCTCTGCCCAGCAGCCGGGGGCAAACAGAGCGTGCTCAGAGTTATAGCGAGAGGGAGGGTCTATCAATGGACCGTTGTGTATTGTTAATTGCTTTTTAAACTGTACAGAGCCCTCTGTTCAGGCCCTCAAGGAGTGTAAAGACAATTAACTGCAGCCTGGGAGAAATATTAACTGTTCTCACATGCAGACTAGATCTGGGGTGATATCAATGGAATGATGTGCACATGTGAACATCTCCCAGCACAATCAGTCATGTGCACACAAACGCAGACAGCAGTACATATAAAAATCAAAGACTGGGTGTATTAATAACATGCATATGAATATTTCTGAATTTTCAAGAGTGATTTCAGTCCACACTGCTAGTTGGAAGGAGATGGTATTGCCAGTTAATGCGCTCATCTTTCATTTAAACTAAATAATAGATCACGTCCTTTGGAGCAGACGGATGTAATGACATCAGTTAATCAGAACAGGTTGCTCTAAATAGGGAATGCCTTTTTTGGAGTTGGCCAATGGCCGCTTTAGCACAGCTTAGCACTTTGGTGGTTGAACGCTGTTTGCTGAGGCTCCCATCTTGAATGGTGTTAATTTCCCTCTTAACAAAGAGGTCACGACCCCTCTGACTTTGCTCTTGTCAGAGTGAAAAATCACTTTGTAGCGGGCCGGACCAACAGCTACTCTGTGAAACAGGGAATACTGTGTTTCTGTAAATTTGAAAACATCACGTTCAAATGAAAGGGAGGTTGTTGAGGGTACCTTTATTGTTTTTTGTTGAACATTGCAGAGTGTGTCTCAGCTTGGCTGACTCCAGATCAGGCTGGGAGTTCTCAGTCTGGTAGTTACATTATTAGATGGCAGCAAATCAAATCAGGGTTCTCTTAGAGGAGCCCCAGGCTGGCTGTAATTTGCCCATTTCCTGTGTGCGAGCAATTTGTGGGAGCTCGCAGCAGTCTGTATACCACACTGTGTGTGTCTAATGCACATGCACACACACACACACACACACACACAGGCACACACACCATGAACACCTACATACATACACATCGTACACACACACAGGCACGCACACATACACACCAAGTACACAGACACACTGAGAGCATCCCATGGGTTTGGACAGTTGAGATCATGTGGACCAGTTCTCTCTCTCTGATTTTCTTGGAAAAAAATTAGACGAATCTAAGGAAAATGTTTCCTGGTGTTTTTTTTTCTTTTTCTTTTTGTGGTATTTCTCTGCTGTAGCCCTGATCAAATGCTCATTGCTCATTCTCTGGGGATGTGTACTGTATGGTTAGTTTCATTAACAGAAGCTTGCAAGTGTGTGTGTGTATGTGTGAGTGTGTGTGTGCGCGCGTGTGCGTTTGTGGTCAAAGCCAACACGATTGCCTTTAGCGGAGGGGGAACAGCAGAGGATGCACATATACCACATGCACTCACACACACACACATATACACACGCAGGCACACGTACACCCACCCACATGCGCACGCTTTAGGGTAACCACATTATATGCACATACAGCCTCACAGTGCATATCACCTTTCAACTTCACGCACATACACAAACATACGCATACGTGTAAAACGCACTCCTGTCAGCTGCTTTGTGGATGCACTTGCTTTCTTAGCAGAACTGCATTTACATAAACAAACACTTTTTTTCTTAAACGGGAGCGTGTTCCAGAATTGAGCTTTAAAATGCATGAGGCACCGTTTTCTTCTATGACCATGTCTGGCCATTTGGTTTGGAATATGTTGACTACTTTTTACTCTTTTTTTTTTTTTGACAAAGGCATTTCAAAACGTTCCACACACCAACCACATCACCACGCAGTGTTCTTGTGTACATAAGTGTCAAGCACTTTGATCTTTTAAATACTCCAGATTAGCGCGGCCACAGTGGTGCGAGCGGGGTTAGCTGCTAGATGTACAAAGCGCCTGCTTGTCGAATGTTTACCGAAGACATTAAGGCTCATTCATCTCAAATGCACTTCTTTGTCCCGTTTGAAAAAGACTGAAATCGGCAATACAGTGTACATGCTATCCGAGCGACATGCTCGGTGAAGCCATTGTGATGCCCGGAAAGGGGACAAGGGGTGGCCTTGTGGCGCTTTGTCGCCGTCCCGCAGCTGCGGGTGCGTGCGTGCGCACACTGGGGTCGCGGAACCCGGCCCCCGCGGCCCACGGGCCTCGCTGACACTGGGCCTGTGTCCGACCGCGCTGGGGCGGAACAATGGCGCCCTGTTTCCGGGCGGGGACGCGCACGTGAGGGGAATGCCGAATAGGCGCTGACGGGTCGGCGGAGTGTAGGAAGAGTGCTGACCGGTGAGCCTGGACCATATGAGCTACTGTCTTGTCTGTGAGTGTGATGGCCGCTCCCAGTATCCCCTCGTGCCAGTAGTTGGTTCTGCTGAGGACAGAGGGCCCTGCTGTAGTGTTCCCTATAAAACAACTGCCCATGTAGAAGGGTGAATTCCCCACGCTTATTAGAATGGCAGTCATTTTTTGTCTTCTTGTACCGTTAACTCCCATCTCTTTTAGTTGCCGTTAATATATTTTTTCAGGACTGTGACCATAAAAAAGTTATAACTGCCCCAGAAAGTTATGAGCAGGATACATTTTTGTCAGCCATTTGCATGTTGTTTTTCAGGGCTACGTAGCAGCCCTACATTTTTGGCTTGCTGAGCTTGTGGCTGGCGTTTCCGGAGCTGTTCCCCATCTCCACACTCACGTGAATGTCAATAAACCCTGCTGTTTAAATTCGGGCAGAAGTCCTCGTCCGAAATTCGACGCACGTGAGGGGGACCGGATAGTCCTGACAGAAGGGTTTCTATGATCGGAAATTCGGAAATATCTTTTTCCCTCCCTTTCTTTTTCTTTATAAGCAAGATGGATTCTTGCGGTGGGAGAAAATATTGAATTCCTCCCAACCAGAAACCATCAATAGTAATGGTCTGGGAAAGAAAAGCAGTCTTTTCTGAAAGAAAATCTGATTGCTAAAAGCTCTGCGAAAATGAAGTGAAAACAAAAGACTTCAGTGGAAGCTTTCCTTCTCCATTTTCATTCCTGGGTAGCAGAACGTAGATGGGAGATGAGAAACTGCATATGCTGCTGTTCGGTTGAGTGAGGAGAACTTCTGTAGTTTTGCATGAACGTGCTGCGCATGTCCTGTTATGGCGCTGTCAGTCATTGGAGTGCGTCATCCTGAGCAGGCCTTGGCGAGAAACAGTCAGATGTCTCAGACTTAAATGTTTGTTCCTCTTTCTCTTTTCAGATCCACAGAGAGAAGGACACGTTCTACTCCATCGATCCCTGTGCAGACCCTACCCTCCTGGAGAAAAAGCGGAGCTCAGAGTGTCCAGGTAAGACCAGACTCCACAGGAAAACGTTCCTCTGAACATAGTCCGTGTGTGTGTGTGTGTGTGTGTGGGTGGGTCCGTCCAGCACATTACATCTCATACAAAAAATGCAAGCCAAAAAAAAAAAAAATGGGGAAGTTGGCTTTTAAATCTATTAAATGTCACGATCAGAGCAGTAGAAAGCTTTCAAAACTTTTAATGTCTCCCTTGGATACACTAAAAAAGAGTCTGTGTTGCTACCAGAATCAAATCACAGACCATTTCGGTTTTGGGTTCTTGCTTTGCTCGGATGTTTTTCTCCTATCGTTCCATCGTCAGTACAACAAAATGTGTATATAGAGGAGCCTTTGGATAGCAGGAGATGACGAAGCTCCGGGAAACCGAAAGACAAGTCCATTGAGGAAACCTTCTTCGGTAGCTTTATGTCACCCAATTAAAAAGAGGTCAGTTGATCAATGGAGTTCCGATCTCCAAGAAGAAAGACCAGAGAGGAAGACAAAGGGGATGTTTGTGGGGCAGGAGGAGGCTGCAGCTTCCCAGGATCGGAGGGGAGAGTTTGCCAAAGCGCAGCGCGACCGCGGAGGGGTTTAAAATGTAGAGCGGGAGGCACGTGACGCCAAGTCCCTCTTGTGGGCTGAATGATCCCCCTGTCTGAGGCCTCCGCATCTACAGCAGCTGGGAAGGCCTGGCTGCCGCTTTGAAGTGGGAATGCAATTCTGTATGTTCAGCCTCTCTTCCAGCCTTCTTGTATATTACATTACACTTTTTTGTTAACAGTGTGACTTACATAGCTCACATTTTACATGGTTTACACAGAGGGGTATTTACTAAATCTGCCTAGGTGCCATGCTCAGCTCTACAGCAGCAGTCCCCCCCCACCTGGGAATCAAACTTGAAAATTTTTAGGTTACAAGCCCAGTGCCTTAACCGCCACACCACAGAACATGATTTACAATATGCATTTAGATTTTGATATGTACTGATAGCTTTTAACATGAACAGAAAGCTTTGTGACAAGCTTAGCTTTTTAAGGAAGTCTGCATTGTGCAGGTGTTTTGCTATTTGTTGCTAGCAGTAATAGCCAGTTTGATTAACAAATGATTAAACGCATTACTGGCACGGCACACTGCACGAAGGGGCATATTTTATTTATTCTGTCAGCTAAGTAGGAACTATAAAACCAGACTGGCTGAGAGGGTATTTATGAGGGTTGACATAAAGCTTGAACACGGAAGAAAGTTCTGTGGCATTATCACAAAGGCTTTATGAGGGAAAAGCCAGAGTAACAAGCCAGACTGAGCTGGCCGGAGTGAGCAAGAGGGAGGCGGCCATGCTGTGGCACTTGACAGCAGGACTCGCTGTAATGGAAACAACGGAAACAAGGCCCAACTGACAGCAGTAAGCTCCTCCCCTTTTTCCAGGATCCAGCCTCTAGCCTCAGTGCTGATGTGTGTTCATGCTGGCCTGTCAGGGGTGGGGGTAGGGGAGCAGTGAGGGGAGGGTGAGGGGGATTGTGTCATGTGGTGGGGCGCCCATCAGGCCCTCCAGCTGTGTGGGGTGTGACAGCTGTCAGAGGTCGCAGTCCCCCGCTAGTTTTCCTGCAGCGGTGTGACCTGAGAGGGGCCTGAGAGAAAGCCAGTGTTCCCTCCGTCCTCAAGAGGCACCCCCGCGTCATCTCGCTGTGACCTGTGAGCAATTGTCACTCTCCTGACAGACATAAGGTCCTCCTGAATTGTGAAGAGAGAGAGAGGGGAGGGAGCGAGAGAGCGAGAGAGCGAGAGAGCGAGAGAGCGAGAGAGAGAGAGAGGGAGGGAGCAAGTGCAAGCAGGAGACAGAAAGAGGGAAGAAGAAAAGAGACAAAAAGGAAGCAAGAGAAAGGGCCGGAGAGGGGGTGGGAAATTAAAGCTTTGGGAGTCCTTGAGAAGCTAAAATATCACTCAGGTTAAGGTTTTGGGGGAATTTTCTAAGCGAGTGCTGAAAATTGTCATGATGAGTAAGTATGGTGACTCTTCTTAGCAAGTGACATCACAGGGCACCTAGAATGATTCTGTGAAAAACTAAACTCAAGGAAGGTGTCTGGTTGGACATATAAATCAACCTTATAACAATCACCTAATTTTGTGTGTTCCTGGTATAGCCAACTAAACCTTTTCCTTGGGGTTTCTTTTCCAACATGTATTGACTGTTTTTAGCAAACCTGAACTCAGTTTCTTAAATTCAGAGCTAAAATTAGAAGCTCTAACTGTTTATGTAGTTTAAAAAAAACAAACAAGCAAATTTCAGACAAATCTGAAGTTCAAGCTAGTTCCGTATTACATGATTTCATTTTTTTATTTGAACATTTCTGAAAAATGTATTATTTCATAATAAGGTCATTTTCGTTCACTTAATATTTCTGAAATAGGTTATTATAGAATATATATATATATATATATATATATTATAGTCATAGACATATCCATTAGAGGTGACTTTCTTCATCTTCTGTCTTAATCACGTTTAAGGTGTCCCGGTTTCCTGCAGAGCATTGCTTTTTTACTTTTACAGTCCACCAACGCAGAACAGAAATGTGGTTGGGGTCAAATCATTCACACTGAATGGGAAAGCCTTACCTCATCACAGTGCATGTGTACGTTCTCTGTGCGCGAGAGATGGAGAGCTTGCTGCAGTCGTCACATGTCGCCCATCACAGTTATGGCTCACCCAAAAGAGTTTGTCATCGGGCTGGCGCATGTGACCGCTAACGGTTCCCAGGGCCCCGCCGATGTTTTTCGTCGGGCTAAATAATGCCTCCACTGTGTCGCATGGGGACGGAAAAAGCCTGCGTCCCAGGAGGAAATAAGAGGCTTCCTGCCCTATGACAGAAAGAAATCTATGAATCAAAAAAGGATCATCAGTTTTGTAAACTCCGCCTGACATCCTGTCCAAGCGGATTACAGCGAGAGATGCAATAGCCGGCTTTGTGCTGGTTTTGTGTTGAGCTGTGTGCTGGGCTGTGTGGGCTTTCTCTGGCTGAGCTTCAGATATCTGTGGTGGTAGGTTTTTTTCTAGTTGTGTGTGTGTGTGTGTGTGTGTGTGTGTGTGTGTGTGTGTGTGTGTGTGTGTGTGTGAGTATGGGAGTTTTATTCTCCTGTAGCTGTGTGTGATGGTTGTTTTCCTGGTTGTGTGTGGCTGCATGGGTAAGTGTGTTGGTGTGTATGGCAATTTTATGTTCCTTTGTGCACATTAACAGTATGCTGTTTTATGCGTCTGTGTGTGTGTGCTTGTCAGTAAGGAGAGTTGTGTTTTTCATGTCTGAATGTTTGCTGTCTGTATGGGGGCTGCTGCTTTCTGCTTATTCTCACACCCCCTCTCTCTGTTCCCAGAATCCCCTGTGTCTCCGACCCCTAAGAGCGTGTGCAGCTCTGTGTCCACCACCCAGCGGGATTCCTACAGCGACGCCGATGGCTTCTTCAGCACTGACACGGGCGAGGACAGCGTCTTCAGGAAGGTGAGGTCACCCCGCAGGGGCGCGGCGCAGCGCAGGGGAGGGGAGGGGACGCCAGCGGTGACGCAGGTGTCCCGCTGTTTCCTGCACGGGTCCGGTCACTCCCTGTGCTCTCGTGTCCTCCGGAGCAACGCTGAGCTCATCCATTTTCCTGCCCCCCCCCCTAACATCTTGGACGTATCTGCTCGCTGGATTAAGGAAGGGACTATTTCTCAAAGAGCGACACCTAACATTTTTTTATAAACACTGGCCTTGGAAGGCAAAGGCATGCATTGCCTCATGTCAAAACACTGCTTTGTGTGATGTTGCTTGTTTCATGACCTTTTGTGTTTTCATTCGAGCAGCTCCCGGGGGTGTTCTAGGACTTTAATATTCGCAAGCACCAATGATCAGAGCAAATGAGGCTCGTTATCTTTATGCCAGACACCACCCTCATCTTGGGCCTTTGGACGTCTGGTCAGCTTTGCAGCCCTTGACGTGCTGATTTCGTGTGACGTCAGTACTTTCTCTAAAGGGATTTCGGGCAAGCACACTAATTATGACCTCACCCCCCTCCTCCTTGCACCCCCCACCTTTGTGCACACTTAGTGGAAGTCATTTCTCGGGCACATGAATAGACGCCTTTCATCCCCTGTGCCCCAACAAAACCCTCTGTGTCTCCGAAGCCCCTCTCCCAGCTCTCTCGCTCCCAGCTGTGTGGCCTCCCTGGCCAAAAGGTAGATCCTGTGCCCAACATTAAGAAAGTGTTAATCGTGATGCACTGCATCAAACCTGTCTCCTGAAAGCTGTTCCAGTGTAAGAGGACTCCTTACTCGGAATGCATAATCTCACATTCTCCCCCTAGCTGCTGCCATCTGTGAGGCAGTGAGACCAGTTTGTCTTCAGCGCAGTCAACGGTCACTGTTCAAGTAGATGAAATGTTTCAGAAATGCCTTCCAGACCGATTTTGGTAAGACGCAAACTGCTTTCTAGCGCCTAAAAAGTGTTAGCTGCGATATGTTCATTTTTGCATGATCTCACGCTGAGTCATTTGTTCTGGAAGCGTGTTTTTCCAGGGCCCCAGTCCTCGTAAAAAGCTGAGTGTGGCAATTATCTCCAGGCCGCTGCATCCGTCCCCCCTCCCTCCCTGCTCACCGCCGTCTGGGCCTGGCCCTCGATCAGAATGCGCGGGCTAATGATACACTTTCGAATGGAAATGATCTAGTCCCGTTCCCATCTCTAATTTCACGAAGGGCGCATTTCTGCACTTATGTAACGTCGCGGGGCTGGAAAGGCTATTTCAGCATGTCGTGCGGGATTAGCCCTCCGGCCGCAGCGAAGGTGGCAGCGGTGCTCACGTGGCCGTGATCTCAGAGGTCCTCTTTGGTGGCTAAACCGGCCCGCCCTTCCTCACTTTGCCATAATCACAATGGAGTGCTCTGACCTTTGGATTCACAGCAGCTATTTCAGCATTGCAGGTCACATGGACACATTAGCATTAGCATGAAAGTTACAAAGTGACGATTAGTATAAATGTTAATGTAACAAAATGAACAAAGGCTAGCCTCATGGATGGCATTATGAAGTGAACAAAAGTTTGCATTAATATTAAAAAATGACCAGCATGCAATTAAACATTAAACATGAACAAATTAACATTATAATAACAAGGCCAGCTATAATGTTAGCACTGGACTAAGATTTGTAGTATTGGAATGTTTAAATGATCAAAAACTGCAGTTTGGCAGTAGGAATTAGCATTACAATAGCATTACACAGCTAATAAATCCTAGTATTAATGTTAGCGGAATGAACAAAATTAGCATTAATGTTAAATTGTAGACTAACTTGAACGTTGACATTATAAAATGAAGGAAGGCACTGGCTGCAAAATTACAAAATGAACAAAAATTCAGAGTAGCAAGAATGTTACAAAATGACAACCAATTTGACATGTGGTTGAGACTGACGTTTCTTTCACACATCAGATGCATTGCATTATTTGAATCTTCATACATGTGGCCCTTAGTAAATATGAGTAGGACATAGACAGTTCAGCCTCATGCCTTTTTGATGCAGGTTGTATGTGTATAACTCCATAGAAAGAGATCTTTACACGTCCCCGCTGTTGTCTCGCAGGCAGAGGAGCCGGTGACAGGGGACAGCACCAGTGAGGTGTCTGTGTCCTGCTCCTCCACGGACGACACAGCCAGCGTGGGCCCGCCCAGCTCCACCCCGGACAGCTGCGTGGACGCCAGGAGGTGGAGCTCGGAGGAGGTGCGGCAGCCCGGGGGCGCCGTCGGGGCAGAGGCCGAGGAGGAGGAGAAGGACCGGCTGACGGAGGTGCCCGTGCGCTCCGCCATCCTCCGCTCCTCCATCCGATCCCTCTCACCCTTCCGCCGACACAGCTGGGGGCCCGGGAAGAACCCCGGGGGCGAGGCGGAGATGAATCAGCGCAGGTGGGTCCCACACAGCACTCTTCTCCCCGTCTGCCACACCCACTCACACTTGGGTCAAACCTGCCTGCTCATACTTGACCAATCCAGCCCACTCACAGCCAGACCGCACCCTCAACACAGCTCCCGCAGCAATATGGGAACAGGTGCCCAGTGTTCTCTTATTGATGTCTGGATAGTGTCTCACTTGTGGCATGATACTGTTTTTTTTTTTTATTTGGCCCTTTCTTCAAAGTGGAATCATGAACCTTTTATGGCTTTAGGAATAAGTTCCTTTCACAACCCTGTGGAGGAATGCTGCTTTAGTAGGCCCCAGAATAGAGCTGTGACACAGCTACGCAATACACGTGGAACTCCTTGTTCTATTTATTTATAGTTTTTCCTCACAATGTCTAGGAAAATTAAGCCCTGTGCTTTTGAGAAAGTTGGATGCAGGCCTTTTTTTCCAGAAAGGTAGCATCACAGCTGAGAATGTGTACACTGGTAGAAAACAGAAAAGGGATGTCAAGAACCACAGATTGTGGCAACAGGATTTAGTGCTGGATAATGACATTAACATTAACGGCATGTGGACTCAGCGTTCGGAATCCTGTCCAGGGTCAGGTGACCCTGTTGACCCTGCTGCGCTCCAGTGTCCCAAATCAGTCATTGAGCTTGGATCATATGAATCATACTGTAGCCCACAGATGCTGGGAATATAGTCTTTCCTCAATGGGCTGAGCTCATTTATTAGGCTCAAGAACTGTCTGCCTACATCCTTTTTTTAAATTAATGTTATGATTGGAAAGTTACCAGTTTATGGTAGACACCATTTTAGACCCCCTGTTTTTTCCCAAGCACAGTTTTAAATCTGCTTACTCTTCTACCCCCGACATGCGCACACACACACACACACGCACACACACACACACAGAACTGCTTGGCTGTGTTCCCTCTAACTCTCTGTAGTAAGCCAGGGAGATGGCTCTGATGTCATGCAGAATAATTTCCATCACTGATCAAGTTGTGGGCATCATCACTTTCCTCTGGATGGAATGGAAATGGAATGTTCCACTGATGAGCAAAATTTCAGTTTGAAAACAAGAAGCAGCATTAGATCCGAATAAACTGCAGAGCCATTGTATACATGTAAAAATTTACAAAACAGGTTTTGGGCATTTTGGGCAGTTCTCTGTTATTCAGTACTCAGTAATTTTATTTCATGTAATATATTACCCAATAACATTTCCACATGAAAATTTATCTCTATGAAAAACCATTTCTAAATGAAAATCTGACATTCACATTTATTTCAAAGCAGAAATAATGTGGCTAGCTCGCTACTCTATGAGTATATTGATTTCTAGCTGGTGACATTTTTACATGTGATCTGTTTTTAATTTACATAATTTTCTGAATAAATTTTGCCAGCTGCTTAAAATTTTCTGAGAACAGTCAAAACTAGCTGTTTGTGGTTGATGTTTCAGGCGGTTTCAGTTTGATAACATCCAACACTTCTTAATTATAGAACTTTATTCACTCGACACGGGCCTGGGAAAGCAGCCACCCAGTGATGCTATCTCACAGCCGTGTGACCCAGCGATAGGTCACAGCACTGTACATCACTGTCACCCACACGCTCATGGCCTTTCCCTACTGACATCATCAAGGAAGAGTGTTGCCTCGAACGCAGCTACAGCCAGTAGAAAGAAGATATCTATGTGCTATTTAGTTCCCATAATCTTCCTGAGTCAGAAGTGTGTAGAATCAGGTCAGTCGCAGCTGCAAAGAGAGTGTCTCCTCCATCTCTGTGGTTACTTGTCCTGTAAGTGGAGGATCCATATTGACCCCCCTGGGGACCCCCCACCACAGAGTGAGCAGGAAGTGCAGCCCTGCTCTGAAATCGGCCCTGTGGGAAAGAGGCCGCTTGGGCCGAGAGGGGGCTTTTCTGTCCTTTCTGTAAACAGCTGTGTCACCCCCACGTCCCATGGGCGTGGGGACGACGACGGGGACGGGGACGGGGACGGGGATGGGGTGGGGGGAGGGGGGCTGCTTTGGAGAAGGATGTGACCTCAGACCGACGGGCCTACGGTACCGTCAGGTCAATTCCTCCTTTCTCTTCCTCACGCCCTGCCGCCACTCATCCGTCCAGTGGGAGAGAGGAACCAGAGTCACGCCGTACTTCCCTGTTCGCCACACATCAACTTCATTTGTTTTAAAACTCATCTTCTGCCACATCACTCTCTGCCTCACCCACCTTGTGAAATCTCTGTCACTCTAAGTCCCAGACATCCATCACGAGCGATGAGGTTGTTTGTAGACACTGACGCATGCGTTGAGGTTCTGATGGGCTGTCATCTCTCCTGTGTTTCATTAACTCATCCACTTGTTTTTGCAGTATGTTGAAAGAAGAGTCATCCTTTTCATCTTTTCTTCCTTGCACTTATTACTCTCCATCCATCATTTTTCAGTTCATTGCGAAGTCTGGGGGATGGGAAGCCCACCTTTCATAGAAGAAGGTATTGCAAAGATTCCTCAGTTCTTCCATTTCATTTCTAATGGTGTACCACAGTATTGATTGCAGGAAAAAATGCTAAAAACCTACCTCTCTAAATTTGCCTGAGTGATAAAATACCTACGGTATACTACAGAATGTATGGTATACTACAGAAAAACATATTTTCCGTAAAGGAATTGCTTCATGCTAGAAATGCACTTTACTACACCTCTTTACCTAGTGAACCCTAGAATATGGACTTAAACCCATATTTATACATCTATTAATGTTTAATGCGATTCCTCAAAGGCGAAGGGAACACCAGTGTAGTCGCCACTCTCTCTGTTTTATCACCACATTGATTTTCCCTCATCCCAGTAATTCCATCCTCTTCTTATCTCTGTCTCCCTCACCTGCCCCACCCTGCCCCACCCCACTCCGTCCCCCCGTCCCTGTCCCCGTCCCCCCGCCCGCTTGCCCTCCCAGTATGAGCTGGTGTCCCTCGGAAGTCCCCCTCAGTCCCGACCCGGATGAGATTAGTAGCAGAAGGTACGGTGTGGCCACGAGGGAGGTCAAAATGCACAGCTCTCTCCCCCCCCACCCAGCTACTGCAGGGAGGGCCTTGCGCAGTGGAGTGTTGCATGCGCTTAGATTTGCATGGTTTTGTGTGGTTGCGTGCGTGCATGCTCCCCTCCCCACTCCACCACTTTAACCACCAGCCTTGTCCATCTCTTCCCCCACTCCCCTCCTTTGGTTACCAGGTCAGTGCTGGTGCAGCTCAGATAGCGTGATATTTGACAGTCATTTCCGCCAGCTGTGTCTTGAGAGAAAACGAGAAAGAAGCTCTTCCTGTTGGTTTGTCTGGAGCCAGAGTGCTGCAGGAGGGTTAGCATGCATCTTAAAGCTGTGCTGGGCAGAGTTTAGACAAGGTTTTGTGTGCAAAATGACCAATATAGTCATCTTCATCAGTGAGCCAGATGTCAGGTGAGCTGTGCTTTGTTTGAAACATTGAAACACTGCTGTTGTGGGCTTTAATATTTATAAATGTTTGATCTCGTATCATTTCCTTATTTGATAGTCTAGAGAAGATACATCCAACTTAAAACTATCTCTAATCTGTACAATGCGTGCATATGCAGTTTATTTTCAACTATTAATATGGCTAGCCTCTTTACATTCTTTTTTAATAATGAGAGGAGGGCACATTAAATTTAAACTATGAGATGGCTAACCGTAGCTTGCGGTACAGTACAGTACAGTTGCTGATCAAATCTTTTTTTGGCAGTTTAGCAGAAATAGCCTGCACGTCTGATGTTAATCTAGTAAACATCCCTACGCTAACAGCTCAGGTTGTCCAGCCTCCCTTCCCTTGGATGCAGCAGTGTTGCTTTGGTTTCTCATATTTAAGCTTGGGTGTTTCCTGCATTTCCCCTGCTCTTGGTGTTGGTGCTGCCTCCCCTCCCCCCCCTCCTTATTTGGTGAACAGGTCCTTGTAGAGAGGATCATGCAATCTACTTGATCCACAACAGTGCTCATACCTCTAGGCAGCCAGCCCCGGTGCTGGCCTTCAGCTGAAGCAATGGGTCTGGTACCCCCCTGTGCCCGGTGCTGGCTCTCTCAGAGCCCAGTGGGAATGCTGCATGTGTCTGCTGTGGGGTGGTGCATGGGTTCAGTGCCCTGGGTCTGTCTGCGTGGTCTGTGCTCACAAACAAGTGGCCCTGTAAGCCGGTCTGTCCCCTAGCATACATCCCCTTGTGGTTGGAACTTTCTTGAGAGAGGAAGCTATATAGCAAAAGTGCAGAAATTTAAGCGCACAGCTAAGCAGACATTGTCCACCCTGTTTGAGGCTGTACTTTAGTGCCTCCTGTTTGGCTAATCTCTGCTGCACTGTGCACTTAAATCATGCACTGAAATTACACATGTATGCACGGGGCAAACTGTAATGGGGGTATAAGTCAAATATTGCAGCACTTATGGAAGCCCTCGTCTGTAAGGTTCTGCATTTCCAGTTGGTTCCTTTAATCAGAATCTGAACTGGCTCAGCTAGAGGCTGACAGAGGAGTATGTTGGAGAGAGGTGGATGCGGCTGTTCCCTTTAAGAGATGGATCAGTGCCATCCGCTTCTTCACTGGCTGTGTGGAGCCTCGGTCATCCTAACCCCCCAGTGCTGTTGGTTTTGGCTGCAGCTACAGTCTGGAGGGCCTGACTGCTGACAGGGAAGGGGTCAAGGACTCCCCCCCACAGGGTGCGTCCCCGCGGGACCCCCGACGGTTGCCCAGACAGGAGAGCGAGGAGCGAGGGTCGCTGGTGTCCCTCACCGAGGAGGAGCAGGAGTCCGACCTGGGAGAATGCAGCAGCCTGGACAGCCAGGTAACCAAAATATTTCTGTGTTAAGCCAGCCACTTACAGGCTGGCAGTGATACCCGCAACAGGAAGAGAATATCTCACCTTTTCCTTTTCTTTCCTGTGGTATTTTTTTTGTGTTTCTTTCATGACAGAAATCTGGAAGACTCCGCCCTGTCAGGCACAGCTGCCCCTCCATGACCCTGCCCCTCACCAAATCGGTGTCCATGTTGGCCATCAGCCAGAGGGAGCTGGATGGTGAGTGCTGCCCCCTAGTTGTTACCTGAGAAGCAATCCTGGCTCCCCTGCCACCCCTTCTCCTCTCTTCCTCAAAGCTCCTGTGGTAGCACGCTGGTGTGGGCGTTCTGGTCCTTGTTGGGATGTTCACGGTCTGTTGCGTTCGGTGTCCACACTGAGGTCGTCACCCGTGGTTACCGTCTCACCTCCACCCCTCTCTGTTCATTTGTTGCGTGTCTTACTGAAGATCCTGATTGGTGGATTTTCCCTGCCCCGCCCTTATTTTTGCTTTTGGATTATGGGTCCTCCTTCCTCTCTTCCTAATCCTCCCCCACCCCCTGAGTGGTGATTGGAGGGTTGTGTGTCTCAGGCTAAATGCCCCTTTTCTCGGGTATGTGTGGGTAGTGATGACGTCCCAATCTGTGCGTTGTGTTAATGAGATGGTACTCTGATTTCTTTGTGCTTGGGAATGGAACCCCCCCCCACAGCGATGGGACGGACTCGGCCAAAGAGGCGAATCTCCTTCTCCTTCAGCATCTCGCCAATCCTCCCCAAATCTAAAACTGTCTTTTCTATTGGCTCTTCATCCAGTGATGAGGAGGAGTCTGGCAGTAAGTACACACCCATACCCCCCCAAAGAATGGTGCCCGAGTCCCTGTTTAATATGCTACAGCTGTTACTAAACGAATGTGTCGCTCACTGAATAAACCCTCTGGCTCTAATAAGACTGAGCTGATACGAGTGACGGCTTGTGCGTCTTCCCTTTGTAGAAAGACCCTGGGGACACCTCATTGTGTTTGTTTTTGCAATACATATAATGTCTCAGGCCAGACAAGACCTTATCTACACTTTTTATCTGGACCCAGTAATTCACTTCCTGTATATCCATTTTACATCAGTGAATTTTCTCCAAACTTGACCAGCTTGCTAGCTTCAGTCTCAAAAATATGTTCTTTTGGATCGGTTTAACCCAAACAGCGTTCCTGAATAATGTTCTTTATCTTGGAGGTAAACAGAAAAATTCTGGCAGTGGTCATTATTGGATTTGTTTGAACATTTCTGCTTTTGGCATCTGATTTCTCTCAGTTTTAAGTAACACTAACAAGTGCACACTAATTGTTTTTGTCTGTTATTAAGAAGTGCATGTGCTATGCGGTAAGGAAGTATTTGACTGGTATGAAACTGGTGACTTTTGAGTGGTATTACAGCTAAAACATGAATCCTGTCCAAAAATACATTAATCTCCTACCATACTGTGCATTAAGTTAAAAAGCTGTTATGACCTCTTTTACAAGGGTCAGTAATAAGATGCTATCTTACTAAGAACTTATTTTTTTCAATCTTCAGTTCTTGTAAAAAATCTCCAGTATTAGCAAGTATCAGTGTGACGGCTGCTTCTTTAAAAAGACTGCGGCGGAACTCAGATATTGAGAGAGATCCAGACCCCCATCTGGAATAACCATCAATTCTCCCATTTCAATATCCACATCAGCAGCCTTTGTGTAAATGGAGATGTTGTTCCTCCTATAAGTGAGCTGCAGGCCAGCCTAAGAAGTCCGCCCACATCTTTACTTAAAGAAAAATGATCACAGCTGGTCATATCTGAAGGTTTTCCCTCTGTCCTTATTTGTCTCACTTTCTGTGTGTATCAAAGACTATTCCTATATATTACTTATTCCTATATGTTACCTATGCCCTGAAGTGAATTTCATTGCTGCCTTTTGTATTGAGAAGTACACCTTTCCCTCCACTCTCACATGTAGCTCAAATCAGGTCAGGGTTCACTTCAAAGTAGGTCTGTATCAGCTAAGGCTGTAATGCTGCTGCTCTATTAGATTCATAACAGATGTGTCTAATAGTGATTATTCCCTGTTCAGTCCTTGCAGTTCAGAATAGAGCTGTTAAGCATGCCCCCTGATCGCTTAGCTTCGTTTTCATGGCCTGACCCTGCACTCTGGCTTTGTCTGGGACTTAGCATTTTGGTTGTATTAAGGAAATCTTTTAAATGAAGATGCACTGTTTAAACATTAAACATTTTTAAGCATGGGCATGGGTTGAATAAGTTAGACAACCCTCTTCTGTGGTATTTATTTATATGGATATGTCTTGGGGCATGCTGACCAGATCCCTGTAGTACAGAGGCGTAATAAGTCTTGCTGCTCTGTGTGATGTGGAAAGCATAGCTTCTGCTTTGAAAAATCTTGGAATTTAGAATTTAAATCTTAGAATTTACTTCCTAGAATTCCATTTCCTGGGAACACTACAGTAGCATATTGTTTTCCTTACAAAAACTGACAAGCTTCATTTAAAGGCTGTTCAGTCATTCTTTTCTAAATAATTAGCATGATCTTGTTTTACATCTCTCCTCTTACTGCGTGATATGCCTCAGTCAGTGATGTTCCAGTATTTCAGCTGTTCTGTCTGCTTCTGTTTCAGGCATGAGGACCTTACCCAGCGCCTCTGGCTCCCTGGGATATAGGTAATGTGTCTGCTGTCTACACTTTAACTGTATGAACCTCTCAGAGGATTAGCAATGTCTTTGATGATTTGTCTGGAGGGTATTTATTGGAGTTTCCCTCATTTGCCTGTTATATTGCCTGTAATTAGGCAATTTATATCTTGACTGATTTTAAAAAAGCAAGGAAGAAAATATTTTACAAGCCTTTAAAAAATAAAATTAATGTTCCTCCCCATCAGTATTTCTGAAGAGGACCCTGGCCCCCTCAGAAGTGACAGTGAGGGCAAAGGTGTGACGAAGGTGAGCCGGACCTTCAGCTACCTCAAGAGCAAGATGTACAAAAAGACCAAGGTAAGTGCACCCCGGCAGAACACACAAGGGACGTGGGGTATCACGTATCCACACAGGGCCAGCTATGTGTTACAGAGAGGGAAAGAGACAGCAGGGTGAGCTGTATTCCATTTGGTTAAAAACAGTGCAATAGTGCCACAGAAAACTGTTGCACTAACAAGCTATGATACTAACTTTCCTCAGATTTAACAGTATGATATTAATCATTAATTTGTATATAATGATTAATATCATACTTTAATGAAAAGAGATAGATAAAGATATTAGCTAGTTGACTTCCTAGCCCCTGGCAGTTAATTCTAGCTATGTAGCTTTCTAGCTAGCTTGGCAGCTTAATTTCCGTTAGTTGACCAGTATATTTACTTTATGTGTGAAGTTCAAAAAACATGCACTTGTATAATTGATTGGCATTGCTCAGGTCATTAATAGGAAGTACTAGGGCAGTGACAAAAGCAGGTATTGGCAAGCCAAGCAGAGTTCATTAAAGGTCAACACCTGCCATTATCTTCTCAGAAAAACAGCATTCAAACCAAATCATCTGTGACCATACAGTAATATGACGTTGTATGCTTGCGCAAGGTTTTCAGATGCAGCATCGTTTTGCAGCACGGATTTTTTTTTAGAGCATAGATCAAACCTTGGAGAATTTGAAATCGAACGCTGTATTAGAGTCTGCAACAAGGCCACTGGGCCTGTGTGCTATTATTTATTTGTACTGATTCTAAATTTAGTCATTAGGGAAATTGTGAATGCACGCCCATGAGAACATGGAATCCACATTATCAGCCGGTGCACATTGTGTTGACTTTGAATAGTTGCTTGGTAGGGTGAGGTAAAATCCACAGTTTAGCTTGATGTTGTGCTCAGCTGAGTGTTACCATTGTGTGTGTGTGTGTTGCACATTATGCAGGGTACTTCAGCCTGTAAAGGTTTGTTTTTTTGTGAAACTGTCTGAAAGATGGGAGAGTGCTTTGCATTTTGGGACCTCAGAGTATAGCTGTCCAATGATGTCAAGTCGCCGATTCAGGTGGAGCCCTGTCCCAGTGACAGCTGGAAGGCTGCTAAGCCCCTCCCCTTGAATCTCACATAGAGAAGTCAGCAGTGAGATAATGTTTGCGCTTCTATCTCCCCGCAGTAGAGGAAGTTCAACAGGAAGATGAGACACATGGTGGTTTCGACCTTTTCTGTGACGAGCAGTGGTTTTAAAGTGCCAGCACTATGAAAATCTCCCTTCTTCCTACAGAAGCCAACATTCTCTGAATAATTTGGACTATATTGGTAGACAGTTTGTGTAAAGCTGCTGTTGCTATGTATGCACCATCTCAAATGGACTTCTTAGGATAATGACCGATTGAGACTGTGTACAGTATGGGCATAGATTGCACATATTATTTTCGAGCACTATTGAAAGACGGGCGTAGTAGCCAAGTAGCCATGGTAGTGACCAACAGCACAACCTCAGCGTACACATTTGCCACTTCCTGACATTAAGTGCCATTTTGTACCAACACAGCCTGGCAGAATGTGTCAGACCTTTGCCCTGGCATTGCCAGTCCACTTTAAGATCATCCAGGGTGATTTCCCTCACTTTAAAAATAAGCATTAGCAGGGTGCGGAAGTTGCAGCTCTGTGTCTTTAAGATGAGCCTTTGCGAGGCACAGTCAGGGACAGAGGCAGAGCCACAGCACCCCCTGCCACCGCTCCCGCACTTCCTCCACCTTCCGCCACTGCCGTCATGGGAGCGCTAGTTCTGCGGCCGTAGAGGCAGCAGCTGGTTCCAGAGCGATGCTGTACCGTAAGTTCTTTGAGGGCCAGGGCCGCTCCTTGAAGCTGAAGGATTTCCTGGGGCTGGAGGTAGGCGGCTTAGCGTGAGAGCGCCAGTGCTGTCGGGAACTTTGGGTCGAGGCGAAGGGAAGATCTCTCTCCTTCTCTCCCCCTCTCTCTCTCTCTCTCTCTCTGCTCTTCTTTTCCTCCCTCTCTCACGCACTCCTGCTGCCTGTCTTCTTGCCTGTTTTCTTTGCGACTTTTAATGAACCAGACTCCCTCTCACCCACAGCCTTCTCACTTCCTCTGTGCTTGAAATGTGGAGCTTTTTCAGCGCTTTAGTTGTCTATTTTACTGATTTGTGGAGGATCATTTAAGAAAATGGCCTAGTTTCATGTTGATGTATGGATTATTTGAGAAGAAAGTTGGATGTAATGTGGTACCATTTTCATTTCTGGCAGTGGTAGTGGATGGCTTTTATGTATGGTTTCGTTTTCCACTTAAAAAGCCCTGGAATTATGAATATTTGCAGACATAAACAATATTACATCAGTAGTTTTGATGTGTACAACTGTGCTGTGTACAGCTGGTCCTCCTGCCTAAATATTGTCTGTCAGATCTGTAAGAGGTAAAATGTAAAGAGTAAAGTGACAATAACCAATTGTAGTAAAGAAATAAAAAGAGAACTGCTTGATAATGGGGAATAGCAACTATATGTGTGTGGATGTGTAGCTCAGCAAGAGGAACACTCTTAAAGCTTGTGGTTTTAAATTGAGGTTTAATGAGATGAATTTGATACTGAATGCTTTCCCTTATAAAAATCAGTGTATTTAAATATTTATTGTAAAAAATGAGATCCAAATATGTGAGGTATGTATTTTTATTTGTGGTAATGTAGGACAAATGATACAAAACAAAATGACCTTGTCGCAAGCATTTGCATATGCATATTGCTTTTAACATATCTCTAAACATTAGAGAAAATGCATTTTTCATTTTATGCACGGACTTAGACCCATGAAAGTGTCAGTAATTTTCAATTGTTTTCCAAGTATTTTGACATCTACTAAACATATGTTCCTTACTTTTTGGATTTTATACTTAGACACATTAATATATATTTAACATGAAGAACAGCAATAGAACCTATTTGTCACCCAAAGTACCAGCCAGTATTAGAGGTATTAGACAAATTGACTTGAAAATCAACTGGCCACTGTTAAACTGAAGGAATGTTAATGCACTCCTGTCACAAAAAATCATGCACCAATGGTAAGAGGATGATTTGCTATAATGGATTTTGAAGATTCCTGTTGTCAGTGAAGGGCTATGATGTATGTGTCTGGTTTCAATGTAATTTACTGTTAGCACAAAGGAGTTCCAGGTAATTGGCCACCTAATGCACCGTATTGACAGCGGTTCTCAGGGTTTGATTGCACAGCTATAGGAAAAAAAGAAAACTTTGCAAAAACCTAGGAGAGTATGAAGGATGTGGGTGGGATGACTTGGGATGTTTCTGGTCCTAATCATTTTTTTTTTCTGCACAGGAAAAAGACAAAGACAAGAGCAGAGATAAAGAGAAAGAGGCCAAGGAGAAGGAGAAGCAAACCCTGAATGGACATCTTTTCAGCGCTGTAAACTCCGCCCTCTCGGTCCAGTGCTACCAGTGTAACAAAGCTATCAACACTAAGGATGCCTCCTACTGCACAAGTAAGAGACCAGGAAATGACACAGTGGCAGGGGAACTGCTCTCCTGGATTTGCGTGCGAGTGGCTCTTTCTGTTGTTGCATGCGCAAGTTCCCTCAGTTAGTTTAGCAGAAGTTAATGTAAAACCTACCGACCAATGTTTGATTATTGATGTGCATCGGTGGCATTTGCTGCAAAATAAGTGTTGAGTGCTGTTTCTGGCTTTCTTGTCTAATGTGGAAATGTTGCGAGTCGGGCACAGTTGGCTGAATTTGATGTTGGCCCATCTGTGTTGTGCAACTTCCTCCTTAAGTTCCAGCTTGATTTGTGAACATGCACTCATGTGGCCATCTCGGAGCTTCTGAGGAAGCCTTATAGAATGACAGGTTTGGTTTCCTATCTCAGCTTTACCATGCAGGGCACAATTTCAGTGCCTCATTCAAGCAAAAGGAAAATGAGCTGTTCTGCTGTGGAGGTGCTGTGGATATGCAGCCATGCTGCAGGCGTCTGCTGCAGGCGTCTGAAGAGGATGTTGCTTGTTTCACAAGACTGTGGCAGTGCTCAGAAAGAGGCCAAAAAAAGGAAACTTGCCATTACAGTAAATGGCGACATCACTTCCTGCTTCCTGTCAGAGTTCTGGCTTTGCTTCAATCAGCTGTAGATACATCAACGCAGGAAAGCTTTACTGTTGGCTGTTCTTTGGAAGTGCCCTATCTTTGGCATGGATGGTACCTTTGTTAAAGGTGACAAAGTTCTGTCCAGTCCTAATAGGGTTTGCTAGGAGATGGGATTGTCATTTCACAGTTGTCACACAAAGCTCTGTTGGCGAGGCAGAATAAATGGTGATTAACAGTCAAATCACTTAAGTTGTTTTTTTAATCTGCAAGCATACCTTTGATATATCTGTATATCAGTATATATATAGTATATATTATGTATATATAATGGAATTATGATATTTTTGTCCTTGCTGTTATATTTGGCTTTCTCCTTTAAATAATTTAACAGTTAATTAATTAAATGTATTATATACATATGCATACATATGTTGTGCATAACATTTTTTTTATTTATTCCAAGTATAAAACTTTACATCTTTGCATGCTGTGCTTTAGGCTCTTTTCCATTAGAGTGAGGCTGTTTTGGAAAGCTGTTTGCATTTGAAGCTGGCAGTATTTCAGTTACACCCACTGAAAGCTGGGTATTTTGGGGTAAAAGGTGAGATTATGGTATATTTTTACCTCAGAAGCAGTGTAGTGGGTGCAGCAGGGTGACAGTCCTCCATCTGGTGTCTGAGTAATGTCTGGACTGGGAGCCAGTCAGGGACCTCTTCCAGCCACCCAGCATTACCAAGGGTGCGTTTACATTTACACAAAAGACCTGAAGCCGTAGATGGCTTATGGTCCTGCCTACAAGGGAGCACAGACATCTTTAACTGGCATATCTTTGCTGTTTATGTGAAGAGAGGGTCCTTGTTATGATGTTGGCCTAGAACCATTCAGCCATATTATAAAACAAAAAACTTTTTCTTTTTTTACGATGGTGATTGCGACACACTGATGTTATCTGCTTGCGAGTACCGTGGAACAGAACCCCGAACTGAAATGGCAAAAACACTGCACATGCCAGAGCACAGCCTGACACTGTAGGCTTTGTTGTGTGCTGCTGACAGGGAGTTGGGAAGAAAAGCCTTGGGCCTGTAGTTCTTGTCAGTCTTGTGGACTGTTTTGAAACTGCATAGATAGAAGTAGGACTAAGGAGTGTGTCTGTGTGTGTGTCTGTGTGTTTGGGGGGGTGGGGGTGTGGGGGGGGGGGTTAGCAGTCAGAGCAGGAGCAAGGGAGAGATGGCGCTCTGCCCAGCCAGCCTCTTCAGTTTTACACTGGGTTGCATCACCCTTTCCCCCGGCCCCCGCCCCCCACCCCTAACCCCGGCTGCTGCTGGGAGACGTCAGTCCTCTCAGACGCATTTACTCATTTATGGCTTTGTTTTAAAAGGGAACTTCCTGTCAATACTCTGCCTCAGCCCTGCTCACATATTCTAGGAAAAAGTGTTTATTTCATTTTCTTTGAAGTTTGGCAGCATGCACTGTTAGTCATGTGTTCAATTTATATAATACTCATACAAGCCCTACTTAAGTTATCAAAATGAGGCATTTGTGCACATTTTTTTAGTGTTTTTTAAAAGTAACTCATTTATATATTTTAGGAGTCTTCAGTAAAATCTGATAACCCACACAAATTGGATTTTGGTGGGGGGGGGGGATCAGTACTTTTTGAAAAATTAATGAATAGAAAGCTGTAGATTATCATTTTCTCAATTCTGTCTTCTACAGGGCAGAAATGAAATAAAAAACTCAACATAGTGACCATCCCTCTTGTGATATTGACATTGGATGTGCCAAAACAAACTTTAAACGTGACGTATTAAGTTCTTCTTTTACAATCAACAGCAGAGTGCACAAGTTTAACTTCTCTACTGATTTAACCTTTTTCTCTGGTGAGCTAGCACTAGCATGAACAGCTCCCATCTACCAGAACACCTCTTAGTTTACAATGACTCATATTCAACTCCATTCAGCCTTTGAAATGCAGCATGATCAATCCTATCCAAGAATAGGGGAAATGACTTCATGTTCATATGTTTTATAAACAAGTCGATTTGAGTAATTTTGCCTCAGATGATTACGGTCTACATTGCGTCACTGACAGGTTGTCTGGGTTTAAGACTGAACTTAAGCAGCATACTGTAGAGATTGTTGCTTGCAGAAGAATAATCATGTTTATTGTACCATGCATCTTTACAGCGCTCTCTGACTAACTAAAGATTCTAACTGCCCCGTGACTTAAACTCTGAATGTTATTTGTGTCTTTGGTGGAGTTTCCTGGCTGGTTGTTGGAGTTGAAGTACAAAACATTTTGCTGCACGCCCAGAAGTGCTACAAAGAAACAGAGATGAGGCTCTAAAAAAAAACCCTCCTAACACCTTCTCATTCCTTCAAAGAGGCAAAAAAATAGTTTTGTGTAGCTGAAAGGAAAGCATTCATGTTTTGGAAGCAGTCTGTATTATTTTGATCTCCATATAAAAAGCTATACAAGACTAGAATTCGCAGAAATATTATGCCCATCACCCATCTCTAGATATTGACTGAAGTGAGTTATTTGCTTAGAGCTCCTCTATACCTTCAGGTAGTTGTCACATGACTGTGATCTTCTATCCAATGTTCTATACTAGAACAGCATATTACTGTCTCTACAATAATCTCCTGCAATATTGATCTGATAATTCTGCCATAATGAGCCTGTTTAGGATGACAGAGTGACTCACCATCTTCCACTGACTACTACAGACTGACTTCCTCGGGCCACATGCTGGTTCATCCGCCTCAGACCTGCTATAATCTGCCAGTTTAACCAATATTTGCAGCGTGTCTGCTTGCTGTTGTATTTGTGCTGATGGCTAGTCATGACAGCCAGTTTTAATGTCTGCTGGGGCTGCACTCAGGGATTTTTTATTTTAATTGTCATTTTAATTGATGGGGCTCTGCAGTCAGGTAGTTGCATGTTGCATTTTCTATGAATATTTACTACTTTCTTTCACAGTGCAAATCCCAATGCAGTATAGGTCACTGTAGAAAAGTGTTTGCTATATTTAAAAATATTAATTCAAAAGTCTGTTATTGCGTTTCTAGGCAGTCGTTTGCAGTGCCGGACTTCTGAGTATAGGGAAGTTTCTAGAATGTTCAAGAGAGTGGGTGCTGGAAGCCACTGCCTCTGTTGCCTGTTTTGTTAATCAGTGTTTTTTAGTCTCTTAGGAAGATGACAGTAGTGGGAAGTGCAGTGTCATTTGGGGAAATCCCATTTTTCAGCCCTGTGAGGGACGGTGAGAGACTGCTCCAATGAGAGCTTTCTGTATTAGCCGGCAGACAAACAGCGTCCAATCAGCTGGTGTTTTGATCTTTGCCACTGAAGGAAACCAGCTGTGTCCATGCTGCTTTCTCTGCGTTGGGCCAGCTTTTTCAGGGGAGGTCAGATATGAATCAGTTTCAGATATTGAAAGAACTCAGAATTAGGTTATGCACCAGAACAGCTATGAAAAGAGACAATAACACACCCCACACTGCAGTCTCACGTCAGTCGTTAACAGTTTGAACTGGGAGCTCTGACAATACTCACATTGTTAGTTTCTCCTCACGTGTTTTACATTTGTATGGCTGTCTGATGGGGATGTCTGCAGGTGTGTGGCTTAACCCTTTGTTGTTCGCATTGGTACACTGTTTTCTCTATCAGCTGATTTCTGGCCTGCATCTGATCCTGGCAGTATTCGGACTTCTCTTTCTGTCATACAGTAGATAAGCTGCTGTTATACGGCCATTTAGAGTCGTCTTCACCTTTAACTGGGTGTGTCTATGTTGAATGTGTACAGTAAATAAGACAGTTTGTGTTCGAAGGTCAGTCATTTAAGCTCCAAGGCCTGAGAAAGGTAAGCTGGTACAAAATAAATTTTAGATGTTCCATTTCTGACAGAAGCAGAATTTCTTCTGAATGATGTTTTCAATTAGGGAAGCACAACTGATACTGGGGATATGTGGTTATTCAGAGCTGATAGAAGGTCAGTGTCTTTGAGTGTTTTGCGTGCGGACTTTCCATTCCTTATGTGGTTGAAGTGGCCACACAGGTTTTAGTTTTGTTGTAGTTTAATGCCACAATGACATTGTGTTGCAGGTAACATCTGATAGAGTCAGGTGGACAAGTGTTAACCTCTCCCCGTTTGATGTGTTTTTGTTTTCTGTCAAACGGAAGTTGAAACTGATAACCTAGAAGCCAGCAGAGTAACCTGAATGTGGGTTTTAGATTTTAGAGGATCAGACAGGCATGTGTCTGGCAAATCAATGTGTCCTTTCATTTTCAGAGACAGAGAGGCCGTTGGCGCTCATGGTGTAATGTTCTCCGTATGTGTTTATAGTGGTGCCTCCATGTTTTTGGAACCGTTTCTATCTTAATAGGGGCTTTGATGGGATTGTGTTTTCCTTCTCGCTGTCACCGGCGACTGACTGGTTGAATCTGTGTCTTGTTTCAGACTGCAATGCACACGTTCACAAGGGCTGCAGGGAATCCCTCCCACTTTGTGCCAAGGTCAAAATGAAGGTAAGTGGTACTCCGGTCCTGTGTGTCTCCGCTGTTCCAGGTTCAGCTTGTCTTTCAAACCGGGCACGTTTGCCCAAATGCGGCCAGTGCAACTGAGTCGGTATGGATTTGGTAATGAACTGATTACTGAGCAGGTAAGGAGTAAGGAGTACTGAATTGATGCAGAGTTGCAGGCTGTCGTGGCACTCCACAGTACTGTAGTGAGAGAAGATAATGCTCAGATGTGAACTGAAATGGCAGCAGTGAAGCTAAGCAGGAAAGTTTGACACCAGCTGTTGTACTGGCTCTGATCCCATGCCAGTGAATGGTGTTAACATTCCAGTTACCCTGAAAATGATGGGTAGTAGAAGTCACACTGGATATAGTTGGCTTGAAGTGTTTGATCCTTCCACCATTCCATCTGGCTAGGAGGAGTGTGAAGAAACATGTCATTTTATTGAAAAAAAAATGGTTTAAAGCTGTTTTTTTGAGGGAGTTTTAAAAAGGCCAGCTTTGAAGAATTAGTTTTACTATTCTAAAATCTCTCTCTTAGAATAGTGAACATAAGTATGATTTTCATGATCTATAAATGGATGCCCCAAAGGATTTTGAATTGCTCAGCATTTTTAATGAACACTAAGAGCTTGTAGACACACTGATTTTTTTTCAGCCATCTGGATAGATCATATCAGGGGTAATATCAGAGAAGTAGTTTGATACACAGATAACATTTCATCTGGCTGCTGATGGGAAAGTCGATTATAAATACATGCATGCTGGGAGTTGTTGTTTTTGTTTTTTTCCTCCTCTTTTTAAGATTTCTCTGTGTAGTTGTCTCTTTTTTGCTGTAGTTTTTTCACTATGCTCTGTAAGGGGTGACCTGACATTGTCCAAGATATAACTATTCTCAAGGGGTTCTTGAGAGGGTTATTTCGAAACAAAGCTGGATCTCTCAATCCACTGCTTTAGTTCTCATTACAAGTCCATTTACATATTAATGTGCTATGTAGCTGTGTTAAAACCCTCAGAGCAACCTGCACTAATCCTCCACATTGACATCATGGGACATCAAGCTTATCTTGGTGCTCAGTGTTTGGTTGTTAATATGTGAGGAGGCAGGGATAGAGTGATGCCTTTGTTCTTTTATCTACTTCCTCCCATGTTCATGGTTTCAAATAATATGATATTTGATAGCTTTGTGTGGTGTGTTGTCCTTCTTGATAATTTTGCATCATGCTGTGTGTGGGAAAAAAAAAGAATTTTAATTTTTTTTGTTTGATTTCAGCAACAGAAACAGCAACAGCAGTATGCAGTACCAGATTCTGCCTCAATGCCTGCCGTCACTTTGAGAAGTAAAAGTAAGTTCCCCCATCATTTTCCAAGGCTTAGCAGACATGTTTTTCCGGTGCTGTTTACCTGCCTGCAGGTGGCATTCCTGACCTGTCTGCGTGTTTTCAGCCACAACGCCTCGGGAGCGGCCTTGGTCCGCCATCTCAGCCCCAGACGACCCCACCGTGATGATGGTACCTCGCAGACATACCAGCATCATGCCCTTCAACAGCAGTAACCTGTCCAAGAGCATCTCCATTAGCAACATCGCAGGGTAAAACACGTCTGCATCTGCTGTCTGTCTGCACCACAACCCAATACCATCTCTCCCACAGCTCAACACCATCTCACCCATAGCTCAACATCCTCTCAACACCATCTCACCCATAGCTCAGCATCCTCTCTCCCACAGCTCAACACCATCTCACCCATAGCTCAACAGCTCAACACCATCTCACCCATAGCTCAACAGCTCAACACCATCTCACTCATAGCTCAGCATCCTCTCTCCCACAGCTCAACACCATCTCACCCATAGCTCAACAGCTCAATACCATCTCACCCATAGCTCAGCATCCTCTCTGACACAGCTCAACACCATCTCACCTGCAGCTAAACATTGTCTCTCCCACAGCCCAATACCATTTTGCCCCTAGTTAGGTGTAATCTCATTCACTTCCTCTGTCCCACCCACAGCCCAGCCACACCACATCCTGCTGTCTTACTGCCACAGCCTAACCCCTGTCTGTCACCTACAGCACACCGCAGCCTAGTTATTGAAATGACTCATGTTATTGTTAGCCTTTTTTCATAAAGTTAATGAACCATTATAAGCTAATTTGTTTACCACCATCTCGCCCGCTCAGCCCGGTGTTTGACGAGATGCCGCTGAAGAGCCTGAGGTACCTGTCCCAGTCCACCGACTCGCTGCACAAGACCAGCAAGGTCAACGAGTCCACCGAGTCCCTGACGGACGAAGGTGAGCCGCCGCCTTGCGGCCCGCCTCGTTACGCGGTGTTAGCGCTCCCCTGTGTGTGTGTGTCTGCCTGTCTGTGCTACCCCACAGCTGGGGAGCAGGTGTGGGCTCAGCTGGGACTTGGAAATGAAATCCAGTCCATTTCCTCAAGCACAGGATTCAAAGGAGAGAGGAACGTGATCTGGGTTCCTCAGAGCAGTTTTTTAGAGATAGAGATATCCTTGTCTTAATATCAAGTCTAACTTGCACTATACTACTGAAAGTAGCACATGTACAGTATTTTTTCTGTTCTAGTTCTAGTTTGAAGGAAAGGTGGAGAGCAAAGTTTACTGTATCTATTAGTTAAGTCTAGCACAGTTAAAAAGAAAATCATGCTTGAGGGAAGGATATACAAGGTTTAAATACAAAGAACTCAATTTGTAAAATCAATGAGAATATAATGAATTGGTTCATCTGGTTAACTTTACCCTATGTAGTTTTTGATTAGCTTAGCAGAGAGGTTTTTGAGGTCCTCCCAGGTCAGAGCCACATTCTCAATGCCCGTTTGTATCAGGGACAGAGATGATGGACAGCCAGCTGATGGGCGAGTTCGAGACTGATGCCAAGGAGCTGGAGGCAGATTCCTGGAGCTTCACCGTGGACAAGAAATACCTGAAGCAGCTCAAAAAGGACGTCATCAAGAGACAGGATGTCATCTACGGTAAGAGCATCTGAGCCGTCACGGCTTTGGGTACAGCGCTGCGCTGGGTCTTGTGATCTCGGCTGCTCTCTGTCACAAAAGATTAACTGCAGGATGCAAAGCATTCCTGAGAAGCCAGACAACATATTTCAAAGGTCAGTGTTGTGCACGAAATATGGGAAAACAAGTACAGTCAGAGAGTACAGGCCTTTGCCTCTTTGATGTCTCATTTTTACACAGGCTCCCTCTTGTGGCCAGTGTTTCACATGAAAGTTCACAATATGCTGGGTAGCCAAATTCCAACGGCCTGATGTTCTGTATTTTGGCACTAAGTGGTTTTGATACACTACAGTCTGGTTCAGATGAAGAGGGGGACCAAGCCATGGACACTGTCATCAGTGTATATACTTCTAAATTGAAGAGACCACTAGTTTCTCAGATATACTCACAAGCAGACAGACAGAAATACTGAGCCGGTTCCAATACCGGTGAGGTAGGATGATTAAAATACTCACGCCATCTGAATTCTGCCACATCATTCTCTGAAAGCACATTTTAAGCAGGTTGCTACGTCAGTGTCTTTGACTGTGATTGTATTGGACAGAAGCGGTCAAGGCTTCAGCTCTCTGTTCCAGAATGTGTCCGCCTCGCCCCAAATCACCCCCCCCCCACCACCCCCTGATCCTCCAGCAGAGCTGATGCACAGTATAACATGCTATATTGAACTAAGGAAAGGAGTCACACAAAGTGATATTCCAAAGCAAGTGTACACTGTAACAGAAAAGAATATTTGCAACGTTTGAACACAAGCCATTTAGATTTACAGAATCCATGAAACTGTAACGTATCGTTCAACGTCAGTCTTCTATCATATGCAGTAAACCGCACCCTATGGAGTGCTTTGTCATAGACATTAATAAAGCGGCCATCCTCCCCCCAGAGCTGATCCAGACGGAGATGCACCACGTGCGGACGCTGAAGATCATGGCGGACGTCTACAGCAAGGGGCTGGTGAAGGAGGTGCAGCTGGAGCCGCAGACGGTGGAGCGGGTCTTCCCCGTGCTGGAGGACCTCCTGGAGATCCACACCGGCTTCTTTAGCCGCATCCTGGAGAGAAAGAGGGAGTCCCAGCAGGAGGGCAAGGATGGCGGCTTCGTCATCCGCAAGATCGGCGACGTCCTCGTCACCCAGGTGAGAAGGGGGGGGGGGCGCCGTCAGGGACGCGGCGGAGAGCATTGATTAATGACGCGGTGACTGTGTCGTGGCGCTGGGTGGGAAGGCTTACTTCGATCCGTTTCTGTTCCAGTTCTCGGGCTCCAACGCAGAGCGCATGAAGAAGGTTTATGGCAAGTTCTGCAGCCGCCACAGCGAGGCGGTGAACTTCTACAAGGAGCTACACACCAAAGACAAGCGCTTCCAGGCTTTCATTAAGGTAAGCACGCTTATCTGCACTGTGGAATTTGCCCTGATGGAAGCTTTTTCTCTCCTTAACTGCCTTTGTCTGAGGATGTGGAGGTTTTTTGTTTGACAGTGTCATTGTTCAGACGAATGTAACAATTGTTCAGAATTTGGAAATTCTGTTTGATTTCTTTTTAAAAAAGTTGTGGAGATGACAAGTTAGTGATGAAGGACTGAGGCTCCATTAATCATGGAATGAATGAGGCTACCGCCTTCAGTAAATTACTGTTTTTTTCTGATCCATTCAAAAGACTTCACTCTCATTAGCAGGGTACTATGATTTTTTTAAACAGTCTATTTACTGAATATCATGAAAGCTGTGTCCATTTTGGAGTAGATGAAGCCTTTGTCATCACTAACAAAAGGTATTTTGAAAAATATTGTTTCAATACAGACTGCAATGAGTAATTTTCTAAAATCTTTGCTTGCCTTTCAGAAAAAGATGAGCAGCACTATCGTCCGAAGACTAGGCATCCCGGAATGTATATTACTCGTAACGCAACGGATAACCAAGTACCCTGTGCTACTACAGAGAATCCTTCAGCACACCAAAGGTGAGGCGTTCCTCCAGAGTTGCACCACTGTGTGAAATCTGACACAGTCGCTAGCAGTAGGAAAGCTGGGGACAGGCCAGGGACTGTTGCCAGGGAACAGGGCCTTCTCGTGGCTGAACCACCCACCACTGTTTGAACAACTGCAGGGTGGGTTTCTTGGCAAATGGGCTTGACCTATGAGCAAACTGCTGCTGTCCATATGTGATGGTTACTGTTCTTATGAACGCTGACCAGCTTCCAAGAAGAGGTGTCTATGTGCTTGTTTTTGTATGTGTTAGTTCCATTGTGCCCTCTCAGATACCACCTCTGAGCTATATCCTTGGGTTATCCTTAACCCAGAATTGCCTCAGTAAATATCCAGCTGTATAAATGGATAAAATTATAACCTATTTAAGAGTAGATGGATGAGAGCATCTGCTAAATGACAATAATGTAATGTAATGTAATGAGTCACAATAAAATGCAGAAATGTCATATAAAAGTGAGTAGCTAGAACCATGTGGAGGGCTAACACACCGCTGTCCCTTTCGCCTGCCCCGTGCAGAGAACGAGGAGGACCACAAGGACGTGACGCAGGCCCTGCGGCTGGTCAAGGAGGTGATCGCGGCGGTGGACAGCAAGGTGAACGAGCACGAGAAGAAGAGGCGCCTGAAGGAGGTGTACAGCCGCACGGACAGCAAGTCCATCATGCGCATGAAGAGCGGCCAGATGTTCGCCCGCGAGGACCTGATGCGGGGGCGGCGGCTTCTCCACGACGGCGCCCTGCAGCTGAAGAACTCGGCAGGCCGACTGAAGGGTGAGCGCCCGCCCTCCTCCACCTCTTTCACAGTCTGCCTTTCCCCTCTTTCACAGAGGTGTGGTCTCCTGCTCGGTCTAAACCTCTCCCCCCTCTCAGCTCTCCCCCTCTATCACAGGACCCTCTGGTCCCTTTTTAAGCTCTGCTCTCCTTGATTTCTTTGTCCTCCTTTTGTGTCCTGTTTAAGCTGTCTCTTTGCCTGTCTCCTTTCCTTGCGGTCCTTTAATTTCCGGTTTAGTCTGAATATATTTAATGCTGTCTCTTTCCCCCTGTGTTGCCTTGTTTTCCTCTTGATTTTGCCCAGTTCTTTAGTCTTTGCACTTAGTGACAATGCTTTTTTGTATTTAATCATCTCATTATCCAAATCTGTGTTCCTTTTTCACTATGCATTATCACTATGCAGTATTTACATTTAACTTTATCTTTTTTAATATTTTAATTTAAATTTTTGTTTTCCTTTGGCAGTGTTCTTCTCACATTCAACCTAAATCTCTCAGCATCTCTCAATAACATGTCTGTTATTCTTTCACATAGGCATGTTTCACAGTTAACCTGAATCTTACAGCCCCTCTGTCTTCGCACTTTCAGAATGCCGTTATCGCATTTAACCTGAATCTGTAGCTGCATCACTTTTACTCTTCTGCAATGCATTCATTGTGTCATTTAACCTAAATCTCTCCTCCTTCATCTCCCAACAGAGGTCCAGGCTTTGCTCCTCTCTGATGTCTTTGTCTTCCTTCAGGAGAAAGACCAGAAATATGTGTTTGCCTCGCTGGTACGTTTTTGATTTTTGATCCGCGTGCTGTTATAAATATCACATGATGCTGAGGGAACTCTTAATGAGAGTCAAGACTGACAGCTGACTTTAAGATGATCTTACTTCTTTGTTGCAACACACACACTGAGCCGTTGCCGGCGCATTGCGTAATTCATCCTGCCACGCAAGGCCATTGCAGATGCTGGCTTTAATAAAGCAGTAATGTTGGCTTGGCGAGGCTCTTGGCAGACTCAAGGCATTTGATCCAGCAGTTATACAAGGTCTTGTGTCCCCTCCCCAGCCCTCGCTTTCACCAAATACATTCACTTTTTCACGGGCTCGGTCTATTGATTCCTCTCCAAGCAGGCTTCAGTAAAGTGGAGAAACACTGTGAGTCAGTTTCCCTGTTGCGTAACATGGGTGTCTGTTAATAAAAAGTCATCAACAGAAAGAATACACACGCAAGGGACTCGACTTTTATTAAGAGGCCAAAGATATAAATCAGGGGTGTGTTTAGTCTGAGCTGTAAACAGACATTAGTTTTATTAACCTCTGTGTTTTGTAAAGAGCTGACAGCAGTGAAGGTTGAAGTGAAGGGATGTTGCGAGTCCTCGCTGTGGGAGATTCAGATGCAGATTTTGGGCGGGCCTCTCGCCATAGATGTCCGAGCTCGCTCTGTCCCGCTGTGTGACGTCACCGCCCCCCCTCCCTATCCTCTCCTACCCCAGGACCAGAGGTCCACGGTCATCTCCCTGCAGAAGCTTATCGTGCGCGAGGTGGCCAATGAGGAGAAGGGCCTGTTCCTCATCACGGCCGGCATCGAGAAGCCGGAGATGGTGGAGGTGCACGCCAGCACCAAGGAGGAGCGCAACACCTGGATGCAGCTGATCCAGGAAGCCATGCACTCCATGTGAGTCCAGAGGGATTGTCCCCGGCAGCATCGTGCAGGGGGATTACTGCCCCCGAGCGCACCCAGCGTTTTCTATCCACTTACAGGACAGGCAGTTTAGCAGGGGATTATCCCCAAGCACAGGAAGAGATAGGTAGCTATTTATTTTGCATCCAGGGCAGTTTGTGGAATTCGGGTGTGGAAAGAGAGGAAGTGTTACGTCAGGCTTGTAGAGACTGATCTGAGCGCCAACGTAGTGTGCATCAAGCCCCTCCCCCTCGGTGGCGGTGGTGTAATGGGATCGGATTACTTCACAGAGAGAAGGACGAGGATGAGGGGATCCCGAGTGAGACGGAGGAGGACAAGAGGTTGCTGGAGACCAAAGCGAAGGAGATGAGAGGTAAGGAAGTGAGCTGAATTGGGGGGTCCCGGCTGTGGGGATGTCCATGGTGGGACAGCGGGTGACGCGACAGCGTGCGTGTCCCCTCCAGACCAGCTGCGGAAGAAGGACGAGCAGATCGTGGCCCTCCTGGAGGAGAAGGTGAAGCTTTTCCGGGACATGTGCGACTCCGGGGCGTCTGACGACGGCAGCACCAAGACCAGGATGCTGTTCAGGGCCAGTGCCGAGGAGGTGCCCAAGGGAGAGCCAGTCATGAAGGATGCTCTGAAGGAAGGTGGGTGTGGCGAGAGTGGAATGGAAAGAATCATAGATTATCCTCATTACAGTGATTCATGAGGCACTCCTGACATTTTTCTTCCCTAGATGTACACACGGAGTCAAATTCACAGAATTAGCTTAATATATCTTATCTGGTTCTGCTACATGGGGGAAATGATCGATCTTATTGTTCAGGCTGAGTAATGGGGGAAGTTCCTGTTTTTTTTTTTTCTCTTTGCTTTATCAGTATCCTGGTTAATATGGTTAGTGATACGGGCGTCACATGAATGACGTGTGTGTGTGTCTTTGTGTGTTTCAGTGGAGACGTTGCAGACGCTGGTGAACGGCAGTTTGGGAGGTGCCATGGGGCAGCTGGAGTCGGCCAGCGGGGTGGGACCCGTTTGCCTGCCCCGCAGGGCCGAGACCTTCGGCGGCTTCGACAGCCACCAGATGAGCATCTCCAAGAGTGAGAACGCCGCCCTCTCCTCTCTGTGTGATCCGCCACAGCGAGCTACTTGCTGTTGGTAGCACGGCTAGGCTATGAGTCGTCTTTTGTCAATTTTTTTTTTTTTTTTTTTGCTAACGGCCACTCCATTCCTCTTAGACGGGGAGAAAGACGAGGGAGAGGATTCGCCTGACCTGCGGAGGACAGAATCGGACAGCGTCTTGAAAAAGGTAACTAACTGGAGGTCCTAGTCTGTGTGAGTGAGACCTGGGAGCTCGCTCTTAGCTCTGTGATTGGACACTGAGCGGCTCAGCTCCGCAGTGACTGATGCACCGTTAACAGTGTCCCTCGTAAGCGCTGCCATTTGCTATTGCGCTCCAGAGCGCGTCTCCCTGTTTAATCGCTGCCTGGCGGCTCCCTCCCTCTCCCTCGCTGCAAATGAGGAGCATTAGTGCCTCAGGCATCCCGTAAAGGGTGGAAAATGAATAAGCGTCCATTAAGAGCAACAAATACCCCCTGGCTGCGCGCGAGGCCCGCGGTTTAATGCCTGTAATTACTGTCTCCAGCAGGTGGGCTCAGGTTTCCTCTCTTAGTGATTACAGGCTGCTGGGCTCCCAGCCTCGGTAATGCTGCAGCTGTGCTCTTTATTTCCACAGGGAGGCAACTCCAACCTGCTGCTGCTACTCAAGAGGAACAGTGAGGTAGGGCCACACGCTGAGACCAGGGATTAACACAGACACTCGTGCTGTCCCAGGGGAGAACACAGACACTCACACTGTAGCAGGGTATAGCATAGACACTCACACTATACAGTGGGATAACACAGCCACTTAAACCGCCTCAGGGGATAACACAGACAGTCATACTGTCTTGAGATTACAAAGACACTCATACTGTGCCAGGGGATTACATAGACACTCATACTGTATGGTGGGTTTAGGACAGACACTCAGACTGTTGCTGGAGATGACATAAACACTCATACTGTAACCAGGGAATTACATAGACACTCATGCAGTCTAAGGGTATAAAACAGCCACTCATACTCTTACTGGGGATAGCGTACTGTATCTTTCTATCCAGAGACGTACCATAGGATAATATTGTGTTCTACACCCCCATTGTTAGCTGCAGAACCATAAACGCTATATTACTCATATAGGTCCTTGCTACATTTTCTGACCAGGTTATTATTGTGGGACAACATAACTCTCTACACATCTTGAGCCCAAATGAAACTCAAATGAGATGACATACCTTCTTGCACAAAGCCTCTCTCTTGTAATAAGTATTGCTGACTGGCAAATTCAGGAAAGCTTCAATGAGAAACATTTCATTTTAAGTTTGTTTATTTCATTTAAATTTTTTTTTTTTTTGCCCTAAACACGTTTCTCTCCTGTGTTCTCTTACAGCAGGTGCTGCACAGTGTCACCCACCTTCACGACCTGCTGAACACGTTACAGGTACTGCCCAAAGCGATGGCACTGGGGTGGGCCTTCATAGCCATGTGCTCCACTTACTCAGGGCTGAAATTGCTGTGCTTCTACCAAATGTCGAACTGTGGAGTTTGCTCAGTTTGGCCCCCAGATTGCATTATTGACCAATAATTCAATAAAATGTGTCGTAAATCTGAGTCAAATGCACACGGAAACAATACGTCTGCAAGTTAAAGCCGGCCGGTGCCAGGTGCTTTCACTTCCCTGTCAGGCGTGCTACAGTCTGGCCGGCGATAATGAGCTTGGATCTGGAAGTATTGGAGGCAAAAATGCTAATGAGGTTTAACCCTCTGCTGGCCGTGCTGTTTCTGCTTTTCCTTGTGCTCTCCCTTTAACGTTTGTAAATTGCGTGGTCAGCGTAACTGTTCGCTGTGAGCTGTGCTCATCATTTGTGGCCTCAGATGCCAAAAGATCATTGAAAGCTTGTGAAAATATAAAGGGGCCACGCTATGTAGCTGTTATTGGTGATCCGCTTTGCAGAATCTGGCAGCTGTATAAACTGGAGATGTGTGAGTGCAGCTGGGAGCTGTTCACTTTTCTGGTTTGTATTTAGTGTTCTGAGTGCAACATGCATTCTGCAATGGAAGACAAGATCACACCCCGCAAATGACAATCATTAACACTTGTGCCCTGTCAGACTGCATCACAGTAACAATTATGCAATCATTGCAATTATATAAATAGCATCGCCACCGAAACATATTTCAGCAGTGGGCGGTGTTTGCCGTGGCTTTCCGTGCCAGCCTCATTTCCTGCGATGCCTCGCTTTAAAGTTATGCTAATGAGAATCAGTGGTGGATTCCATGGTATTTCTGATGTTACCAGTAAATGTGATGTCTGGTGTTGTGAAGAACACGGTGGGAGAGTTTTTGAATAATGACAATTTGTGTTATTTTTGAGTGACAATTGGGTGTTATTTTTTAAATTTACCCAAATGAGAAAGAACATTCCTTTTTTAGTGATTTTTGTCCAAATTATTTCATGCAAAAAGTAGTATTAATAGAGGACAATTGCAGAAAAAGACATCAGAGATGGAAAACAAGCAGTCTTCGAATGGGGTTGAGTGAGTGCGCGAGTGAATGCGTACGTGAGTACATGCAGGTAGTGTGTAGGGACGAAACTGGCGCGTTACACATGTAGAGACACATTGTGACGAGACATGACACCTGTAGAACCAGTGTTTGATGTGTTGAGACACAGCATGCGCGTGCGTGTGTGTAGGGAACGTGTGGAGGTGGAATCAGCGTGTTACACATGTAGAGACACATAGCAGCTACACGACACCTGTAGAAACAGTGTGAGCGTTTGACATGTTGAGACGCGTGTGTGTGCGAGAGAGAGAACGCAGCTGACTGACTCCCGCCGCGACGCCCTGTCTCCCCCCCCCCCCCCCCCCCCCCCTCCAGGCGGTGGTGGTGCAGCAGGACAGCTTCATCGAGGAGCAGCGGCAGGCGCTGAGCGAGCGGCCGGCGTCGCGGCCCTCCTCGCGGCCCTCCTCGCTCATCGAGCAGGAGAAGCAGCGCAGCCTGGAGAAGCAGCGGCAGGAGGCGGCCAACCTGCAGCGGCAGCAGGCCGCCCACGCCGAGGAGCGGCGGCGCCGCGAGCGCGAGTGGGAGGCGCGGGAGCAGGCGCTCGGCGACCGCGAGGCCGTGCTCAACGCGCAGGAGGAGGAGGCGCAGAGGAAGCGCAAGGAGCTGGAGGCCGAGCGGCAGGAGCTGCACGCGCGCAAGGAGGAGTACCAGCGGGACCTGGAGAGGCTGAGGGATGCGCAGAGGAGGCTGGAGAGGGACAAGGACCAGCTCCGGCGCGAGCAGGACAAGCTAGAACAGATGAGGATAGCAGAGGTAAGCGCGGCCATTTTCATTCTTAACTTTCCTTACTCAAATCACTGCTAAAGATGAAAATCAATATGATGAATATGTTGATGATAGCAGTAGTGTTTTTGACAGCTGCAGTTCTCATTTTGTTGCGTGTTTGTGAAAGATGCCGTTAGTTTTCATGATCGGAGGAAAATAAAACAAAATGGCACACTAGGAAGTGCAGTACAACCATGATACACAAAGATCCCAAGGTAACACACAGCTGTAAATTCAAGTTTTGAATGGAAGCAGTTCATTACAAAAATCCATTACGAGTCACAGTTGCTAGCCGTTTGCCACTGCCGGTGTTCTGTGGTCGTAAACGGTGAGTTGTTCTCTCAGGAGAAGATGATGAAGCGGACGTCGTCCACCGCATCGGAGGACTCCCTGATGTTTCAGAGCAGTGGCTCTTTGGACAGAGACGTCGGGGAGTGCGAGCTGTCCTCCTCCCCCAGGAAGGACTCGCTATCAAGGTTAGATTCCAAGCGGAAAGGGAAGAACTTGAACCCCTTCGCCTCGAACCCGAGCCAAAAGGCCCAGAGTGGAGAGAGCCAGAACCAGATCCCCACCCGGCTGTTGCAGCTGGCCAAGAAGGACAAGAAGGACAAGAAGAAGAAGAAGAGCAAAGGACAGCACTCTCAACCCGCAGGTATGACAGCACACACACTGAATGTGTGCACACTCATACAGTACATACATACACCTACACACACACACACACACACACACACACACACACACTCTCTCTCTCACTCTCTCACACACACTCTCTCTCTCTCATACAGCACATATGCACACACATACACACACAGTCAGTACATAGACATTCAGTACATAGACACACATGCACACACACACACACTGACACACACCCCCACACACTGACTCACTGAGGAGAGACTGAAAGGGCTACGAATGAAAGAAACTGTCCATGAAGTAATTTTTTTAAAAATATATATATTTAAATATATAATAATATATATATTACACACACACATATACATGTATGTATAAAAAATATGTGCTCTTAGTATTGTTGTCTGTGATACAAGGTGTGGCTAATATTCAGCTGCTGTCCTCCACAGAGTCAACCCATCTTCCCGTTTCGGATCAGCCTGTGGACGGAGAGATATTCTTCTGCTGACCCTCTGTCCTCTATCCCACAATGCTCCACTCTTGAGACAACTGCACCAGCTGAATGTAAGGCCGAGCCGGTGTTGCGGCGCGCGCCTGACGTCGGGGAGGGCTGTGGAGGGGAAAGACAGGAGACGGGATCGAGATCCCCAAAACCCGCTCCTCTGCGGGTCCCCTGATCCTCCTCGGCCTGCTTTGGGATGCCATCGTCACCTGTGGACTCCTCTGTCACAGTGCTTGCTCCTGAATGTTTGTGCGTGATTCTTTGTTTTTTTTCCCCCATAAGCTCAATCAGCAAAGACATCTGACATTTCTTTTTCTGTGGATACAAGAATGGGCAGTGGACAGTTAACACACTTTTTTTTCCTCACAATACGACGGTAGTCCGGTTTATGTAGGGAGTAATGACAGTGTGCTTCATAATGTACACACAGCATTGCACGTTTCACAGTTCACAAAGTGAAACAAAACGGTTTGTGTATCTGCTGGTTGCACAAAACCAGTGTCGCCCAAGCTCTTAGCTGTAACAGCCAGGATTGTGAAGTCACAGTTGGATGAAGGGACAGCTGAAAATCCCTCATTTTACAGCGTATTATTTCACAAATGAAGATGCTAACTGTAAGTACGATATTTAAAAGAGTGTACACCCTACCTAATAATACAATTGTTAGAGTGAGCAAGCCTTTTGAAAGGATTATTTTCTGCCTGTGGTTTTTGTGTAATTGTGTGTCTGCATACTCTGTAACACTTGTTTTTCTTATCTCTCAAGAGGAGATTTAAATGTTGTGCTTCTCATTTATTTTTTCCATCTGATGAGTTACTGTAGGTCCAACCAACCAAAGTCAAAGGTCATTGCTGATAGAAGATGGTCCCGCTGTGTTGTGCAACAGGAAACCAGCAGCAGAGGGCAAGTGAGCAGGGAACAGAAATCCAGAGAGATGCAGACAGAGAGGGGGAGAGGGGGACACAGACTGAGAGAGGGACACAGACGGAGAGGAAGGTCGCAGACGGAGAGAGGGACACAGACTGAGACGGACACAGACTGAGACGGACACAGACTGAGACGGACGCAGACGGAGAGAGGGACACAGACTGAGAGAGGGACACAGACGGAGAGGAAGGTCGCAGACGGAGAGAGGGACACAGACTGAGACGGACGCAGACTGAGAGAGGGACACAGACTGAGAGAGGGACGCAGACTGAGAGAGGGATGCAGACTGAGAGAGGGACGCAGACTGAGAGAGGGACACAGACTGAGAGGGACGCAGACTGAGAAAGGGTCGCAGACTGAGAGAGGGACACAGACTGAGACGGACGCAGACTGAGAGAGGGACACAGACTGAGACGGAGACAGACGGAGAGAGGGACGCAGACTGGGAGGAGGACACAGAAAGAGGGGGAACAGAAAGCAGAGACAGAAAAGAAAAGAAAGGCAGAGAGTGATACAGATACAGATAGAGAGACAAAGACAGACACAGAGGGGTAGTGAGAAACGGACAGAGAGACATGCAGAGAAAGACAGACACCGGTGAATACAGACACAGGCGCAGAGTGACGTGGACAGCGACAGACAGAAAAAGACACACCAGGACAAAAACCAGACAAACGGACGCAGACAAAGAGACAGATGGACAGACACAGAGGGGCAGAGACACCTTCACCCAAAAGGCTCATGTCACCCCTGACAGAAGATGGAGGTGGTGTATGTGCAAGGGGAAAAAATGTCAGACGCCTGCACAAGCCGCGAGAATGTCGAGTTAGGGGTCTACCGCAAAGAGCTGCGTTTCTGCAGTGACTCGTTTCTCTGAAGCACAACAGCTGACTGTTAAATCCACTTGTTAAAAGAGGTGTAGACGTTTGACAGCAGAGACCCATTCAGGACACATTTAGGATATCTCCCCTCCTTGCTTTTTGGTGATGAAAACCTTTCTATAGCAATCATCTCAATACAAATTTTATATGGTGTGATACTGTGGAGCACTTTAAAAGTACACTCTGTTACAAGTGATGCTAATTCTTGCTTTAAAATAAGAGACAATCATTTTTTACATTTGAGGCCAATTATTATTACCTTTGTAAAGAGAGAAAAAGGTTCTTTTGTCAATTGAAATGGGCTATTTTGAATTGTGAGTTTGTGTCAGAAACAAAATTCACTAATATAAAGGATGGAACCCCTATTCATTTTAGATATCAAAATATTTTTAAAAAATAGAAAATATTCATTTAGATATTTTTGTGCCTTTCTCGGTACAATAATTTCGGTTGCAAATTGTTTGCAATTTTAAATGTGACCACAAGGGGGCCACCAAAATCCATTTAAAAAGGAAGAAACGTTATATATTGCAGTTCAATAGAGAATAGTAACTAGCTTTGGAGCTGTAACTATCCAGATTAAATAGATCATAAAAAAGAACAAATCCCTGATCTCCATTTACTTTTCCGGGGCCCGGTTGTCAAAATTTCATACTCTCTGCTGAAAGAGTAAACAGCAGTCCTGGGTCACTCTCAGGCAACATTCCATGGTAATCTCACTCTGAGATCATGGCCTGCAGGTTAGCTGTCTGGTCAAAGCAAACAAGCAGTAGCGTGTTTATGCTCTCAGACGCTATTCGCCCGGCCCTTGCTGTCCTCATTCATCAGGGTTCATTCTGAACATGCGATGGAAGTTAGCTTTCATTTCCAAAGCTAAATTCCCTCAGCTTTCAAGTTTATTTCTTTAATCAGCTGTGCTGCCTGGCGTTTCTTTTCTCAAATTGTCAAGCATATTTTATGTCCCTGGTTTTCATTTATTGTGTTATTTCCTCCTTTTTGCAGTATGGGGGGTTTTGATTCATATTTCTGTGGCTGTAAAAAGCTCATTTGGCCAGTATTTCAGCTGAGTCATTTGTTCTACTTAATGAGTGGAATTAAAGCATGACACGTCACGCCCTCCCCCACATGTGCGTTTGCAGCCTGAAATGTGGTGCTAAATATGATTTGAGTTGTTTGCCTTGGTTAATGTTCGGTCATTCTGCCTTGCTTCGACCACCAGAGGGCGGTGTTGCAATTCCCCATGTTTTCCAGTAATACTGACACTTAACAAGCAAAGGGAAACTTTAAACTTAACACTGTGGGGATAGTCATTTTGATATTACCCAGTCTCTCTGTCAGAATGTTCCTAAGCCAGACGTGTACATAAAAATCACCACTTTAATGAAGTAAAGGAACATGGTTTTCCTGATACTCACAACTATTGAGTATTGAGAGAAGCATAGGGAAATATTATCACTGTACATTATGACTGGGTCTTAAAAGAAAGATGTTATAAGTATGGTTTGCCTTAATAACTACTCTGTCCTGCCACGCCCATACCTGATAGCTTTGAACCTTTGTCTTAAGGGACAATCTGTAAAACATGGTAAAAAAAAAAACACAAAAAAGTTCTTCAGGCTTTCAAAAGTGTAAAAGTGAGTTTAGTGTTAATTTGTCAAACAGTTGTATTTGCAAAAATACAAGGACAAAAAAAGAAAAAAGAAAAAAAAAACGGAGACCTTGCGTAGCCTTATACTAATAATGAAATGCACTAGAACATTACCCTGCATCTTCTCAGGATCACCCAATAGGTTTTGTTTTTTTACCTCTGCTTTCAAAGTAAAGAATTTGTTTGTACTAAGGGTACAGTTTTATTTTCTTGCTGATTTCTGTATAAAAAAGGGCAAAACAACTATTATGTAAATATCATTCATGTAAAAAAAAATTGAAATGTAAAAGTATTAATTGTGTTTTTTTGTGATTCATTTCAGCTTTTTATAATGAGGCTTTATTTATCTGTGTTCTCCCCACCGTGGAGCTATAAAATGTAAAGTCATGTTTTTTTCCCCCCTCATAATAAATAACTGTTATTGTAAGTCTGTGTTGTTTGGTTTGCTGCCATTACAGATGGCACACGTGGCGTAGCGGAACTGCCTTGCACTCGGTCCTGTCGAGCCGGCTTCACCAGTGCCTCACTTTCAAGGCTGAGATGAATGTGAGCCCTAATTGAGTGATTGATGTCAGCAGCATGCAGGGTTTTGTGTGATTGAACCACTTGTTGGTGCTTCCTCTGTGCCTGTCGGTACTGTTTGCTCACGGAGAGAGAGCTCTATTCCTGTTTTCATTTGCGGCGAGCTGTGGAATTGGTCCGGCCGAAGGGCAAACAGAACTGTGTTTGTTCCAATCTTCCCACTCCCCCCCATCTCCCCCCCCCCCACCCTGCCTCTGTTGTCTTGGATCTGAGGCAGTTACAGAAAGCTGTTCCTGCAATTGTTTAGCCTTTGTTTGTTACCTGGGACATTATTTGCTTGCTGTTACATGTGGTCCAAATTGTAAATTTTGACTGCAAGGTAAGGCATTAAGTTTATTCTCTGGAATTGCTTGAAAGTGTCTTAAAAGCCCAGCAATTATCCCATAACAACATGTTTAATTCATATTGAGGTAAACATAGAGAGAAACAGTGAACCAATAAAGAAGCATTTGTGGGCTCTGTTGGGACTAAAAGACCAAAGATTGTCAATAGTTAATATCCAGCTGTACACCTGTTTCCAGGACTGTTCTATGGTAAAGTGTCCTCTGGAACTGACCAATAGGCAGACTTCTTAGCCTGTAGGCCCCATAAACAATACAGGCCATAACCAAAAAAGCTTGCAGGCTATCTGTGATTCTGCTACTCTGACATGGGTTTCTTTGTCTCATCGTGACCTTTTCTAAACATTTCTCTTCCCACTCATGTTCGTTTGCCCGCCAGTCTTGAGCAGTAGAGACAACTCTTCATGAAGCGGAATCCACATGCACTGATCAGCATGCGTCACTTCTGCCCTTTCCGAAGTCTTTGTGCGAGCTCGTTTATAGATACGCGCACTGCGCTGTCGCCAGGTCGGCTGAAGGAACCGGAGACAGAAAGAAGATGTCTTTTTGAAGGGCAGAGGAAATTGGAGCCTTTGTTGTACTCTGTGCGGCCGACGCCGTGTCTGTCGAAAAGGGGGCTGATGATTCTCAGGAACAATACTGGCCACAGCTCTGATACGGCCTCATGTCACATCTCAGGGTTTAGACTCACCAGAGACACTGGTAAAGGGGTCATGTTGACAGCAGCATAATGTCAATTGACAGCGAGAGAAGTATACGTTATTATACTAGATAGAGGTGTCACATTTTATCATATGACCGCGCTGAAGGGACCATTGGACTCACTCTACACATTTCTGTAATATTTCGATTTAATACTAATTGTTAATTTCCCATAATGCAACATTTTTGGAGGGTTTTATTATACCTTGTCTTGTGTGACAGCTGTAAGGATGTGATGTGAAATGTTCATGTTTACCTATGAAAATAATTAGTAAATATGAAAATAGTCAACACACTTGACACTGTTGCTCATTCAACTTGAATGGATACACTTATGTTCTATGGTGCTGGAAGTAGCTCTGGATAATATTGTCAGATAAATGAATGTTATATAATGTAATGTAACTTAAATAACGTGTTTCAGCCTTGAAAGATGGTGACCTGCGTATGTATTGCATTAAGTAACAGATCCTGGGTTCATAAAAGCTTGCGGTCATCAATCCAACGGGCCCAGGTGTCCTCGGGTCATTCCATAAGCCCTACCTGTGGAGAGCTGGTTTAACACGCCGCTGCGCTCTGTCAGTCGCCTGCGTTACCACTTCAACCGCGATTGCAAAAGCGCAGGCAGTTGACCGGGGCTACGGTCACACGTCTCCCTCCTTCATCAATCTCTGGGTTCTGTTCCCAGGGGCCTCCGTGATGAGGCAACCGCGCTGGGGTGCATAATTTAGCCTCCATCTGGACTGGCATCTCATCATCTCCGAATCATATTTCACCCCCCTGTTTCTTACTGACTGGGCTCTTTCTGCGGGACCACTCTCACATACTCTTTTCAGTGCCTATTTATTCTAATTGATCCTCCATCCCTGATTTGCTGAATAGGCCTGTTTTAGACCCTTTTCCGATGCTCATAAATTACGGCATTAGGCCGTATTGATTGCAGTAGAAAAGCAGTGGAACAAGGAATCATTTTTCCCTCTTAAAGTCTCAGGCATTGCTGGGGCATAGAGGATTCCTACAACGTGTAATATTGCCAGTATGATGGGTCAGGACATGGGCCTTTTAGTTGTTTTGTAACTGAAACACAAACTTTACGTTTTTCCCCACTTGCTGTGAGTCATCTATGTCCAGATGACACTACGCATAATGAAGATGTCTGACATGTGGAAGCAAGAATAACTTTGGAACAATAAGATGATCCAGCCTTATACTGTCTTAATTGGCTGCTTATCCCCTCTGTGCATCTAAGTAAGATGATGAGGCCACGCCCTTATTTCAGTGGGATGTGAAGCCACACCCTCCACAGCATGGGTCGGGGACCAATCGCAGGGTACGTCTAGCCTGAGGAACAGGAAGGAGGGGTACTGCACAGGGCGCGCACATGCCAGAGCCTAGCCCGCGTGCTGCTTCTTTAATGCTGTCACTGAGGGTCTTTTACTGTGCCCGTTACCCTGGGGATTAGCGCACCAACCAGGGCTGGCAGTGTTTGAAAATCCCTGCCAATTGTGCGAGCTTTGATTAGCGCTGGCCTGGCTGGGCCTTCTCTGGAAAACCCATTCAGTGAACCGCTGGTGACCGAGTAGGAAGCTTTAGTCAATGGAGTCAAAATCAAAAGTGCACAGCTAGACTGATCTGAATTCAGTGGTTTTGTAATAACTTTTTATATAAACATGAATTCATTTGGTCCTCTTTCGGTGATAGGTAAATTGCAGGTAGAGATGTGTAGATACTATTATGCCAGGGGACTGCAGCACAGTCAACCACAACTCCCCACTGAGTTTATTTTGCTGTGTGACCTGGTGGCACAGTACTAGAAACAAACAGGTGGAAGCTTCTGGAATGGTGCACTCTGAACTCCACCCCCATAGACGCAGCCAGTCCTATGGTTCCAATGTGGCTGTCAGTGGCTGTAGTGCTATGTGGCAGTCTACTCTTGATGCCGAAAAAAGAGATGTGCCTTTTCCACTCCGTTCAGGTTGTTTCAATGGAGAATTATTCTTTCACGTTTATTCATTTTCAGATTTGATGACAGACCAGGTTTATCTGGAATTATTTGACTTGCTATTTTAAGATCAGCTGTTGTGTACATGAATTTCAAGCAAACCTGCCAAAGTCTTCCAGTAAGACTGTGCATGCAGGTTTTTGTTCAACCCTCTGCCCTTAATCACTTAAATAGCTCAATAATTTGCTGAGTTATACATTAAGTTAATTATATGCTGAATTAATATGCTGAATCACCTCAGAAAACGCTCTAAAAATACGACACATATCCTGCCATGTATTTTGCTGAAATGTATAGGCCTAAAGGGTACAGCTGTGTTTTCTACGTATCCTGGGAGATCTGGCTGGAGCTCAGACTTGTGCACACATGGTGCTCCAGGAATTGAGTGACACACCAGTCTGAAAGGCTGTGATTTAAATGATTGCTGTTGGGCAGAGTTCCATGGTTACAGGCGTAGGCACACTCAGTCCCTGACGACTGCTCGCTATCTGGTCAATGACAGCTGCTTGGCAGAAAAAAAAAAAAAACAAGGCAGCAGGGGAAAGAATGTGATCAGAAATTAATATATGAAATCTGAAATCCATCAGCCAAAAGCAGGTCAGTACAGCTGTGTTTTTGTGATATAAACATATAGTGACCAGGTCAGGTGGCATTTGATCATAAATCGGTGACTGAACAAAATGGCAAAGAAAGGATACAGGTTTAATACGGTAGGAGTTGACCATGTGAGATGACTCTCACAAGACGACATTCAAAGGATGGAAATGGATTGAAATGGAAGGACCAAGTGGTCTAATGTGTGAAATCCTCCGTTTCATCCAATGTCAGTCGGTCTACAAACAAGTTGACCTTGGCTATTTCGCATTTTTCATGTTTTGCATATTTAACACAGCTTACACTCTTATTATCAATACGTGTTAATGTACTTTTATGCTAAATATATTTGGATGTGCTTATCTGGTCAACATAAGCGTGCATAGTGTAAAATGCGTAGAGCAATGTGTGCACACACACTTATAAAATGATTGCTGTTTATGTGTGTTTGAATGGCCTGTCTGAAAGCTGGGTGATAGTGTGATCTCACTGTATGCGATGGCAGGTGAATGGCGGAGGGGAGACGTGCTCATGAACGGGCTCTGGGGTGACGGGCAGGCCTCGGCGGCCCATTGAGAAATGCATGAATAAGTTTGCCGAGGCCCGCCTGACAAAGGGCCCCTTTCAGAGATCCTCAAAGACGGCAGCAAAGATAATGGTTTGGCTGTGAAGGAAAACTCACCAGTCAGCAAAGTCCCCGCAGCTCTGTCTCCACCACTAGGGCCTCCAGGCTCTCTTTTCACATGCAAATACAGACAAAAAACTTAGCTGCGCTTAGAAAGGAGTGATTCAGATTTGCTCCCCCTTGTCTGACGGGCAATTCCTTAGTTTCTTTTCAGAAGGTGTCGTTCTTAAGCCGGTCGCTTTCTGCTCAGCTGAACTTCACAACCAAATGACCTACAGTGCGGTGAAGGGTATTCTCTTAAGATGTGTTTCCCTTAAGAAGAGTGCCGTTGATTTTTTTTGATATCTCAATATGATATTTCAGTGTAGGTTCCCTTAACCAAGGTTACTTTAACAGCTTACTTGCTTTTACACCTTGTATTTTCCAGCACTCATTTGTGCTGCTAGATTTTTAAAGCACAATTGGAGTAAGGTGCTGGATATCAGCTGTGTTCTTGTATACTGTAGGATATTTGCAGCCAAGAAATCATTGATCACTTCCTCTTCCTGTCAGCACTGTAAGATGTGGATGCTGTTACCTTATTGTCCTGAATACAGCAACATGTAGAAAGTAGCTAATGGTAGACTTTGTAAACATCTAAAGTTTGGTATAGTGAATGCCTTTTGATTCAGGACAGACAGTATTTTGTTGGGATATTCTTTGATATAAAAAAGCAATTCAACATCTCTGCTCCTTACACTTGACTGGAATTCACTGGATATCACTCTGTCTGAGTGCTTTTAAAACCTATTTGCGGTTTCTACCTTGACTTTCTGAGTGGGGGGCAGTTACTGCAGCCATTTATAGTTCTGTTGACGTACACAGTGGATGGTATGCGTGAAGGTCATGGGAGGGTTTGTAATTGATGACCTCCTAAAAGGGGCTTAATGCTGCGCTGAAACAGCCATTGGTCTCACTCCCCCTGCGAGTATTGATGTCGATGGTGTAACTGTGGTGAGAGCAGTATATCTCCCCTGGTAATACCAGATCTGATATTCTGTATATGGACAATATACAGGTTACTGCCCGCTACTGAGGGCCCAGAATATTTTGGTCTAGCAGGCCCAAAAATCCTTCTGTAATTACTGGAGAGGAAAGTCCTCTTATTCAGCTGGAGCCTTCACTCTCTGTTTCACCACATTTCCGGCTGTAATTGATCTGGATACAGTCCCCCGCCGCAGGTTCACATTTTTTTAATATCATATCATAATAGAAATGCTTGAGGAGTTTGTGTCCATCTGAGGTCAAGGTCCATTTTCCTCGCCCCAGTTCCTGCCGGTGTCATCCGCATTATTGATGCTTTGCTCCTGCAGGGCTTGCGGTGGCAAGAATGTGAGTAATTAAGATGGCTAATAAGGTGTGACAAATGAAGACGAGGGTTAATCTAGGAAGGCCTTTCGGTGACCGTTGATGGCCATCCCCTGTCCACTGCATCTTCATAATTGCCGCTGGCTCTCTCGGTCTTTATCGACGTTTCACCGTTTGCGTTTCCCTTTGCCGGGTAAGCCGTAGATGATGCATGAGCATGCCGAATTGGAGGAAGGGGGACCAGTTTCATTATTGCGTAAATTTCCATTCGGTGGACTATAGTATACCATGCCATTGTATAGGTATCTGTGCTTATGAGACTATAAATTGGGTGTTTAACCCTTCTACAGCCTTAGATATTGCAGGCTTTCATTTCCAGGCCATGATGCTGCTGGCCCATAGGGTTTTCTGTCATGCTATCATTTAAACCACATAATGCACCCTGTATGACTTGAGGCTGAGAGAACGTGCTTCTTTTCTTAAACCCTCACGGGTGTGAAGTCCCACAGGGGGTGGCCAACATGATGGATAGAGTATTTTCATTACATTACATTACATTCATTTAGCAGATGTTCTTATCCAGAGCAACTTCCAGCACAATAGAACATTAGTGTATCCATTCAAGTTGAATGAGCAACAGGGTCAGACCAGGCTAACAACACTCCCAGACCAGTGAGTGTGAGCATAACACTATTCAAGCCCTACTCTTACATAACTTGTGCAACCTGATCAAACAAGGGAAGCCAAGTATACCACCATATATCAGTTACTAGATGACAGAATCCAAACACATCACAATGCTACACATAAAATAAACAGCAGCATGTAAAATAAACAGCATCTTTTAGGAGACTTCACAGCATGGTCCAGATTAGGGTTTCCACACTGTTATGGGACCCAGTAAAACAACACTGTGTTAAATTAGTGGAGCTCTCCATTTGTTTTGCACTTCCAAAAGTTTTTCCGCAGAAATTTCAGGAAGCTTTGCTAGCTTTGAAAGGCTGTGGAGCGGTGCATTGTGGGGTAGGTGCATGCAGAACCTCTGAAGATACCGCTGGCAGCTATAAATTAAAGGTGGTTACTGTGACAGCAACCTGTTAGAACTGTATGATGGGGCTAATTCATCATTATGTGAAATTGTGCAGCCAGATTGTTCTTCATTTTGAAGCGAGTGTGATTTCTTTCCTTACCTCTGATGATTAAAACCCTCCCCCTGGTGGACCTCATCTCTATGTACATCTCACTTACATCAAAATATATAAAACTCTACTGTACTGCACTACAGTATTACTAGAATGCAATGATGAATGCTCTTGCGTTTTAATAAATCTCAGGGGTAAGAGGACCTGTGAACCATAGTGTTCTGCTTTCAGTCCCAGCTATAATTGGTTCCTGACGACTCATTCTCCCCGAGGCACCCCATCTAGATTTTGTTGGCCGCATATATGCTAACACTGGCAGCAGTAATTCATAAGGCAGTCAGAGAGCTCCCCTACCACTCAGACTCAATTACATACATTATATGCAGAACAGCCCTACGGCTGTATACGCAGAGGTTCAATTCTTTAGCGCTGTCCAGGAAGAGTCACCTTCTGACCCACCTTCCCGTGTCAGCGCCCACACGTGGTTCTGATTGGCTATTAAAACGTCTCATTAATCTGCGGCCTCCTGGAGTAGAGTGACCTTGAAATGTAGCTGGAGGACAGGCAGGCGGTTGTGCTGGGTCCTACGCTCCACATGGCATGGTGATGATACCAGGCTTAAAATTGGAGCATTCCTCCCCCTTCCTCACTTACCGTGATTATCAAACTTGAATATGAAACGAGTCCTTGTAGAAGGTGTGTGTCGCAGTTCCAAGTCAGGGCCACCTTGAGAACAGCGGGTGTCAAACGCTTGATGTCTGGAGATGGACAGGAAGAAAGTGATTTATGGGATCAAATGGAAACATTTCATCTGTCTCGGTGGGCAAAGTGTTTGATGTACAGGGACTTTGCTGCAGACATCAAACACTGAGTTCGGCTTCTCTGAGAACGGTGGGACTCCCCGTTGGGGTACGCTCAATGCTTAGTCTAGGAGAATGACCCCAAGTATGGCTTCACCCTCAGCGCTTCCCGTGCCTGACTGATGCTTCTGTCAAACTCCTATGGGTGCCAGGCTCCACAGTGCGTAGTTAGAGTCCCGTCACCTGCTCTTCTCCCATGCTCTCCACTTTCATCTCCAGAGCCAAAAAAATGAAGACGCCCAGGGCCACCGCCTACACTTGGCAGCTACCGGGCGAAAAGACGGCCTGGGTGCTCGGTTCGGGTCGATCTGGAGATTTTCCGGGCAGTCCCAGACAAAGGGAAGGTGTGATCTCTAACAACCGCCTTTTCGCTGTGGTGACACACCCTGTTCTGAGGAGTTTTCTTTTGTAATTAAACCGTGCCCTGTCTGCAAGGTGACACCCTGGCTTGTCTACGGAACCTCCAGCCCCACTTGACCCCAACCTCCTCCTTCTGTCCCTCTAGCAACGTCTCCTTCCCTCTCTCTCTCACCGTCTCTCTTTCGTTCCCTCTCTCCCTCTCTCTTTCTCTCGCTCGCTGTGGGGAGCAGCTGTATTTATATGGTGCACAGAAGAAGACAAAGTGACAGGCTGATTTGTGGGTCTGTCTGATACGATCAGAGGGTTCCTGTCCGGTCACAGAGAACTCTGCTGAGAAAAGGGCAACACACAGTCAGTCAGTCGTGCTAAGATTATCTGCAGGGGAGCAGTGACTTCCTCTTTTTACCTCTGGGTAACTGCTCAATGAGGCGTCTTACTTTTCAAAAATGACACAACTTTCAAAGTATTCTGAATTAATCTGTCCTATCATAATCTGTCATGTTTCATTCCATTGCTTTGATTTAATTGCTGTATAGTTTTTTTCTGATTTATACTTTTTTTCTTTCCTCTTGAGGGCTTAATAAGCTCAGGCTGTTTGTTTTCAGATGCAACCTATTGTTCACAGTAATATAATTTGATAGAGATCTTTCAAGGCTTTGCAGAGCCCTAGTAATCACGGTGTCAGATAACGTCTATATGGAGCAACTGAGAATAAGCCTTCTGACAGTTTCTCTCTAGTCTGACTCAGAACTCTTCCCCACGTCTGTACTGATGTTTATGGTGCTGTCTCCTGTTAGACTTGGCAGCAGGGAAGGAACCTGGTGTGGAGGGAATAGGCATGTAACTGCTCTGCCATGCTGTGAGGGGGCCAGAGAGTAGGCAGGGTAGAGGGGTGACTTCTCTGTCCTGCTGCAAAAAGTGTAGAATTTGGAGGGTTTGCATGGGGGACAGAAATCATAGGGGGGTTTGGGGGGGGGGGGGGGGGGGGGGTTGTAAATATCAGTCCTACAAGGTATGAGCAAAGACTGGGGGGTAGGGAGATTCTACCCTGTGCTGCTCTGAGGGGGCAGAAACCTTGGGTATAGGGCTTTGGGGGGGATTGGGCTGGTCTGTTCTGCTGCATGCACAGTTTGTTGTTTTGGGCTGACTGTAGACGGAGCCCGAATAGATGTGCAGGATGTGGATCTGGGCCGGCCGCTGTGGGATCTGCCTCGTATCTGTCCATCGGATGTCTGAGAATGCCTCCGATGAGTCATCCTGGCTCCCCGGTGGCCCCCTGGGACCCTGCATTTTTCACAGCTGGATGGCTGCATGTTTCCCCCGGCTAATGACGCCGGCTCTCACGCCGCCCCCTGCCACCGGAGTGAGAGATGCCGAGCCTCCTGAACCCGCTGATCCCCCGAGCGGCACGCAGCCGCTCTCCCGCTCTGCCTGGAGATGAGATAAACGTCCGCCCCGAAATATTCACCTCCAAAAAAAAAAAACCCAAAAAAACAAAAAACACGTGTGGGCAGAGGAATCTCTGCCGAGTGCCCCGAATTCCATCCCGCGCCTTCTCTCTCGCGGAAATGAAAAGCTAGAGAAAAATAATCCCCTTCAGTCTCAAATTTGCATTAGGCTTATTGTTCATTAATCTGACAACAGGACAAATCGCTGGGATCGTTGGACTGAGTCAAAATGTGAATAACAGAAGCAATTTCTCGCCTCTCTTTTCGCTTTATTGAATGAAGTTTCCCCCATGGAGCTTTAGCTTTTCTGAATGTGAGAAGCACAGCAGAATCCGGCATTGAAGGTTTCCCTCTGTCTGAGCGCTGATGTGATCTGTCGGGACTCCCACAGATGCCTGTGTGCGAGCTGTACCTGATTCTGACTCAGAGTGACTCAGTGCATGTGGCGTAAGAGCGAGTATCTATCCTCTCTCCGTTTCTCCTGGGCTTACTGCTCATCCTGGCTTACATAACCCAGCTGGCTCTCTAGTTACAAAATACAACCAACCTATGCTACATCACAAAAAGCTGCTCAAGGCTGGGCAGCCAGAGAAGCTGCGGCCCAAACACATTCCTCTATGTGGATCACACTGGACTCCATTCTTCTGTGTGCTTACGGATGATCTTCATCTGCCTAGAAGGAGGGAGACAAGGTTTTGTGAAAAGAGAGACAAGCTCTCATATTTCCTATATATTGACCAGACATCCAGCTTTGTGTGCTTCACATTGAATGTGTTGTCATTGCCCTTGACTAAACCATAAATGGTCTGATTTCTTCAAGAGGTGTGGTCCAAAGCTACAACAGCAATAGAGACAGGCCGGAACCTCCTGTTCCTAAACAGAACCTCCTAGACTGAGGATAGAAGGAACACAGTAGCTGAATATCTGGCCGTAATATAGAATATCTGTGGGGAGCTTGTCTAACAGAGGTCCTGCTGCCAAAGCCCTAATTTCCCCTTGGCAAGGCAAACATGTTTCAGCACAGCTCTGGCAGGGTACCTGAAATTATTGAGCGGCATTTTTCGCATACTTCATGTCTCCTGCTGGCTGTGAGAGTGATGACATCAGTGGAGAAAGCACCTGGGCTGAAGAACTCCGTGTTTTCCTGTACTGCAGGGCCAGACAGTTACGTAAACCCCCTCCAAGAGTCTGTAACCTGCACACCTGCCGCAATCAATACATGACCCAGCAATCAGGAGCCTCTCAGACCCATAAATACCTTCCATCACTTCTCCCTCATGGTAGCTGATCTAACAGGCTAGTATTCAAGTGGAGTTTTCATGATGTAATTATATTATTTACTTATGTCCAGTAAGGGTATAAATACTGTAAAAGTACCTCCTGGGGTATAGTTTTACAGATGATTATGAATGTCCTTTGAGCAGAATTTCCTTGACCCTACCTGACCAGGACCAGGATGATTTGTCAGTTTCATAGTTCATATCCTATGATACCTTGAATTTTCATATCTCTGCACACACAAGGCAACAACACAGTAATGATGTGAATCATCTGGTTATAATGCCTTTCGTTGCAATTCTGTTTCACTGTATTTTTTCAGCACCAGCATTGATTAAAACACGAAAATGAAAACAACAACAAAATGGAAACTGCTCATCAAATTAGAATGTATGAACATAGCATAATACAGTCGGTTCTTAATGAAGCATTTTCCCCCCATCGACATATTGAAATTATCTTGGAATATGGGAGTAAATGCTCGCCTTTTCAAAAATGGCACATGCACAGACAGCTGGGGAATCTGTGACCCAAGCTCATTCCTCGTTGTCAGTCAACACGCTGAGCATATTGGTCTCCATTCTGCTGCAGGAGCTGTAAGCTTATGAGCAATTCCCCCAACACAGAGAGAGAGCGGCCTTTTGAAAAGAGAGATGGAGCTGCTCTCCAGTACATACTTTTTAAGACAAGCTAGCTATTTAGATTTTCGTAATTATCTTGGCTGTCATTTAAATGTAATTACTTCATAAAACAGTACCTTAGCATTAATTGATGAGCCCAGATGAAGACATGCATGAATAATGAAGTAAATACACTGGTGTGATATTCCCTGGCGTCACGCAGGTTTGTGAGTGTGACAGTTTGTCACTTCACTTGGCTGCAGGAGATGAATTGGAAGTGTACTTCCTGTGCTCGACGGGCCACATCCTATGATGCAACGGCGGCCGAAGAGTTGCTGCTACAGAGAGGATCGGTGGTACGGGTTATTTATGAGATGGCTGCTGAGTTATTGTGGGGCTGTGGCTGATTGAGAGAGTGTTGGTGGCATCCGTTTGAAGATGCCACAGTGGGGTGAGCGGAGGGTGGCCAGTGCGTGCAGGTGGTGGCTGACAGAAGGCAGATTCTTCCCTTTCCACTCACAGCCGTGTCCTGCCACTTAATTGGATGGTGGAGGGTGACAGCCTAGGTGTCTGGCCATTTATCACCAGCAACTGTAAACTGGCGTCCAACTTTAAACCCCAGCAGTGGAGCCGAGGGTGGCGATGTACCCTGTCATGAGTGGGATGTTTTGTCGTGATCCATTTCCTCAGACATTCTCATTCCATGAAAACTCGACTTGGAACTGTGACCCGTAATTGTTACACATGAGGACACTTGTGGAATTTATTCAATAATTACTGGGTATTGAAACAGACAGCAGAGGTCTCTGGGCCTACCATGGGCAGCTGTTAAAAGCAAGTTTGTCAAATGTAAGAAAAATTCTAATTGTTCAATCATGTGACTTTACCCAACACACAACTTGGCTCATATAAAAGACACTGTGAGTCTTAGTATGTAGTTCAGTTGTTACTAATAAAGATAATTAGTATTATAACATATATCTTTCTAAGGGCAGAATGCTGTTCACGTTCTGTGTAAGTTAGTTCATATGTGCCTTCAGAAGAAAGACTGGTATGAGTATAGCAACAGATGTACTTCTGTAGTTTGCCATGTGACATGCTGAGATGAGCTCAGAGACTATGTCTCCAGTAGAGCTCCACCGAGCTTGTCTCCCCTCCTCAAACGGAATTCCTGAGATTCCTGTGAGTAACATGATTATAGGTTTTGTGTAGTTTGGTCAACCCTCACGAGCCTGAAGGCAACAGTTTGAGGATGGAGGCATGTGTTATGCATGCATGAATCAAGCTGCCACACTGAATACGTTTCAGCAAACCTCAGGGGAAAACAGGTTTTAGGTCAGGTAGCCATGAACATAGCACAAGAGACTTTTATCAAATGCAATCACATCACAAGGTAAGACACTGAGGGAAAAAAATGCAATTTATCAAATGAGTCTTTAGAGAGAAAGAAATGAACAGCTGCAGTTCCAAATTACCCATGGTGAGCTCTCAAAGAGAGTTCAATGTTTGCTTTCATATAGCCTTGTACTCTATCCAGCAGTCCTTTGTTTACATGATATGCAAACATAGATTTTCTTTCAATGCTTAGTGAATGAAATTGAGTTTATAATGATGGTTTTGAATGTCGGTCATTGATTTAATTAAAAGTCCCTGCTTGTGTTCATTGAAATATTAGTCAAGGATCCGACTATAACAGCTTGATTATTTTTCATTTGAGACTCACAGTGGATCATCACATATTGCTTTATGAATACATCCTTTCATTTCTGAATGTGACAGAGGCTAACATCCTTCCTTATGCCCTATCAATAGGCCCAATGCCTTGATGAACATCTCTCATTCATAATTATTTTCCAGACAATTGAGTAACCTGGACAAGCACCTATCTACATATATATTTTTGAACAGAAAAATAATATCTGAAAAAGCATTATGCTTTAGTATAAGGCCATTCCTGGGGGCCATTGACAAGAGTTACTCCTATTTCCTGTCATGACAGTTGTTTCTGCTCATAAAGAGATGTTTTGATGCATGTAGCACTGAGTGGAGCATTGAAAGTACACCCTGCTCAAGTAGCCAAAGGCTATGTACCCAATACATTGTGAAAGCAATGTTTCCCTTCCTCTCTGTATAAATCTTTCTCCTCAGCCTCATAATCCAGCTGCTTGGTACATGTTCTCTTCCCCCCCCCCCCCCCCCCAAAAAACACCCCTCTCTCTAAAGTAGAACCCTGCTTTTTTACACCTTGCCTGGGTATTCGCTGACCTCTGACCCCAGGGGAGCCTGTGCACTATAACTTTTAGCAGCTCCACCAGTTATAAGGCCTTGTGCCTTCCACTCTCTACACTGTAGAGAGTAAAAGCTGCAGCCCTGCTTTGTGGCGGGGGTGCTGCGGGGGCGGGGGGGGGGGACTTCTATCAGCACGGACCTATACAGCTAATGGAACGTATTGATTTCTACATGTTCCACTTCATTTGCCCTCAGATAAGATGTGTTGGGCCTACTCGCGACATGAACTAATCAATGGCCCACATCGTGCCCGTCAGAGAGCGCACAGCTTACTTCCTGACCCCCTCCAAGAGAAGCTTGGCCATCAAGCTCAGTTTTGTCACAATGCTTGGAGACATCCATTTTATTATAGCTTGGACTGTATGGGAGACATTTCTTCATTTTGACATGCTCAGGGATATCAAGGAGGCACGTATCTGCTTCATCCACGCAAATCATTAATTTTTTTAAAATGCCCTACCCGTGCTCTGAACCCGGACAGACGGCTTTTAATTACTATGTACACTGATGTCGGAACATGTTTGAAAAAAAGGCTCACATTAGCGCTTATTCCTTTTGCTGATCTTAAGTGCATAACTGACAGGTCTGTAACTGAGTTTGGCTGTTTAAGCTCATAATCTGTATTTAATGTACATTTAATGTCACTCAGCAGTTATTTAAAAGTCGCCCCTGATACAGCCGAGCTGAGCGCGCAAAATTTCCTAGTTATATCTCTATTCAAATGTTTGTGAAGCAGCAAAAAAACAGGATGCTGCTAGTTGAGGCATTGCATTGTCCGTCTATGTGGTCATCCACCGTGTCCTATAAACTGTGGCAAAACAGATGCCGCAGCCAGCTTATTTACAGTGCTTAGGGGTAATTAAGAAATGATTCCCTGTGACAGCAGTGGAACGTGGCAAATCGGGGGCGACAGCATGTTTTCTGACTCCTCTGTCTCACTGCTTTCCATCGGAATGGTGGCAGGGTGCATTTTGGCTTCCCAGCACAGCTTGACTAATGGCCTGATTGAGCATGTGATGGCATTTTTTTTTGTTTGTTTTTTTTTTGCTGGGAGATTTCTCTGCCGTGGAAACCAGAGTGTGTGGAGTGTGAGGGCAGAGTGAAATGAACCGTTCTTAAACTGCCTATTTGGAAGCAGCCAAAGGATACACTTTTGAGCCAATTATGTTACATGAGAATATGAAATGGACAGTGGGGTAAGCCATTAGAATGTGGCTCTTGGAAAAGGACCTGTGTTGTTATCAATATGCTCACCCTTTGACAACTTGAATATGGTCTCTGCTTTACATTACTGGAGTGATTGCCTTCAAATTTAACCAGTTTACACTGGAAGGCAGCCAAGGGTTTATAAATGAGCACATTCCTTTTCATGATTTGGGAAGCTAGTACATAGTCATTTCTTTCCAAAAAATCACATTTGGCAAAGTTTGTTTTGGTTCCAGTTTAAATTGTGGACATGGTTAGAACCAAATACTTCTGTTTTACAAAAGATATTCACAGCATGCAGTGGAATTACCATTGTGTGGAGTAAAAGGCATTGTATTTGTTGTACTGTTTTGCAACAACTAATGCAATTACTAATCTAAAATGTTTTTCAAAACCTGAACATGAAACATGTCCAGGACAATAATTCATAGTGAACATTGTTTAGGTGTCTCTAAATCTGTCTGGAGAGACAAGGTTCTGAAATTTTCAGAAAGAAAATTTAACTAGACCTAAGTGGGTTGCAGCAGCGATTCCACACTGGCAGACAGTTAAATATAAATGAGTGAGATGTTTCAAGTCTTCTCTTTTATGCACCAGTTCATTACAAAATGCACCGCTGCATTTCAGTTAGAAGCATTTGGTTTGGCCCTTTCATTTAAATGCTGCTGCATTTCAGTTAAACTCCATTACACCTGTGCTGGTATTAATCTGCTGTAAAATCCCAGAGGCATGCTCCATCTCACTGCATTGCCAGCATTTGCTTACACATGTGCACAAATACGTTTGGCTGTTGATTGAAAGTGATTATTCTGTGAAGTGGTCCATGTTTATTTAAAAAAAGAAAACATGTTGGACTTTAATTCGTTGCATCGAATGCTTAGGTGAATGAGAGCAGATACCAGGACAAAACGACCATGTTAAGTTTGAGGATGCATCAATAGTCATTTGAAGATTCGTGTGTTGGCTTTCCATTATCCATATTAGTTGCCGGTGCTCAGCGCCAACTGTGATGTCACAGTGGCTCTCTCCCAGGGCAGAGCAAACTCGACAGAAAAGATTTGTATCCTGTCCAAGAGCAGGGATACTGAGCAAACACAAGTCTAGATAAAAAGTTAAATCATTCATTGAGTCAGACGAAGTTTTGAGCACAGCTGGGCACGCAGCCAAATTCTGGATTACTCTGCCTGGCCCTGTAACATCTGAGCCTCAGTGTGTGCCCATGCACACTGTATGAGTGTCATTTGAAGCTGTGCAGATTTCAGAGATATTCCCCAACGCTGCAATACAGGCGCTGTGTTGTAATTTGAAGTAACACAATCGAATGAATTTGGACATCATATACTATGGAGCTGGCCGGGCTGTTCCAGGATGTTATGGACCTACCATATAATTACACAGTTCGGTGACACTGAAAAGAGAACTGCATGAGAGAAATTTCCTTTTCTCTCTTGTTGGACAGCAACAAGGGCAAAACATTTAAAACACTACACCCCAGACAAACAACAGACCATAACGGGGCAGACTTAACCCTTAAACTACAGAATGTGTGTATGGTTGCGCATGTATGTGTGTGTGTCTCAGTGTAGGAAATATGATCTGTCCCTGTGGCTTATTGGAATCACTTGGAGTATTTTTTCTTATGGATTACCAATGGTATGATATATACATTTGATGGCATGTTAATATAGATGGTATATTAAAATGTATTACTGTCAGTTGACTAAGTATCACCTTGACTTGACTATGATTTCTAAGTGCTTCTGTTTAGGTTGTCTTTCGTTTTATTTACTTCATTTTAGTATCTGATGATACAGTTTGTTTTTGGTAACTTATTGCCCCTGTAAGAGTAAGGAATATAAATGCATACAGATTTAAAGTGGATTTAATAAGAGCAACTGTGGCTCAGAATAATGCTTAAAAGATAACCCAAGAGTATTGTAAATGAAAGTGCACAGAATGCTGGCCGTATGCAGCTTATTACATAAGATCTTGTTATTCAATGAAAATGCATATTTTAATTCCCTATGGAGATGCTGCTGCAGTAATACGCTGCAGTAATATGCTGAATATTTATCTTTCAGTTTTGATGAACAGGCAGATTGTCAGTTGGCCTCCACTGCACTGAACGGCCATCTGAACACTGGCAATTTAATACCACTGCTCACAGTACTGAACTTTCTGACTTCACAGTTTTCTTTGCATATTTTTTTTTTCCTTTTGAAAGTATCAGAAAAATGTCACTAGTTTTTCCTCCAGCTGAGCATGGATAATGAAGCTGGCAAATGTCAGAGGAGGATAAACGTTTAACATGCAGAAACTGTTTGGTTTGAAAATTTAAATGTATTCTAAGCTGGTGTTGTACCATTTTCATTATCTGAAGCTTTTCGTTAACTTCAGAACATCTATAACTGTTGGAGGTGCAAGATGGGTGAAGCAAGAGTCATCGTTCATCATTCGTCACCCTCAAAATCAGGAAATGAGTCAGCATGCATCCAAATTTAGTTATTTATTTAGACCCATCAACAATGTGAATTACTGACAAACACATCTACCAGTATTAGGCACAAGAATTCAGTCTCTGGGAGGCCAATAAAATCATATTGGTTTCTTAAAACACCTCCTCCCCTCCCCGTCGCAAGTAAAACTGCAGCTTTAAGCCCTTCCCTCCTGCAACACAATCCCTTAAACACAGCTTAGAGGACTGCCAAGGCTTCAAAATGTGGTCTTCAGTCAATTAAAACAACTGCAAAACATCCATTCAAATTTAGTGAAATACCCAGTAAAAAACATCAGCGTTGACAATATGAAATTACACACGGTGCCAAGTGCAAATCTCATACCATTAAATATATATTAACTGCAAGGATTCACTTATTTTAATACTTTCCATAATCTTGAAATGCTCTTTTACCAGAAACCTCTAGCAGATTCATGCCGTGTCATCTCTGTAACTTTTTCCTCCAGATTACTTTGTGTTTCAACGATATTAAACACAAGTAGATGATAATGGCAGGCTCCAAGCTGCTCTTGCAATAGCTACATGTAGACATTTTAATAAGCTGGCGTTTCATGCCAGGGATGTGGCAGCAGCTCAGGTGTGGTTTGACTGGGCTGTGGCTTAAGCAACTTCAGCACTGAAATACATTTTATTTTCCCCCGGCCACTGAACTTGAATTTTGGTACTCCTTTGTTATAGTTAGCTGTGGATCTTATTATTTTTTTGGTTGCCAAGTTGAATGATAGAAACTTGAGGATCACATCCATAGACTCCGCTGTCTAATGTTTTTTGATATGGCGACTACTGCAATAAAATGTGGAAGCGATGATGTTCTCCGTTGTGGGGCTTAAAGGACATGAGCCCTGACAAGATTCAGTGGAGATGCCTGAGGGCTTCACAGCCTCAGTGCTGACTGAACACAGCCATGGATTCTTCCACTCCCTCCACGCTGCTGAGGCTCAAACATAAAAATAGTCCAAAGGGTCTCAGGGAGAAAAAAAAAAAAAAAAAGGTGTAGCTGATCTCAGATCTGCCAGCATGCGATGCTTCAGCCCGTCACCATGGTAACAGAGACTCCATTAGGAGGCAGGGAGGCTTTGTGCTAGGGAGAGGGGGGGGGGAGTGGGGGGGGGAGTCGGTCCGGCGTACGACCACCTTTCCCGGGCGCTCCCGCTTCCTGCTGCCTCGCTCCGCTTCTCTCCGGTCGGGAAGAAGGGGGTAGGTGTTTCCAGTCCCCAGCCGAGCCACGCCCCGGTCACCTGCCGCCTGCCAGCGTCGGGAGAGAAAGCCGATCCCCGCCACTCGCCGCAGGGAGGAAACCGCGGCATCTGCGAAGAAACGGAAATACTGTGAAACCCAAGCACCAGAGAATTCAGAGGGAAAACAAACAACACCACCACAAACGGTCACTAAAGCTCTCAGGCCATTTCAGGAACTCGCAAGTATTTGTAAAATGCCCTTTAGTTACTACACACTGGATGCTGCACTGGAATGCTTAAAATTCATGTGAGGACAATTAAGACCCTCTCACCCCCATGCAAGGTAGCCCACTAGAAGAACGCTACTTTGTTGTGAGGGTTTAAAAAAATCTCTACAAAATCCTCATTTTATTTTCATGCATTGTTAAACATGTGACCGTGGCATTTTCTGACACAAGGGCACATCAAGGGTGAACTTGATGTCAGCAATGTTCTGAAGCATAAAGGGTTTTCTTGTGAAGAAACAAATCACTTACAATCGTTTAACTATTTTTTGCAACATCTTTCAAATGTGGGCGTGCCAAAATGGCCCAGTGTCTAGGTGATGACTGGCACTGACAGGACATTAATTAAGCTGAGCTGCATACTTCACAAGAACAGGGGACATTCAACATGTGTATGATGAAATGTACATGTCATGTCATATGTTATATAGCCTATGTGTATACTACAGCTGTATTACATTTCCAATTAAAGTGTGGCTGTATAATAAGGCAGTTCATATTATTAGTGGATAGGTAATGTATACTAATTATATTACTCAGCAGCATCTGACTGTGTTGTTTCTAGAAGCAGAACACTGGAGAAAAGTGCAAACTGCCATTGTGGGAGTGTTTTACAACAGGTTGCTGAATTCAGCAGTGCTCTAGTTTTATGCGTACACAACCGTTTCCTGTACCAAACGCACCCTGGTTGAATACATCCACTGCTGGAGTGTCGGCTTCAAGGTGACCTTTTCTGCTCGCTCACACTTTTGTTTTCCCTTTTCGCCCTTCACTAAGCAAAGGGCACTTTCCTGTAGTGGTTACTATGCTGGAGCTGACAGGAGAAAGGGCCATGAGGCTGATATTGAGGCATGTAACCAGAAAGCCATCAGACCACATCTTTAGACAATGAGACCCAAGCATATAAAAGCATGGGGGTCAGTTTGTGGTGGGAAACTTCACTGCAGCTGTGTAGAAGCACGCTCACTACGTTAATCACTGGCAGCTCTGATCCTCACAGAGCAGCATCAGCACTGTTGCCTTCTCGGCTCCTGTTTACCAATGCCTTTGTGAGTAAGGAATGCTGGAACCGTATTTGAGGTTTGAGCAATTTCCGCTGAGGAGGGCGTTTGATGAGCCACGAGAGGAAAGAAAAAAAAATGAACAAAAGGTCTTGTTTTAACACTCAGCTTTGATGAATGCACGGCATCTTACAAACCTGTTTTACAAAAAGCATTTCCTTCAGGATCTGCAGCTCTTTGGTAAATGTGAATAAATAAATCAAGAACCCAAAAGGAGCAAGAAATCACTTCGAATCGGCTCGCTGGGTGCTTTTTTTAATACCTTTTTAAATGTCTCTGGATGAATTCTGATAGAGAATTTCTTTGAAGCTCAAGCCGTCTCGCGGTGAGGTAGGGATTTGTCCTCCCTTGGCGCTTTTTTTTTTTTTTTTTTGCTTCCTCCCCTTGCCTTCTCGGCTTAGAGGATTTCGGGTGACGGAGCTCTGAGCCCTTCATCTCCCATGCACCCATCTCCAGCCTTCCCGGGCCTCTCCAGCTTACAGTGTCACACTAATCTCCCCTCCAGTACCTTGACACATTTTCACCAATCTCCAATTTTAAGATAATCCTTCCCCTTTTTAAAAGGACACACGCATTAATAGTCTAATCACGGTAAAATGACACATCAGCAGAAATTCTGACTCATTCTGGCATGTTCCAGGCAGACCGGAATATGGGACATGTGCTTGGAGAACTTTTTTAAAATGCCTCTGCAGGTCTGATTAAAAAAAAAAAAGAAAAATTGTACTTCCAAACGTGGCAGGCACAGTGCTGCAGAATACAAATGAAATATGGAGTGACTATGAACAATAAGAAAAGATCATTTGCTCCAAACCGACGCCAGCCTGTAGGCTGGTATGCGGAGATGAAAGGCCTAGGTGCACATTCTGTCTCCACGGAGCAGGCTGACGGACAGCGTAAGAGGACAATGGGAAAGATAAAAGCTGATATCAAATACACAGGAAAGAATCAACTCTGAAGTACTTCAAAGACAGTATAATTATGCAAAATACTACGGGATTAACCTTTAAAAAAAACCCTTTCCAAAAACATGAGAGGAAAGAGGGTAGACAAAGGCGGGCCTTCCGCAGTATCTGATGGGGGGACCGGTAGGCGCTTAAATACCAGGTAACCTGTGAGTGTGTGTTTTCAAACCACTCATTCCAAAGGCCTCTGTTTCTGTTTTGTGTTTCAGGCAAGTCCCAACCTGTCCATGCAGAGCAAATCTGTCAAGGCTGTGTCAACCGGGCCGAAATGTCATCGCTCCGTTTGAGAACTCAATGCCAATAGTTTCTCCTGACACACTGTGCTGTGGTTCAGGAGCTGGGCACACCGGCTTAAGCAGTACTGTAGTACCCTTGCTTAACCTGAATTGTTAAGAAATATACAGCTTGTAAATGTAAAAAAAATAAATACAGACATTGTATGTAATGCACTCCAGATAGTCTGCCAAGCAAACATGAAAGTGCAAGCCGTTTTTAATTGATTAATTTTGAAAGTCACTCCCAAAAAACAGCATCCTCATCCAATCCCCTCCTCCTTATGCTGTAGCGCGTGCAGACCATGTTTTGCTGGCTGACGCAACGGCGCTGTGCATATTGAAATCTCAGGGAGCCAGGAAGGGAAGTGCAGTCCCATGTCAGCTTTGTGTTCAGCTGACTGCCTCTGCCTTCTGCCAATTTAAGCAGAAAACTGCACTCTGGTTAGTTCCATTTCGGGGCAAGGAGCACGGTTTCGGGATGTAGAGACGACGGGCTTTGGGCTTTCCTCAGTCCTTCACCTCCCTCTCCATCCCTCTGTCCGCCATGTTCCTGTGACGGGGGCGGTCAGAGAGCAGGGGATCGGCTTATAGGGTAGGCCTGCTATCCGATTTACTGCTTCTGCGGCACGACAGCAATTAGCCAGTGTGGTCTGACAGGGGAGTTCAGGGCTGGTTCAAGAAGCAAATTACCTGGATTAGCAGAGTGCGAGGCTGCCCAATAAAACTGCACAGCAGGGAAATAGCATGAAACTGACATCAGCGCGCCCATGTGATCAAAGGCGCACGGAGACTGGGTGGTTATTACATGAACCTGAGAGACTAAAATTGACCATGGTTGATCCTGCAGCGTTCAAAGGATTTTAAAAACATTTTACTCTCAACACCGTGGTCATTTTAAAATTGAAATGTTGTTCAGGACAGCATTTAATATCCCAACATGAAATGCTCTCAAACCATACCTTGCGAGATTAATGTTACGAGAAAACACAAAGCTCCAGGCTTGTATGTGGACAGATGTCTGGAATATTGTCTCGAGGTAACACTGTCACCTAAAACTTTAAATAGCCAAACCACTGCTACCAGACAAAAGAACCATCAGTTCTCCGGGGCTGGGTTTGCTGGTGATGCCTGGAAAATGCCAGTGTCACCAGCATTAATGAAACTGTCAGGGCCTATACATTTCAATAGAGTTTTCTTCCAAGACATCCAACTTCAGAAGAATGTCTTTAGGCATAATGACCTAGAAATGACATACACTGAGAAATTGTCAGGTGACTAAGCCTTTGTTGCGCTCGCTTTTATGTAAATTTGGTCATTGCTTTTGCATGTACAGTACCAGTCAAAGGTTGGATTCTACTTGGATTTTTTATTCTTTGTTTTCACCATTTTCTACATTTTGGAATGATAGTAAAGACATCAAAACTATGAAATAAAACAAATAGAATTATGCAGTGACCAAAAAATGTTAAATCAAAAGTAGCCTAAAATATATTTTAAAATTATTTTTTAAATTAAAGCATTTTAAGTATACTGTATATCTTTACATCAAAATGTCTTTGAATGCATGTTTCCCATTATCTTAATCAGGTGTGTCCAAACGCCTGACTCGTACTATATACTATACTACATTGTAACTGTCTTTTTGAACTGTGGGAGGAAGCTCTTGTGAACACAAAAAAGAAACCTGAATATGAATTACACTGAACAAGCATGTCCCATTTCCTGGAACCTTTGAAAACAAAACGATGGTCAGCTAATCAGCTAGCATTGCCAATGCAATGAAACTGAACACCAATAGGGAGAATAGCTGGAGAATTTTATGTAAGAACGAATGATTTCTCTTGCTCTAGAGTTACAGCAGATGTACTGTATGCATTATGGGCTTTTTTCCATGAAGCAGTTAATGACTGCTCAGACCTGAGAGGGTGGCTCTATGAAACCTTATGCATGAATGATTTGTTTGCAAACTTTGAAGTGATCATCAATAATTAATGTTCTGCAATCTTCCCGTCAGGGGAAAAAAAACAAAAACAAGGAGCACAACGCAAACCAAAATATCTCAGGACAAGCGGAGCCTTCCTCTGGAATACCAACTGGAATGTTTTCGATCTTGGATTCAAAGCTGCTGTTCTGGTTTGATTCCCAGGTGGGACAGTGGTTAACCTGAACTGCCTCAGCAAATAACCATCTGTATAAACGGGAATGTAAAATGTCAGCTATGCAAGTCACGCTTGTTAAGTGTTTGCCAAGCAAACAAAGAAATGTGCCCTGTGTCATGCGGCGACATTCCGAGCCCAGAGACAGAGGGAACATAAATATGACATGTCTCCTTTACCCTGCAATGAGGTTATTTTACAGGTACTCAAAATGCCCTCCTGGAGCAGTCAAGGGGGACTGAGCATTGCTTGGATAAAAGTTCCTGCAAGAGACTAAGAAGACAGGGTGACATTGTCATGTCTGCCAAGCCTCTCTAGGATCTGAGCTGCAGGGAACAGCTGCCTTTGTGACAAGACAGACCCCATGGCACTTGTCACAAACCTCTCCTGCTGCTTTTCCAAACCACCTACCGTCTCCACTCTGAGATGCTCCATGGCACCCCTGCCTGGGCAAGAAATAAAAGCACCTCTCTCTCCTCTCTGTCATTAAATACACTTCACTGGCATGACTATTCATTGTAAAGTATTGCTACGGCAAAGCATTAACTGGGAGGAAATGGTTGCAAAAGTAATGAGACACTAATGGATTTATCTAAATGGTATCGATGACAATAGATACCATTATATAATAATAATAGGCTTATTTCGATCCTAGTTCGATCCTAGAGGCGGTGGACAGGAGCCCACACTGGAACCTATAATAATGATCCTGTTGCTTCTGAATGGACGCCATGGAACTATGGATTTTGGGAGGGGGATCCAATAACACTAACCATTGTTTTAGGGTTTCAAAAAAACAAAAAACAAACCAAAAAAACAATACAAAAAAGCTCAACATACTTTGGCAGTTTTGTGCAGTTACACCAAAGTGTTTTCACAAAACACTGACAGGTCAAAGGGCAACACATGAAGCGTGCGGCGTGAAATTCAGCAGGACAAATGAATACGCCCTTGCTCTGATTTCCTTCAATTCCGTATCCCGTTTTGGGCTGGAGAAGTATTACATTTCTAAACGCATGCAGTCCGTCCTAACGTGGTTCCTTCAGGGCAAAGTCAAGCTCATTGTAACTGACAGATCCAACAATGACTTTTTAGAAAACAAAACAATTTTTAAAACCCACTGCTGGTTGTGTGTAAGCGAAGCACCACAGGGGGAGCTTCCCACTGTGGTCTCCCTACAGCAACATTACACCAAATTACATAAATTACAACTTCAGTTAACCCATGTAAATTGCTTGCATGCATAACAAATTGGTTTATGAATCTACTATGTAAAAAAAAAAGTTTAGTTAGATATTTTGGATAAACTTCATCAGAATGAAAACTACAGTTTCAGTTGCATGTCATCATGGATTAGGATTTTAAACCAGATTAAAGCTCTTGGGGTTTTTTTTTCAGAAAGCTATACTAGCTCTCCAAGCATACCTGGCTAGTTTTACTTTCTAAAATTTCTTTCCATATATTTTGCATGTAACCACTAAAGGTGAGAGCACATTTAGTGAATGTTTTATAAGCATGAAGTCTGATACTGTATATGTATAGCAATCTGCACTTAGACCAATACTGTAGCCCATAGACATGGGCACCCATGACTGCTGGGGCGTCAAAATCTAGTTGGTGTTGTGGGTTTCAAACAGACCAAGATCATTCAAATCATTCAACTGGGAGAAAAAATCTCACTGGTGTTGCAAAAAACGTACGCCCCATTATTCGGTATACAGTAATCACCACTGCTGGTCCCAGCCCCAGTAAAGCTGCAGGCCCAGCCACTGCGCTCAATCCGTCACTCCTCCAACCGCAACACTATCCTGCTGAAAGCACAGAACCCAAAGCCAGCAAATTCTTTAAACCGAGGAGGGAAAAGGAATGGCCCCGGGAACAACGTTTCCAGCAAATGACTGCCTGGAGCAATAGAGGATAAACCCTTCTACTGAGCTCATGAGAGAGGATAAGGGAGTCAGAAAAGGGACACCAAAGATGCTGGTTAAAACTGAGATGTCAAACCCTTTATACTTTATAGTGAAGGTCCTCTCCCTATTTTGATGGTGACAATCCTTACGTTCAACCATTTCAATAGCTGACAAACTTTGTAGCAGAACGAGGAAGGAACATTGCATAATGTCTCAAAATTCATAATCTCTCTGGGGACATATATTTGAAGAGACTGGGAGTGGAATGAATTGCACAAATACTTCTATTAAAGTACATTTCGTTTGGATTCAAAGGCTAAAGGGTACTTCTCTGGTTATACTGAATAAATAATGTAGACCATAATCACATCACTTCACACTTGTACCACATTTCACTAGGGAAATTCAAAATTATGGACAGTAACTAGTTTAAATTTGTCATTTGTTTAAGATAGCTTTGAGCATCTTGGAGCATACAAGACAATATTAGATATGATATATACAGAATAGTTAACATGAAGGAACAATTTAGACTATCAACAATTTTTTTGGATGAGGCTATGTTGTTGGATAGCTGTAAAACCACCCACCACCATAGCAGTGTAACCCTACTCCTCAAAGGATTAGACTTAAGTGCACTTGTGGTCCACTTGGACCAATGCTCAAATTCCATTAAATGTAGCAATTTTAGTTTTGGTCGCAATGACATATCCACCCCTCAACTGCTGACATCATTAATCAAATCAAATTTTATTTGTTATAGTGCATTTATATAACTGAGGCTGTAACAAAGCACAGTACATGTAGTATTAAATCACACCTTCTGTCATGATGCCTACAATGGATTTCTATATAAATTCCCATACAGATTACACTGTTGCGGGTTACTGATTAGCTTTTTTGCAATGTTTAAATATCGACTGTGTACACGAGAATGAGTGCCTGTTATGAAAAAAAGATGGGTCACATATTGGCAATGAATTTATTAGGATGACAGGATAGCAGTAAACACATTCTGACACAAACAAGTGTCTCTTATCCTGAAACTTTTCTGTTCACCTCCCACATGTGAAAGATTAAGCCCATCTTAACCTAATTGAATAAACTTGACATTAAAATTTCAGGTTACAGTAGAAATGAGTTTATTGATTTATTGCCAGAACATCTGAAAATCAAGCCCTGAGCAAAATCAAGCTGTACCCATTTGAGAATCATAAGGGTGTGTCAAAACATGACTTTCCCCAAACTGAGGACGACAGTCATATGGGAATGAAAGCCTATATCTGTGCTTCCGTCATCCCCTTACTTTTTACGCTAACTGCAATACTTTAAATATTTATTGGTTGAACTGGTATTCACAGCCATAAGCCTTCATCTGCATCATTCATGGAGCTCCCTCTTCTGTGATGAGTGGTGCTCCACCATTAAAGTATTTTTAGATCCAGCCCAAGCATGTGGGCATCTGCACTATTCACCTTCATGAATCTGCTGCGCAAGAAAAGCATTTTATTCCATAAAAAGACTCTCCTCTTATCTGGCCACTCAAGTTCATTAGGGGAGGGGGGAGGTGGTTGGCTGTCGAGACAAGAGACAGGAAAAGCGACAGGATGCCCCTGCTGTAACAGGACTTAACTAGCCAAAATCCCACTTCCTCCGCGTGCTCCCCGGTGCCACCCTCGGTGCCAGCGCTCATCACCGAGCCTGACAGCCTCCCCCCGGAGGGGCTTTGATGCCGTGCCGTTGGGGTTTAATTAGAGAGCGGAGCTGCGCCGGGCCACCTGCTACTCTGAAAATGAGATCTGTAAGTGACGGTGTCAGGGGTTAACGATCCCGGGAGAAGTCTGCTCCAGCCGCCACTCAGTCACACACCCGCTCTGAGACGGAGGGCCGATCCAGCATCATACTGAGCCTTCAGAATGCTTCCTGCGGGGGTGTGGGAAGGGGTCCCGGTCACCCCCGCATAAAGTAACACCCCCCCCCCCCCCCCCCCCCCCCCCGGCAACAATACTGACGATGTGCCCTCTGAGGGGAAACCCTGTCATGGACTGTTTACTGGAGAGACTCCCTTCTGTCTCTGTCTCTCTTTCTAGTTCAGACATGTATGGTGATGACACCAGAAGGTCGACGGTTCAATTCCCAGGCTGGGGGAGGGTCATTGTACCCTTGGTGTTTAACCTAAATGGGCAAAATATTCAGCACTTTACGAATGTCAGATAATGCAGATGACTACAGATTACTAACATTTTGTTGGCTAGACATTTCAGGCAGCCTGTTGTACAAAGTCAGCCAAATGACATTTAGCTAGGATACAGATGAAAACGATACCGTGCCAGCTTGCTTTGACTTGCTCTCCAACTGTGGGTAGCTTACAAATTGCATATGGTTATCAAAGTATTACGGTTTACCGGTGTCTCTGGGAAAAAAAACATTTTCATTGCTGCTTCAAAGCTGAAACTGGCCACAGTTCTGAAGTGGAACACAGACGGTAATGCAGGGTAGTAGCATTGGAGCCTTTAGGTATCAAACAATACCAATGGCATGCATTTGAAATTATTTGCTCCATCCTTTCAGACTTTGTTTAATATTGGCCCTCTACTTTAATGCAGCTGGGCCTCAACAGCAAGGCTCCCCCTTTTCGTCCCTCCTGTGAGGAGTCGATAATAATCCGTTGCTCTGCCTGTCACATCAAGCGCATCCCGACTGCAACACTAACGCTACACAGAGGAGCTGCAGCACTCTCTCAGGAGGAGATTGACAGCATTAACAGAAATATTAATACATCATACTTTTTTATGCTGTCTCTCCTGCCAGTGTGGCTTCTTTATGGAAAGAAGATTTATGGACAGATTTTCATCAGTTAAAATTTAAACCACCGAGATCACACACAATCGAAATAATTCATTAACATCAGGTTTTTCTTTTGTACAAAATAGGAAAATGGCAATGTATTCCATGAGGGTGTGCCACTGTATTGGAGACAAAATGGATCTCACAGTGGACCACTGCCAACTGTCTGAAATCTCAATCTGTACAGCAAGGCAATTTCCTCCCCAAGATGATGAGCTGGATATGGTTTTACTTCTAATTCAGTTACGGGGAATGCTAACAGCACATTAAAATGGCATTTCCATATTGTTTTGAAAGCGGCAGGCTGAAAGTCCATCCATGCAATGAAATGATTTAATATTAAATGTCCAGAACGCACAAAAACAATATGCAAACTTATAGAGCACAGATATTAATTAGCAATGTTGCACCATAAAATACAGATCTGATTCTCGGAAACCATTTCAAATCTGTCTTGTTAAGGAGGAAATTAAAAGCCAGATGAGTGATCTGGAAATCATACCCCACACCACTACAACCCCCAGGTTAGAGCAGACAGCCCTGAAGGAGTGCTCCTGCAGTCTGTAATTACACCAACAGATTGTGCCAGAAACACGATTTGCAGGTTGTTCTCCATCTTGGGAGCTAATAACCAATTGACAGAAAATCTCTAATGCAGATCACAAATCAGTGTTTTACCTCACTCTTGCTAGTTTGGAAGCCTCCTATTGATCACTGACGACACTAGGACCTCAGGACTTAATCTAATGCCTCTCCTGAGGCTTGGCCCACTAATCCACTTGGTGTTGATGGAGTCTTTGTTCAAATTTGTTCAAATTCCAGGCTGGTTCACAGCTTCTTTTTTAATAGAATTGCTGCGTTCAGCTCTTGGCTTCCATGAGCATCGCCTCAACAAGCTTCTGGCAGTCTGGCATGCTCTTATCTGTTCAAAGCCCAGACTGTTTGGTGTGAGGATGTCAAGGGCCTGCAGCCTTGAATCACACTCTCCCGGCATCTCGTTGTTTAGAACCTTCATGCCCCCCCCCCCCCAAACGGGTGGTACTTTCAAGATGGAGGATACCGCATTTTACTTTAGACCAGAGCTAGTCAACCATGGTTCCAGAGGGCCGGTGTCTGCAGTTGTTTGCTCAAAACATCAGATTCACCAAATCTTGGTGAATTAGCATTAGATGTAGATAACTGAAGCAATGAAACACTTCACTACATGTCTACATTGATGACAGCTGTTGCTGGCTAACTAGTTAACTCAGTAGGTAGGTATGCTAGTGTAGGTACAAAAGTAAAACTACGAACCTTTCATTGAACCTTGAGCAGTTTATAATACATTGCCAAAAAGCGAAACCAGGAAAACTCATGAGTTTTGCATCCATATAGCTAATTATCTAACGTAAAACATTCACAGCACAGCTAGTCTGCTAGCCAACAAACAACAATGACTGGAAAATAATGCAAAACCTCCAAAGATCAGTGTAAAATGCTCTTGGTCTTTTGGGAAGACAGAAAGGTTCCCTTAGACTCTGATGGTTGTGAATTGCAGAGGAACAGATTTCCTGTCAAGCGAACACAATTCGCTACAGATTGTGCAATGAGTCAGAACTGAAAACCTGTTGCCAGCTGTATCCAGTGCCTTGCAATGTAATTTATCAGCATCCTACAAAGAACCCTGAAGCACTGTGCACATGCTACTCTTAGCACGTACAGTACCAGTAAAAAGTTTGAACACACCTGATTAGACATTTTGATCTAAAGACTTATGCTTAAATGCTTGAAATTTTTGTTAGACAAGTGTAAATAGTGAAGTTGATGCCTATGTATGAATGGAAAATGGAATTTGAACATTTTTTGGCTATTTTGAAGAATGTAAAATATGAGATAGTTTTGATTTGTTTAACATTTTTTGGCACTGCATAATTCCATTTGTGTTACTTCATAGTTTTGATGTCTTTACTATTATTCTAAAACGTGGAAAATAATAAAAATAAAGAAAAACCCTTCTAGTAGATGTGTCCAAACTTTTGACTGATACTGTACATTAATCTAAAACACATGACATGACTCCTATAGCCTATACTTCCAAATCTGACATACAAGACATACGGCCTGTGGTTTTACTTTATGAGTAGCTAGAAGGGACATCAGTTTCCACCCTGAATTAAGTGACAACACACCTGAGAGAACCTTTCACATGGACACATATATATTTAGAAAGGCATGTAGGACGATTTACATGAAACCAACACTGTTTCAACAGCTTTTTTCAAACCAGACTTGAATGTTCTTCCTTTCAGAACCAAATATAGCTTTCAAAAACAAAAATACGGTTCTTACCAAATTCAATCGAAAGTCCCATTACATTCCAACAGCATTAGGCAGGCAGATGTTTCCAGGTGCTCACGAACGCAGTGGGAATGAGGGAGTAAGGCACTGTGGTTATGCTGTTCCAGCTATCAGAGGTAGGATCGTAACAATCTAACGTCTTGCACCTTTGAGTTCCAAAGTAACCCCCGACCACGTACAGTTTGTTCCCGGACGCCACAGCGTGGCAGCTCATACGTTTGGAGGTCATGTCGCCAACGCGCGTCCACAGGTTGGTTTCGCAGTCAAAGCGGTAGGCGGAGGCGGCCGTGAACTCTGTGTCGCCGCCCATGATGAAGATCTGGCTGCCCAGCACGGCAGCCGCCGTGTACCGCCAGGGCTGCGGGCACTCCGCCGCAATGTTCCAGCGGTTCTCCACAGGGTCGTAGCACTGCACCTTGGAGGCCTTGTCCCTGTGGATGGTGGTGCCACCGAAGACGAAGAGTTTTAGCTTAGCACTGACCACCGCCGCATTACTGACCCCGTCTCTGAGGGGCGCCACCATGGTCCATTTGTTGACAAGGGGGTCATAACGCTCAACCTGCTTGAGGGACACTGAAGGGGATGCTGGGAAAACTCCCGCTATAGCCGTGTGGCCACCAACCACATAGAGGCAGTTCTCCAGCTCTGCTGAACCGTGGCCGAAACGCGCGATCAACATGGGCGCTCCCTTGGACCACTCTTCGTGGACCGTGTCGTATATCCAAACGTCCTTTGAGACCCCATTCTCCGACCCCCTCCCCCCAGTCACATATACTTTGCACCCTATGGCGCAGGCACTGAACTCCTTCCTGGGGCTGGGCAGGTCCGACTTTGGGATGATCTCCTTGGCTTTATGGTCCACCTGGTAGATTTTGTCGCACATGAAGGTCTGGCCCCCGAGGATAAGCAGCGTGTGGCCAGACTTGCGGGGACGGGCACAGGGGCTGGTGACGACCCCGTCGTTCTGCAGGATCTTCTTCTTGCACTGCATGGCCTCCTCCACGATCTGCATGCTGCGCTTGTCCGACATCACCAGCTCCTCGCAGGCCACGGCCTCCAGGAGGCACTCGGAGGGCAGCAGGGCCAGGCGGATGCCCTGGAGCAGCTCCGGGAGGTAGTCCCTGCGGCTGTCCAGGTCGTACCTCACCCAGCGCATGACAGCGTTGAACACTGTCTGCTCGTCCTCGATCTCCAGCTCGTCGCTGAGGATGAGGTCCAGGAGCTTCTCCTTGGAGAGGCTGTAGAAGTCCTCGGTGTCCCTCACGGTCTCAAAGTGCACCAGGCACATCCTCCAGGACAGCTCGTAGAGCCGCTTGCACTGGTGCGCGTCTGACAGCAGCATCATGCCCAGGCAGTTGGAGGCGTGCAGGTTCTTTTCCAGGAACTCGGCAGCCGCGTCGCGGATGTCGTGGAACTGCAGCATGTCGCCGGCCTCCAGCAGCGACTCGGCGTTCTCCTCATTGATGATGAGGCGGGAGGAGTAGGCAAAGTCCAGCAGCAGCTCCAGCACCTCAGGGTGGACACTGTCGCGGAAGTTGACCTCGCTGTCCAGGCTCTCCCGCAGGCCGCCGCTGAACATGGCCTCGAAGTAGCGGCTACAGGCGGCAAGCACAGCGCGGTGGCAGGGGAAGGAGCGGTCGCCCGCCCACAGCGTCACGTCCGTGAACATGCACTGCTTGCGCAAGGTGTTGAGGTGGGTGAGCACGCTGTCCGGGTGCGACGGCTTGTGGAAGAGGGAGATGTTCATGGAGTCCGTGCTGGTGCGGGACTTCCGGTTCTCGTGGACGCTGACCGACATTTCAGGATCCTCCAGTGATTCACCCGTGCCTAATTCTCTGACTGGAGGGAGATAAGGAAAACCAAATTAATTTATTGATTTTATTCAATTTAAGGGAGAAATCTGGGTCTCTTTCAAAGGACTGCTTGTTAAATGTTGATACACTTCCTCAATGCAGTTTTAAGGATGAACATATTTAATGTGCTCATTGACTACATCTTAATTAGTTTGGCATATGAAGTACAACTGTCATTCCACAGTGCAAAACTAATAAATCAGCAGTCGGCGTTCGCTGACTGTAAGTCAAAGGAGGTTTTTGTATCAGCTTCTGGGAGATGTTATATCACTTACACATTCAGATGAAAGCATCAAATTCAGTTTATTTCCACGAGGAAGTAAGTCTAAATGGTCCAAGGATACTCACACATCAATATAAATAAACATTCTCCTTATTCCTATTGCTATGAACATTCCTATGAAGCATATTTATTTATGAACCATAAATGGTCAACTTGCCATTCCATACAAATATGGAATGGCAAGTTGTATATATGTATACCTAGAACTAGATGAGAGATTATGTATCCTTGGTCCAATATGACTCAACATTCCTTAAAAAACATATTGGATGAATAAAGCTGATATCATACAGCAGATGAAGAACTGAAAACAAACATGAAATGCCAGGTCACAGAACCTTCCGGCACTGCGTGTAGGCAATTTCTTTCAGGCATGGCGTTGCATTTACACCTATGAATAGCTCTATCTCCTGGGAGTGCCCTCTGACAGAGTACCATTATATTACGAAGGGCATTCAAAGAGGGATAAGAGTTTGGACTTATACTAACAATGCAGTGGGCTATACACTAAAAAAAGCTTTTAAAGGGCACTACTTTTTCATTGTCCTGAGCTTTCAGAAAAGATCACTAGCTAAAAATTTGGTTTAAAATGGGAACTGCTGAGATGTATTTTTTTGGTCAGTTAACCCAGAGGTTGGTGACCTCCTGAACTTGTGAATACACATTAGACTCAGAGAAAGTGGGAGTAATGCTTTTTAGCAGTTTCTGAAAGATGAGACGTGCAGTGCAAAAAAGGACTGTTAAACCTAAAGCCATCTGTCTGCAGCTTTCTACAGGAGTTAGGCCAGGAAAAATGGTGGCTGCATAAAGCTGCATGAAAAAAGTAAAAAAAGAGCCAACTTCATTTCCATACAAGCAATATGCAAACAGTACTTCCAAACACTCCCTGCTACATTCTCTAAGCTTATTACTGAGGTGAAAAAGCTTCATCACTGGATGGGAATTTTGTACTTTCTGCGGGCATCTGGATACAGCTGCAGCATTGGTGGCCGAATCAGCTTTTCGGTGAATGGCAGGGTTGAAAACAACAACCAGAGAAAAAAAACACAAAAAAAAAAACAAAAAAACAATTGAGGCTGCTGAATGTCAGGGTGGAAGCCAGTCGCTCCGCGTTCGTTTTGGGCTGACGTGCGGAATGCGGTCTGTGAATGACAGGACTCTGGTCAGGCGTATGGAAGGCAGAATATCAGCAGGGCGTTTCACAGATCACAATGCTGGGGGGTGGGGGGGGGGGTCAGTCACAAAAGGCCAGGGTTTAAAGGGGTGCTCGATGGGGTGATGTGGGGATGGGGGGGGGGGGGGGGGGGGGGCACTGAGAAAGGAGGGGGCGGGACGCAGTGGAGCGGGTGAAGAGGGTCACGGGGTGGGCAGCAGGGTGGAGCTGGCACAATTGTCCCGCGCCACTTACGCCGGCAAAAACTGCTGACCCAGGTGCAGGCACAGGCACTGAGGAGCTGAGGGGGGGTCTGCATTGGTCCCAGCAGAGCTCCCTCTACAGGCTCGGCTGTTAGCGGTCCTCTGAGGCACAACAAAGAAAGGGATACAACACATCTGCACTTAGGCAACGTCTCAGTGGAGCAGCTTTAATTTCAGCAGGTGCCTACACAGAATCACACTTTTGAAATTCTCCATTATATTTCTCCCCCCTCCCATGATCACTAGGAGACTTTTCACCCCACAGTGAAATTTAGTTGGTAGTCAGTTGGTGCAATGCTTTATGGATAGGCTTCAGAGGTGCACCTGACTGTAGCCATTATTTTGCAGTGAAGTAAACTGCAATCAAGTTGCTTGATGGTTCACCCATAGCTTGAGTAAGTGTCGTTCGACAGAACGCCAGTCTTGTCTGCCAGCAGTGCTGATTCATTCCCTGTGCGTGGAAGGCAAGATTTCCCTAACATTCAAATATACCCGAATGACGCCCCTTAATTGCTTTGCCCCCACGTAACCTAGACACAAATGCCATTTTAAGCAGTCCCTCTTTTCAGGCTTATTTTTCGAGAAACATCTTAAGCTTCTGACTAAAAGCCCTTCCAGGTCCCTGCTTTCACGGAGAGTGTTGGTATTCCATGGCTGCTCCCCTTCAGTCTCACCCAGCCCCCTGTTTCCTTTTCAAGGAAGTCAAAAACGGCCAACTTTTGTCTGCATTTGTGATGCTGAATGCATCACCAGCTGGCAAGGAGTTAGTCTTGATGTATTCCAGCCCGTGAAAAGGCAACCCCCACTGAAAGCCCAATATTTGGGTGAAACCCCCTCTTCCCACCCACCCGTTCAAATATTTACTTAGGGGACAGGGGGTGGAGCAAACGGTTCATGCAACTTTTCCGAAATACATTTTACCTTAGTGTTGGGACAGTACCAGCATGTTGAACAGGAAAGAAAACATGTTAACATTAATGGCACTTTATATTTTGCAGTAGTGGCTGTAGTGTTCTACTCACAGCTACAAATGACTACTATCCACATCACACCTAGGGATGTCACATCACAGTCTTCATAGCAACAAGACCTGCCCCCTCTACAATGATCTCCTGCCAATGGAGAGGGCCACTGTCTAAACTAAAGTAATAAAGGTGGGAACAAGTGTCAACTCTGATTCTGGGGTTGGGGTTTTGCAAGCAACAGCCCTTTCACTGGATTTGTAACAGAGACCATGTTGGAAAAGAAGAAGTCTCATTTACTGTCTAAATATTTTTTTTATTAATTATTCCAATAAGGCTGCTCACACAGCAGAAACCACAGCTCTAAATCAGTTATAAAGTTTCATTTATATTAATCAGCGTTGGGCCATGCTGTTCAGTATCAGCTCAGTTCAAACTTTTGTGCTATGCACATGAATGCATATATTTTCAGTCTTTTCCCCTGTAGTTTTACTAAACATAATATTCTGATCTGTGGAATATAATACTTTTAATCATGGCGGGATCTGCACCAATAGAGTCTGTATCTGGAAAGTATTCAACTACATCTAACAGAGTGATCAAATATCCTTCACAGGATGAATTATTTGTATTAGCTTTAAATATGAATTAAATGGAGGTTTAGACTGCATGTGCCACCGATGTGGCTCGATTTCCTTTCGAAAGGCACCAAAAAGCTGTGCACTGAAGAAAAGTGTCTCTTATGACAATTATTCGAGGGGCAGGCACAGTGGAGTTCTGCATACTTGTATCTGTACTGTTTGTCTATTCAGAAGAACGAACGTCATTTTATGCAATTGCAGTGTTTTATTAAAATATAACCACCAGCATAACAGGATGAATTAATTTTTGAGACCACCATGATTTTATTGACTCCTCAAGTAAAATTAATGTTACTGGGAGTGGGTAGGTTGTAGTTCATTTATCTCTGCACGTTCTGTTAGCCTATAAGGGCCCCTGCCAGTTTGTAAAACACAACTTTATTTTTTCTTAGTATGGACATCTCAACCGCTTTTCCAACTCTTGGAAACCTGCAGAAACCGGCCGAAATCGGAGTCCAAAAGTCTGCGTCATCTACACGTGCTGGTTTTATACAGGTTTAAAGGTTCAGGATGTCAAAACGCTCTTCTCCAGATGTGTGGCGGGGCAGAATCCTTCTTTGCCGAAAAGCCGTACAGCGCACACGATTAGATTGAGAAGGACATTAGTAGCTTTTGAAGCGGCAGAAAAGTCGAAATCAATAATTCACTGCAAGCTTTCATCCATCCCACATGGTTGAAATCACAAATCAATCATTTTTGAACTACTGAAAAGATATGTACTTCCGTATTTTTCCACTCAGTAAGCCAGCTGTGGAGCAACTTGCCTTTTATTGAACTGTACTCTCAATGTAAATGTATTGCTTGTCATTCGGACAAGGCATTTTACATACGGTTACCAATAACACGTTTATGAATTAAATGGAGTGCAAATACCTACAGACACAAAAAGAGAAAAGTTACAAACCCACCAACCTACATCTTTTGACACCATGCAATGTGATACACAACCACTTACTCAACTAGCTTACTATGTCCAGTATGAGAGCGGCCCTTCCTTCATATGCACCATGCAAGTTAGCTTTCTGTGAGTAGCATGTGATCACTTTGCTAGCCCCCCTAACAGTCCATAATACATTATCCAAATGAGTCGTGTTCTATCCATCTCAGACACAATCAGATCGATGGTATCTCGGCAATCCTTCATGCCAAGCTTGAGCAGAAGCAACACATTCTTTGACTGCTATGCGTGTGTAAGAAGTATCTTAATAATTCAGCAAGCTGGAGTTACAATCGACAGTATACCTCTAAGATCTGCTGAGAGCGCCGATCACTTAAGTTGCCTGCCACAAATGAACAAAATATCTGCGAGACACCAAACCGCGGTGTAGCTAACTTTGTTTTCAAACTTCTAGTCTGAAACCTAGCTAACTAATCCATTTGATAAACCCAGGAAAGTGAGAACTAAATGACGTTAACAAAATCGAATCTAGTTAGGTGAAATTCAGAGCATACTCACATTGCTAGCGATGTCTTGTTACACAGGAATTCAAGTGGTGTGCAGTTTCAGTTTAATAAAATGTATCATTTCTCCGTATTTCTTGTAATCCTTTCGGTACTTTGTCTCCACCACTGGTCTTCCACAGCGCCGAAATGGGGAAAAAAAACTGCACATACATCAAACGCGGTGGGAAGTCCTATTATACGTGATTGACGCATTTTTTGCCCAATCCAATGAACGACAATCGTGTAACCTATGTGTTGTCCAATAGAGAGTTTCTTCAAACGGGGAGTTGTTGAGAATGAATTTGCCAATTGACGGCAGTTGGGGTGGGATTCATTTCACAAATAAAGACAGCACAACAATAGGAAGCAGATGAGTATGGGTGTAGAACATAAATTCTACCCACCATTAACCCTGACTCACTTAGTGCTTTTAAACCCAACAGTATGGACTTCCTTTTAGGTCAGATCATCCTAGATATGCTATATTGCGATTAAAATTATCCTGATCGAGAAATTAATGTAAATAAATTGTAAAGCGTGAAGGAGGCAGACATATTTACCATCTTAATGGTAACTTGCATGTAAGATAGGTAACCTCTAGGATATGAGGGTGGCAAATAAGCAGGCAAAACGGAAATATTGCTTTTATTGAGTGTTGTGATTTAATCTATAGGTGCTTGCATATGCGATAGTGTGTGTGGTTGGCTCTTGGTACTCCTTGGTATCCAACAGTGGTCATAGGTTTATTTTAACATTTTTATCCATTCAGTGAAAAAAAAAAATCAAGATGGTCCACAAACAGCGTTTGTGGAAATATTAGTTCTCCCCTTGGGTCCGTGGGAAAATTTCTATCTTATGAATATCGTTTTAGTGGCGTTTAGTTCCCTCTAGTGGAAGAACGTTTTATGGACACGGAAAAGTTAAACGGTCGGATAAATATTTATGTATTTATTACTTTTACAAAACAAAGAAAACAAACATTCCATTATTCAAATTTAAGTTATTATTTAACTTAAAAGGACCATAAAATGGCAGAAAGCTTGTGAAAGAGCAACAATCTGAGATTCAGGCTTACTTACTGTAAGTACTGACAATTTATTATGCATCCCTAGGCATTTTAATTTGAGATCAGCCTGATCATATTTGCTAGTTTCTGATATGTCTTACTGTTACTAAACTAAACATATTGAAACTGAAAATAAGATAGGAATAATACAGTACAATAATACAGTAAAAACGTTCCATAATAAATTGTCATTATTCCGTAAGCGTGGGGATATTGACGAAAATATGAACCCTCTTCCAGTGAACAATGCATTCATGAATTTAAATAGAAGTTTGAATCACGGATATTAGATCAGAATAGTTTAAATGGACAAATCCACTTTGACGCGTAGCCGACGTTAAAAGAGCATTATGAGTGCATAATAACTATTTTACCCGTTGCATGTTTATCTGATTTGAAAGATTTCTTATAGTTTGAAACCTAATTTGGGTTCGGTATTTACAAAGATCGCGTTGGATATATCGCGTTGTGCCATTTCCAAACATTTGTAGAAAACTTGCGATGCACCTGGCTTTGTTATCCGTGCTAGGGGTGGGAAAACTTGGGAAGTAACGCTGGATTACTTTTTTCCTTTTGTATAGTTCCCTCATGAATTGACTAGCTGTCAAGGAACATGTGAAATGAAGACTGGTACAAGGTAGTCACAACCCGAAGTAATTCAGTATCCATAGATTTGTGTCGCCATATGTAATGTTGTGAATCTAGGTGTACGTTTAACTAAATCTCGCACATTTTGGTAAGTTTTTAAAAAAAAGCTGTATAGGCATCAAAAAGAAAATATAATTTGGCTTAATCTGTTTGCAGTCTTTGTTATTGGCCCACTTTGTTTTTAACTGTGAACGGTTGCTTTGACTGTTGCATTTGTCAGATTTTATTAAGAATGAAGGGGAGAGTTACAGAGGTAAGAATACATCCTCAATGAGGGAAAAATTCATGGCCCCTATGACACGTTATTATACAGCACAGGTATAATGTTTCTTAGAAAGATGCATGAGTGTGGGAAAAACTATTTTTATCTGAAAGACCATTTCCTTTTTAAATCTCCCTACCAATGAAACTCTCAACAAACATTTTCAGGCCCAAACAGGGAGTCAGAAAGCAGATTTCCGAAGAGCATATAGCATTGGGTTAAATGCATCATGGTGGCCAAAAATACAAAGTGAAATGTCCACTTAAGGGTGTGTAGAGTGTAGTAAAGACATGTTCATTATGGTCAAGTTGAGGAGACAGAGGGTTAATATAAAGGTATTATTTTATATGGACATAAAAGTATTGTGGGGCTGAAATGTGTTATTACAGCATGTGCTTGTAAAACAGACACAACAATTTAGAGTTTGGTAGGTTTGATAGGTATGTATGTGAATAGGTCCCCAAGGGCCTCTCCCAATTGGTTTCATTTTGTCAGGTTATTAAGAATCCATCCTCCACAGAAAGTGACACACCTGCAGGGATGTCAGCATTCCCAGCCTGTTCTGATAATGGGATCTCAGTCAGAAAGGACTTGTATTTCATGCAGTACAATTTACTTCCCATGTCATGCTATCACTTGGGGGGGGGGTGCTGATATTTTTTTGTGGAAGTCTCCCATTGTTTCAAACTCACATCAACAAAGCAAATCTTGGTTGCGTGCAGAGGGGATGGAGTTGTTACGGTAGTATTTTGCTCTGCTCAGATGGCCTTGGCAACATTCCTCCCTTCTGTGAGGTACACTGGATCAGGCAAGGTGAAAAGCGCATGGGGTCTGCGTTCACAGTTGATGGTGAGGGCAGGCCAGCTATGCTAACTGCACTTTAACAGGCCCTTATTTAGAAGTCAAACGTCTTACCGACGAAACCGTATAACGTGCTAAGATCTGACTGTCATTTGACACCAGAAGTATTATTAATGATATTTAAACATGGTCATGAGAGCGCTTAGCAACAGGAAGAGCTGCACCGATATGTACGGTGTCAGCAATGTTTATGCAAATCTGTTCTCTATTTTTATTGCTTTTACTCATTCACTGTATATCTGCTTATTGCTTTTGAAGTGCTTTGAGCTGGGGAAAAGTGCTTTAGAAATGAAATGCATTGTACCGATTATTATTATTAATATTATATTATGATTAATAGTCTGTACATTAGATTGATAACAAAGATAAGATTGACAGAAATTGCATTAATCGTACGTTCTGTCATTGCATGGATGTTAGGTGATCATGTGTGGGTCATAACCCACAACTGCTTACACACAATCTTTTAATGCACGTCAGATTTTCCAGGGACATTTACCTGTGTGTCAGTAATTGTAATTTAATGATGTGTCCTGAGCGAAATGCATTTTCAGCTGGGTAAACTCATTATTGGGATCGCTGCATTTCTGTAATAAGGTAAAATTCAGATTAAGTGAGCTATTGTTTTCTTTATATTGCCCATTATGTCAATTTAATTACGCTTGTAAACTGCCTTGCCAGTAGAGGCCAATGCAAACGGGCCATAAAACCAAAGAGCACAGCTCATGTTTTTTTATTTCTTTGTATGTCATTGTAACAATATAATTGAATAGCAGACCAGTTCAATCCATTGTTGAGGGCATGCAATTTAAAGGGATTTATTTAAAGAGGATGACAACTTGCAAGAGGAGCAACTTGGCTGAATCGCATTGTGAGAGATTGTCACATTCTTCACATTTAGCAAACACCTTCTGTGTCTATTTTATAGAGAGTAACTCCATTTTAATGCCATCACAATGCACATTTTTGACAAACAATTCAACAACAATGAAAACAGCCCTAGGGTGACCAAAAGCGGTGGTTTAGTCAGCATTTTTGTGTGTAGGCATTTCTGCAGATCTTGTTGGCAAGTGGGAGGGCCCATCAGATTCACTGAGTTTACCACATTATGTGTCAATCAGGTGCTAGTACCTGTGCAGCTTTGAATGTTTTAATAAAAAGGGCGAGCCACGCAATGCAATTACATTAATGAGTTACATCAAAGGAAGAATATTGATGAGTAAAGTATAGGTACAGATGCCTACCATATGCAATCACTTGGAGAAATATGTTTCACTGCAAAGCATTATGTGCCAAGAGCCATGGCTGGAGCTTGTCTAGATTTGTTAGCAAGTCCCTGAATTTTTCTGTGCTTTTGTATTGTTATTGGTAGTGTTTTTATTGCCTGTGGCATTGTGTTGGTATCTTTAGGAACCATAGTTTGGTTGTCATAATTTAGAAAATATTTACACAGAGCTTTGCTATTGTAATTAACTACAAGCTGATACCAGCGTAGTCCTTAAAGTGTATTGTCTTCACCATATTATTCGATCGTGGTTGCAATAAGGTGGCGGTGTAGTGGAGCGCAAATCCATTGCGTGCTGAGACAGGAGCCAAATGTACACCTGTGACCTTGCTTACCCATATGTTTGAGAGTGATCTTCTGTACACTGAGCTAGCTGCTACACCACAGCAGAATCGATGATAGGGAGTCTGAAATCCAACCCTCCGCCTGCTCTGGATGTATTAATGATGGTGCTGATCTGATTTACTTACAGGGTGTAAGTGTCTCAGTTGCTTGAAGAATGTTTGTACATGTTTTTCACATATTTGAAGGGCGCCCGTGAAAATCACGCTCATTGGCACACGCAGTTGTTTTCTGGAAAATGTGGGATGTTGAGTCTGTGGAAAATCAATTGGGTCCGATAATTATTGGTTCATCAAATTTACAGCACCATCTCCCACAGCAGGTTTCCAGTGAAATTAAATCAAATCTGAAGATGATTGGTATGTAGCCTTAAGGTTTAGAAACAGGCCTTAGGTTACCCCAAAACATTATTATTATTTCATCATTATTTTTCAGGACCCCCGTTAACATTTTCCGTTCATTATTATCAATGAATTAAGTGTGTCTACGTCTGTAAAATTGTGTATGATTTGATTCAAACTTTGATGTAGAAAAGTTATTATACAAAATCATGCATGTTGTACATTTTTCATTGTTTTGAATAGATCTATACAATATGCACCTGTATGTGGTATTATGTACTCTATGTGTTTGTCATGCATGGATCATTTATGTGGTATATGTGGAGGTCTCAATAGCAAGAATATCATATGGTAATAACCTCCATAATGACATTGAATATATCAGCATGTATAAGTTATAATGTAATGATGAGCCATTCTCTCTTTCCGTCCTCCTGTTGAGCCTTCTCTGTTATTTTTTGGATGCCTTTGGAATTGTGTATGGAGGTCACTGATTGTTGTTATTCTGACTGTACAATGGTGGATGATAATATAATCTAATGTAATGGATCGGACGGGCTCAATTACTTGTCAGTGTGTGTTTACTGTTGTACTGTATGCGAGAGAAATGGCCACATGGGGGAGTCGACCAGCCGTTTGATTTACTGCGGTGTTGATGGGGGTGAAATAGTCATTTTCCTGCTGCTGGAGTTTCAGAATGTTGTTCTGACGGATTTCAGATTTGCTATCAGTGGAATTATGAAAGGAGACAATTTTATTAAAGCTTGAGACTGTATCATATCAGATAAGCTACTATAACAGTGCTGCAAAACAGGAAAAGGCTTATCTTATTTCAGCATGGAAGATTGTGTTGTTTGATGTTGGTTGAGCATGTGCCGAGAACAGGTTCATGTGACGCCCTGAAATAATGTGCATCTATATCTTTGTGGGTGGAGTCAAAGATTGTCTTTTGTAGCAAGACAGTCAACTCTATGTACTTTCCTATGGAAACTGTTGTCCCTGTAACTGAACATTACCTCACCAGAAATCCTTAACTTCTCAGCAATTTCAATAGCCATGTGAGATATTTGGCTGAGTCAAGAAGGAATGCTAGAGCGTTGACATTCTCTGGTTAAGCTTCGAGTTGGCATGGCAACAGTATGTTTCTGCCAGTTTGTAATAAAATGACACACCCTTCTGTCTCTATAAACCTCATGATTGAGGTATGTCAGCAGTGTTATTTATCTAAAGGAATGACACTTACATTAGCAACAGTCTGGGTGTCTGGCCATAAGTGTTTTAGTCCTCTCCCTCTTCGGTTCCAGAGGGGCAGGACTATTTCAGTCCAAGCCCCAGAGGAGAGTTTCCTTGACAAACAGGTGTCTAACCATACAGCGGGACACCTGTACATATCTCCTCCCTGCAGAATTATGCAATTCATTGTAGTGTCTGGGTGCTGCACATGTCCCAGAGTGCAATGGGGTCATGGTTGGGTGGGCAAGGGGAGGGGTGCGGCTCAGAGGACGCTTGTATTTCACGGCCCTCTGGTCATGGAAAGTGCTATTTCAGCCATCCCCAGCACGCCAAGTCGGGTGTCCTGTGCGATCACTCACATTACACCAGCAGGGTGATGGACAGCCCAGCCAGTGCATGTGTGCTTTGGGTGGGCGGGTGGGGGGGGGGTCCTCAGTCAGGGGAAAAAATCCCTCCCCCAGCCTGGATCAGGTGTCCACAGAAACGTACCCGGCCCACAAATGACTGTCCAGGATGGAAAACACTTACATCGGCACCCAATTACTTTGAATGGATGATAATAAGACCCCCAGGGGTAAGATGTTACCATCTGCCTAAACGGCTTCATGAATCCTAGTGTATTTTTCCAAACACCGGTGAGCGAGGGGCAATCCAGGCCTTTTTTGTTGATTGTGAGAAGGTGCAAGCAAGCCTGCAGGGCATTTGTCTCTGAGAGACAGTGATGCTCTGTGATAGTGGTGGCAGCTAACCTGCCTAGCAGTCTTGCCCCGAGGAAAGATGTGGCCAGAGCTTATGAGAGTGTGTTGGGTCTGCGGTGTTCTTTTAACTTTGGAAAACACGTACCTGTGCGAAAGAATATGCAAGAAAAATGGGGATGCAGAAAAAGCTTTTAATCCTGCTGCTTTCCCATGTGGAAACTTTACGCCTTGTAATGGCAACGGTTGACAGTCAGAAGACAACTGAGTGATGAAAATTTTATTTTTAAATTTCCTGACAAGGCTTTAGTATGCATTGCATATGATGCAGGCCTAGCTGCTTCTGAGAGATTTCCTTCACAAATGAATGAATGTCCTGTTCTCCTTTGGAGAACTGAATAAAAGTAAAGTAATCAACAAATGTTTAAAATGTAACAACTGATGATTTGGATCCAGCACTCAAATGCGCCAGTGTGGTTTAGTGTTGCTGTTTAGTTTAATCACTGTCAAGGTTCTTCAGTTTCTGTCAAGTTGCACAGCAGCACATATTTTATTATCAAAAGTGAAAGGCAAACTTTTGAAATCAGACTAAATTGTTGGGCTGAGTGGATGTGCATAATCATAGTCACTTAAGTCAAGCATTTACCCTCTGTGTTCACTTCATGCCAAGTTGATGTTTTACTAAGTGTCTCCATCTCTCAGGCTCAAGGAAAACCATTGTACCATGGCATGAAGACATGACTCAAATTGGCAGGTCAAAATTGGAAACCTGTGTTCTCATAGCTAGTTTTTATAGAGGAGGGCAACAATATCTTCATTTTCAAACAGTTTTACTGAGTTGAATGATCCTAGTTGTCCAAATCTTTTTAGAGCTTGCTGCAGTCTTTCGAAGGTCTGCAGATACGAAGTGATTTGTTTTGATAGTTGATTGAACTGGTGTGCCTCTGTTTTCGTGATTGCAGTAATATGGTTTCTGCAGGGGAGATAAGAGGTCTTCTCTGACCTGAAACCTTATCAGTGATATCCTGAATATGAAGCTCCAGGCTGACAACCGCCTGATCTCTCCTGTGATTCATGTCTGTATATGGTGGCTGCTCTGGAAGCAAAGCTAGGATTCATTGAATGTTTGCTAATGGTCTACTGACAAAATAATCCTGAGGATTGTCGAGATCCTTTTAAATACACATCAGAAAGCACTAAATATTTTTGCAGCAAGAATTTGTGCTTTTCCTTAGAAGTCATTATAACTTTCCTACAACTTTCTTTATAACTCATTTCATAACTCATTTTGCTCTTTTCCTGTCAGTTATGAAGTATAAAATGAATTAATGTTAGCCATGGGAATGTGGAAGTCATCAACCATTATTTTCATTTTGAGTCTCTGGGGTGTGCGGTTTGGACAAAAATTGGACAAAAGTCACAGATGAAGACTGACTCAATATTCTACCCTCAGGTCCAGCTACCCAGTTATATATTTAAATCTATGAGGAACCTGAAAGGCTTCATGAAATAAAAAAAGAGCCGATCCTGCATATCCAGCTACCAGGTGCTCAGCACCGAGTCACCTGACTGCATTTGCTGTGTTTCTGTTGCTTCTGTAGGTGCGGTATGGTGTTGGTCATGGGCTGGCTGACGCCTTCTGTGAGAAACCGGATCAGTCCCAGAGCTGGTGTAGAACTGATCCATGACAGCGGGCTTAATCTCCCTGCAAAGGCCGTGCCTGAGAAGCAGTGAACAGGATACCCCAGGAGGAGGGGATTAGATCTGCTCGAAGTTCTGTCCAGAGATGCAGGCAACAGTCCAACCACTGCTCTCAGCTGGCTGGCAGGCTGGTTACCTTTACGTCTGGATGTAGCGTGCCACCTGCTACTCGTCATTTAGCCAGGGTGATGCCCCTGACACCTGTGCTTTCCATGCTTGGGATGTCCATAACAGATGCGTGTAGCGGCTGGGGGTTTCCTTACAGAGACATTTACACGCAGGCGTGACGATCAACACTAAATGCTCACCATACTTTTATTCTAAGGAAAATAAATGCTGTTTCATCTTGATTTCTTGGTTCAGTTATTTTCTGTCCTTACAATTGGATATTTTTTGTCAGCTGAAGTTATGCATGTATACAAAGATCCCCCTAAAAACAATGGCCAAATGATCATTTGTGAACATTTACTATTTTGGAAGGGACTCATATCTAGGTTAACTTAAAGGGCATTCAGGACAAAATGCCTACATTGCATACTGTAAGAAAACACTGAAAAAAAAAACATTATTTACCATTATTTAGTATCTGCAGTGGCCCACCCCTCCCAACCCTAAAGTGTAACTCTTTGCACTGATGTCTGCTGTTTGTTTTGGTGTCTGCATTTTAATAACCTCACAGATGCTGCCCCGTGTTTCTGGAGGTCACCCGGGGTAATTATGTTTGTTGGAACCGACAAATGGATTAGTACGTGCTGCGGTCCCGGTGACCACCTGTTCTGCAGTGGAGGTTAGGTTCGTAAAGGTTCCTGTCTCCGTCTGTTATCAGACATGCAGACATACCACCCGGAGCAAATAATGAGTGCATGGAAATCACTCGCAAGGAGACAGTGTCAACACTGAAGCATGTTACCCTCAGAACTCCAATTAGTCCCCTTTCACGGCGCTGGACAATAACTTTGGTTTTCACAAAGGTCTTGACAGCACTGATCAGAGAGTGAGAGTGAGAGAGAGAGAGAGAGAGAGAGAGAGAGCGGTTGGAGTGACATTCGGTCCGGTGGCATGCATTGCAGCCCCAGTCATTCTAAGGATGTAAAGTGTTAATTAACAGGTTGAGAGATAGCCGTGGCAGTAAATCTAGGCCCTGAAGCACCCCCTGTAAAGAGATCCAGCTCTCTTCACTCGAATGGAGCCTTGGTCTGTGATCTTGTAGACGTTGCACTCTTGAGGAACTGTAAGTGGGAGCTTTGACTGCTCATTTTCATTGCATTTGTTTTCTGAGCTGTGCCGGGTTCCTAACATTTTCAGCAGTGAACCATGAGTGGTGGATGCTGGCACACTGTAAAAATGGATGGACGATTACATAGCAGTGTGGCACATTCTTGTGTGCATATTTTTCTTTTAGTAATCACCAAATAGCAACTAGAGTGGAAGGATCTGAATTCATTATGTTCTTGCTGAATATTGAGTCCAAGGCAGAAATGTTCTGCATGGAATTGTATTTGCTTTGAGAATGAGAATGCCGCAGTATAGGAGATGCTGTTGCAAAGACAGGGCTGTGACACACACACACATACACACACACACACACACGCATAGTTTGACATCTGGAAGTGGAACTCTCCACACACTAGCTCCCTGCAACGTCAGTCTGGGCCTAATTTCAGGCTACCTGGGGTCTGCTCTGATGACACTATCCCACTGATTTACTCTCCCTCTGTCTGTGGGCTCACCCAGCCATGTCACTGAGTGACACACCCTGAATAGGTGAATTGCCCAGAGAGGGCTTTAGAAAAAAAGAAGAAGAAAAAGAAAAAACCCAGTGGGTCTTTTATTTACAACTCCATGGGTGGTCAGGGCCCAAGAGAGGCAAGAAGAAACCACAGGACTTTTATTTTATTATAGTTTTTTATGTCCTCTCCGCATTCATTTGGGGGTAGTTTAGTAATGTTCAAGCAGTGTTCAGCTATAGCCAATGCATTTATTTGCAATGGAAGGAATCCTTGAAAGGCTGGGGTCACTTCCACAGCAGTGGGAAATGGATTCTCAAAACATTTAAGGAGCAAGTATGGATTCTGTCTGCAGCACAACAATGCATAATGACATCAAGGTCGTGAGGGTTCGTGCAAGGGTGGGTGTGTGTGTGTGTGTGTGTGTTGAACATGCACTTTCGTGCACCACATTTGATTTTACCATTTATCTGTACCCTGGCATGATTTGTGCAGTGGCTATTTGTACAGTTGCTCACTGAGGTGTATTTCTGGTCCTTCCTTCATTTGCTAGTTTGGTAGTCACTTCTATTTATGGAAGGGTCTGTCTCTGCTCCCCACTTGCTTTGCATTAGTGTCTTTCTCTGTGTTTCCATGCTTAGATATCGGTTCTTCATCTTTGTCAGGTTCTCTTTGTTTTGTTTTTTTTCAGGTATGCTTTGACTGTTGGAATGAGTTTGTGCCACACCAATGGTCTTAACAGCCAAAGGACAAAAAGCGTATTTCATCTAAATGTCCCAGTGTAATGAGTTCAGCCTCCTCTCTTTATTAAAATGACAATATCTCTCCGTTACCCTGCGCAACTGCTGTGAGCTTTTGCGTGCTCGCAAGCTCATGGACCTTTGGAGGTGCTGTCTTGCCGTTACTCAGGCATGACATTCTGAGATGTTACAAACAATCTTAATATCTTTTTAATGAAGCACTTTGTGAAAACAGGAATGGGCGAATGAGAAGTCCAAAATGGATTGTTACTCCAGGGAGAGAGAGAGTGGGAGTGTGTGTTAGTTGGAGGGATGGGGAATTTTGTACACTGACCACGAAGATCCATATATTGGCAATGTATGAAAGTGAGGTTAATGAATTTTGTATGTTTTTTAGTAACTCCTGTGTACCTTTGAACTTTTTATCTGATATGCAGAGTTATTTTTCACATCTCTCAGGAAACATTGCTCAATAATAAAGCAATTATTCCACAGTGGTAAATGTGAACGGAGGTCTCATTCTAAAACAGGACTTTATCTGACCGCCAGACCACAACAAAGTATTTATGAACATTATTTTCATTTGAGGCAATGACACATTAATCACCGATCTTGCTGTTTTCCTTGTACTGTATGTCCAATTTAAGAGATAATAGTAATTCAAATAAAATAAATTTTAATTAAAAAATAACTGGCCAAAGGTATTGGTTATGGAGCAATCTAGCGAATTATTAATCCAATGATGCAAATATTCAATTGAAAAGAAGCCAAAGGATGATTTCACATGATTGATTTTTTTTTTTACTAAATGTCATAAAAAAAAAGATGTGCTGTGGGATTGATGAACTTTGTACATCCAGAGTTTGTGTGTGTGTGTGTGTGTGTGTGTGTGAGTGTGTGAGTGTGTGTGTACACTTGCTTGTGTATGTCTGATCATTTGTGTTTGTGTGTGTGTTTGCATGTGTGCGCACGTGTGCCCATGTGTGAGTGTGTGTGTATGCATGCGTATGTGTTTACTCGCACACGTGCAGTGCTGTCAGGTTTACGGCTGTCTGGCGGCTGTCTTGCCCCCGGCCGGCTGCGGCTGTGGAGAGACCGCTGAGGCGAGAGAGGAAGGGGGCGGGGAGAGAGTGACACGTGGAAGGAATGGTGTCAGGCCGCCTGCCGCCCACAGGTGTGGGTCATAATTTAAGGCTCTGTCGGGCTGGATTTGCGAGGGGAATGCAGTGCTGCTGGGACGGGCAGAGTCACCTTGCCTCACTCACCACACTGCCGAGACGTGAAATGCCAGTGACTCCAGCAGACCATGGCGTAACAGCACTTAGTGCTAGGGGAGGGACTGGACTTTTAACCCTTTCAGGTCTGCAAGATCAAAGCCATGGTCTTGTTCTTAATTTTGGATTGGAAGGTGTAGAACACCACCTCACTCAGTGAAGCTCACTGAAACACCTGAACTAATGACAGAAATCCGCAACTCACCATAGAGTTAAGCTAACACTCAGGGGTCTTATGCTGGACAAATGGTTAAAAAAACCAGCCTGGTTTTGTGTAAGCCTTCACTTTGGTCTTCATTTAAACTGATGACTTCTGGACACTTTCTTTGGTATGTAAATATGCACAGTGAAGGAATTTTAGTTCATTTCTGTCAATTCAATCCAGAAAAGAATATGACTACGATTAAAACAAATGTAGATATATACTAAATACTTACAAATACAATACAAATACAAAATACAAATTAAGTGAGCTGCTTTTTGGCAAACTTGCAATGAAAGAAATATGGAGGGGTTTAAGAAGTCATGTGGGCAAGGAATATTAGTAATTGTGACTATTTTAGCATTGCCTAACTTTTGAGAGACAGATGGACAGATTTGTCTGTTCTGCCAGTGCCGCAGAAGGCTTTAGGTAGCTTAACTTAAAAGCAGAAAGGCATTTCTTCTGTGTAACCAAAGCTGGGCAGTGGTGCTGGGTGATTTAACTCCAGGGTCAAATTGTTTCTTATTAATAGTAAATTATCCACATGACTGTAGCCATCCCACTGTGTTGTTCATGTGGAATTTGCTTGATGAAAGACTGATTGCAGGCCCACCGATACAAAAAAGTGCCACTCGCCATTATGCCCAAGGCAATTCGACGTGCTAATGTGTTAAGGTAAAGTTTACCTGCGAAAATGTGCATCAGAACAAAGGTGCCATTCTGTGTTGTCCCTTTGAGATTAGTAGTGACAGGGTGGCCTTTGGGGCGTTTATTAGCTGGGTCTTTTGGACAGCACCTCAGGTGGTAAGGGCGCTTGGCAGCTTTTAGGCAGTTTCGGATTTCTGTCAGAAGGTCAAGGTCATTCGTATCCCTACCCTCTTCTCTCTCTCGCTTTATCTTGGCACATGTTTTTGCTCTCGGCCAGTTCACCAAAATGAACTAAACAGGTTGTGAATGTGTTGAAAGGTGAGAAATATTTACTGTTCCGTGCTCTAACCTAAGTGTGTTGCATGGAAGTTGTATGTTCTTTGTCAGTCAGAGAATCTGGGATTTTATGAAACTGGAGGCATTCCTTAAGTTTTGTACAATGACAATTTGCTAGAAATAACAAAAGTCTGTTTACTGCAGGATGCAGTAATGAATTTGACAAATCCTATAGTAAAATGATCTGTCCGATGGGACCTTTTTGTAAGGGTGGATTTAGGAGCGTGTAATTAAGATAGGGCAGTGTTTCTCAAATCTGGTACAGAGGGCTTGCTGCCTGGGCCTCGTTTTGTTCCCTCTGAGCTCAAAATTAATTAGGTTCGATTGAGCTGTTCATTGAATGACAGGAAAAAAAACAACTGAGAATCAAACACAAGTATCTTGCAGAGTGATATTTTGAGAGGAGTTTTTATTTTATAAGATGGAAAAACCCAAACTGTTGACAACAACAAAATAAACACCTGCACGGATGACTGGTGGCTGCCTTTTGCGGGGCTTTTTCTGTGTGCAGACACTCCCATTCTGATGGTGTGCTGATGTGGGAGATACTCCACTACATGGGATTTATATTCTCTATAAAACTGCCAGGCCTCTAGCCTTTATCCCTATTCCTCATTTTCCATCACGTTATTAACACAAGTTTTGGGGGCGAATGTATACAGGGTGCCCGCAGGTTCACAAGGTGGAGGACTTCACACGAAAAGAACTGGAATAATTATTCAAATCTATATATCAGCACTGCAGGGATTGTGGGAGCTCTGATTGCCTGCCATCTGATGACTGAAACTAAATATGGCAAAGTTCACATCGTCTTTGGACATACCGAGGCAGTCTTAAATATTTCCCCTAAACAACCGTACTGTAAGTATTGTTACAAGCACGATTCATACCTAATACGCAACATAGTGGAGAGGTTGCTGGCAATCCCATATTAATGGTAGGTATACTGATGGAATATGTTGACAAAAAATGCTGTCTTAGCCAAGGTGAAGATATGAGTAGTTGACTTGTGGCTGGCCACCTGTCTTTCTCCATGTGTGTAATACTCTTGGAATGGATGGCTGGTTGGACATTAGCTGCAGCTGTTTGAGTTAAGCATACAGTTAACATAATCCAGGACATAGCCATAATCAACTGGAGCCCAAATGCAAGAGTTTGCAGTGCATAAGACTTTCCAAAGTAATTGCTTTTGTAAGACTGACTGCTGTCTTCCATTATTTTTCAGTATTTTTTCTGTGTTGAAGGTTAGGGAGGGCAGAGAAGAGAGAAGTCAGAGTCTTAGCTTAGCAACATTGTAGACTACAAGTCCCAAGGTTCTAAAATACCTCAGCCATTTGGCTGTCTCATCTGTGCCAGACCAGATTTAATTACATAGTGTGATTGAAGCTTTTACAGACTTAAAGCGGCAGAATCAGAACTACGAGCCAGAGAAGTTGTGAAAGGCAGCTGCAGACATTGAAAGGGCGAAAGGCTGGCATCAATCATACATGGATTAGAGCTGCTTTTATGAACGATGTCCTCTCAATTCAAAATTATAATATCAACAAATATTCTAATTTAGCTATGTCAATTTCTGCTTGTTATTATTTATGTTATTACGCCTGTGTGCCAAAACATTTCTGTGGAAGAATTTGCAAAATTAAGACATGTAAAATTTTACAACATATACTACTATGCCAAAACGCAAATGGATCTCGGTTTTATGTTTGGTAAATGTTAAAGGGTGCCTCTGTTTACAACCAGGATTCATTAGGGTATCAGAAGACGTGGCAAAGATCAAAATGTGCAGAATAGTATGTTGTGTGTAGGTGCAAGCTCTCGGGCTGTAGTGCGTAGTCACTTATCAAAGTTGTTCTTGTTCTCTCCCCTGGAATGGAATTGCCAAAAAGTCACATGTTTAGTACTTACAGCTGGGTATAAATTGGGGTTACTCTGTTGGTTGTCAGCGTTCACAGAAGTTGAATTAATGACGCAGCTGTAATTCAAAGTGACCGATGCCTGACAGCCAGGGAAGGATGTGCAGAACAAATCCCCATCTAGGGACTGTAACTCTGTTCTAATGCACCACTTTCCCATTAATAGGCCTTTAGGGTCAGCTTGTGTGCGTTTTCCCCTCTGAATTTACCCAGGTGACAGACTGCTGAATGCTTTCTCATCATTCTGTTCTTTTTGCCGCACAAAAATGGATTAAGTATATAGATGAATTATTTCAGCACGTTGTGAAGATTTATAGAAAAACCTGTCAGTTATCTGTCTATCCGTTAGCCTATCTGTCTCTGTCGAAGACAGGTTTTTGCTGTATGTGCATTTTTATGTGTTTGGCATGCATGCTGGCTTTGCATGTTGTTAGTCTAGCAGAATTAGAGCTTTGCATGATGTTTTAGGTCAAACAGGGAGTGAATGTGTTCCATCCACTGAGATGACAGGCTGCATTTTCGATCTTAATAGTGCTCGTGATGGGAACCTGGGCAATGTCTTATTCATGAAGGGCTACACCGCTGGTGCTGCCTTGTGGCTGGTTTCAGTGAAATCTTACTGCTACTACTGAGAAATTGGGGAAAAAAGAGAACATGTTCACTCTGTGATTTCAGTTTGCGACAACGGAAAAACAATCAGTTTATCATGCGCTTTGAGATCGAAGCCGCTGGTTGCCTAGCAATTGAGGCTGGTGAGTAACTTGTTGCCAGGGAAACAGTCAACCTAAATAATGGGACAGAAACAAAACTCATTTAAGCACTATTCCATGACCCTAGAAGTATTTGTTTTTGGCTTTAGTAAGTAGAATTTTAAAAGTGTAGAATTCAGAGAGTACATTACTTAAAGGGTCCTTTTTATATATTTTATATATTATAACTACTACTGTATATGTATTCCCCTTGTGTGATTAGTTTGTATCTTTTTTATAATAAGACAGAATTGTAAATGTCCAGTCCTCAGGATTGAATGAGCAAATGTAGCCATGAATATATAATTATATATTGGATGCTTTCAGGGTATAATGCAGCATGCGCTGTCAGTTTGGACTAAAATGTATAGTAGTGGTTTGAACAATGTGCCTTGTACCTTAGACATGGGTTCAAACCCCACATAGTAGCTGTTGGGGCCTGAGTACAGTAACTAACCTCAGTTTCTTCAGTAAAAAAAATCTTTTTATAGAAATGGGCTATGGAAAGTGCAAGATGTAAAACTAATGGCATCCCATTTTATGGCCCTCTGGGTAAGGATGTCTAACATAAATAATGACATATACTGTAAGGTTTGTTACCACTAGCACACACTCAGCATTCAAGGGCTGTAGGGAGGAGGGGTAAAAGAGCGGTAAAGGTTTTATTTTTGAATACGTGAATATTTTAGAGTAGTGTAGCCGACTGTTGCAAACATATCGACAGAAGAGGTCATATCACCACAGGCTGTTTTTGTGAAGCATCAGGGATCCAGGAGCAAATGTACTGAAACGTGGGTTATTACCGGCTTTCGTTTCCACAGTAAGGCATAAATAATCCAACAATAAGGCACAAATTAGCTCTTCCACTGTCTCATTTTGAATAATCAAACAAGACCTGATGGTTAAATCATCCTAAATTAATCTTTCATTGTTTTATTAACCTGAAATATATGTGGTATTGAGCAACTGTAGATAAATGTGTTTGTCAGTTGGAGATCAAAGAAAAGTATATAATTGAAGATGATTACATTTACAGCTTGTATTATTTATATATTTCCTGTGATGGGTAGGTTTCCTGTGATGGGTAGGTTAACCGGTAGCTGTTGGAGAGTAATTGGCCAATTTTAATATACATTCAGATACATTTGGTGGCAACTGTCATCTAATGTGACAAACACAGGGGCTTGGCAACCAAAATCTGTCAAAATAATCCAAATTAACTAATTAAAGAGCACGACAGAAACATGTAAGATGAAGCAGACACGGACTGTGTCCCAAACGGTATTTTAGCTCACTTGCCTAAAGCACTCACCCCTCAAAATGGCCCTGAGCAACGTGGTCCAGAGTGTCTCAAACCAGTATGAGGAACTTTCACTTGCCCTGTATAGCTCCTTTTCACTGATTGTACATGCATCTGGGAATTTTTAATCTGGGAATAACTGTGAAACCCTAGTGTATGCATTGACATGATGTTTGTCAAGTTTTGGAGTTGTTGTTGAGTAACTTTTTAAATTTGTGGATGAGAAAATTGTTATCCTGACTATCATATCATATCCGTGTAGTCAGAATTTATGAAGATATTAGTAAAATATATTTCTATTTTTCGCTCTTTTTCTGTCATGAAAGCAAAGTGTGTCTGAGATCCCAAAGTGCATTTACCCCTCTATCCTCAAGTAGGTATTCAAAGACTCTTTCACTTACGTTTTCTTTGTTCCTTTGGATTGGGATGCAGTTTGGTGCATGGTCTGTTTCGGAGCTGTTCCTCCTCCCTTTGTTCCCCAAATCCCCGCCTCCTCTCCCGAGACACTCCCTGACTGCCAGGTTTCCCTCTGTTCCCCTCTGCCCTGTCCTGGTGATCCCTGTTTGTTGTCCTTGGTAATCCTGGCCTGACATCACTTGCTGTTTCTACTGGGGCAAAGATTCCCAAGTTTCCCCGGCCTTCCAGGGAACCCTGCCGGGAGTGATCCCTGAGGGCGGGAGGTGCATGCCTCGTGTCTGTGGCATTACAGCGGCTGTATATTTTAGCCTCATGAACATGTCTCCAGCCATCCAAGCAACAGTGCAGGTCTAAGCCAAGCTCTTGATAGAGTGTAGCAGAATGAGAGTGTGACAGTAGAGAATCTGTCATGTCTGGGGAAGCGTGGAGGTGGGAAGTGAATGTATGAAGCAGCAAGTTCAAGACTACCCAATTCCCTCATTGCTGCAATGATTTTGAACTCTGTTGAATGTCACCATGTACAGGTATATAAAGTATACCTCAAAACTTGCCTTATTAATATCTGAGATGCAGAAATGTTTCATTTCATGGCTTCAAAATTCTCTTCTTAGTTTAAACAAGGTTATCATGCATGAATAAGTCTACTCTAAAACTTGTCATCATATAGCAAGGCTTTGTTTGATTCTAAAGACTCAAAAACAATGAAACAACATGAATGAATGCTTTTGCCACTCATGACTTTTGAAAAGTTCTATGGTAAATTCCAAGCACCATAAATTAACACAGAGTGCTAGTCCATCTCAATCCTGCGATGGCACATTGTCAAGTAGTGTTCAGGCTACCATCACGTAGCTGCCAGACTGCTGCCATGTAGCGACCAGACCACTGCCATATAGCCATCAGACTACATGATAGTAGTTGCCATTAGACAACAGTCATCTCTTTATAACTGCATATTGGATGATTCTATACTCCACTTTATTGCAGTGCTGGTCCTGTTTTAACAGACTTAGATGGAACAAATATTATGTAGCAAAATGACAAACTCCTCTGGAGGAAAGAAAGCCTAGTTTTGCTGATCTGTGGAAGCTGCAAAGATAACATAATCTCCTATGCCTCTTATCTGCCCATTGTTGTTCACACTCCGCTGCGATTGTGGTATGCTAAAAGGCAGGTCCTCGACTCTTTCAAAGTGTGTAAACTTTATAGGCTTCACACATCATAAAACCTCAAACAGTGAGTCAGAGGAACACTGGAGGATTGAATTACACAGACCAAATTAAGAACTATGAGGCCGTGCTGACCGCCATGCAACCGCTATCAATACGGGCAGACATACTGTAGCAGTCCCACGTGTCGGGCAGGGTGACATCGCCGGGGGGAGTTTGGTGGTTGCCCGTTCCAGCCTTGCAAAGAGGCCTGGCCTTTTAGTGATGTAGTAATTTTGCTGCACTGTGGAGCAGGAGACCAGCATTCACTTCTCAACCGCAGTGAGCGAGCTCTTCACTTTCTCAAAAGCCCTCACTTGCCATAGTACTCATTACACAGTGAGGAACACAAAGCTGATATTTAAGGTAGAATTTGACACAAAGCTGTTCCTCAGCTGCCTTCATTGGTGTCTGAAGTTCCTTTCTCACTCCAGCAACATTCATCTTGCACCCCATTGCCCCAGTCTTGCTGCTCTCGAGCCACCTTCACATCAGGGAGCCAGCTGTGGGCTTGCCAGGATGCAGCTACCTTTTTGAAGCCTTTCATATTGCCTCTGAGGAGATTTAAAACTGGCTACTAGCTGGTGATTCTAGTTTGAGTGGAACAGGTGAATTGTGCAGTTAACATGCACATTGGCACACACAGTACAGGGATACATCTCAAACAGCAGTTAACACTGAGAAACACAGAACTCAAGTTAACTCTCTTCAGCACTACTTTTTGTTTAGTTAAAACATTCATAGCAATCCACCTATGCAGAATCCTCTGCCTTTTTTGCTACTTTCTTTTATATTCAGCACTCTACTCCTCCTTGACCACAATGCAAATGCTCCCCTTTTTTCCTGTACTGACTGTAAACTTTTGCTGTTCCAGCAGTGCAAAATATCACATTAGATTATAGTCCCCTCATGCACACACAATTGGAATAATTTTGACTGCTTTTTTGGATCAAAACACCATCCTGCAGTGGAATATTATTTTTAAATGGTATGGTTACTTGAATTTATTAATCCATCTGTTTTCTTCCAAACTGCCTCTTTAAGGGGGCAGTAAGAAAAGACACACATCAGCACAATCGAAGGACAACCAACAAAGACTCTATTGAAATACGTCATCCATGTTAAGAAGCAATGATGAGAAATAAAGAAATCATATGGTTTTAAGATTTTATGGTTTTGAACATAACTTTATTATTCAGATATGAATTTGCACAAAACACATGAGATGGTAAAAGCTTGCTTTTCTTTGTGAGATTTGAAAGAAACCACACCAGGAATTTGCCAGCATCGTGGTGGCGCCAGTATAAATGTGGAATACAGGGTAGAGCCTGCTTTTCAGTGACTGCAAATGACAGGCAGACTTGTTGAGAAAGCGGCGTCATTTTTTATATTAAATAAATGCCTGTGTAAATAACTGTGACTCACTTCCAAGATGGATGACATATTTATCTGTGCTGGAATCCAGGATTCACATGGCTTCAGTTCACACTGGATCAGAAATCAGATCTGGATTAGCCTCTCTCTTTGCGCATACACCGTGGACGTCGTGTTCTGTTGGTTTATGGTTTGAGAGTTCCTCCCTACATACCGTCTGTCGTCACCCTTAATATACTGCCTCGCCTCGCTCCGACCTCTCTCTGATCTCAAAGATAAAAATAGACAAACTCAGTCAGAGCTTTTTTTTGTTGCGCAGTGACAGGATTTCAATGAGAGAGAACCACCATCACAATCCGATTAAATATAGCTTTTGTTTTATGTTTTAATGAGATTCGAACGATGAGCAAGCCGCTCACGGAACAGGAAGAGCTGATAATTGTGATTGGCTCCCGTCCCGTTATCTGGCCAACTGGCCCGCCTTCGACAGAGTGCCCTGAGAGCAAATCTCTTTAAAGCTGCGCGTTTTAAGCGGAGAGTTCTCTGTCAACACGGCAGCTGTGTCTGAGCGGGGCCACACGTCACCGTTCCTTGGCAGCGCGTTCGGTTTTCACTGTCTTCTTTCCGTACAATGGACTAAGCAAGTGCTGTCTCTATTAAAGCGGTGTAAACGGAGAGCACCGCATGTCGTATGTGGTAGGCGCTTTGGGAAGTGTATGCATATGTCCGTGTGTCTATGGGAGTGTGTGCTTATAAATATATAATGTATATTACACACACACGCGTACTACACACCATCTCATTCCTCATCGCTTGAATTATGTGTGCCTCTCATCCCTCACCAACAGATCTAACATGGATCTACAAAACCACAACCTGAGATGTATTGCAGCAAAATGTCAGCTATTGGTTAGCTGAAGTGGCCTTCTTTCTGCAAATGGTACATGCTGCTCTTTGCCTTTTCCCTTGGGTTCACAACAGCAACCGCACTTGACAGAAGTCTGGCTTTGTCCGCAGTTGGTCATGTTCAGAACTCTGATTAGTTTGAGTCATTAGCTTTAATTTTAGCAGACAAACAAACTGCATCTGTGGAAACATGGTGAGGCCTAGGACAGATTCCCCTCATCAGAAGGAATCTGGCAGTCTTACCCCGATCCTCGGCCAACATCACACCTCATCGTCCCTCAGACTTGCTCTTTGGGATAACGAGGACCACACGCGCGGCTATCAGGGTATTACCAGGCGTAATGTAATATATGAGTGCCAGTCGTAATGAAACTCTGAGCTGATTGTGTGAGTGACACATTCTTCATTAAAATTAAATAATGGCTCGGTGTCAGGAACCTCATTTCTTGCCCTCGGATACAGGTAACAAATCAATTATGGTCTAATTGCATTTACCCAAATTTCTGAAAGCAAAATTTAATTCATTTCACTCCCTTATTATGTCCTCAACATTATTTGCGCTGTCATGCCTGGACATGCACACATATTTTATGTATATATAAATTTAAATTTAAATTCCCTCTCTCTATCTCTGTCTCCCTAGGATCCACGTGTCACCCTGTGTTTGATTACCCTGAAAATGCGTCCCTGGTAAAAGCATGTCCCTTGTGGCTGTAGTGGTTTATGGGCTTTAAAAACTTGTTGCCTAGTGTACTTCAGAACTTCTTACTTTGTCTAGGCCTATTTTAAAATCTTAAAGGTGAAAACGCATTGTCTGAATGCAAGCACAAGCTCATTTCCATGTGATCGTATTCCGTAACTCTTTTACGTTTTATTTAACTCTATAACGTTTTATTTTTTGAAAATGCTTCTCTGCCGTGGAGTTTAGTACATGGTGTCAACAGCACACCACGAAAATGTTCCTGTTGACTTCTTTCTGTTTTGCTTAATTTAAGCAATCACTCTGAAAGTTACAGTCACTTGTTTATTAACACACTGAGCATGTTAGATGCTGATGATTTACAAGTTCAGTGGCGAACATTCAAAATGTCAGGGAGGGCACATTAATATCCTCCTGGTAGTTTCAACAATCAACCGAGCAGAGAATCTCATTACCTCTAATTCTCAGTATGCTATGTGCTCTATTGTTTGTCTTGAGTTCTATTTTGTTCTGTGGCATGTAATTATCTCGCCATAATATGAAACAATATGCAGCTGTGCCTATTAATTAATATTCCCTCACAACAGAGTGTTTTGGGTTGTTTTAATTCCTCTTTGCCAGATAACGCAGCCCCTGATGTCACTCAGGCTTGTAAACAAGGCCAAACGCTGTTGCCCTCACAAGCAGTGACGCATGACTCCACTGCCCCCATCACTCTCTCCCTCCTTCCTTCCTAAAAAAAAGTGAGTAGGGAGAAAAAAACACTGTCCGTCTGCTGTGTAGAGCTGGCCTCTGCTTAATCCGTGCGTCTATCAGGGCCTTTTTATAGGAAACTGGTCTCAGCGCCCGAGCCCACATGGGCAGAAGGATTTATCTTTGGAGATAGAGTTTCAGTCCGTAAGCGAAACCGCTCTGCCCTCCCTCAGCGGGGGTTTTCGTTTTAAATTGGCTGGGGGCGAGAGGAGCTGCTCTGCTCCCTGGTGTGGCGTTTGGGGCAGGCGACTGGTGATCTCGTCTCCCACAGCACCCCTTGAGAGAGAGTGGCATAGCATGGCGGCCCCGGGCACCAGCGGTCTGGAGGTGCTCCTGTCCACACTGCAGGTAGGGCATGTTCTGCGCGCGCGTGTGTGTGTCTGAGTGTGTGTGCGCATGCAAGTGCACACATACTGTACACTCAGTGCCTGGCGTGCCTTGTTGTAATGGAATGCCTCCATTGAGTGGGCCGGGGTAGACAACAGGGCAAGGGTCTCTCAGAGGAGAATGGCAAATTTCTGCTAAAGAGGGATCTCTCAGCTGCCACTATGAAACACTGGAAACTTGAGTGCCTGTTTCGCTTTGTTGGAGCCGTTACTGTGACCCGTGTCTGACTTGTCTTGTGTAGACTTTTGCTCACTTTCTACTGTAATAAAGTGCTGTGGATTTTTCCTCTCCCCTGCCAGTCTAATTTTTAAATCTTAAATTCTCTGGTTAAAAAAGTTTTCTCAAAACTGAAGTTTCATAAATACATCAAAATCAGCATCAAATCAGCAAAAAAAATTGTGTACAAGGGCCACAACTGGTGTGCTATATATGCTTTATACCTAAATCCCTTATTTCTACATACATGAACTTAAATAGAGCCTCCTGAACCCCTGTACTGATATATTATTTTATGTGCTACAGGTTGTTATGCCTTTGAATTATAGGACTTTTTATGAGGGCTAATTCACTTGTATTACATTTGATTTGTACTGGTAGACGATTAATTTAGCTGTGTGTAATAATTAATAATAATTAAAATGTGAGCAATTTAAATGGTAACAATTTCCATTTGACTCCTGCATAACCAATTACAGACAATTAATTGCTTTCATTGATATTTATATGTGACTGTTTTTTTTTCAATTTAACCTCAAAACTGGAAGGAAAAAAGAGAATATGGCAACAATGTAATTTCTTCTCTGACATTAGTGTTTGTGATCAATGGCATACAAGCAGACAAAAAATTAACATTTACTCAAGCCCTAAATGAATTAAACTATACATGTGCAACACCTCAGGGTCCCATCCAAACCATTGCGCTTGTTTACCACTGGTTGTTTTTTAAATGACAAATCCAGAATGCTCAGAAAGATTGATGGAAAACTTTTGTTAATAACTCTGAAGTGAATGTCTCTGTTGATTATATGTGACATTTTCCAAGTCCTATAACAATGCCATTTTTGGCATAAATCAGTTGAATGTTTTAAATGTAACACGTCTTTGAGAAGAAGCCCCAGCCTTCAAAGTTATTTTTTTAACTCTTGTTATAATGCACTCTAAAAATCAATGGCTTATCTCTCAGTTACAACAGCAGTGGCACTTTTCATTGACATTTGAGGTAATTTCCCTTTTGAAGTGATGGCATAAATAACCATTTTCCCTGTAGTTCTGACATTTCCTTGTGTGGGCTTCCTCAGAGCAGTTTGTTCAGAACAGTGGCTTTAAAGTGTTATTGATGCATGTCTTCAGGAAGGCCAGGAGGCATCCTCCTATGGATCCAACAGTGTATGAGTACATTAAATTAAAATCCTTATATAATCTGCTTTTCCAAATGCTAGTCATTCAATAATAGAGCAAAAACCAATTCAGTTCATATCAGTTAAACCTTTTACATGTACAAGAACGGCCAATAATGTACCTTCTTCCTCTGACATCCAATGGCAGTGAAGAATGTTTGGTTATATGCTTTGTTAATGCACGTCCGTTGCTGGGGTCTTTTCTTCCTTGTGTTAAAGTACTTTTTAAAGGTTTTCAGTCATTTAGTTTGATTTAATTTGCTTTGCTGAATGCACTTCAGAATTCAGAAAGAAAAGAGACTAAAATGCCAAAGTTTCAGCTAAGTACTTAATTGGCAACTGAATGATGCTCGATTGATCATTAATCCTGGGTATCCAATATATAAGTATACTTGCATGTGAAATGTTTAAAAAGCATTCTGGCATGAGACAGGGTGGGAATGTCTTGTTAGACCTGCCTGGTCCAGACAGTTTCCGGATAGCGTGTGTTCTCGATTTAGGGAGTGATGAATTGTGAGCATTATTAAAGAGCAATCTGTCTCTGTCCTTGCACAGCACATTAATAGCCAGTGTTGTCAAAGTGTCGCCGACCCACAAAGCAGCAGCCTTAACCAAGGCAGCTGTCATCATTAAGGGACATTCCTCACAAAATGACTGTCCTTGGACGAGGGCGTGGCCCTCGCACTCCTTCAAAGGGAGGGCCCACCCGCTCCGGCCCTTGGAGGAGCCTGTGCATTCGGGCCTCCTCGTTTCACTGTCTGTGACACGCGGGAATGTGACAGGGCGCTGCTGTCAGTGCCCCGCTCCACTTCTGCAAAAATCACTCGAACTACATGAGGCGGAATGAGGCGACCCACAATGCCACTTGTCTTTCTTGTCACTTTTAATGGGTGTCCTGCCATTCTCTGCGCTCCTCATCTCTCGCAGAGATCACTAAGCTTGTCAGAGGCAGAGTCTAAGGCGCACGGTGCCTGATGTGCGAATACATGTATCTTTGAATAAGTGACTTTTACATATGAATAAGCCCTTTGACTCTTTGAATACTGACTACAATAAGTGATATAGGTGCTAAGATTACAGAATTAAAGCGGCCTGTTTGCATCAATACTCTGAACTAATCCTGCCATTTTAACAGTAGCTGGAATACATTCTGTCATAATCATCTCAGAGACAGCCAATGCTTTCTGTGTGGGTCACTAAATTTAAATAAGTTTAATGAGGTTTTTCAAGTGTAGCCATATCATGCAGAGAAAAATCCAAATCGTTTTTCTGTAAACCACCTTCACTCAGCGTGCAAGGCGAACCTGAGTTTAGTCTTAGCCTTCACTCTGACATTTACACTCACGAAGAAATCATTTGAAGGCGTTTCTAAAGTCATTTCAAAGTCAGGGAGTAACCCGGTACATGAGTTTGAATCCCATTTCAAGTAAATACCAAGGGGGATATGCCTCCCCCTCTGTCATGAGCGGGCAGGGACTGTTGTATGTATGTCTGATTGGTGGGGGAAGCACTTTGGGCTGGCCCAGCTATGGGCACCTCCCTCCAATGGCAGGCTGCCAGCTGCTGTGGCTTTCAAACTCAACACCCCCACCATGCCCCTCCCCCCTTCTCTTATAGATTGTATGTCTGTCTGGGTTTGCCCTGATAGTGTCAGCTAAACAGAAAACGAGTTAATTGCAAAGGTGCACATTTACATCCAATAACTTGGGATTGTGGATCAGACCGTATGTTGTCATTGAGTCTATCCCGTGACAGACCGGTTGATGACCAGTTTAAAATGCGATTCTGCCACCAGTTAAAGAGGAGGAGAGGTGATTTGCTTCTTTCATCCCACTGTGAGCCAGATGGTGACAACATCTGCACTATAGTTAAGGAAGAGTGAATTTAGGCTCAATTGTGCTCATTTTATCATTATTACATCATTTGACCATTTTGTTTTGATCAGAAATTTGTCATTTTGTGTTTGTGTCATGCTTTGGTTTTCACATTTGCCTTTACCATTGGCCTTAACTTTGTATTTGGGGCTGAAAGTCATCACTTTGTTGTCATAATGTTACACCTAATATTCCCATCAATTCTCATTATTTACAGTTTGTTTTTTTGCACAGCTGTATGGCAGATTAGCCCTGTTTAATTTGTTTTTATATTTGTCAAACCTAATCAAATTCCTCTTTTATTTTTTTCAATATTATGCGTCATTTTACAGTTGCTTTACTGGGCATTACAAAACTCTGTGTTTCATAATTCTACTGTGTAATTCTACTGTGTAATAAATAATAAATAAGCTCCCAATAGCTGATAAACGCTAAGTCTATGCAACATTATTCATCTGTTGCAAGTTTCAAACATTACATTCTTTCTTCGTTTTATTAAAACCATTCTCTATTCTTTGCCACAAAACTAAAATTCCATATAATGTCATTTTTTTCTTTCCCTTTGATCACATTTCTATGGGTTTTTGGCATTGTAGCTCTTTGTCAGAGAATGCACTCCAGTAAGAAGCACCGCAGTGTCCCATTCAGCACTGGTGACTTCATCTCCAGCTCTAGCAATTATAATGTCAGCATCAGAGACAATAACCGATGATGGCTATTCACAAGGGAATGGAACAAAAACAGATTACAGAATGTCACACAGGGTGATGGTGGTCTTCTTTTTTTACCACAGGACTCTGTGGATTCTGGAAACACCCTGAATATCCTCAATGTGCTGGACGAGCTACTGTCAGCTGGTGAGTGATTTCAGCAGCGGTTCAGTGCTGTTTCCCTTTGCAGCCCATATGACATCAGGAAAAAAAAAAACGTAGATTAATTTGAAAATGTGAGCTGGAAGCCTTCCTGTCTATGGTAAAGAACGTTCATGGTTTTTTGTATTCTTCTGGTCATACTGCAATATTTTTGTCTTGCGACTCTTCAGAAAGAAGATTGCCATTTTGATTGCCGATTGGCAGTAGATGATTCTCCAAATTACTGCTCTCTGAACAGCCTAAGTACATTCTTTGAATTACCTTGAAAAGCTTTATTGAGCAATGTTTGCGCACGGAGTGGATTTGTGTGCCTGATGATTCTCGATGGGTCTCGTTACATTTGTACCTTTCAGCAGGCATTATGGGTTGGCCCAGCGCTGTACGCCTGTCTGTGGCTTGTCATTTTTTTTTTTCTTCTCCAGGCACCGACAGACGGATCCACTACATGATCTCCAAGGGGGGCACCGAGGCCCTCCTCAGGGTGCTGGGGAAGGCGGCCAGGACCTCCTCTCCCAATTACGCCGTCCTGCTCCCCCTGCTGCATCTCCTGGCCAAGGTCGGCCACCGAGGTGAGCGACAGATGGGGGGCGCTGGGGACTCTCGCGCGGTCAAACCTCACGATGGGATGTGTGAAATTTCTAAATGAGACCGGGCGTCCTTGCGCGCGGGGTGCACGGGCCTGAATTTTTGGTTTGGGTAAAAATGAGAGCCGTGCCTCGTCTCCTCGCCCATGAACAGAGCTCCCTCCCGCATTCTGCTCCACTCAGGAAGAAAAAGAGCAAACCGAAAATGAGCTCATTCCCGCTGCGATGATTGGACATGTTGAACATGACATTCATATACTACACTGTAAAAACTCATTTTGATTTTGCATAAGGCAATATCACAAATTTTATATGCCAATGCTATTTCCAACACAAGTATAAACATAAAATGAATAATAAAAGCAAGTTAAAAATACATTTTTATTATTATTTGTAGGTCTGGTATAACTCAGGTAAGCCATCAGAAAGAGAGGTAAAACTGTTGTGCAAGAATATATAGTACTTTTGGGAAATAGCCCTTGGCATGCATTGCAGACCAACTCACCCCCTGAAGATATGCTGTATATTCTTGTATACACATCATACTGTATATTGTGATTTATTATCAAAATGATATAGTCAGTACTTCTTTGCAGTCAGTGTCATGGCATATTGTTTCCTCTCCAGTATATGAGGATGTAGGCTCTAGAATATTCCCAATGCACAATGGCATGCACATTCCAGAATAAATCATTGAAAGAGCCGTGCAAGCTGTCATAATAGATGTAGAGCAGCACCATGAAGGTATTCAATATAGTAGTGTTTTTTGTTTAGTAAGGTACAGTAGCGCTGACAGTAAAGTGAAATGTGACATATTTGACATTGGCATGTTTCCGGTTGGCTCTAAGGCTTTGACCAGACACTCTGGCTATTGGTCTGGGAAGGTAAATGAATCTTTCCTGCCAATAAAATGACAGCGTATTGTTAAGTTGGCTTTTGTGCTGAGAAAGCATTGGAATGTTCCAGTGTTCCCGTGCCAACCTGTATCTCAGACGACCAGGTGGGCAGCATTTCCTTTCTGCGGCAGAGAGGAACAGATGCTTGCTATTGCAGCTTCCACGTATTGTGACATTACCAAATACCACAGTTTTGGCTGTCATCAGTACTCTGTGGCTTGACACTCTGTTATTTATAGCATCTGAAAAGCTTAGCCTGGCATTTCTTGGGGGTGAAAGAGCTTGGTTATTTAGTTACAACAACAAAATGCCAGTTTCTTAAGACGATTCATTATCCCCAAAAGTTCAGGGTCAGAGTCTTCGTCATTTGATGTGTGTCGGTGGATAGCATGTGAGAATTATGTCCTCTATGTCCATTATTGTGATATCAGGTATAATATTTTAGTCAGGCCATTTTTGAGGCTGTTATTTGTTTTAATGAGATTGTGGAGCCCAGCTTGTTTGTGTGGGCATAGTCCCACAGGCATCCAGCAGCTTGAGGAAGAACTCTCACCTCCTGGCGTACTCTCACAGCATCCACTGCTGAGTCGTCCTGGCTATTTAAAACCAAATTCCAATATAGTATTCTAGAATCTCCTCTTGCCTTTTTTAACACTCTTTCCTGGCTGGGATTTTGAAAATGATCATCATATTCCTTAGCACTCAACTTCAAAGTTGCAGGAGAACACACACAGGTCATATTTAATATTCATTACATTACATTACATTACGTCATTTAGCAGACGCTCTTACCCAGAGCGACTTCCAAATAAATGCACCACAATGATAAGAGTATTGTATTCAAGTCCTTGTTATTGTTATTTATTTTAAACAGGTGATCAGTGCCTTTAAGATTTGTTTTAAAAGTATACTCAATGACTGTTTGTTCTGTGTCCAGTTTGTTTCTCTCATGGCTTATAGGGAATTGGTGTTTTTTAGACTGCAGGACTGAAAGTCATGGCACCCTGTGAAAAATGTATTCTAAACTGGTTTTGACAGGAACGCAAAATAATTCTACAGGAAGTAGTCACTCCCAGAGATGAGTACGTATATCCATTCCACATGGATGTATGATTTTAGCTGCAACTATTGCCTTTTCAACCATTTCCCTATCTTGTGTTACGGGTGGTATGCTGTTGACTGAAAACTATTTTTTTCCACAGACAGGAAGATTGGTCAGAAGGCTGAGAAGGCAGAGGCCGTCTTGCTGACATTGGACCTGCTGAGACAGAACCTGAGCCGTGGGAGGAGGGCAGCGGCCTGCCTCTGGGTTCTGCGGGTCTTCTGCTCCTCGGGTGAGAACACAGCTTGAGCCCACACCCTTTAACCTGCCCCCGCTTCCTCCCTAGATTCTCCCAGAAGTCTCATTGCTGCCTTGTGCCGTTGACTGCACACTCAAACCGCACTGGAGACCGAGTTATGCGCAGTGCTCTGACACATAGGTGCAACTTCTCTATTGATGAATCACACTTTGATGCACCAAAGGAATCTATTTGTCTTGAAAAAATGAGATAAGACAAAAAAGAAAGAAAAAATTGTCAGACTGAGGTTGAATTTCTAAAGGAACAAGGATCGCTCTGTACTCCTTTTTTGATTTAGAAAGGTTTCATTCCATGTAAAAAGATTGTTATTAATGTGTTAAAGCGCAAATGAACACAGCGGTTTCTGGCTCACAAGCTTCAGACTAAAGAGATAAGCTGGCAATTCAGCCTATGAAATGTCTTGGGTTTTTGAAAAAGCTTTTTTAGGTTTGTGGGTGTACAGATTGCGAGCAGCACACATTTAATCTATTTAAGCTGTATGCTGTGCGCAATATCACTCCCTCTACCATATGCTAATGGTAGCTTGCATGTAAAAAGGGACCGGATGCCATATTTCTGTAATAGGAATTTTCTGAATGCATTCCAACATTTATTTTTTGACTTGTCAAATTTCCTATATGATTAAGTTTACATGGACCATAGTTATAAAAGGAAAGTCTGTATGTTTATTGGATTATCGGTTTAAAAATTTCATGTACAAGTGTAGGTTCACATGGAAGATGGGACGGGGGATTTAAAAAAATCTAAATTAGATTTACTCCCATTTATTTTTAGATTAGATTTTTGTTGTAAAATCAGCTGCAAATGTGTGTTATATAAATATGTATATAAAACTATCATCTTTAATTATAGTGTGCACAGAGTTTGAAGCTCTCGTTGTCTTGCTGTGCTCAGAAATGGTCTAGCGTCATGTTGTAACAATCTCCCTCCTTTGGATAAAGCACAGAGGAATATGGGGAATGCCCTAACATGTGATTTCTCTTGGAAAAAGTGATCAAATTTGATAGTCATTAAGGCATACGGTAATATACCACCTTGCTCCTTCCTAGTTTCCACTGCTACCTTGATTGGCAAAAACAGAGGCCTGGATGTAGTGTTTCAACTGGTATCCCCTCACACGACGAAGCACATACGCATCGTGAAGTAAGTGTCATGTATCACGTCGATCTGTCATTCACTGCTCTCTAGGTATGCCACAGCGTCAGCCAGCACTTTGTAGTGCAGCCATCATTGCATTCTTCAAGTGTTGGACATAGCTTGGAAGCTGACTCCTTTCGCAGTTAAAACAGTACTAACAAGCTCCACAGGGACCAATATATGTATTTGTTTAGTTTTTAAACCAGTTAAGGAGCTCGATCTGTTTTTTTTCTAATATCCCAGGGGGGCATTTACTTGTTTTTTTCCTTTCCTTTTCTCTGGTGTAAAGACAGGCCTGTCCTCCTCCCTGCAGCAAATTGTCCCCTGAGAACCAGTGGGTCACATCACGTTGTTAAGGAAAAGGAGCATTTAATGGGTTGGAGACGTCCAATTACAAATTCTTAAAGTTTTACCCCTAGATCTCTATAAATTGGTAATATCCACAATGGCGCATGCAAAATTGCAAAATCTTCTGGACTTACTGCACCATCTCAAATACATTTGGTTGGAGGTTTACGGTAAGAATGGCAGATCCATATGAACAAGCTGTACAATTTGGAAATGAGTTTATGAAATGGCTGAACTTTATCTCTTCTGCACAAATTGTATAATTTGCATAAGTTGTGCTTGCCTCCGATTTTTCATTAAAATGTGTTCCTTCGAGCAAGATTCCTCTGGGCCAAGGCAGACATGAACTTGCATTTATCAAGACTTTGCAGAGCCCATTTAAAGGGAAGTGGGTTACTCAAGTTTAATCGAGTTGGGAAACAGTGGGCGGCGGGGTGTGTGCGAACGTCACGTTGCCCGATCCTTCTTTGTTCCCCATCTCCAAAGTGGATCTCCTCGCACTTTGAACGCGCTTGATCATGCTTTGCTAAAGCGTGTGTTTTTTCCTGTCGAGCGCTCACACGAATGCGAGCATGCGAGGTGCATTTCGTCCCGCCTACTGAGCGGCCTTGCCTTCGCTCTGTGGCACTGCGCTGCATAGCTCTGGTCCTGAGTGGCAGTTACTGCAGAGGGACCGGTAAACAGTGCTTGACCCGCGCTGACCCTTGCAGCATTCCCAGTGTCTGATTAGGAGAGGTGGCCAGGAGCTTGGTGGCTGGGGCTGAGTGTTTGTTGACACAGGCCAGGCTGGAGCTCCTTTGGCTCGTCATCCTGGTTCCGTGCGGCCCATCCGCAGCCTCCTCTAAGGCACCCAGCCCCAGACCTGGGGGGCTGTTGGGAGTTCAGCCCGCACCAACATATACACACCAGATATGCCTGGAGTCAGTCAAAATTTGTCCTTAACTTCATTGCAAGTGTTCACTGCAAATGCAAGTGTTCTTTTTCCAATAGAAGAACATTCGTGTTGTTGACCGTTGAACTCAAGTCAATCAACTTTGTGTCAACCTTAGAATGTGACTCATGGGGAAACTGCTGTTTTAATTGTTTTTCTGCTATTAGCACAGGTTGTGCTATTTTGAGGTTAGATTAATTTAACATTGATTTTAACATGATAACTTTACACTGTTATAACTGTGTAGTGGACACACATGTGTGCCTCTGCCTCACATAATCAATAATTTAAGCGTTTTTATCTAAAATATGTACTTTATCTTAAAACATGATTTTAATGTGTACCTCTAATTGAAGTTTGAAATGCTTTTTTTATTAAAAAAAATGTTATCAGTGTGTATATGCAACCCAAGTAAATATTTAGATGGCCACACTAAGCACAAAGAAAGTCAATGGCTCTAACAAAGGTGGCTCATAAATGATTGTAATGTTAAACCAAACAGTTTTAATTTCTGACTTTTAATTTCTCAGAGAATCACTGTAGGTGGCCTTTAATTCAGAAATTCTAAGATTTTTCTTCTTCTATATATATATAATATTATTGCTTCAGTTCTTTTTGACCTAATTTTCTGTGTTTGACCTCATTTTCACTTTCTAATGATGCACGCAGCACTGACAACACGGGCTCATTCAAATTTCAATAAATATGGTTTTGTACCCCAAAGGAGTGTTTTATTAATGGAAAGCCAAACACAAGCACTGTGTTTTTCCTCTGCTCTGTAGAGAAACAGTTCCTTTTATTGCATTAATCACTCGGTTGTTAGGAAAATGGCAATAAGTTGATAAGAACGCTTGCGCTCCCCGATGACTGCTGGGAAATTGGAAAGATTCCATATCTACCCACCGATAGCTACAAATACACAGAGAGGGAGGCAGCCGAGTGTCTAATTACGGCAAGTCCTCTCCCCAGCTGGGGCTCTGATGATCTTACACGCATGTTATTTCGGTGCGACTTGATATTGTGCACCGTGATGCTACTGTGTACGTGCCTGTTACCAAGAAAACAAACATGGGGAGTAGTGGACATAGTTGGGGTGGATTTCAGATTTGAAAAATAAGTGGGCATACTTTTAGCCGTGGGACACATTTTCCGCAGCGACAGTTTCAAGCAGGTCTCTGGAGGCACCCGTTTTTTTCCCCCTCAGATGAACCATATGTCTGCAGTTATGATTCCAGGGGAAAAAGTACAAAATGGATTACCCGCGATAGCTGACGGCGGTCGTGCGCCTGTGAAGTAATGGGGGCAAGGAAAGAGCATTCATCAGTATTCCTCTCGCGAGCAACGCGTAATGGGCATTTGCATAAACGTTTAGTGCGTCGCCGCATTAGGGTGTCATGTTAGATAATAAGTCAGACGACAGAAGGGACTCCAGTCGAATATTGTATGCGAGTAATCTTTAAAGCCCGCGGAGTCAGACGCACTGAGGAGTAAGTGGACAGTTAATCATGTGAACGGCGTTTTCCTGTGTGCCTGTTGACCCAGTCTGCAGAATCCTTTAGGTTTCATTATTATTGGAGAGCAATAACTACCACGCGCGTCTCGCCAAAGACGGTGTTAAAAATGGGGCTTCGGTCCCGGTCTGGTGCCGTAGGCGGACATGGGTGTGAAGCAGACTGCAGTACAAACCTGTTGGGGCATGAGAGTCCTGTAGCTGTTTGAAAGGCTGCTGTGCCACTAGGACCCTTTTTCAAAGATGAGTGCTCCCATAAAGATAAGTATTGTGCTGCCCGCCGAGAATCTCAGCCCGTGACAGTATCGATCGGCCAGCAACAGCAGCCCTGTGAAATGCCTTTATGACCCTACATGCTGCAAGAGCGCTTAAATGACTCCTTTCCCTTTCAGAAAACAAATAAATAGCTGCTGCAAGGTTTGTTCAGTGCACAAATCTAATTTTTGCAATGGGGTAATCTATATAAAAATACTCCTAATGTCTGTGGAAATGGTCAGTTTGTATCAAAGGAAGACCACAGCCATGGAATGATATCAAGTCTAATAATGTCCCACCAAAAGATGTATGTAAATCAGTGAGAAGATCTGAAGCTCAACCATTTCCCATAATGCAACAACTATTCCAACTGACCAAGGACCTCCCTGCAGGTTAAGATCCAAGCCAACAACCACAGATTTCCTCATTAATGCAAACAGTGTTTGAGAACTGTGCATCTACAATGTTCCCTCATGCAGACCTCAAGACTTCTATACCTATTATCCAGTGATTTTCAAAGACATCCTGCCATTCTCAGAGTATCATAACTGTACTGGTGCTCCATGTTCATTTTATGGCTAGTGCCAATAGCTCAACCATTGATTGTGCTAAGCGCAAAGCTGGTGGTTTAGAATTAGCTTTAGATGGTTTTCTGAAATACATGTGCTGTATGAATGTTCTGATTTGTTTTCTTTTCGGTGTTTTGCAGGGCAGCTATTGATACTGTGGCAGCAATATTGCATTCAAGTAAGTTGAATTTCTCTCTGCACAGCGGCATTGCATGTTGTTTTCACAGTCACATGCTTCCATAGCACAAAGAGTCACTTGCATAGGAAATTGCATAGGAAGCTTTGTCTGCATAGCTCTGAATGTCTGAAATTCGTAGACTTTGTTTGAGCTAATTAGAGTGTGTTGTATTTTACTACTTTGTGCTATGTACGAAAATGCATTGTGGTTGGATAGAAAGGTGAAGAGGTGGCAATACAAAAAAAAAAAAACTTGGAGGGTTCCCAGATACCGTTCCTGTAATCAATCACATACTCTGTTACCCTGTAAGCCAAGAAATGGCATTGTAAATAACAGTCACATACTTACTGCAGCTAAACTGACAACTATTAGAACCATGATCATTAATAGACTATTAGCCCTAACTCTAGATTCAAATTTACCTCCTAATATTTAGGCATGTAGGAGCCTGTTGATACTACTTTCCTTTTACAACGTGTATTACAATGCTGATTACTGAGAAGCAGCAATTAAAGACATTAATCAAAGGAAAGGATATGCGCTGGTTGCTCAAGTGACAGAAAGACCAGCTGCAAATTAGCTGCAGTTGCTGTGTCAAATCTAATGTATCTGACTGCATAATTGGTTCTTTATTCCTGACAATGAGACCTTTATAATTGCCACAGTTGAAACTACACTGATAGTTTTTCTTCCACAAGTAGCCTTGTAAACAGTTTTTCAAAAATAATTTTTCAGATGTAAACATGATTTTACTTGGTGAGCAAAAACAATTTGTATAATGCATGTACTGCGTGGGTGTCTATTTCTGTGTGTTTTTGTGTATACATATACAAGTGTGTATATATAAAGCATACTGTATATAAATTCCTTTGAAATATTACAGATATCCTGTCACTCAGCTCCAATTTGGCATAGCGTAAGCCTTGATTGAAACTCTTCAACTCTCAGGCAGATTCTGTTTGATCTCACTGCAGATTGTAGAGGGATCATTAGCCTTGTAATTTGTCATTAGAGCGCTCGTCTGCGTCTCTCCACGCCAATCAGACGCCTGCTCCCCGAGACATCGGCGCGCTCTCTCCTCCTTTAAATGCGCCGAGCGTCGTCAATGCCGCCCTTCCCTCTCGCTCCGCGTCGCCTGGCGCGTGCTCCTTGGCACGTTGCTTTGTGGATGGCCCTCCCGTGGGCTCCGGGTCCTGGGGAGAGTCACCAGTCGCTTGCGCCCGGGGACGGCCGAGCTTGGGGACGTCTATAGCGAACGGAAAAGCTCTGCGTCAGCATTAGGTGAGCCCGCATCTCACCTCGTGACGGCCCGGCCCTGCGAGTCTGCCTGCCTCCCCGCGGCTTTGCGCGTTGCCGCTCGTGGGGCCGAGAAGGACGGGAGGACACCCTCCCACAATGGCGCCTCAGCGGTCTCTGTAGTCCTGGACTCATTACCGATGGCAATTAAAGGCGACAAGGCACATTGTCTCACGGAGCTGGCTCTCTCCCAGCCGAAAGTCCTCCGTTCTGGAGTTGTCATATGAAGTCTTGTTCAGAGGCTTTGCTCAACTTGTTCTTTCACTCTAATTGCTTCAGAGTTAGACTTCTGAATGCATCTCTCCTTTGTATTGCAGGTCATATTTTAGTCATATTTGGGTTATTTTTTAGGAATTTTTCCTGCACATTTAATTATTTAAAGGCAAAAAAATACAAGTGAGAACATGAATACCTCACTCTGCCCCCTTGGTAAAACCTTTTATGAAGTAGGTATACCAGAAATTTAATGGCAGATTGTTTTGCAAAGATTTTTAGGGATTTTTAAATTTTGCCTCCAAATTGTTCAGTGTTCACAGAATTTTGGGAGATTTCCTCACATTGCTAAGTGATTCCAGCCATGTTTGTTGCCTTGCCCTTACTGAGATAACCTTTGAAATGTGAACGCATTGATTTATTTTCTCTAGAGGCGCTATGACTAATATACTTGTAACATTGCGCTGATTGGCTTGTTGCCTGGCAGCTTGTGAGATATGAATACCTTAGATTTCACTGACAGTTCTGTCTACATTTTCCTAACCATCTCTGGTTTAGCCATAGTCATAGCTCCAGATGTAAATACATTTACACATCCACTTTACAAGCAGTCATTCTTTCCTCAGATTACAACTTAAAGGAAGATAACTTCCATATTGGTATGGAACTTGTGTAAAGGAAAAAAAAAAACGCTAGGTTACATATTAATATTCTATCACTGGGTATACTGTTCTGTGCAGAGATGGACTGTGCAGACATTTGATGGAAATGTTCTGGTCTGCCTGCAGGTGGCAGTGTGGCTCTATGGCTCGTTACAACTTCAGGCAGAGCACCTGTTAATGTGGTGCAGGGCCTGGGTAGTTATCCGTGTGAGAGTCTTAATGCTCTTTTTGGAGTCTTTTTTTTTTAAAGGAAACTGACTGGATGATGATGGTGAATATCCATCTGTCTCATTCAGTACAGGCTGTACAATCAATTGTCTTTTTCTGAGGTGTACTGGGAACCTACGTATTGTGATTTGGTTTTTGTTTGGACGTAATTTGATCAGTTGATAATCATCAAACATTTACCATGTTTCTTCCATGTTCTGGCCTTGTGGGATAAATGTCTTGTGCTGAAAATAAGGCAGAATTTGCCTTGCATCAATCCAGTTTGAATGAAACCAAAATAAAATAAAAATGAACAATAAGTTGCGGTTTGAATGGATATGTGTCTCTGGAATAGTTCTGTCATATTTACATCTGCAAATATTTAATTTTTCGTCTAATACTCATGATGCACCAATCTGTTGTACTGACTGTATTGAAAGTGTCTAATGTTTTCCTTAGAGGAAAGCTTGCTGTTCTTGCTGTGCTATTTCTGAATGAACACATGCAGTGTCACATGTTGCAGTCTCGCGTGTTGATTCAGAAGGCAGGGGTCAGCCACTGCACTGTGAGCTATGGCCTGATTTGCACTGAGAGGATGGACACAAGTCTTGCGTCTCAATCTGAAATCTGTCTCCATGTAGACGGAGCACAAATTGAATATTTTGTGTTTTTCATACCATTTCCTGCTTTGGCTCAGCAAGTGACATCAATCACAATTTCCCGAAAATGCAGTAAATGGCGTCCAGCGTCTTGTACAGTGGGGCCGCACTATTTTTTATTTTTATTAGAGCTGCATGCCTCCTGCTTTAGCTGGGGGCTGACTTTTTGAAGAGGATCCCCAAGAGTGCTGGCTGAAACCCATTGCCGACATTAATATTTCAGTAACCTGTATCTGTGTGAGGCAGAGCCTGGAGCTCACATTGCTGCTTCCCTTTGTGACTGGGTGCTCATGCTGAGAGAGAGAAAGAGAGAGAGAGAGGGAGGGAGATATATATATATATATATATATATATATATAGAGAGAGAGAGAGAGAGAGAGACAATGGGAGAGAGAGGGAGAGAGTGAAGGGAGAGACAGAAAAAAGTAGAGAAAGAGAGAGTGGGGGAGAGAGACAGAAAGAGAGAGGGAAGAGACAAAATTGAGAAGAGAGGGAGAACGGTGAGAAAAGAGGGGAGGGGGGGGGCATTGTATGGGGTCCAGGGCACACACACATACACCCATCCCACAGCTGCTAGCCATAAGCAAACACACCAACCATATATATATGTAGTGACTACATCAGTTTGTGTGTGTGTGTGGATGTATATATGTAAGTGTACAGTGCACTCCACCTGTAAAAATGACATATATCCAGTACAATTTGTGCTATATGTATATATGTGTTATATGTATGTATGTATGTGGTATAAATGATGACAGACCAATGTTGTTTTAACTTTTTATCACATTTTATGAATATCCTTAGCAAATTATCAAGCATGGAACCAAATGTAATGATACAAATCTTTCAAGATTCAAGAAGATTCAAGAACTTTATTTGTCACATACACAGTTATAAACAGTATAAAAATAAATTAGATAAAAATAGATAAAATAGATAAAAGGAAAAAATATGTACAATAAGACTAAAAAAAGTAAGAACCAAGTGCAGGTAGTACCGAGTACAGGAAAGTAACAACTGCATCATTAAAGTCCTAAGTTTGTGTTCAAGATTAGTGTGGCGGGCATGTCCGTATTGAGGAGTCTGATTCCTGGGGGAAGAAACTCCTCCTGAGCCTCTCAGTTTTGGCCATCATTGTTGCAGAAGCGCTTGCCGGATTTCAGCAAGCTGAACAAGCAGTTACTGGGATGGGTGGAGTCTGTAATAATTTTGACAGCTCTGGTACTGCATCGCCTGGTGTAGATGTCCTGCAGAGAGGGGAGGGCACTCCTGGAAATGCGCTCAGCTAAGCGCACCACTTTCTGCAGGGCTTTGCAGAACAGAACAGTTTGTGTACCACACTGAGAGCCAGTATACTTTCTATAGTCCCGGTGTAGAAAGTTTTCAGAATAGCTGGAGGGACCCTGAATTTCCTCAGCAGTCTTAGGTGGTACATCCGTTGTCTGGCCTTATTTACCTGAGCTTGGATGTGATTAGTCCAGGTCAGGTCCTCAGTGATATTAACCCCAAGATACCCAAAGCTACTCACTCTCTCCACCTGGGTCCTGCCAATCATCAGTGGGGTGTAAGACTGCTGCTGCCTTCTCCTGAAGTCCACAACCAGCTCCTTGGTTTTGCTGATGTTCAGATTGAGACAATTCACCTGGCACCAGGTTATCAGCTTCTCCACCTCGTCCAGGTAGGGGGTCTCATCGTTCTTGATGAGGCCCAGAACCACTGTATCGTCAGCAAACTTGACAATAGAAGTGGAACTGTAAGATGACACACAGTCGTGTGTATAGAGAGAGTAGAGTAGGGGGCTCAGGACACAACCATGTGGGGCTCCTGTACTCAGGGTGATGGTGTTAGAGGTGAACTGGGTAAGTAAAGTAAAAAATTAAGTAAAATTAAGTAAAAATTAAAATAATCATATTGTTGCTAATTATTTGAATGTCACTAAGAATTTCTAGTGCTGTGGCACAGTCAATGTTTGCATTTTGTTAAAACGTAATAATTTAACTCACGTTTATTATTTCTGAATGCATCCATGATACCTGGCAGTGTGCTGACCACAATGCCATTGTGCAGTCACCATTTGCTGACAAAATTCGTCCAGAGTGACAAGCATCCCGTGTTTGTAGAGGCCTAGCCAGCTCACATTTGTTTGCTGGCTTCTTGGTTCTTCATGATGTCCTCCCTGTCTTAGAGTCTTAGACACTGTTGAGTGTGGGATCTCTTAAGAAGTAATGTAAGACTTGTGAAGGCGGCGTTTTTCATTGGCAGAGTGTCTTTACTTTTCCTGCCATGTAGACTGGCATCCAGGCTCATAGCTTAACTGCGCAATTTTGGGTCTCAAAATATTTTATACGCTTGGTCCTATGGTAATTAATGCGAGACATGGGATTCACTGCATTCAAAATCGAAACAACTTTTTTTCCCCTTCTTTCTGTAGCTTATTATGCACCATTCTACTCCATTTAGTCTTATTGAATGTTGTGAATGAGTCCAAATGAATCTTAAAAAGGGATTTCCTGCTTCTTACAAGCAGAATATTTAAACTGCATTAGTATAAGAATGATTCTGTCCCAGTCTTTGTGATCACTATGTGAGGTTTGTTCTTGCATCAGTAATTTTCTTATAAACAGAGGGTGCTGTATATATGTTTAATCTCATAATGCAGTAACTGCAGCTCCACATTTTCTGGTCTGTAACTAGATGCCTACGTGCACTAGCTGCACATGAATTACACATTCTTTGTGATGTAATTACTCCACTAAATGGGCTGCTCAAAATAATGTGTTTTATATCCATGGCTCTTAGAGGTCCGTGCTGGCCCTCACTTTCCCCACAGCTGCTCCGCTCAGGCCAGTGTTGGCTGCTCTCCAGTGATACCGTGAGGTCTGTGTAAACAAATGGCTGCCTGCGATTTGGGGGGGGCTGCGTCAGTGGGAGAGGCAGGTCTCCTCGGGACGATAACGAGGTCCTCGGGCGCTCGGGGGCGGGGCGGCGCCCGGCCTCCATCAGGTGGCTCTCGGAGAGAGGCGAAGGCGCTAATCTGCAGCGCCGATGTCTGTGAGAGAGCGTCGCTTAGCTTTAGTGAAGCACCTCTGGGTCTTGCGTGCGAGATGTTTACTGATACCTTCAGTTTAGGGGGTGTACAGGTTCCCCTTGACCTCATGGCTTGAAGTGTTCGTGTTATTTTTCTGCACCGATTTCAGCTCATTGGAGGCTAGGCATCTTAAGTGTTTCTGACAGCGTTGCTTTGCATAAGTGGGCTTGGGAGGGATTTGTAAGGTAACCTTTAACATATCAAAATGTGACCAAATGCATGGCGGGATTAGTAATCTTCAGGCACATCAAATTCAGTGATATTGTTGTGAAGGAAAACTGAACATCCGTAGGTTTCTCAAAGTATAGAAACAAATTTACTTAAGTGTGTCTCACAGAACATTATGAGTGTTACTCAAAGGCAAAATGTGTCAATGTTAGATTCATTCAAGATAGTGAAATTGTGATGTTATTTATTGAAAATCAGTTCAAATATGAGCTAAAAGGCTGAACCTTTTATAGTGATTTGCAATCAGAAAGAAGGGAGACCTACAGATATGTAACAATGCAATAATAAATGCGGATGTTAGCGGATGTTAGGGCAGATTGATTCATATCCCATGAAGAAAGATAGTTTGCAGACGGTAACTATAGCTTTATAACTCACACAGATGTTTTAGGCTGTTCATGTTCATGACAAAATAAGACTTTTTTTCCTTGTGTTCCTTTTTTAACTCCTCCCATTGTAGTGCACACAATGCTTTCTTTGTACATTATTGAACTTCTGGAGAACATATATGAAAGTATGTTATGGTTTTAATCATTTCTACAGGTATTGCACTTTGTTTAAAACACAGATTATTCATGGGATAAAAATTTACTCAGGTAAGATTCAGTATTCTCAGGCTTTCCATATAGACACATTATGATGCCTTTATTTGTCCTATATTCCTTTTTTGTCTTTTATTATGTGCATATCTGGAATCCATCATGATACTGCGTGAACAGTACAAAGGGAGTAAACCAACTTAAAAACAGTCAGGGAAATGTCAAATATTTAGAAGTTACTGTAGATTCTTAACCTTTGTCCGAGAGGAACACAGGCATAGTGTTAGTGGATTAAAGAGCATTCTTAGCATCAGTGGATTAAAGGTAGGTGAGAACACTCTGGATTGTGGCCATGTAGGACAAAGGGTTTTTGCTCTTCAATGCATATCTCAGTTTCTCCGCATGGTACTGTTGTGCCTTAATAAGGCTTTTTTTTCTTGTTTACAAAATTCAGATAATTCATATCTTCCCTTTTGCCTCAGTGTTATCGTGGAAATCTGCACTGTTGTGACAGTGAGCGATGCAGTATCTCACTCCTCATGTTGCCCGCGCATTTGGCTGTTTTTGTTGTTTATTTGTCCACACGGAGATGACGTGGAGTAGGCTGTTATTACATTTCTCTTATTGCATTTCTCTAATAAAATTCTCAGTGAAGCGTGACACAGAGTAACAAAGCACCAATATGAATATGAATGTGAATGTCTAACACATCTGCTTGCATAAATATTTACCCAGTCCGGGAGACTGCTAGCACGAGGGTCTAATTCGAATCACCGGGCTCCTTCTATGGAAAGGCTGCTAATATTTTAATTGATGCAAAATTCATTGCCAAATAAATATTTTAAAAGGGGCTGTGAACTCATATTAATTATTTTTGATCCATTTGGGATCAAAATAATTAATGGATTTAAAAGTTAATGATGAATATGTGCAGACTCCTTAATCAAGTGTCTGACGATGAGGAGGGAGACAAATGGCAAACTTGGAAAAAAGATCACATACACCGGTCATTCTATTTTAGTATATTTCAATACAACAATGTATGAATTTTCTATGATTGAGAGAAATATTTATTATCTGAATGCTGCTCTGTGTGTGTGTGAGTGTGTGTGTGAGAGAGTGTGAGAAATGTCTTTATCCATGGTTTAAATAGCCTTCCTTCTTGATTCGCATAGAGGATATACTTATGTTCTGGCTTTTTTTCCCAAACAGTGCAGTACTTAGCTACAAATCTCAAAATAGAATATTAAATTTTTCATTCTGCTAGCTCTGAAGCATTTTTCACTTCAAAGTAAGGATAGCGGTAAGCTCCAAATGCATAACCCAATCCTCACCTCAAGTCTAACCTTACACTCTTTGACTCCATATCCAAAACTGAAAGCTCTAGCTAAATGCCAGTTTTTGTGTAAACCTCTTGCACCCTAACCTGAAATTGTGATTAAATGTTATGAGTTTTTATGTTGTCTTTGAAAGGTTTGCTTCCTCTTTCATTTCCCCCCAAAATCTTCAGAATGAGCTGCAGTCTCTGCCATGGCTGATGCTAACATCAGCACTTGGACCTGCTCCCATCAAAATCGTGTTGTGAAGATTTGCCTTCACTAAAATCTAGAAACGACAGGTTTTACAGTATTTTGTGGTAATTTATTTATTTAACTTTTCTCTGCATTCATAGCAGTGTGTATCATGTGAGGTGTAGACTACTGTTGCGGTGTGAATGGGAGTTGTGGGTATCTTAGTAAAGTCGGTATCCCAGTTTAACCCACTAAATATAGCACTAATTATCAATGGCAAATCAGGGTTCCCATCAAGTGTTGATTAGGTTGTGATGAGTATGTGTTGTGAGAATGTTCCAGGCTGAAATTTATACACACCTGTTTGTTTATTAATAAGGAATAAATGAGCTTACAGGTATGGGCAAAGAGGGGGGTCACAGATAAATATGAGTGGGATTTCTACTCCATGGCCAAACACTTGTTTGCATCAGTGCCCGCTGTCTGTCCACCTATGCACTGTTAGCAAAGACAATATTTTAGGTCCAGCCTGTTTGCAAAAAAGATTTTTCGGTTAAGTAGTGCCTTTTTTACATAGTCCCCGCTTTTAACATTGTAAAGCAATCTTAATTCTTGGGATGTCAGCCAGCCATGTCAAAGAGACCTCAGAGTAAGTTATGAATATGAAATGAAATTGTTAACAAATAGAAGATCACAGTGCATTGCTGATGATTTTCCATCAGCAAAATATCACCTCTCCACGCTCTTTGTTCTCCTTTATGTTGTGTTCTTGGCTAAATGGTTCATGTGACCAAATCAGGCAGCCCCAGGCAGTTCCTGGACAGGGGTAATGCACAAACTCTTGTTTTATTGGCTATACCATGCAGTGTTGCAGCCTGGAGCACAAGCAGTCATCCTTTGGTCGGGATCAGACCTAGTGAGGGCTCAGACTTTATTGACATGTATGTCAATAATGACATAATATATTGAGAGTTTGTCATATGTAACTTTGTAACATTTTACATACGGCATGAATGTTGATGGCTGAATGGATATGTGATTGTTTTTGTGATACTTCTTTTTTCCCATTTTGGAGGATTGGTCATATATGTGGGGAAATGACTCTCACGATTCTCTTCGGGAAGTGACACAGATACCCATTCGGTTGTTTATCCCCTCAGAAGCCAACAGCAGGTGGGCAGTCTCCAAGGGCTACGTCTCCTGCCTGCTGAAACTGTATGAGGACTGGCACCGTAAGGACACCGAGAATGCCAGCATTCCCGTCCGCAGGGCGCTGCTCCACTGCCTGCACCATGTCACCAACACGGGTGCGGGAAGGGACGCCCTGGTGGCCGAGGGTGGCATGGGCCTGCTCTTCCACACCACACAGGTAACACACAGCCTGCAGAGCTTCTCCCTTATCCCAGCACTTTAACAAACTACAGAAACCCTTTTTCTGCTCTAATTGCTTCTTTATTCTCTTTGGCACATGCTGTTTGCCGTGGAAGTATATACTTAACAATGAAAGGAAGCACAATCAAATGAGAGTAATTAAGCTGGTTGTGTTTTTTCCTGGTTGTAATCTGTAAGGCTTGCTTGGGCTCCAAGTCCCTGGAATCCCTTGTGGAGTCTGCTGTCCAGCTGATGAGGAAGTGCTACCCGAAGTGTCCTATTCCGCTGACCTCAGATCAGAGTGTTTATAGCTTTCCCCTGCCTGGGAGGCCTACCCCAGGTTCGGGTACTGACCCAGGGCCCCAGGGTAAGGAATACCGCAACAGCTTTGCTTTAGTAGCCACGAACCATTTGTCTCACCATATGCCTAATTTCTTCTGAGAGACAGGAGACAGCATTATGCCCTAGTGCCAACATACGCATCATAAGCTGTGTCACACATGGGATGATGCAAAAAGTGTAATTGAGTGTTTGTTATGCAGTAACCTTATTAGCTCATTTACTTGTTTAATTTTGCCCATTGGCACTTAAACAGACTTGGAATTGCTGCACAGTTTGGTGCATACCTCACTATTCAACTTCCTGCACACCCTTCTCCAAGATTGTCTATTATGTTATTTTTTATTGTTGAAGACACATTATTCTTTAGTGACGCTCCTAGACTGGTCCTCTTGGAATATTTATTGGCAGAAAAAAATGGTTCTGAGTGAGGTAATTCATCTGCCACATGTGAGGAGGTTTTCATAACAAGCAAATGGAAAACATGCAAACATGTAATCTGTCAATTGCTTGTGTATAGAAAGTGCAACGTTTCTGATTCCTTCTTTGATAAGAAAAAAAATTAATTCCTCAAAATGAATATTTATCAGCTGTATATGTGGATGGTGAAAATCATAATACATGAATTTGATGAGAAACGTTTTTAGTGTTTTTTCCTTTTCTACCGTGGATAGTACTGTACATGCCAAATGTTCACAGTTGTGTAACACAAAATCATGGAATACTTTTTTTTTTTTTCCCTGCATCGGTCATTTTCTTTCTCTTGTCTACATTATAATGTGTGGCTAGTGAATGCTTGCGAGCCATTCACAAAACACAATCCCAGTTACCCTGGCAACCGGTGCTGATGACACTGTGCCTCTGAGCTGCTGTCAGTCAGTCAGGTGTCTGTCCTGTTTCTCTCTGAGATGATGCAGTTTTCCTATCAGGACTTACAGAATGACAGTATGCTGTGTCCTATCAGCTGAAGCCACAGAAATGAGGAAACCATAGTCTTCTATATGGAATCACTATAAGGAACTGCATTAAAAGAACAAGCCGAGCTTTCGTAAGTAGTTATAAATTATAGTTAATGTTACAGCTTCTCAATACACTGACGTGGTTCATAGCTGTTATCGCGATCAAAAACGGTACCAGTAGACCAACAAGACCGTGATACAATTCTGACTCCTCTGGCTAAATGTCCGTCAAATCAATTGAATAAACACAGAATGTGCACTATTAGTCACACTTAACGCTTGCGATGACTAAAGTCTCTCTGGAACGCGGGTGGAATTCTAACATGGCACACCTGCTGAGTTTAAAGTGAGCTCTCCCTGGATGGAAAGAAGAGACGCGTGTTAAAAGCAGCACTCTAGTGGTTACACACACCTCCGTACGGGTTCCTTCTTGCTGTGGCTCTGAAACACGTTAGAGGGCAATGGGCTCTTCAGCATACCCCCGCTGCTAACAATCTCACTGACTGCACGGCTGCCGCTATAATGACCCCTTAAATTGAAATCTCTGTCCGCAGCCTAGCCTGCCAGGAGGCAGATTGAAGTTTGGCAAGTTGTGGATCATTCTGCCAGGCTCTTTGCCTCGCTGAGAGGAGATTTGCATTTCTTCTTTGTCCTCCCACCACCCCCCCCCATGTAACCTTCTCCATGCCCTCTGCTACTGTACTTCCATGAGCTCCACAGTCAGGCACTTTGGGAAAGCGTGTCTGCAAACAGCATGCTGAAGTCAGCCGTAAAGTTGGGGGGGGCTGTGGTAGTCTGTCTGGAAGAGGTGTATGACCCTTGTTAGAGCGTAGGAGATGGACTGCCAGGACGCGTGTGAGAATTGCCTTTCTGTTCAGTACTCAGTGATGCATAGCCAAGGTTTAATATGGGGAGGGCTCTGTGCTTTCATTAAGAAATGGATTGGCAGTTGACCCCTTTCGGGGCATACCAACATTTCAGATTGTGCGGGTGTACTGTCAGTTGTGGTTATGTGGTTTAAGGACAGATTTCCTGACTTATTTTTGAGATTCCTGTCACAGAACACACAGAGCTTTGAATGAGTGGCTTGATAGTGCTTCACCGCAGTTTTCATTGTATGTGGCTCTTGGAATCCACCTAGTCTGAGGTTAGATTGTTAGCATTAAAAGTGAATGAAACTGAATGAAAGCTGACATGCTAACATTGCTACTGTGTGCCATCTGTGAAGTTCTGTACTTTGTTACACCTGTGTTGCCATTGTATATCTATACGATGCATCAGGTGTGGTGTTACATTATTAGAATCCTTTTCAGTGGAGTTTTGGCATGTTGCAGTCAGCAAACCAGATTTATTTTCCCTAAAATGTGCAAAAGGATCACTGCTGAAACTGTTGCTACGAAACCCAAAGATTAAAAGTTGGCTGTGTTTACCCAAGAGAAGCAGTGTTTCCTTGAAGTGTGGATGGACTTGACAGTACTCTTTTTTTTTTTAAGAACTCAAACGTTTCAAGAGATAACACATAAAACACATAGCTGCAGCTAATGAATTTTGAGCTTCTGTGCTTGATTTTTAAGCATCTGTTTGTAGTTGCTCGTTTCCTACTCAGTACAGTCATGTGGAGAGTGAAATTCAAGCTTGCCAATTCTAAGCACATAGGAGGATGTCAATGATGACAGAAAAAGTTTTTTTTTTTTATACTTGTGAGGGTCTCCTGAGAAATGAGGGTCTCCTGAGAAAATGACTAAAATGTCATTCAGATGGGACTAGATGTCAGTACAAAAAGTAGCCCAGACAATGGTGTAAAAACTAAGAACAGCCTGGTCTTTCCAGTCTTGTTAGAAAGATACGACAGTGGACACATTTTGACATGGAGGTCTTTGCCTTGTGTTTGCTCTCCTTAAGATGACAGCTGTGGAGACGAAAGCAATGATGACACAAAAAACAACGATGCCGACCACAGGGAATACGTAAGTGATCCCTTATTTATTTCGTTTGTTTTTTTTTGCGACAATGCAGAGTGGCCAGAGCACTCCTGTCATGATGCTAGTTTCTGTGCCACCACGCTCAAAATCTTTGGTAATTGGTTTTAATGGGCCCATGTCTAACGAGTCTGGGACTTGAAAGAGCTGACTGAAGCGTCGTGGTGGGGCAGTGTAAGGGCCGGTAGGTCTCTGTGAACTATTCCCACATTACCTCTGTAACGGCCCTTTGATGCCTCCATAAATCAATAGCACCGCTCTGCATCCCCTGCCAAGCACAAATTGGGAAAACCGCTGTGCTTATGGTTTTTCAGCTCACAATAAATCTATACAGTCTACATTTTATAAAGTATATAAATTATGATATAAAATAATTTTTGTTTTTGGCAGCCCCCCCCTTCATGGAGCCTGATCTTGCTGTGGGCTGTGCCTGGCGGTTTCCGTGCCTTTTTCTCCTCAGCTTATAGCTTGAGAGGGCAGGGGAAGGGGGGCGAGGCGGCTGCGTAGACTCAGACGCATTCATCATCGCCTGCGTTTGTCTATGGAAAGCAGCAGGCCGTTCTGCAGCGCGAGGCTTCCTCTGGGCGGCTGGCTGCTTAGTGCAGGGCCCCCTTCAGCGAGCTGTCAAAGGCACGCTGCTCTTTAGCTGACACTCACCTGATGCTATACCGATGCCAACAGGCTACGTGCCCTGTGTGCCGTTATTGTCCTCACCTGTGAGAGTGGAGTATGTTTCCGTAGAAATCCGTGCTCCTCCTTTTCCCTCTCCCCAGACTCTCTCAGCTTGTTTGCTTTGGAAATGCGCAGGTAAATTAAGCATCCAGAAACAATATTCTTGGGAGTCAATACGCATTAATATGAAACATTGCGGTAACTTGCCCTCTTTGCTCTTTAACTGTGCTGAGATAATAGGTGGTTATGGCAAATTAAACTCTGAAATGCACGCCAGCTCCGTGTTTACTGGAGGGCTTTGGCACGACTCCATAGTGCCATATGTCTTGCTGTAACATCAGCAGGTGTGTTGTTATTCCAGTCCGATGTACAGAGAATCTATTTCCTGTTGTAGTGGGAGAGGCCACAGATATTCCATTTTTTATGAACAGATATTCACCTTTATGTGCTTCACATGGACCAGTTCTGTCTCTGCTATGAGCACCCTGATTTTCTGCCTCATTATGAACATTCTTTAAAGGACGTGGTCTAAAGCAGAACGTCCATAGGTAGCACAGGAATGCAGTCAACACTCGAACCTCCTGCTACCAATTAGAAAACCTCCTAGAGGGAGAAGCGAAGAAATGGTGGAGCTTGAGTATCTGGTCATAATATACCAAATGTCTGTGGAGAGGTAGTGTGTTCTTCTGTTGGCAAGAATCCACGCCATGCTGAGAGCTGTGTGTCTGTGCTGGCAGGATGATGACCTGGAGACAGACCTGGAGAAACTGCGCAGCAGGCCGGAACCGGACAGGCCGCTGGAGCAGCTGGGCCAGTACGTCCGACTGTGTCCTGAGCTGCACCACGATTTCCCAGTAAGACTTGCCCCTAATGCTGTGCTCTGATGTCAATAATTAACCATCCATTAATACACTTAATTCAACACCTGTCTGAAAATAGACTTCACTCACTCCTTTCCAATGACTGACTGCACTGCAACACTAATGCTAAATAGCGTTAATTGAGGTTCAAAGAACATTCATAAGTCACTTGCAAAAGGTTTGTAGTTTCTGCTTTAGGTCAGACCCTGAGAACAATTAATTTTAACAGGCACTGAGGCAATAACAGGCAATAAGTAATTAATAATGAATATAAAACATTAGTAAATGCTACTACAGCAATGGCTGTACTATATGCCATACATTGTATGCCTGAAGACAGCTGAGTAAAGTGGACTGATAATTGCTTTGTAAGTGTAAAGTGATTTTCTGTTTGTTTCTGACAGGGACTTGTCACACACAGTTGTCAGCTGTGTCATATAGGGATTCATAATGCCATCATAAGAGTATGGTCTAAAGTATGTTGTGGTCTGTAGACACAGATTTACATGCTGATAGGACTCTTTGAGTGTATTTTCCAACCCAAAGAAGAATCCAGGTACGTTGGTGGCCATGATTTAAGCATATTTGTATTTGGAATACAGAGTGTGGTTCATTGCTGAAAATGAAAACCATGAGTTTGTGGCAGATGAAAACCACTTTCAAAACAGGAAAATAGACAGCCATTTTTCACTGTCTACGGGAGAGTGTTGCTTTACTCTTCTAACTATACTTTCTTCCTCCTTCCTTCTCTCTTCTCATCTGTCATTGAAGATTTCTCACATGGCATGTGTTTGAATAAGTTTTCCTGTCATTCTACATGCAACTGATGTCCACAATGTAATCAAATGTTCCATTCCTTTAGAATGCGAGCGAGGGATTTCAAAAGAAATCATTTAAAAACCATAAACGCAAACTGAATCATCCTACATCATTTGGTTTGGGTGTTTCCTATTGAAATGGTTTATTTGAGCGAGGTGAAATAAGGTTAATTTTTGCTTTTAAACGAGTTGGTCTGTGGTTTCCTAACGAGACTGACAGGATTCTGTTAAACCTCGTAGTGGGACCCTGTCCAACCTGACGGGGTTCGCCCCAGCGTGATGCACCCTTTCTCATGAAAGTATAAATGAAAAGTCAACATGCTTCCTGTTAATCTCCCCCCACTGTATCTCATTGCGGCTGGCGCCACTCTTTTAATTTGAATAATATCCCTTACAAGATTAACGGCTGGCGTTGAAAAATTTGGCCCCACCAATTAATTTATGGCCATCTTCCCTTATGCAATAATTCAAGATGCCATGAGACAGCAAGTAAATTAAATGATTCTGATCCGGGACTCCAGCCTTTCAGAACAATGACGGACTTTACGTGAAAAGGTAAAATTATAATGTATTCCAAAAATATCTGCTGATGCAAGACTTACTTGACTTGAGGTGACTTTTGAGCTGAGGTGGCTTGTTGGGAGGGGATTGCAGTTTGTGACCTTCCTCATGCTTTAAGTATGTAAAGGTCAAATGCAGATGTGATTAAACAGTAATGTATGGCTAGTTCACCAAATCAAAATATGCATAAACAGATTTAAACTATTAAATATGCCTGGTAAGACTGTCTTCCTTCTGATGTCCAGAATAATCTGGAAGCATCATGTATATACCAGATAGTTGGACATGTTAAGAGACAGCTTGATATGATATAATGTTAATTAGACAAGCATGCATAATTTCCAAACCCTTTTTGGCTAGCAGCAGAATAGGTCTGTCTGTTGTTGATCTGATCAAGGCATACCTTTCAACTCAGCTCCATATGAAACACCTCGATTAATGCAAGAGACCCTGAGCTCGGTAACTGTGCTACCCTCCATGGTATTCTTTTGAAAGTGCTTTTGATTATGAGTCGGAAGAGGAGAACATTTAGTTTCCTCCTCTGTGGTGCCTCCGTTTAATTAATAAGGATGATAATAGTGTTGATTCAGGGGGAAATTGCAAACTTGAAAAGAAAAAGTTAAATTAATAACGTGATGATGATGGTTTCACAGAGAGAAGTTTGATTTTTTTTTTCTCAGAGTAATTAAAACATTCAACAGCAGTTGATTTAGTCTGAAGTTTAATTATAATGAAATTAAATGTGCTATTGTGGTATGAAAAAGGTAATGTGGGCTATAATGCTAGACTTTCTATATATCAGTTTGTATCCATAGTGAATCAGTGGTTAGTGAATATGATTAAATAAAATTGTGAATATAATTTATTAAAGCTATATATATATATATATACATGGAAAGGTAACATCCTGTGCAGGTAGGAAGCAGACATGCGAGGAATGATCTTGTGAATCAGAGGTGTTTGAGAAAGGCTCTTAACATGAACGACATCAGGAAATTCACTGCACAATTCATATTATTCGGCTTTCAAAAAATGAAACAATTTCATACATGTTGACTTGGCAACAGGGCATGAATATACTAACATTTATGGCATTGAAATAAAAATAGCTTCCCTGATCTTTCACTGGTTGGACGTTAGGCAAGACACACTGTAGTTTGCTTTTCAGAAAGGAAATTCGGATATTAAATTCAAATAATAAGGGATGATCAGCAATAACCCCATAATAAGCACAGATATAAGTGAGGGATTTGGGCTCCGTAGGCTGCTGGCACTAAATTTATGAAGACTAAAATATTTCCTGGAGGAAGAGTATAGTTTATGTGGAATTTAGCACATGAAGATTTGCATAAATTGAGGTGACCACTTGCTTTAATGAACTCTCATCTTACTTAGTATCTCTTTTAGGGCTGTGTGCAGACTGTTGACATCCACATGCTTTCTTCCTGGAGCAGAAGATTCTAGAAAGTGCACCCTTTGACCTCTCCTTCTGGCTTCTCAGAAACGAGTACCAATTATGCAAGGAAGCAGAATTAATATTTTATTTCTAGTACCTGCGAGGAATCCTTAGCTCTTGTAATTTTTTCGAATATTCTGTCTTTGGGCTGCTGTAATTGGAAGACCTTATCTGTTTTAAATATCAAAGGCAAACTCACCTTTTGATGTGACAAAGTGAGAGAAAATTGGGTGCTCATGCCTTACTGCATCTCTAGAATGTTTTCCTGGTAGGGGTGTTTGTTTTCGTGTGTTGTACCGTCTAAGGCGGAGACTGTGTCTAGGAGAACATCAGGCTTGCTTTGAGGAAGGTGCAATGAAATTACCCGCTGCTTCGCCCTCACTGTGTTTATTGCACCAGCTCATATAGGTAAATGTCTGTCGCGGCTGGAGGCTCGCTCAGCAATGTTCTTAATTGCACCAAGGATGACGTTAAATGGTTGAGATTTACATTTCTGTGTATATACGGCACATATACATGGAGTATATCAGATGCACACTATGGGTAGGAAGAATGGGATTGTGGGATATCTGTTTGTTCACTTACTGACAACAGTACTTTTGTGGGATTTAGGATCTGGACTCAGGTTCAGAGGTGGAGGACAGTTCGGATGAGGAGGTACTGCTCAATGGGGATTCCAATGCGGATGGGAGGAAACGCAGTGGGCGGATATCCGAGGGCCACTGGAAGGCACGTGGGAGCTCTTCGCAAAGCAGTCCTCCCGACAAGCAGGCCTCCCGCGGAGAAGCGAAGAAGGCCCCTGTTCATGGGAGGGGGGCCCCTGCAGGGAACCACCTGAAGGCCGGGGACTTCCACAGCCACTGCCTTGGCACTGCCACGGGCAAGCAGGACAGCCTCAGCATGGTGGACAGATTGCTGGAGAAGCACGGGGCCTGCATCCCCAACCACGACCCGCGCGAGTACACGGCCGCTGCCTCCCGCACAAAGTCCATCGCGGGCTACTCCATCCTGGCCTTCCCAGACTTCTGGGGCCACCTGCCACCATGCAACCAGGAGCGGATGGCTCCCCGGAAGCCAAATGTACAGAGGTATCTGCCTCCTTGCTAATGAGCTCAGTCCGAATTCACTTACAGTTCTTCTTTTTTTTTCTTGCCTTTGCCTTCCGTGAATGTTGCGGTCAATGTCACGCTCTAATATTAATCATTGATGATTGCGATGATGTAAATTAATAACATGACCGACACTTAAAACCAAATGTTGTTTGCAAGCAGCAATTGAAATGAACATTACATTCAGAAATGCAAAAAAAGCCATGCCCACAGGGACCGGTGCACAGTCAAAATGAGTAATGCGTTCCAGTGAACTCCTCGCTGAGTCTTGTAGCTGGGAGTTCATGTGGAAAGCTTTTAGTTCCGTCTAAAAGTGGAAATTAGGAAGATCAATGAAATTGCAACCCCTTTCCATTTTTACCACACACCCGGTGTGACTGAAAGGCTTGGGTTTAGTTTTGATATTTACCGTGAAGTCCCCCCTCCCCGCGTACCCCCACCTCGTCCCCTGTCGGCCATTTGCCGAAAACCCATTTGAGCATGAGCTTATGAGGCCTGTCAGCAAGGAGAGAAATCCAATAGCCTTTTTGATTTTCTCATACTTCCTTCACTCCTTTTTTTATGCTGTCTGAAACGGCTCCCAGTTTTCAGGAAAGCTACAGGGCAGCGACATTCATCATGTCACACATGTTATCTGCCATTGATTAGACTGTGGTTCAGTCGGGACAATTGACTCCGAGATAGAGTGGCGGACCGTCACTTTTGGGCAGAGAAGGACAATAGCCTGGGAAGCGATGTGCGCACACACACAGACACACACACACACACACACACCCGGCATCACTTTCGTCCTGTCTCTTTTAGGTCACCTTTGAGTCACACGATGGCACTTTGAGATAGTTCTTCTGTCAAGAACAAAAAGTAACTTTTGAAAAAGAAAGAAAATTAAGTGGGGCGTTCAATCTGACCACTATGGCATGCTGTCGTTAACTGTCAGTAATGACAGTAATTTAATTGGTTTCTTGCTCTGCAATAGGAAGAGCAGACAAGTTTAACCTGGAAATAGATGCTGTCAATGTTAATGCCCCTTTCCAGGTATGAAATTTGGGTGTTACTTTTGACAGTACGTTGTCTTTTGGAGCACATGTTAAGAAGGTTTCCTTCTTCCACTTGCACAATTCTGGTATCAGACCATTCCTCTGCCAACCAGATGCAAAAGAAACTGATCCATGCCCTCATCACTCCATGACTGGTGTGCTGAAGTGCTCCACTCTTTGGAGCTCCCTCTAGGATTCTGGATAAGCTCCAGAACATCCACAACTCCACTGCCTGAATCCTCACTGATACTGTGCGCCATGACCGAATCATCCCTGTGCTTTTCAAACTCCACTGGCAGCCAGGCCAGTTCAGAATCAGACACAAATTTCTGCTCTTTCGCCCCCGCCACAGGGCTCCTTTCCTTGGGCCTATTCTGTTGCTGCCCCGTGGCTGTGCAATTTCACTGCCATATCCCATCAGGCACTCAGAAACCTTGGTAACATTTAAAATGACTCTCAAGGCCCATCTTTATAAACCAGTTCTCTTTTGAAGTAGTTACAGTAATTTTACCTGTTTCAGCTTTTATCGTCTTTGAAATACTATCATAGTATTTTGTCCTTTATATGTTATCCTTTATATTTTTTACTGTTTTATCTTTACATATAAATGTTGTACTATTGTACTGTATTTGGTACTGTTTTTATTGCTATTTCTTATTGTTAATACTTTTCATTATTTTTGTGGTAGTGTGTAAATATTCCCCAAATTTAATACTTTCTTGAATTCATTGGGCGTCATTGACTGTAGCACAAAAAGCCCAAGTAATTATATTGAGTGCCTTCCTGGGTGTCCAAACATTTCCTGCCAGAGCATGCCATGCTGTGCCTTAGAGACAGAGGCCCGTGCTTCTGTGATGATGTGCCCACATTGTATTAAGCACCTTTGCAAGCAGAGTCTAAGGCTCCTTTGTGTAGTCTGAAATAGCTCTGCACACAATTACCTATCTGTGAACTGACATTCTGTAACAGGTGATTGTCCTCTGGCCCTTGAGTGGATAAGAAACTTCATGTGAAAACCTGAAAGAAGCTTAGACATGTGGAGTCACATCTAATGCATTCTAAACCTAATTTCTCATACAAGAAAATGCATGGAAAGATGAGCTGTAGACACACATGAATATTTTTTTAACTTAATCAGATTAGCCTTTTTAAGCATATATTTCAAAACTGTTTGTTTACTGTACTATCACATATTTTTCTACCACACAGCTTCCAGATTCAATGTAGCCTATTTCCTTTTCTCTATAGTCAAATCAATTTATTTACATTGTAAGAGTTGCTTGTAGAATCACTTCAAGAAATTGTAATTAAATTGAAAAATTGATAGCATAGCATAGCATTTGTTTATATTAGTGTAATTTAGCTAACTAATTAAAATGTCATACACGTCACTATCCCAAGTAAAAATGTCAGTGATGTTGCTATGTCAGAAATGTACTTTACTGATCACTAATTAGCATAACAAGATAAGGAGCACAACTAAGAAATATGACTTCTTCATTTAGCACAGCAAATTTTGCTTTGCAGGGACAGAAATACTGTAGCAAGCTAGTCTAAATAGCAATTAAATACATACATTTTTGGTCATTTTAAAGCTGTACAGAAGCTGGCTGGCACTTCCAACAAAAATAAACAAACGAGGGAAACTTACAAAATTAATCATTTATTTTAGAGATAACCAAACAAGGTACCAGCCTTGAGGGCACAGCCATACTAAAAGTGAACTCCCCTTTCCAGCCACATGCTTGTATTTAATATGCCTTTATGTAGCTGTATTTTGTTAACCACTGACAACAAAATTACAATTCAATCATTTACTAGGTTTGATGAAATTGGTTGACATGAGATCAGTTATTGACAAAGTTGCAAATTCTAATAAAGATAATTACATTTAACAATGAAACACTTAAAACAATTTTGGGAACAGGTGAAGGCTGTCCCTTACAACAGCCAAGGGGCTATAAATATTCAGGATATGCATCACCTTTGACATATTCCTTTTTCTAGACAATGTACTTCATATCTAAAATCTTTCAGCTGATAAGTAACAATTTGGTGACATTAAAAATAAACTGAAAATAGTTACTGTGTTAATATTTCTTACATGTTCACACAGTATAATGTTGTAATGTCCAAAGCAATAACCAGAATGCAATGTACGTTTCAGTTTATTTCCTATTTAATGTACAAAGATTTCTGGCAAATGAAAGAGCGCAAAGGTGATGTATGTCTTCGGTTATGTGTTGATATCAGTTATTTAGTATGAGCTTGAAAACTAACTTCCATTTCTGTTGTCTTTATACTTGCATAATCAAAGGTATGTTAAAACAGGGACTTTGAAATTGTACTTATAATTAGCTAGCTGACTTTGAAGTTAATACATGCACCTTGTCAAAGCACAAGAGCCCAAAAGTTGGCCTACTGTTTTAATGCTTATTCATTTATTTAATTACGTGTCAAATTCTTTTACCAGGGAAACTTACTTGTTGAAAACTTTCTCAGAGGAACTTCTCTACAGGTGCAAATGCAAGATTATGGGAAATTGACATTTATTTCAGTCATTTCACAGTTCATTGCATTCACTCCAAAGCAAGATAAGACTGTGTTAAGGCCGTGTAGCATCATTTCCTTTTTAGAAAAGTCACAGAAGTTGGTAGGCTTAAAGGATGACAGTCCGTTTGTGGAAGTATGACATTGACAGTCATTTTATTCTTTGACACAATCTGGGTAGACTTGTCAAAATATAAACAAATAAGAATATTTTTGTATCACTCACTACAAGTAAAAAAAAATCTAAATAAGAAAACAAAGCCAAAAAAACATAAGATGATCGGGCACTGTTCAAAGGCTGTGAGTACTTTAGCATTGCCTTTATTAGTACTTTTGTACCATCTAGTGGTCAAATGAATGTTCTGTCTTTACTTCAGGGGAGCCGTTCACTCAGCTGTACTGTGGAATTGAACATAATTGAATAAAAAAACACAATAGCTGTGAAAAGTTTAGTTTGGTTTTGAACCTGCATGACTTTCAGTTTTCTATTATTAATCTAACGAAGGAGAAACTTGCTGTTTTGTGCTCCTGGCTCCTTTGCTGATAGCATCCCTGGAGTCACTAATTCCTCTGCAATCCCTCGGAGGCCCCCGTTTTGCTGCGGGGAGTTCGAGGAACTGTCTGGAGGTAAAATCCGCAGGGTCCCCGGAGAAAGAGGGAAGGGTGGCGGGGGAGCGCCATACCCCCCGCTCTCTCAGAGACTCGCTCGCTGAGGGATGTTTATCCAGCCTCCACCCCCCGCGTTCAGTCTGCCATCCTTTGCCCCCCACTTCCCCCCACCACCCCCGGCAGGGCAGGCTCATCAAACACCCGGGCCCCGCGGGCAAAGCGCCACAGCGCGGCCCACTCTTCCTCCTTCAGCATCGCGTCTCTCTGTGTTTGCTTTGGCTGGTCCCGACTGGGAGAGATGGGAGGCGTGACCCCAGCGGTGGGCTCTGGCTCCGCTGGTAATCTGGCATTCAGCGGCAGGGATGACTGCTTCTCTCTGATGCCGTGCTCTTTGCTTTGACGCTGGAGAAGCGGAGGGATGTTGGAACTGGAGGGAGGCAATCGATGTGATTCGGGCAGTGGGGGGGCTGTTGGGCAGCTGCTGAGTTCTCTGCTGAGAACCTGAAATGGAGCTGCGCATTCATGCCAAATAGCCATTTCAACAGGGATAATAAGACTCCATCATTTTCATTCCTGTGACAATAACTCTCATACATATGTACAAAATAATATTGTAACATTGTCAAAGGCTGTCTTTGTGCATGCCAGAAACTGGTGGAGTCTCAGGGCACACATATTCAAGGAAGCAATAACTTGGGTATGAATCAAAGTAGACCTTGAAAGGAATTCATGCATAACAGTAACAATTGAGTCACAGTCACAGACTTTGTAATGTCAAAGCATGTGACACACAAAATGTGCACTTTAAAATCAAATTACGCAAACTCTTTCACTCACCAATGTTTTCCTTCTTCATACAGTGACATATCCATATAAATAGCAATACATGGGGAAACCTCTGTTCATAAATAAATAGGCTGGTATTTATTATATACAGAAGGGGATCTCAAACTTTATGACCTCAGCATCTTACTAATATCTTTGCTTGATTTCTGCCCAGCCCTGGTCCTAGACTACTTAAGTCATCCTTTACTGTGAATAGTCCATATGAGAATCTACTGAGCAGTGTTCTAAAGAGCAACGATAAACCCAGAGGAAGTGTAATTGATAATTCATATCAGTACTGAAGAGTTGAAAAAGAGCTGTCAGATTTATGGAACTTACATTTTACGTTCGGTCATTACAGCATTTTTTCCAGGGATTTCTTTCTTGGTAACATCTGTGTACATATTGGATTGTACAAAGTGTAGCTTTGAGCCTAATGAGACTTCCTTGCTCTGTGTTTCAGGCAGAAAGTGTTTGAAGACATTCAGCGCCTTCTCTGCCCTGAGGACATTATTGATCAAGTTGTGTTTGACTTGGAAGATCCCAGGTGAGGTAACGTGTTAATTGGTCAGGGGATAAGTGTTTGAATGATGAGTGCTCTTACCTGCAGATATTGTTCTGTTGTGTTGGGCAAAAGAGATATCCAGAAACTATCATCTGAAGACAGGTAATAGACACTTATGATGTACAAATCACCAAGTACCAACAGCATTCAAACATTAATGCAGAGGTTTTTATTCTGTATTTTTCTTAACTGCAGCCTTATTCCTAAGTAATTCAGTACATTTCAGAATGGAGTTCATTTAAAAGGTATTCAACCAGTGAGCTAGTGGGATATATATCTAAAATATCTAGAAATGATTCCCTCACCACTACTAACTGGCTTAGAGATCTCAGTGCAGCAGTTTTCTTTTAAGAGCCAGGTAAAGAAAAGATGTAAAGCCAATGTCTTATGAGGAGTGTTTCTAGTTTTTCTCTAGAGGCGCTGTAGCCTGTTTCAGGTGCATCATGGGTAAATGTAATTCACATCAGAGCTTAACCCAGCAGTATTGCTGTAAATAAGAGGGATATTTACATCAGAACACATCAGGAGCATTTATGTTGTGACATTCAGTGTTGGCTATTCCAAAGCCTGTTGGAGACAATATAGAAACAGTTTTCCTTTGCTGCCATTTCTTGCCAAGAACAACCCCACCAACAATCCCTCCTGCTGAGCGAAAATGGATGTCCTTATATGTTCTGATAAAACAGTAATTGGTCATTCACAGATTGGTAATTAGTGTTTCAAACACCTGACATGGAATCAAGAATCACGTACCCATAACAATAATTAAACCTTAAAATGAGAGGATTGCTTCAAGCTAAGTGTGGAAGGAAGCAAGTCCTATGCTCCTGCCATAGAGTTATTTGTTTCCAAATGTTTCCATGGATTGTATTGTATCGTCCATTTGTTTTGTTTCTATGGATTTGTATCTTTTGTGGCAACAGTTGCTTGTCTCATACATTTAATTCAACCTTGAAATACTATTGCAGGAGGACAATGTGTATATTTTATTTGTTTAGCAAATACCTTTAATTAGGGTAAAGAACAGCATTTCTATATGATGTGTCACCAATTTGTGTGTGCATATTTACTAAAACAATTTAGATTAAGTATATTGTTGAAACATGCTACACTCGCTCCACAACCAGGATTCCAGCCTTCAGGTTTCTGGTTACTAGTCTATTTGATACCACTATGTCAAACAAGATAAGTCAGACAAGCGTGTAGTTTGTATCTCAATTAGCATCATCTCACTGTGGATTTCTGAAGGGGCTTTGTTGGACAGAGCCTTTGAGCAGCTGGTATTTCATTGTCAAATCTTCTCCTCCTAACAAAGAACTTCCTTTAAGCTTCCATAAGGGGGCTGTTTGTATGTTCCCATAAGTCCCTGGGAAAACACAAGGTTATTTTCTTTTCTTTTATCGATGCTAACTGAAGCAGCATTCCTAGCAGAGCTTAAGTGCTTTACATTTTGAGACTGCTCTTCTGGGGATTCTGGGAAATAGAACTTTCATTTTTTTCTCTTCATAATTAACAGCAATGCTCTGTATTCATATAAATTTTCCCCTTAGAATCAGTCACAAAGGATCCCGCTGTTAAGCTGTTTGTGTGCATAACGTGAATTAATCAGAATTATAGCAGCACATCATATTATTGTGCCATATTTACAGTTGCCCACCTTGCTCTTGTCAATCACTGAAAGCTGACTTACAATCTAGCCTGACTAATGGCCTCACTCCTTTGTTAGAACGGTGTGTGGAATACAGAAATAGCCTACCCCAAAAGGTCATATCAAGGGAGGAAAAGATTTTTTATTCACTTTTGTATAAAGGAAAGCATCTGAGGGAACTGGAGACCAGGCTTGCCCTTATTTGTACGGCGAACATCCTGATTTCATTCTGCTTGCAATCCTGTCCTCTCTGTCTCTCTCGTGCTCTCCCTGCTCCCTGCTCTGTGGCCCATAGCCCTCCGGGTCACCTGGAACACCCAGACTCCCTGCGCTTCTACTCCAAGTTTGAGAGCGGGAACCTGCGCAAAGCTGTCCGTGTACGCAGGTACGCATGTGTCTTCTCACATTGCTTCGGCTCCCTGTGTCACGTGACAGATACACCTGGGAATTGGATGTGGTACTTCCATTATTTTTGACACAAAGTATAATGTATACATAGGTATATGTATATTTATATATATATGAGAGAGAGATCGCATTGTCAAATACAAGGCAGTAGTGCTGAAATGCCCAAGTCTGAGTTAGTTTGGTGTCAGGTTCAAGTTTTGTGTTACAAGTCTAACTGCTAGTCTGTGAGCAATGATAGAAGGTTACTGTGAGTCACCCACGCAGCTCAACCAGCAGCTTTGGTGCATTGAGGGACAGATAATGAGATGGGTGCACTGTGTCACCTCTCCACCCCTCCCCCCCCGCCCTCCCCCCCAGCCATGAATACGATCTGATTCTGAACCCCGACGTGAACTGCTCCCAGCACCTCCAGTGGTTCTACTTCGAGGTCAGCGGCATGCAGGCCAACGTCCCCTACCGCTTCAACATCATTAACTGCGAGAAGGCCAACAGCCAGTTCAACTACGGTGAGCGTGGCTTTAAGCAGGGCCAAAGGTTAAAGCCAGGAAGAGATAGCAAGTCAGATACCCGAGGCCTGGACGCCTGCAGACACCTCCGAGTGCCGTCTCTGTCTGTGTCTCAGTAGGGGGTGTGTTTCTCAGTGGCGGTCCTGCTGAAGCTGTCTGTACTGTCGCGTGTGTGATGTATGTTCCTTTGCCACAGACAGGATTGCTCCCACACAGAGTGCTAAAGGATGTCATGGTGGTCGATAAATCTCAGCCTCCAGCTTCCCAGGCTCTGGAGTGCGGTGCTCTGCCAAGCCTCTATGCAGCGCACTTACACTTGACACCAGCTGTCCTCTGTATCCCAGAAAATACAGCGCCTTGGCATTATAGTCCGTCGTTCTCAATAGCCGTTGACTTGTTTTATGCACTTTTAATGTACCTGCTGTAAAGTGACCCCATAAGAATTTAATCAGTGATTGTGCTTTTATAATGGGTCCCGCTAAAGGTTACTGTTTCTTGTCATTGATGTATATGGCGAGATGGTGGATGTTGGGTAGTAAAGGAGTTGTAAAGTGTGTGTAGGTAAGCTGCAGGTGTCTGATGGAGGCTCGTTTGGTGTCAGGGATGCAGCCAGTCCTCTACTCCGTACGTGAAGCCCTGCAGGGACGAGCACACTGGGTACGAGTGGGAAGCGAGATCTGCTACTACAGGTGCGTAGCTATTGCCATCATACATACTGCCATTTTATATTTACTCACACACGCACACACACACACACACACACACACATCAGCACAGTGCTTTCAACCATTATTATTGAACAGTCTCCTTTGCTCCACAAACACATGAGATGGGCATTCAAAAGATGGGTGCAGAGACCATGTTCAACATTGGGTTCTACGCTTGCTTTTTCTCCAGCTCTTTGTATTTACTGCTAATTGGCGCAACTGAGTTTCTTTTCAAACTCACGTAATTAGATTACCCACCTGAACTGATGAAGCGGGTTTGCTCTTAAAGTTTTGTGAGGTGGCTCAGGGGAAATTTTCTGCTTTTTCCTCAGCACTGTTTTTTTCATGCTTTTTGCCCCTTAAGACAATTATATTTTGTAATTTGTGTAATGCTGTTTGTATAATATCTAACTCTCTATAAGGACATCTCATGAATTGTTTATGAACTGTGTGGAATGAGATCAATGAAGCACTCTTGCCACAATTTGTTTGCTTGGTGTGCTACATCAGATTAAATTTGATTGATTAATTGAATTATATTTGTCCCCTTCCAACAAGTTGAAGCTTTTAATGACTAGAACAGTGGTCATTGCGTATCTTTCTTCCTAGGAACCACTTCTGTCCAAGCGGTTGCCAGAAGGGGCCGTCATACTACACGTTGACCTTTACTGTGACTTTTCGACACAGTGACGACGTCTGCTACCTGGCTTACCATTACCCCTACACCTACTCCGCCCTCCAGGTAGCTTCTCACTCCCTCTCGCATCCCTTTTCTAGGATTTCTGTGCTTCCTCACCAACCCCTTGCCTGAGCTGAGCACTGCCTCTCTGTTCTTTGTGAATGGCCAATTTAAGCAAAGCGACCTTTGCTGTGGTCACAGTGCAGTCCTGTTTTTTTCAGTAAAACGGCATACTGGCTGACGGGCCTGCGGTCACTCTGTGTTCCAGACACACCTGCGGGTTCTGGAGCGGTCGGTCGACCCCCGCAAAATCTTCTTCCGGCAGCAGAGCCTGTGCAGCACCCTGGGGGGGAACCCCTGTCCCCTGGTGACCATCACCGCCTGCCCCCCGTCCCGCAGCTGGAGTCACCTTTACCAGCTCCGTGAGTGACACGCAGCGCCCCGCCTGCCCCTGGCCCTGCGCTCTCTCAGCCTCCCCTCACTGGGGAGGCGTGTGCTTTGGCAACAGCTCAAAGAGGCACAGAATCCGCTAAGAGACCTGTTACATGAGCACCACCTGTCAGAATACGGCTGTACACAGGCAATGCAGGCAACGCAGCCCCAGGCTGGCTCACAACCTGGTACATGCCTTTGTAGAGAAAAACTGCTAGTGCATTTCTCCTTACTGGATGCAAGTGACTCAGATCTACTTCAGCCTTATCTCTGGCCCCAATGTGAAAAGAGAATCTGTGTGGTCGAGGGGGTCCTTGCAGGTTTCCCGCCGCCTTGGCCGCTGTGGCTGTTACCGCTAATAGGTGGCGCGGTGATTGGAAGGTGAGGGGAGGGGGATGGGCGGAAGGCCAGTGCAGAGACGCGGCCGATTTCTCGGCCTCGGCCCACGGGAACCTGGTTTTGCGTGAGCTCCTGAGTGACAGATGAGTGGGGTCTGAAGGAGGAGGTGGGTGGGAACAGGCTGACCTGGCTGTCCCCCCGTGAGATGACACAATGTGGGGACGCCTCTGAGCCACATCACCAGGGAGCCCTCCCAGCCCTGATCCTCTCTCTGATTAATATTGGGGTTTGGAGGGGTTGGAGTTGGGGGGCAGACAGCTGCATCGAGCTCCCCAAAGACGGGCTGAGCATATGGTGTACAGTCGAGCACGGGAATGTATTATCATAAATAAAACTGCCATATTTACGTCTAAAGCGGATTCTTGTAAGGAAGGAGAAAGCAGCCCCCGTTTCTGTGCCATGGCGATGATCATGGACTGTAAAAGCTCCACTTAGTCCAAGATGTAAGAGCATGTACGGGCATCACGTGTTAAAGCTTTCCTCTTCAGGCGCTTTCTTTGCCACCTTTCAACACCTAATGGAATTGCATTAGCAGTGTATGAAATCAGGTGCTGCTTTTGTGCATCTTCTCTCTTCTGTGACGCTCAGGAAATTTGCAGCCTTCATGTAAAGTATTGCCATCTTTAGATTTTTTTCTCGTAAAGTGCCAAGTCTCAAAAGGTCTTCTTTTTTTAGACTTGGAATTAGCGAGTTAGATTTCTAAATGTTTCATTTTATAGCTAAATATGTGCATGGTGCTAATCAACAAAATGCAAAATAGGTGCCTAATTTTGCTCGTTGACCTTTGTTTTTCATCAAATCAAGAAAGGATTGTTATTGTTCAAAAAACTTCAGCACGGCAGGATTTAAAAAATATTTACAGTATCATGCCTGAATCGTCACATATTTCATCATTAGTATTTCTAGCAGCAGCTGGACTGCTAATGTTGCATTGATATATTAATTTACCAGTAGTTTGCTGCATCTATTGGTATGGTAAAGGGCAGCATGTTTTGATGAGAATCCACATGACCTATTTATTTACTTTTGTCTTCTCCCCTATTTATAACCCTAACATAAGAATTGCCAGTTGCCAGTGGTGAAGCTTCAAGTACATCTTCTGCACCCACATAAGAGGCCAATGTCAGACAAATGTAATCATCCAATACTGTTGAATTGCAAGCCACAACTGCTTTTCACACTGCAAGTCCCACAGTGTACCAGGAGAGCAAATAACAAAGGAAGGATAGGCACTTAGTCATGACATCAGAGCAAGATTTCTGATGAGTCTTATGGCACCAAGACTGCATTGAGGAGACTGGCTGTAACCCACCCTCTTCTGGTGAAATGAAGCCAAGATGTGTTCTACTGCAGAAAACTTGTGGTTATTGTTGGAGAATGAGCTTGGTCTCAAACCCAAATCTGGGCAGTAATAAGACAGCTATCAGAAAGCACTATTTCCAACTTAGCCCCAAGAACCCATGTTTTTTTTTTAAACTGACCAATAATTTACCGTATAGAAGACAGTGATGGAGATGAGGGCTAGCCTAAGTTACATACCTACCATTATAACTTCTACGTACTGTATGCACAATATAGCAGCCTCCCTGCTTCACAAATTTGAACTTGCGTAACAACTTTGAACTGTCTGTCATGCTGCCACTTTCCCGACACGCGGCTCCCGGCTGGCTGATACACTGCCTTCTGGTACATCTGCACCGCTAAGTAATTACTCCTATTAGGGTTATTAACAGCAAGGTCAGATGCTTTCCCCTTTCATTTTGAGGATCTGTCCTTGTCAGCACAAAACGTGCAGTGCACCATGGAAGCCCGCACTGTAAATAAATCCCGGACCCTTCCACAAAAATGGCTCATTTCTGAGGACTTTAACACCAATTAACTCCAGCATCGAACCAGCCCTATAAACCCCCTAGCCCCCCCCAAATTCTGTAATCACATTTCATCCTCTTCTCACTCGCTTAATAACAAAAGATCATACACACATCTTTCACTGCTGTTTTTTTTTCTTTTTTGGGCGACATGATTTAATTAAGGGAACTAATTAAATCAATGTTGTTCGACTGTCTGCCACAGCAGTAATAAATAAATGAAGCCTATCTTGAAAGCTGATAATTGATTAACAATGCGGTATAGGTCATGAATAATTGTCAGGAGCTTTTGATAATTAAGCAGTTTATTTGCGTCTTACGTGAGAGGCGCGGCATTGTGAGAGGGCTGATGTTTCTGTATTGCATGTCGCGCGCTCCTCGCTGCTGACTGGCTGCATTTAAGCCCTGTCAGTGAAATATCTTGTTGACGAAACAAACAGCGCAGTGACAGCTCAGTTAAGTAAATAAATAAAAGGGTTTAATTAGAATCTGGTTTATTTGCACTTTGATGTTGGTTTAGAGCATTAAAACTTTAATCTGAAGCGGTTGTGTTTGATATGCGATTTCCAGTCAAGCAAATAGACCTCCATTAGGTATTCACAAGCTGAAATTTAAACCATTCTTAAAGCAGGTGGGAAGAAAAGATGGTGATATTATTTAAGATGTTGTATAAAGGTCTCTTTAAATATCCATTGAGGTATTATGGAATTCACTCTCTGGGCTCTTTACTTATATTGCCATATAAGTGCCATAGGAAAAAAAATTGGCATACTTGTTATTAATTTAGCTTTTTTGATAATGAGAAGAGAGCAGCTGAATAGGAAAAAATAGCAAAAACATCAGCTGTATGTTCAATTTCGATTCAACATTACAAGTAGTATACTTTCTAAGAACAGGTTGTACTTCATCAATGCTACCTGAGTTCTGTATAGCACCAGCATCAATGAGTTTGCTGTGTTTTAGTGTTTTGAACAATGGTGCTTTTGGCCTGAGGGGTGTGTCTCTATGTGTCAGTGTACTGTTGTGTATTAATAAATTAACCAATTGCAACAGGGCCCCTTCCTTAAAGGGTCACTTATAAGGTTACTTGTAAATTTCTACCTGTCTGCCTTGTCAGTCACTAGTAGTTGATTGTATTTAAATTTCACAAATAACCCACATACAATATTTCACTAACAAACACAATTTTCTGCTAAATGACTATTAGCATGTGCCTGAAAAGTTATCAATGGTGGAAATGTGACATTATCTCAAAGCTAACAAGAAGGCTAAATTGTTGCACAAACAAAACTGTTGATAATGTGCTTATCTGTCACTGCTGTTTTCTGTTTACTAAAAAGACCGGAAATCTTAATGGAACTGGAAACTTGCTAACAATGTTTGCAGTGTCGCTCCTTCTCAGAATAATTATGACAAAGAGATAATAAGCACAACATGTACAGTTTTTTCTCAGTGATTTCTGCTCCAAAACCAGCCTATGTTACACCTCCTAGGGGAGGAAAAATGTATAGACACTTATTTTAGGTGTAATTGGAGCCCTCTGTGAAGCAGTTTTGTTATAATCCTGTTTAACCAACACTTGGCATACTTAAGCAGGAGCCATCATATGACAGACATTAGACAATATTATTGGATTTTTTTTTCTGTTTTAATTATTTGAGATGGGCTTCTGGTTTAAACATGGACAGTTTATGTTTATATTTATGTTTATGTATAATTTTATGAAGATCTCTCAGTCAAAACTAACAAAATGCCAACAGCAAAAACCAACAGCAATTAAATAACTTTGGATCAGCAGAGGTCTGTCAGAGAAAATCAGTTATGATTAAAAATGGGATTTAAGAGACTACTGGGAACTGACAGTGGTCCCTTAAGTTTTTGTGACATTGTTGCAGCATACAGAAGCAACTGAAAATACTTTCTGAGAATGAATTTGCTAATATCCATTGCTCACTGTATTATGCCTTTTCTACTTTACTGTCTCCTTCCCCTGTGATGTGAGTGAATCATTTGCTCTTCTACACTCACAAACTTGGACTGTTATACCCCATTGATGAGGCAGCCATCCTCAGGTACATTTGTGAGAAATAATAGCTCTGAGATCGTGTGATGAAATTTGCTTTCCAGTTCATGGCTGCTCAAAGTCAGCAGAGAGGTCAGGGAATAATCTTTTTGCCTTGCACCCATTCCCCAGATACGTAAAGGGGACTTGCATTTAGTATTCTCTTTTTTTGAGTTCCTTGTATATTCTATCTTTCTTATTTTAAAGTGGTTATTTCTGCCCACAGTTGTATTCCAGCATCAACATTCGTCTGGCCCTTATGTAAGTAACTAGATTTTGTTATGAAAATGTTGAAATTCTGAATGGTTCTGCAGACCTCAGCTGCACTTTCCATGCTGTGTATTCACCTCTATTTGTACGGTATGTGTCTACATTTATGTACACAGAGTCAGCGTGTTTTCCACAACCACAAACACGCAGGTGATGCTGGCAGGTAGATGCACGTTACCATGATTACTAGGCCCTTCAGGGGAAAAAATAAATCTTGCGGAATGTTTGTCTTCTGATTGCTTTAGCTAAACTGTCATACTAAATGGGATTATGCTCGATAATTAGCAAACCGAGAAATGAGCCCAACGTAATTGCGGTGGAACGTTTTTAATTAATAAATTGAAAATTAAAGCTGAATTTTCATAAGCTTTGCAGGGCAAATTCATCTTATAATTAGAAATGGACATCTCTGATTTGTACTAATTACTCCTTATTTGCATATACAGGAAGGGTTTACTGAGGAGAGAGAGATTGCTTTTTGATTGCCAAGGGCTACCTTTGTGCTAAGCAGCGTGGCAGCTCACACGACTCCCTTTTTGTTCCATTAGCTGACACTTGATCATCAGCTATACCCTCAAACTTCTACACGTTCTGAGGCTAGACAGTGTTTCATTGTATTGGTGCTCCGTGTTCCTTTCAAACACCTTCAATGTGGACTGCAGTGAGGTTTTACTTTCTTTGGCTCAATGCTGCCCTCTGTGGCCACCGCCGACAAAGCAGGTTTAGATGCTATGCCCGAAATGTCCTAGCTGGAGCTATGATCCTGATTGAGGGCACTCTGCACCCAGTCACAGAACCACTGATCTTAATGTCATCCACATGGGCTCCGCCTGTTCTCTGCACCCATTGTTCCAGCCCGTTCATACCCAACACGGTATGCAGATCACTGACATAGCGCCTAATTTTTGCCCAGCACATGACACCCTTGAACGGCTTGCTTGTTGGAGCTCTGACACAGGGATGGAATAACTGATTAAGGGTGACAGGGTTTCTGGAAGTACTGCAGCCATGGCGGGGCATTCCGGGACAGGGGATCTGCGCAAAATCAGCCCAGTTTTATTCTCATCACAAGTATAGTTTTGGGAGTCACTCTGTGATGTGCCCTGCTTGTCGCGAGCACCACTGCATTTTATTAGCTCGTTGAGGAAGGTCGCTCCCAGGAGGCCCAATTTGGGATGACGCTCTCCTGTTTCAAGGTTGCCTCAGGTGTGGCTACAGAAACGGAGAAAGGCCGGATGCATTACGCAAATAGAAATAATATGACGTGGCAGCCAAGCTGGTCACAGACTACTGTAAGTGTGTTTCTAATCTTGTTTCAGCAGCTCTGAGTCCTCTGAGGTCTGCTCTTTTTTCATCCTTTTTTCATTTCAGGCCAATCTTTGCGAGAAGGCAATATCTCAGGGAAGAGTGTGTTCTCCCTCTTTTTAAGCTCTTGGCCTCAAATCAGTGTAAATGCTGCAGTAATTTTTAAAGGTTTAACACCAGCCTTTTATGAACACTTTATGTTAAACGATGCCATCCCAGCATTAACTAATTGGACTATAACTGGAGGGTAGGGGCAGTGTGGACCTCAGTGTAATTTGTTGAGATGAGCAAATAAGAGATCAGAATAAAAATACTTGTGAGAAAAATGAAAACATGGCAGCGCATTAAAGAACTTCTTTTTGCACTTACAGACGTTTGCCTTTGAACCATAGCCACCCTATCCTGTATGTGTTTATGTGTTAAAGGATCAAAGCAGATACAAACAGACTAGCCCCTGATGTACTTCGTAGAACTTTTCAGTTATTTTGCAGAGAGCAGATACTGTGGTAGGATTTGCTGATAGTAGCATTCAAGAAATAGAGTGCAGACTAGAATGGGATCAGATTGGTATTCATTTATTTTCGTCTACTTTTGCTTTTCCAAACATTTTTAAATTTAAATCCTTGCCTACCATGTACAGTAGCTAAACATCTCTGTAACATAATGTTATTCTGTCAGCCTTTGTGGTATTTTATTTAATTAAAGACCCATTAGATTCTGCTGATCGGAGAATGATCAGAAGGCACTATTGAGTGGTGCTAAATCAAAGTGATTCACAGTGAAAGGCCCTAGAGGAGCTTCCAGCCCCACTTAATCCTGTGTAACATAATAAATACACATGTCCAAGATGTGTGTGAGTGGCATGTTTGAGCAATTCCTCAACAAGATCATTAATAGCAGGGAGAGCCCTCCCAAGAGGAGCACATGATACAGTGTCAGCTCATTACCACTGCATTTCCAAAACACACTCTCCACTGTACACAGCCACTGCTATGCAGTGAATTCCCAGGTGGCAATGTGGAGTAGTGGGGGGGGGGGGGGATGGGGTGTCAGATGCTGGTAGAGGAATCATGGTTCTTCTTATGACTTCCTCCATATGTGTGTTAGCGATTTTTACAAAATTGATTAAAATCCCACAGCACTGATGTTTAATATGGTGTAGGGAATTCCACCCGCCTAAGTTTTTTTCTAATGCATCTAAATGAACCCAGAGTCTTTACATTTGATAAGGACACTGCATCATGAATAAAAAGAACTAAAGAAAAAAAATAATGCAGATGCACCACAGTCAGCTGGGGTTAATTTTAAGAGCAGGGATGCACAATACCGAGTCATGCTGAGTTACTCTGAAAGTACTATCATTATTGCTACCACAACTAGAAAAGATTGGCAGGTAGGTTTTGGTATTTAACACCTATATACACAAAAAGACGTACAAGTGCGCATGCAAGCACATACATGCATGCACACAGGGTACACGCAGACATTGTAATTAAAGGGTTCCCGTGCACAAATCAGTGCTTTTGGGATGTTTTGGGTTTGGCAGCAGGGGGTGAGTTTTCTCAGATAGCCTGAAATCAGCAGGCGCTAAAGAAATGAGGAGAGATGTAAAACAACACAAAACAAAGCAAAACAAATGATGCAAAAAAAAGCCTGAAATTGCTTTCCTCTTAACACCTGAGCTGCGGCAGAATTCGCGCCTCTGCGCCCCCCCATTCCCTCCCCCCCGCCCCAACCACGGTGGCGTACGCACGCACGGCGTGGGCGGCACGCTTCGTTCTCCTCGCTGCAGGTGTGGGACGTCTGGGCTGTCTGGGATCGCAGCGCGCGCCGCGACTGACCTCATTTGCGTAATGTTCTCAAAACACGCCCACATTCCTCCGCACTTCCACTCCACACGCACGCGGGGCCTAAGCCTCATTAGGTAGCAGGAAGCGTGAAGCCGTGAATCACGTAGTGCCAAAGACAATTGTGCAGAGTAACGTGGGATGTAAAAATAATGGTGCACACCTTTGTAAGTAAATAAATGAATAAACACTAAAGAGTTTTTATTTGGCGAAGGGAGCAATGCTTTGCTGTGTCCAAGCGGGCTGTTTTCCTTGAGCTTTTCATTGTGCTTGCAGTGGGAAACTAAATGAACCGGCACAGATATATTAATTACCCAGGTTTTATATATTTATTTGCTCACATTATAGTACTACTCACTGCACTTGGCATTATTTGACCAGAATAGTCTTGAAGAATCAATACAACGTAACATGTTTTGGTATATAGGAGTTGTGAATCCTTATTATCATGAATGTGACAGTTGTTTTTGAATGGTGTGCAATATCGTTTGGTACCCCATATGTGAATGATGGCATTTTAAGCTGTGCAACAAGTTCACTTGTATCCTTGTTGAGAATAACATGAGGGAACGCTTTCAATAGAATATCCTTCATGTATATACCCCATCTGTCATATCTGAATCACAGGGATTGATATATAGCCAGTTACAGACTTACTCATAAACCTGTTGGAATTCATACACCACTGTACATGGAAAGGGTTTTGCTCTTTTTATAGCACAGGCTTCTTCCTGGTTACTAAGGGGACTGAGACTGTCCACAGCTGTTAATTTCCCTAATACCAAAGATCATAAATCAAACCTGTCTGTTTTTTTTTATTATTAATTTCCCATGTAAAATGTAGTCAATTCTAATAAATTGTTTAAATGAGTACTTTATGCATACTGTATATAATGTTAATGGGTACATTTGAGTGTGTGTGTGTGTGTCTGTGTGTGTGCATGTGCTCAAACAAAGTAATATTACAAAGTGCATCTGATACAATACCAATTAATTATTCATTATGAGTTTGGTGGTTGCAGCTATGAGAATCAAAGCAGTACAATAATATTGATCTGGTTGACTGGTTTTCCCTCTGGCGTTACTGTACATTACATTTGCAGAGTAACTTACGTTATTTTTACATGTTACCCATTCATACAGCGGGATATTTGCAGATCCAATGCAGGTTGAAGTACTTCCCTCAGGGATACTACAGCAGTAGCTGAACTGAACCAGAAACCTACAGGCTTCAACCCTGCCCCTGGCCACTATGCCACACATGGCATTTTGTTCCTGTTTTACAACAAGTACCCACACACATTCTCTCTCTGTCACACACATACATAGTCGCACAGTCACACATTTTCCCTCTTGAACTGGAATATAAATGATCAATTCTCCAGGCTCAAGCAGGCTGCTCTGGAGGGAAAATTAAATCCACGCTTCAGACTGATGTGATATTTATCACTCTCATTTTATCTTCTGGACATTTCCTTCAGTGGAGCTTGCATTTTCTCTCAGTCGCGTTTTTATATTCAGTCAATTTCAATATAGGTAGATCTATACAGAAATCATACGCTTCTGTTTTAGCCAGAAGTTATTTTCAAGACGTTTTGCACTTTCAAACTGTAACAAATTCAAACAAAACATTTATCAGCAGTTTACTGTACTAATGTGTGTACTAATGTGTATGTGTGTGTGTGTGTGTGTACACACACACATATAGTATACACCGTTCTTCTATATACAGAATTTTATAGTGAATGCAAATCATTACTCTGTACATGCAGTATGTCCCACCCCCACAATTTCAAATTTAAATAAGGGTAATACAACAAAAACAAAATGCAACCATGTACCACTTTCCAACATGGAAATAAGAGACTGCAAATCCATCATAGATAAGGTAAATCAAAAAATGAAATTCCAAACAAGCGAAAATAAAGATATCTCTCAGTTTGTTTACATCATTCATCTGCCCTTAAAACCAGGCCTTCCCGCATGGATGGTCTTTGTTTTCTCCTCCTTTAATGTCTGCCGCACCTGCGAGATAACATTACATATGGGGCACACAATAAAGGAAGACGACAGGGTATCTTTAAAAGGCTGGCCATAATCCATTACCGAAGGATCAGTGCAAATGGAATTTCTTCTCCTCTTGCCTGGTTGAAAGGCAGGCCACAATTGCCAGACTAAATTAAATTCTCAATGTGTTCCTGATATGAAATCCATTTTGCTCTCTTTTCTAAACATCAACTTTCTGAGGAGAAGTGGCATAATTCCACCTGCAACGAAAATGCATTGCCCAGAATTTGATTCGTTTTGTCAAAAAGAAAGCTGCAGCAGTTGTTCAAATTGAAAGTACAGTGTGATGTTGCGAAATACTGTTTCTAAGTCACCAGTGATTTTGATACATTTATGTATAAAACATAAGTAATAGTTAAATGATCAAAAGGCTAGTCATTGTCATTTAAAAGACTGAGGATTTCCTGAGTTCCGAATCCATTTCAATGCACAGTTCATGCTGCATGTTCCAAAAAAGTGACACTGTCAATGCTACGAAAAAATTTTGAATTACTTTCGAGATCTGTGGAAGATGACCAAAAGCTTATCTTACCACAATATGTGGAGCTTTTGTTCATTCTGATGAGTGAGTGAGAAAGGAAAGGCCTGTTTTGGATGGTGTGATTACTTGTACAGGGGGTAGATGAGGGTAGCTGTACCCCCTGAGAAGCTGTGCTGGTTAGTAAGTCGTCATCTCCCCCTACCCCACAGGCAACCGGCCGTACGTGGTGCTGACGGCGCGGGTGCACCCGGGAGAGAGCAATGCCAGCTGGGTAATTAAGGGCACCCTGGAGTTCCTGTGCAGCAGTGACCCTGTGGCGGAGGGCTTGCGCGAAGCCTACATCTTCAAGATCGTCCCCATGCTCAACCCGGATGGGGTCATCAATGGCACGTGAGTCTGCGGCACTGCGGGCCACGCCCCCTGCTCTCTTACACTTGTGCTCATAAATCTGTGAGGAGCCGACATCACTGTTGTCACAGTGCGGGTGCAGCTCAGCTAGTTGGTGACACAGGCTTGTGCAGAAATCCAGGCCTTTCCTGTCTTTCAGATGCATAATTACAATGCTCTTTTCAGCTTCAAAAGCTACATAATGTTTGCTGTTTATGTCAGAGTGATGGTTGCTCAGACTTGTTACCCAGGAACAAAATACACTGCTGTGTGATCCTGTAGTGGCTTATATGTAACGGATAGGCATTGTTGTGACATTGCCAGATAACATCTTACTTGATGCTCTAAATTGAATGTGAATGGTCGCCATATGATTCCCTTGGCTCTCTGTCCTTTTAAATGCAGCACTACCCTATTGACAGTCTATTCTTGGCAAAAGGTGATCGATAACCCACTTCACCTTCCCCTTACCCATGGCTGATGTGATTTCCTCACTTACAGCTGGGATGGGGAACAGGCCAACTCGACAGTGCAATCTTTTCATTATTGCGAGCCAAGTGTCCTGGGAGCTTGAGCAAAAAAAAAAAGTAATTGATCAGATTCGCTAGCCACAATACGCTGTTTGTTTGGACCAGGGGAAACACACGCTCGTCAATATGAGTGAGTCTCTGCAGATATCTCTCGACCAAAAACAATTTTTCCCTCCTCCAAGCCCTCCTGACAGTAAGAGACACCATCGGCCGAAGACGCCGGCCGAGAACTGCTGTCGTGGCCCTGTCTCGGGAGAGAGCTCCACATGGTCACCTCAGACAATTTAGCATTGGCATTCGTTCTTAGTCCTGAGTGCTGTGAGTCTCTGTCAATGTTTTCCCGCACCCCATTTCCAGGTTTACAATTACTATGCGCATATTTTGCTGCATTGATTGATCATTAGACGTCTGGACTCCACTTTTCTACTGTGCGAGACCATTTATTTATTGCGTTCCCTTACTCTCCTGCACAACCGAAAACACCGACGTTAGCTTGATGCCGCAGTGTGTTTGAAGATGATATTTTTGCAGCCGTGAAATTCACCAGTTTACGTCTCCAACACACTCATAAACAGATCGAGCCGCCCTCCTCCCCATAAAACACAGGTGGCTTTCAAATTGGTGTAAATACCTAGGTTCATTTATATGGAAATGTGCCTTAAGTGTTTCCTAACCTTATAAATTCAAATTATGATCTGAGGCCTGAAAAGGTCACATTTGGTTATAGCGGTTTCATCATGGTATTCATTGACTCTGTTGGAGAAAGAAAAAAAAGGTGTTCGTTTGATGTTGAAGAATCCAGTCTGAGATTTTTATACACTGTCTTTTCAACCTGATTTGGATCATGTTTCAATTCCTTACTCTTGTGACACAGTGCGCTGACGATCGTTTCCATGTCAACCATGTGTTTTACTGATCAGATTTTCTCGGAATGAATAAAAAAATCGTAAGCGATCTTTTGCCACCACTCATTTCATGAAGTGAGGAAGTGCGTACCTGAGTCACTGGCTACTCCAGTGTAACAGCATGCAGCACATAGCATTATGTACACTGGACTAACATTCTTTGGGCTATATTATATCAGAGTGCACAGGTTGCGTGGCATTGTTTTGTACAGTGTACTGTGGCTGTCAGTTAAGTGAACCAGGCTTCCAGATGGGGCTTTATTGAGGGGCTCACCGCACATGTTGCCGAGCTGAGTGTTCACGTGAGCGTCTCCCAGGAGCTGGAAGGAAGCCAACACACAAAAAACTGCAACACTGATTCCACAGGTCAGCTATTGCAATTACACTGTTATGTATTCATTAAAATAGAGGGGGAAACTACAAATTACACACTGCACTGCATTTAAAAAAGTATCTGATTAGTGGGTGCTGTATTGTGAGTGGCTTATCGACATGTGATTGGTCTGTGATCAGTCTGTGATCAGTCTCATATCCTGGTCTTGTGTGTTCAGTCCCAGACTTCTGTGTTTTATGGTCAGTGTAATAGGTAAATTTGTCATTGAGTTTTGGGGCTCTCTGGCCACCGTAGTCATGTCAATTTGTTTTGGTCAGAAGACATGTGGTTGAGCCTCATGCAGTTTGCACAAGGATCTGGGCTTGGCGTGGGCTCAGGGTCAGTAAACCACTGCAGACAGCCAGAGGGGAGCTGTAAGCGTCTTTTTCCGGAAGCATACATATTATTGAGGGTGCAAGGGTTAGGGTGTGTGTGTGTGTATTTATGCGTGTGTGTGTGTGTGTGTGTGTGTGTGTGTGTCTGTGTGTGTGTGTGTGTGTGAGAAAGAGAGAGAGAGGTGGGGATGGAGGTGGCAATCTCATAGTGTGGACTGAGCTTTGTGGGCCATTGTCTTGTGTGCAATACCTTCATATTGCAAGTGAACTTGAAAGTAAAGAAACATTTCGACTAGACTATTAGTGTATATGACTAATAATAATAATAATACTTGATCAACAATAGCATTGATCATCATGATTTTAATGTTGCTTAGGATAGTTATTATTTCATTGTTGTTTCGTTGTGTTGTTATTACAATGTGTCGGAGCACAGTACACTCCGATATTCTATTAATGTTCCAGGAGGCTGTCTGAGAAAAGTAATATACTATTTTAAGTCTGTTGTTTGATTTAGCAAATGAGATTTACTGCGGGCTCTTCACTGAAGTGTTGAGTTCTCGGTGTTGCTGACGGACTGCAGGGATTCCAGCTCACAGCTTGGCTGATTTGTAAAGTCTGGGAATACATCACTCGTTTGACAAGCCGTCTACCACACATCTCATTGGGAGCTGTTATCATGGCTGCTTCCTGCCTGTAATTATGCGGGGCAAAAGCAGTTCCAGTGCGTGAAAATGAATGCTGTTATCACATACCTGTGGCTCAAATCTTTTAGCGGACCAGGTGGGAACAGACGAGAAGAGATTGTCATTTACAACGCCGACCTTGAGAGCCAGGGAAGAGAAATGCATTAAGCAGACCCTTGGGGGAACTTCTTGCAGCCCAATATGAAAGCATGTCAAAGTGGATAATCTCCTTATCATGCAGCAATATGGCTTTAGGTTTTTTTCTTTTTTCTTTTTTGTATATCCAGTGTAACATCACAAAGGAACATGAAGGCCAAAGTACAGCATTGTCATTTTAGAAGGAAAATGTCTCATAGTGCCTTCAGATAATACGCATTTGTGTCATCGTTTGAGGCTACTATTTTAGCTCATTCGTGACAGTCATACAGCAGAGAGAATGAATCACTCACTGTGTATAAAGAGGATCAGTCTATACTGCTAAATTTTTGGAGTGTTTTCTATCTCATGACCGTTTATGCGTGCATGTGTGTATTCTGTATTTTGCTTTGGCAACAGCTCATTGACAGAGAAAGAAGGCGAGAGAGAGAGCGAGAGGGAGAATGAGAGGGAAAGTGAGGGCAAGAAAGGGGGGGAGAGAGGGGAAGAGAGCGAGAGTAAGAGTGTTTAGCCCATTTCTGTGCCCCAGGTTCCCACCTGCAGGTGTTCAGCATGTGTCAAAATACAAGAAACCACTTAGTTACAGTTCACTGAATAGTGTCAGTGTGATCGGTACTGCTGAGGGCTTTAGGCTTTGCAGCTGTGCAATAAAAAAGGTGAATGGAAGTAAAATACAAACACCACATTATCACATAAATATTTACTATTAATATTTATTTGTCTCTTGCCCTGTAAGCAATGATTTTTGTCTGTGCGTTGCTCATATTGTCATGCCTAATAAAGGTTTGCAAAGGCAGAAGTACAGCCCGTGATGCTGTAACTGACATTTAGGTGCAGCGGACTGTCACTCAGTATGCAGTGTGTCTTTTCGATTTGTTTTTGCAGCCTGGCTGCAGCCGTCCAGTCTCCCCATTCTTTGCTTGAGGGGAGAAAACAACCTCGCTAAAACGCGCCTGCCTTCATTCAAGAGCAAACTGCACTGTATGTTTGTGCCAAAGCAGGAAAATGCCGGATTCAATTATACAGGAAGGAGTCCGGCTGTCTTCCCCTCTGGGAGCGCTCGCTCGTCCCTTAGACGAGCGTGGCCTTGCCCTTTAGCACCGAGGAAATCTAAAAAGCTTGACCCTCTTTCAGGCGTTTCTGCTGACTTAAGGGGGGCCTGGGTTCTCAAGGTATTTGCTGGCTGGTTCATAGCTACAGTGCTATACTGTCAGTTGGAGTGCAGCCAATGAAACAATTCAGCCCTCTCAAAAAAAAGAACGAGAAGAAGACGAGGCTGATTGGTTTTCTGTGGAAATTCACTGGCGTTTTCTTCCATTGCCTCTCTACATTACCCTATACCTCAGTTTCAGGTTCATTAAATTAATTGCCTTTTTTTCCCCTGCCAGTGTTTTATTGAGTTCCTCCAACAGCTTTTTTTTAATGTCTCCATGAACCCTGACTGGATTTCTCCTCCGTTCTCATTCTCTGCAGATCTGCCCATTAAAAACTTATCGTGGAACATTTTCTTGTCACTTAAATGGTGACTTATGACCTCTTGAATGCATTTGTTGTTTTCTGTAATTTCCTTCTGTTGGACCTTTAAAATGGAGTGTTACATTAAAGGGATATGGGGGGTATTCATTCTGCAATGGTTCTTACTTTAGAAAATAGACCAAAAAAACAAATACGTAAAAACTGTAATAACAGTTGGGTACCCAAAGTTAAGGACAAAGCGCTAATGAAATTGACCAACCATAGTAGACTAAACTTTGTTTTAATTCTGAGCCATAACATGCAAAATAAGGGTCATATTCTAGTAAATTCAGGCGTTGTCTAAACACACTGTTTAAAATGAGGCTATAGCAAGGCTTGTGTTTTTACGTTACATAAAGTCAGTGAATCCTAATTTTAACTGAAATTATAAGGATTTTAATTTGAATTGCCATTCCTTTTTCACAATAAGTAATTTACATTTTTGCCCTAAATATGAATTTAATGAAAACATAAAATGTCTGTTGTTTTCAAGGATCCTTATTGGGATGGAATATTTTGAGCTCAAACGTAGTTATTTAATCTCAGAATCAAAAGACCGAAAAAAGAAGTGGTTCCTTGGGGTTATAATAAAGCAGTTTTTCTTTAGTGATTTCTAGTATTACATGCATACACTTAATCATAAAGGCACTCACTTACTACAAAAAAATCAAAGCATAATTCATGAATCCTGTAGAACATAGTATTACAGATATCCTCACGCATTACACATGTAAGAAGAGTAAGAGCAGATACCTTCCTTTCAAACATACTTCTTGGTGAAGTATAGGTGAGAATGGTGGAGAATAATGATGATACAAAAAAATCCATCCTTACAAACTGAATTGGTGCCAGATTAGTAGTTTCATTCCAAAAGTTTTGTTCCAAAAAATGTAAACACAGCCAAACGAGTGTTTCTGAACAGGACAAGCACTTCCCCTTATTACAGTTTATTTACACCAGTTGAGAGTCAGAGGTCGTGGAAAACAGCCGCTATCATTAGAATTTTCTCTTACATGGTTTATGTTGCTTCTGTGTATCCCACTAGATAAAGACTAAGGGTCCTCTGCAAGACGTCCTCTCTGCTGTTAAAATGAAAAGGAGTGTTTGAAAGCTCTGAGCAGAAAGGAGCAGCATACATTTTCCCATAGCAAGCAGGATTCCGGGGGCAGGGGGGAGCAGAAACATTGCTAAAACTGGAAGGAAACACAGAGCTAAGCTGTATTAAAATGTTTTGATGCATTAGGGCAGCCCAGCATGCGACATTGACATATTGTGAAGCCCCCGCCGGCTGGATTGAGACAGGCGCGTGATGAATGGCACGGCCCATCAAGGAACATCTGTTATTTATCATTCCTGCGGGCAGGCGTCGACCGCTGCCCGGCCAGATGCACGCTCTCTGAACTGGCACAGGTGATGGCTTCCTATAAAGGCGTACATTGCGCACCAGTTCTGCCCTTCTTGATAGTGATGGGAGAGTGTGGCTGTGTGAACCCTGTAATGGGTGGAGCTACAGGGAGCTGTCAACCACTGACTGGTTTGAATCAATCGAAAGAGCTCCATTTCCAGAAGACTTGCTGTTCACCACAAAGCTGATTGTAGCGTTTCATTCAAGTTTGTGAGTTGCTGCTAACACCACCATGGCTCCACCCATTTCAGGGTTCATGAATCCTCTCTCTCCCCTAACCTCTCCTCATATGACTATGTGTGGTGGCCAGTTTTTGTTATAGTGCTGTGGAAAGATGAAGATGTCATTTATAGAATGACAAACAGTTTACACAGTTCCGCATGAATATGCTGGTGTTTCAACTGCTTTAACATAGAAATGTCATGTGAACTACAGCATGAACCGTGGGTTTTTAACCTGAATGTAGGGGCTTTACAGTTAAAGTCATGGTGGCTGAGAGTTACAGCTCTTTCTGTAATGTGTCATTTGGAGTGTTTTTTTTTTTTCCACAGTGAATTGCGGACATCGCAACATTAAGATCTGAGTGCATTGTTTTATATTCATTTTTAAGAGCCATGCTGCAGTTTTATTTATTTTTGCTGCTATGGAGTACGCCTGATGCCTTTTATGAGATGCAATGAATCTTTTCTGTAGTGCTGTGGGCAGAATGATAAACGCCTATTAATTCTTACACTATGCAGCTGGTTCCATTAAGAACAGCATCAACTAGAAAATTGTTCCTGTTTTTTTTCCCCTCCTTTTCCTCCTTCCAGAAACACCAGTGCTTTCTTGTTTGCAGAGTCCATTTCCACCAAATGTGTTCTGTGCTTATGTGTGTCTAGACAGATAGGGCGAAGGCCAGGTATTTGCTCTCAGTTTTATTGAATGCTGAATGACATTATGTGGCTAAAGGTGAACAATATTATTGTCTCCCATTTGCTGTGCATTCCAAGAAACAGTGCTGTGCGTAACTAAACCACAGACAGTCTCCATGGAGCTTGGAACAGGATGGGGTGTAATATGACAAGAAAAAGGCTGCTCAGACATTGCCACTGACGTGACTGAATGCGTTTTCCATCAATGAATTCTTTGATTCATTGGTTACAGAGCCTTTAAAAATGTTATTATGAATTAGCAGTCAAAGGTTTCTTTTCATTTAGCTATATTATAATCAGACATCGTTAACCAGGGGTTGGCTAGGATTTGACCCTGTGATGTTCAGGTTCAGAGTGTACTGCTGAAGGTAAACTGGAAAAAATGCTGCTGGCTGTAGACCCTGGATTCTGTCAGGGTCACATGTAATTACACACAGAGTCCTATGTACATATATAGGTAAAACGAGTAGCCTTGACAGGCAGATTGGTCTGTTCTTGTTGGTAATGTTTGCATCCTTATTTGTGTTTATTTGAAGCAGCCTCCCATTTGGTTGGTAATTTTTATGTCCTTATGTGGGCAAACTGAATGAATGAATTTTTGTTATGCATTTTGTTCCATTTGTATTGCTGCTGTGATTTTTTTTTCAGAGCTCATGAAATCATGAAATTTGAGAAAAAGTGATGCTGACAGCAAGAAGTATGGTGATCATGGTCATGATGATGATGATGATGATTACTGTTGGAGACTGTCTTTGGGGTCAGAGGGAGTGTGTCTGACCTCCGTCTGCGACTCCGTGAAAAGGCACCGTAGCTTTTGACTTTGCAGGCTTGATGCATCAGACTAAAGCTTTCCTTGGGGATCTTGGAGTCTAATCCGCACTGAGCCAGTGACACATTAGTGGTAATCTATATCTCTCCTCACCTATGGCAGTGCACACGGTGTCCAAACAAATGGACCAACACTTTCCCCTGCTCTACTGTGATAAAACACCACTGTAAGATTTAATTGCTTACTTTTCAGTAGCTTATTTTCAATGAGCTATCAGACAGGGGGAAAAAAATTATATCGTGAAAAAAATAATACAGCTGAAACCGATAGCCCACCCCTTTCCCCCATTAATTAATTGTGGTGTCACTGAGTTAAAGAGCTGAAAATGAGGCG